>NC_135987.1:16804395-18004395 GCF_053455715.1 Rhinoraja longicauda | reverse complement strand
CATGTGACCAGTTTTGGTCACTGCATTTGCTCCTCTTTCCCGCCGGTGCAGCAGGGAATGAGGTCCCCCTGGAAGATTTGTTGCCAAGTGGCCTGATTTAAAATCATCCAAGTTATTATTCCTAGTTTTCAAGTCCCACTATAACCTCACTCCTTCATCTGAGTGGTGTCATCTCATCTTCCAAGATATTTGCTTTCCAATTCTTGAGCAGCCCACATTTTAGTTGCTGTATTATTGGAGGCCATGTCTTCAGCTGCCTGGGATCTGAGCTCTGGAATCTCCCCTCTAAACCTCCTGCCTCTCTCTCCTTTTTACAAGGCTCTTTAAAGTCTACCCCTTGAATTGATTTTTTTTCCCCACATGGCAAAATTACGCTGAGTAGCTCAGTGCCAAATTGTGTTTGCAAAGCATTACGCTAATGCTGTAAGGAAAATGAGAATAACTCTGCATTGATGGATAAGTCCAGACACTGGGTGAAATTATTCTGTTAACCCCTTGTCATAAATCATCAACACCAAGATGCCAAGTATTACAAAAAACAAACAAACGTGAAAAGACTGGTGCTTGTTATGAAAGGATCTTCTCAAAACCAAATATCATCAGAGGAATTTATTCAGAAGTAGATCCAGATCCCTCAAATGTTGATAACCATGGATAATGTAGATGTGAGCCAATTATTTAACTTGGACATTGAGCACAACGTTGCAGGAAATGAGAGCAGAATTAACAAGCCTCAGGCACGACTGGAGATTAGAATGTTCTTTCCCATGCAGAGGGTGCGGATATTGGAACAAAGTCTTAGCAAAAGCAGTTCAGGCTGTGCTGAAGAACCCCCTTCAAAAGCAGCAGCTACATATCTGAAGATTATAATGATACGTACCGACAGGGATGATCAACGACTTTAGGAAACACAATGGTTCCTGTGACACTGGCGCCATGGAAACGTCTTTGGTAGAAGGCAGCTGGTGGGGATTGAATAATAGACCTTGTTAAGATAGATTGATATTCTGGAGTTTCAGTCAATTACCTTGGGGGGTCAGGGAGAAATTTCACACATCTTTCCCTCAGGAGATTAAGTATGTCGGGTAAAGTCCATGATAGCACCAAGGCTCTGGGAAAGGAACAGGATTAATGACGTGAAAGGCCATTCCTCTTTTAATATGTTCTTGAATGCACCTTTACTTCATTTGGGACAAATCACTTCCTCCAAACAAGCTCGGGAAACTTAAAACTTAAAACTTAAATACTAGCTGTAAGTCACTTTGAATTTACATGTGTTCAGTAAAGATTGACTGTTTAAGACATTCCCCTCCACCTTTGAGATTATTGGAAAATATGCCTCCACAGCCCAGTAACTGGTCATTTTACAATCTATTTCTCTAGGGCCTTTTTCTACTGTAAGGCTTGTCATGACGACATCACAGATACAAAAAGAATTAAGAAATGTGGCTGTAAACGACGTAAGTAATAATTCCTTCATCTTTGTGTCAACGGCTTGTAATTACTGATTACAATTTGAGACCAATGTTCAGCTTGAATGTTGAGGTGTTTTGCCTTCAGTGTGCAGATACTGGTGAAGGGCATACCGGTCATCAAGTGCTTGGTGTTATTAGCTTGTCACTGAAGATCAGAGATGGAGTACAGTTGTGTAGTTAAACCTCCATTTACTCACCCTGTAGACAGTGAATATAAACAACCCGCCATAAATGTCTGCTTCCCAACAGCAACACTCTCATTTTTAACAGCTTTCAAGCGTACAGGTGCACTTTTTATTGCAACTTGCCTATTAATTATAGTCCCCATTTGGCAGACTTTGGTTCAATAGCCATAAAGCTTGTTGCAGAGTATAAACCTTTTAAATACGAATTGCATGGAGGTCAATGTGCATGGAAACTCAATTCTGATAATTATTGAAAGTCAATTCTTTAAAAGCAATGTGGTTCAAAGACTGGGGTAAGCAGTGGAATTATCATTTTTTAGCAGGATGTATTGCTTCAATTTGCGATGTTGATAGAACTTGGTTTCCACTGAAATTTCTTGACCGACATAGATCCTCGCCTTAAGGATTTCCTTCATGCCAAGTGTTCTCAGCTGCCAATGTGGCAGACCAAAAGGCTATTCCATTGCTATCCCGAGGCCAACTAATCAAACAAGCTCGAGAGTCACTTATGGAATGGTTCCCTTTGTTCCATTGTCCCATTTGCTCAGTGGCATCTGCCCAGCTTCTGGGCAGACCCTCATGCCAATGTAACAATGCCACCATCGCCCTCTCTTTTAACCTACTCACATTCGCACGGCAATGGAAACTAAATGGAGAGCAACATTACTCAGGCTACATGAAAGGAAGTTTAATTACCTGAAAGGAAGGCAGGTTTAGATTAACATTATGCCATTAATATGTAATGACAAATCCGGGAAAATTAATGAATGCTACAGATTGGGGAGCAAAAAAATAATTAGCATTAATGTGATTAAGCCACATGCAAAAATTTTTTTATTTTTAAATACGCAGAGAATAGTGGTGTGCCGAAAATGAGAAGTCCAAATTTCAATCTATTAATGATGTGATGTAGACCAGATGTATAAATGAAATGACATGATTAGTGAGGCTGAAGAAAGAGCTTGTCAGAATTAAACTGCTGCAGTTTGAACACTCCAGAGGTAATGCCCCAAGTCAGCTGGAAAAACAAAGACAATCCTTGCCAAATGCATTGTATGTCACAGTCCACTTTGGCTGTGCATACAATATGCAATGCTCGAGACACACAACCAGAATCGCAAGGATATATATTTTTTCTGATAAGGACACACATCTTAGTAGTTGATGTCACATTTAGGCAGGAGTTCCAGCAGATTTTCCATTACATTGGCATTAATCATGTCACATTGTTAACATATACCTGACCTACTTAACCATTCGTCCAAACCTTTTAGACCCATTATTAATAATTTAAGCTAAAAAAAAACTTGATGTATCCACAGAGGTCAAGAATAATTAAAGTGAGTAGCTTTATCTTAAAAAAAATAAAATAAAATAAATCCCAACTGCTTGAAAGCATGACAAAAATTCAGCTTAAAAGTATCATTATTTTTTCATTGTATTCTAAATTATTCAAAGAACGTCCAGAATTTGCAAAGAAAATCTGTTCTTGGTTGGAGATGGAAGTGGAGTGGACCTTCGAGGGTTTTTATTTGATGATGGGGGTATGTTGGTGGGAAGAGTTGTACAAGATGATTTGTTGAAGAAAATGTGATAGAGACATGTACTTATTTGTGTTTAAGGATGAACATAAATGTCTTAAGCATTCACCCCTTTCTAGGTTAATTCACAATTGTGGAAAGTGTTGTAGGGAAACAGAAAAATCACAGATAAAATTTAAACCTCTTTTCGTGGAACTCAAGCAAATGAGGCTCCATGTATGACATGATTGCAAGTACCTTTTGATGATTGATGTATCTTTAATTTATTTTTTCCTTGCTGCCCTGGAACATGAAACTCTATATTTTAACTGCACACTGGTAGTGATATATTGTAAGTAAAATCAGGTTCTCTGTTGCCCAGAGTGCGATCCAACTTGTCTACCTTAAGCAAGAGGTTTTTTTTATGTTGCATGCATACGCGCACATCATTTTCAGCAACGCTTACAGATCATTGTGAATCTGCAGAAAATACAGCAGCCCGGAACCAAATAATAGCAAAGAAGGCAGGGAGTGAGTGGGCAAGCAAGTCAGAGCTGAGAGAGAGGTGTTGCAGGCCAGGCTTTAGCAGAGTAGGAAACGGGGGTCAAAGTTCCTCTTTTGCCCCAAATAATGATATCATGCCCATTTCTGGTGGCAAGGATCCACTTGTAAGTCTATCAAACTGTATGAGAAGTGTATGGTACTGGTGACCCAAACATGAGGCATATCCAACTGCTCTAGTCCCTGGAGGCCTCCTGTTAGACTGCAGTCCACAGGGTCTGTATTATTGCTTCAGAGTGAGAGGCTTAGGCATTCCCATTAGACAAAGGCACTGGCCATAACTAATCACAGATGCAAGTGGTTAAAGATCCAAATGTTGCTGTTAGTTTGTCCCGAGTTAGCTGATCTCAACCAAGACCATAGTCAACAGTGACCCTACTGCCCCCCACCTAGATGGGAAAACAAGACTCAAGGCTCCCTGATTGCATCTGCTAACCTTTAACCTTTCACCACCAATTGCACTTTACTCTCTCCCAACAGAAAGCATGGCCATGATACAAGAACCATTACTTGTAACTGAATACTCCACCAGCATTAATTCCTAATCATTGCCCAGCAAAACAGGAAGGAGAGAAAGAAAGAACATCACAAGTAAAAAGTTCTTTGAGGAATATTTAAGGAAAGCTAAGTTAAGTCAGAAAGAATGTTGTGTTTGTGCATTTCATTTCTCAAACCCATTTGAGAATTTCACAGGAGATTCATCTCATTTGTTCCTGGCGCAGTAAACTTGATTAAACAGTCCAATCCGACAACTAATTTTTCAGGTGCAAAGCCATTTTAATCTCGGTTTCACAAAAGAAACAGCCCCATTTGCAGAGGCCTAAGAAGATCCATAAGAAGTACAGTAGGTAAATCAATTCAAAGTTAGACTGGGGCAAAAATTGGGATGTCTCTCATTTTTCTGAGAGCGCTGTGAATCTGCAACTAACATAGCTGCTGTATTTTCACTAAGATGACTATCTACTCCAAGAAGGTCCACAAATTGAGGAACGAGTATAGGAGCAACATGCTAAACCCCCACCAATCGAAACAACCTCTCGTGATTATCGTACAACTCTGAGTTTCCTTAGATAGTCACAAAAAGCTGGAGTAACTCAGCGGGACAGGCAGCATCTCTGGAGAGAAGGAACAGGTGACGTTTCGGGTCGAGACCCTTCTTCAGACTGAGTTTCCTTAGTTACGCCAACAGTCAGCAATACTGAATTCAATCGAAATGAACTTGTCATTATTGTTGGGTGGGGGGGACGCTCCAACTCACTTGTGGAACTGAACCCAGGTGGTCTCCATGTATGTGGGCTTCTGCCCGACCACTAGATGTCCTCAGAGACCTTCTTCATTCCCTGTCGTACCTCCAACAACCCGAGCTACCATTTCAGCTCCTCCTAAAAAGATGATCTAAACCCAAATCATCTTTTTTCTCCATATAAAAATAGCAGTATAAACATGTTTTTGCAAATAATCCATATAGCAGTTTGCGTGTTGTTAGTAGACACGTCCTTTGTCTATAGAACCATTCACATCCCATCAATGACCAACATGTCACTGTCTATGACTGTTCGTGTTTTATTTCCATAACAAATTCACTGTATTTCTTACAGCATGGATTTTTTTGACAAATGAGCTAGACTTGTTAACGTTTCTGAATGCTTCGATCTTAATAACCCTTTTTAGAATTTTTTTATTTGGATTGTCACGGTTGAAGCCAGTTTTCTTTTGAACCAGCATGCTGTTATATCGATACCTGTGCATGGTCTCAGAAATAATCTCCTCAAGTCTTCCTTTTTTTGACTTCCAAAAAAAAGAGGCACCCATGTCATCCGGCCCCCCGCTTCCTGTTGATTTGGAAGGATAATTTGGCTCAAACTATTTGGTTTCATTTCAAGAGATGAGATCAAAAAGCAGTTCACCTCCCACAAGATGCCATTCCTTTTAAAGGTTTGTCAGAGTTTGTTACTGTCAGCCCGGAAAGATTGGCATCATTCAAAGGAAGACAAGAGGCTGATGTTCCTCGGCATCACCAGCTTTGATTAGGTTTTGATGCTCCTTTCTTTATTGAAATACCAGCACAAACTGAACAGCCTTTTTGCGTGCATTGAACAGGCTTACTGCTGCATGATGTGACTATTCCTTTTCTCAGCTAGCGGAAAAACCCAGCACCAAAAATAAAAATTGCTGAAAATTAAATATTTTGCAACTAACTGCTATAAAGATTATGGAGAAATGGGGATGCTACTGAAGATGCCTCTCATCTATCACCTTCTAGTGCCTTTTTATCCTCAACCATAGTGTGACCCTGGCTTGACCAGTATCTTGATATAAATGGCCTTAGGTCAGAGCTTGACTCAGTCGAGAGCTTTAAGTGTGTCCTTCAGGTGATGATAATGGCTTGGTCAACCAAGGTTGATTTTGCTCTTTTTTTTAACTTGATGTGAGAAACCAAAATTATTTCTCATTCGACTAATATTGTTTTATCGACTAAATCCTGTTTTATATTATTTGCTTTCTAAATTTCATTGTGCAAGTGAATCACTTGGCACAATAACCGTTTCAGCATCGAGGGATGCTTGAAAGAATTGGATAGGTGCTTTATGTGCTACCTACATTTTGAACGGTGGCAGAAAAAAATCACTCGTTAAACCAAATTCTCAACTGCACTACAAGCCTTGGCAAAACGAAAGAGAGCAGTCACCAAAACTGCTGTGACTTTTCCATCATTGCCTGCTTTGACCAGATTGTCCAGGTATATAATTGAAATTCTCACCAACCGCTGTGGTTGTGGTTATGTTGTAAAGTAACTAATGTGAAACTGGCTTGAAAATACTTAAGATTGTTAATTATATGTTCAAAGATATCTTGTCAACTTTTGAAAATGATTTTTCCATCACAACTTTGAATGCAATGAACTAAGCTCTTCTCCCTTGTCAAGCCTGCATATGTTACGAAGGCCTGTGTTAGATCCTTTGTTGATTCCTTCCAATTGCCAGACTGAATAACCTTGCCATTAACCTGCTCCTCTTCCTCTCCTTCCATCGAAAACATGATTATAGCCAAGATGTCCATCTACAAGAGAATGAAACTCGCATGTTGTTTTGATTGCGGACGCTCTGAAAGCAACTGCACTTGCATGTCAGACAGTGTACATAGTAACTTGGACACCCTTGAGAGAACCTTTCCACTTTCTTCTGTCTCTGTTAATGATTGCTCCACCAGTTTGCGTACCTGTAAGTTTAACACCATGCTGTTCCATGTCAGTCATGTGCGGCGTCGTTCCCCTCTGTGTTGTATTCTGTAGTACAGTAAGTCATATTTTAGTTGCCACTGTTGCCTTGTCCATTGAGCTTCCTTGTGACAATGTTGGCTTTGCGTGTGCTTGGCTTAGAGCATGGGTCCGCTCGCTGGCATGTGGGACCCACAGTGCAGCTTTGATGTGAATGCTCTTCGTACAGTGTGGTATTGAAATTATTCTACGTATTTAAATGTCATTTGGATTATCTATAGCAAAGTGACTTCATTAAAGTTAAAGTACATAGCCAGAATAAGTGGGATGAAACTCTTGAATTAGGCTGTTTTATTTCTGTTTATCCCTCTGTTTTAAGTTTGTTATTATCTCGTTCTTTTTTGTCAAACCACCACCGCTTGCATCAGTCCAAAGCAATGCCAACACCTCATGAACAGCTGGACTGGGGAGCCCCAGTCTCACTCTGTCTGTCGTTGTTGAGATTCCCACTCACCCAACTATCCCAGGTTCACAACGATGGGACAGTTGATGGAGTCCAAACCCATGATTAGCATGGAGGTGGGAAAAGTTACTTCAGAGGAATGTAATTCTGTGTTCGCATGACTCTCAGAGCAAGTGTCTGAAGTTCAGACATCTGAAGTATCATTGCTGAAAAGGGGATTTAAAGGCTGTTAAACCAAATAATAAACATGCACTGGTGTGCCTGTAATTTAACAGATGTGTAGTGAACTTGAAACCTTCTGTAAACATGGAACACCATGCCAGATATCTCATTGTTTTACCCAACCCTGGGACTTTGGCTCATTTCAGACTGAGCTTGGTGGAAGGGTGAATCAAAAGACTTGACCCGGCACTGTTGTTAAATGATAAGATATAGTAAGTAACTCTGTCATCTTATTTCACAGCATACTACTCTGTTTACACCAGGAGGTCACATTCACTCTGAATGAAGTTGTTGTGAATTAAGTCAAATATCTCAGTAATCAGACTCACCTCTGTCTGGAGTTAGTTTACCGTCTGAAATTACCAGCCGAATGCACAATGGCAAACCTTTACTCAGGGCAGTGAGGTGCCAGAGATGGTAATCAAAACTGCTCACAAAAGAAGGACTTAAATCATGTTGTTTTGTGTCCAACTTTAAACTGTTAGTGGGAGATGGGGATGTATATTCCTACACAAAACTGCTCTGAACTTTCTAATTCCAGCTGTAGTCTACACAAGCCAAGCTCTAATGTTTAATACACTTATACCTGCACATTTTGTACAACTGCAAGTAATAATACAAGGGCCCCTTTCATGAGTGGCCCAAACTGAAGTTAGGCAAGAGAAGCCAAGAGCTCGAATCACACGGAACTCTTTGGCTTCACCTTGGCTACAGTATTGGGATCTACAGTGAAGTTTAAAAAACACTGAGGCCTGTTCTGCATTTAAAATACGGATTTTGGTGCTTTTAATTTAGTAGACTAGCACAAACATTGAAATACAACCATTGTTCTGAGGTTATTGGACATAGCACTGTACCAAAGTGTACAATGTTTAACTTTAGCGGAGAGTGAGGGATTGAGAGTATATCTCCCATTGTTTCACCATCACTGAGGGAGCAATGGCAAGCCTTGGACTTCTATACGGTTACCAATCTCACATTCACATCACTGTACAGCGGCCTAGGTTCATACAGCATCTTTAGAAGGGGAAAATGTCCCAAGATCTTCCATTCAGTCAAAGGGGACCAAAGTTAATAAGTTTATACTCAGTGGTTCAGGCAGCATCTGTGGAGGAATGGATAGGCGACATTTTGAATCAGGGCTCTTCTTCAGACCCCGACCCACAATGTCACCTATCCATTGCCACCACAGATGCTGCCAGCCCCGCTGAGTCATTCCAGTACTTTATGTTTTTGCTCACGAAACCAGATCTGGAGTTCCTTGTGTCCCCATCTTAATGAGAATATAATGGGGGCATCGTGGTGATACCGCTGGTAATGCTATTGATTACCCATTGATCTGGGTTAAATGCTAATCTTCCAATAACTTTATGGGTTTCTTCCTCGTGCTTTGGTTGCCTCCCACATCCCAAAGATAAGCGAGTTATGATCAGGGAATTGGGTTTGAATAGATTGGTGGGCAAATGGAGGGCAATGAGAGTGGGAGAGAGAGGGAAGGAGAGTCTGAAAGGGAATGTGGAAGCGAGAGTTGGTCCTAGAGAACAGGATCAAAGATCATCTAAATGATGTGCCAATTGGTAGGTTGATTGGACTTGATAAGTTGTCCCCAGTGTGGGTGGATGATGTTGCCAGGAATGTGCGGAAGGATAAGTTACTAGGAATAAGAGGGGTTTCAGAGTTGATAGGATTGTCATGAGAATTGTCATGGACTCAATGGGCTTAATGGCCTTCTACCTGATGGGAAATATGAATGTAACATGGAATCGAATGTGAATGAGTCTTTCCGTGAACTGCAAGAAGGGTCCCGACCCAAAACATTACCTGTCCATTCCCTCCACAGATGCTGTCTGACCTGCTGAGTAACTCCAGCACTTTGTGTTTTACTGTACTTTAGCTGGTTTGCTTAAATGCAGCATAATCACTTGCGGTCAGATATCTACCCTCGTTTATTTATTTATTCACTTGGTATGAATGTGCATATCTAAAATTAAAATTGGAACTGCGTGAACTATTCAGCAGGCCAGGTAGTATCTGTGGAGAGTGAAACAAAGCTTCAGATTGATGATCAGAACCAGTTGTTTTTAGGCAACTGGAGGTTTAGGGACACCCTCGCTGGTGAAGAAAGGTTAACTCTGTTTCTCTCTCTATAGATGCTAACAGACTTACTGACAATTTCTAGCATTTACTGTTTTTATTTCCCATCTCCTCAACTATTGTATGGTGGTGTAGGTGGTAGTTGACTCATTTAAGTTGCAGCCTTTCAGGTTTCCACCCAGTTACTGATGCACCTCATAGGTTCTAGGAGCAGAATAAGGCCATTCGGCCCATCAAGCCTAGTCCACCATTCAATCATGGCTGATCTATCTTTCCCTCTCAACCCCATTCTCCTGGCATCGCCCTATAACCCCTGACACTTTAAGCCTTCCTGCTATCTGGGCATGAGTTCCATTCCATAGACTGATTAAGTGGTTTGTGGATGTTGTGGATAAGTGCAGTAGGAACAATGACTGCCCAACGCACAGATGAGATCAGTGTGGCTCAGGGCCTGAACGAGTTTGTGAAACAAGGGGGAATGAAGGACAGTGAGGGGTGAGGATCAGATTTTCATTAAATTAATATGAGCAGATGTGAAATGTTGACTATCTGACAATTAGAAATGGCAGCACTGGGGGGTTGGACTGAAAGGCAGGTCAAACATACAGATCACATTTCCTTACTTACATTCTTCAGCTGCTTTGACAATCAGCTTGAATTAGTGTCAGTTCAGCTATGATGTTTCTTGCCCTTTGTCTATTACTGCGGTACTCAATTGCTTCCCCAGATGCTCATTAAAGGTCATTATATCATTACTTGGTTTCAGTGTGGACCCCAGTATTGTTAGCACTCTATGTAGTTTGATCAGGCAATTCCCTTTCATTGCAACACAATTTTCACTTAGATCACAGCATGGGTGCCTCTGATTGGCCAGTGTAATGATTATTTGGGGCAGTTTCCAGCTTTACAGAGCATACTAAGGATTTGAGGAGAATTTATTTTCAAAGGAAAGGCAGAGGATGCACTTACTGAATTCAGGAACTCTCCACACTTCAGGTTGTGCGTATATCAACCTTTACCTTCTCTTTTGTAGAGGAAATTGGAATGCCAAGCAAGCAAGTCCATGTCTCCGAGTTATAGAATCATAGAATGATACAGCATGGAAACAGGTCCTTCAACCCAACTTGCCCACACTGGCCAACATGCCCCAGCACACTAGTCCCACCTGCCTGCGTTTGGCACATATCCCTCCAAACCTGTCCTACCCATGCACCTGTCTGACTGTTTCTTAAACGTTGGGTTAGTCCCAGCCTCAACTACCTCCTCTGGCAGTTTGTTCCATACACCTACCACCCATTGTGTGAAAACGTTACCCCTCTGATTCCTATTAAATCTTTTCCCCTTCACCTTAAACCTATGTCCTCTTGTCCTCGATTCTCCTACGCTGGGCAAGAGACTCTGTGCGTCAACCCGATCTATTCCTCTCATGATTTTGTACACCTCTAGAAGATCACCCCTCATCCTCCTGCGCTCCACGGAATAGAGTCCCAGCCTCTAGGTGACAGTTGCAACAATTCACATTGGGCATCTCAAACATAAAACCTTCAGTTTAATCAACTATGTTGAAAAGCTGACAGTTCTGTTTTGCTTTGCCTTATCAGCAGACAAACATCTTCCCAAGCAAAGCTGTATTTTGGCTTTCAATAATTTGTGTTGGGTTCTGCAGGGGCTCCATATTTCTCTGTATTGAAAATAACGTGACACGTTTTCAGAAGAGACGTTTCCTGTGTTTACATTGCAGCTTTGATCGCAAGAATGAGATATTTTACAAACAGGATTCGTGACAGTTCATTGAGGCAGCTGGGAGATGATGTTCCCAAACAGAGAGGGAGCAGAGAGGGTAGACACAAAATGCTGGAGTAACTCAGCGGGTCAGGCAGCATCTCGGGAGAGAAGGAATGGGTGACGTTTCGGGTCGAGACCCTTCTTCAGACAAGAGAGGGATTTGGTGTGGGTGGCAGTAAAATGAGGGAAAATCCACCCAAATGTGAGCAAGCAGAAGCTGAAGCCAAATCGTTAAACCATTGCTCACAATTAGTGGCATAACTGACCCCATTAGGTGCATCGGTCTCGACTGCCCACCCCATGTAGGCTAGGCACTGCTTATGCTCAGGGCAATCAGTGAGTCTGAGGTACCTGTACCTGGCCCCTGCCTCATCTTGCTGAATACATTGCAAACCCTAACCCTGCAGACAGGCACAAAATGCTGGAGTAACTCAGCCGGTCAGGCAGCATCTCTGGAGAGAAGGATTAGGTGACATTTCGGGTCAAGACCCGAAATACTCCAGCATTTTGTGTCTGTCTTCGGTGTAAACCAGCATCTTCTTCTAACCCCTAGCTTGGTGCAGGGTTTGAGCCGAAGAAACATTTGTGCAGATATTCATTTTGTGTCTATCATTTTGGAATCAAGGGATATGGGGAGAAGGCAGGCACAGGTTACTGATTGGGGATGATCAGCCATGATCACAATAAATGGCGGTGCTGGCTCGAAGGGCCAAATGACCTCCTCCTGCACCCATTTTCTATGTTTCTATGTCCTTGCCATTCGACTTGCATCTCGAGTCACAAACATTTGGTTTGCCCTGTGGTCCACAGTGTAGACAAGGTTAACATGGGAGTTCCATCACCCGGTAAAGCTTTTGTCGTGTGCTCATCCGTGTAATTTGATGGTGTAACATCCAACTTATCTTGATCCAGGATATTTAGATGTGTGGACACTGCCACAAAATTAGGCAGGCACAATTGTTTTCCCGTAATATGTGAAATTGTTTGATGCTTTGTAGAGCATTGTGATTTCTCACAGCATTTCTTAAGGAGCACATCCTCACCTTGTCCATTGTTGGAGGTGCAGGGGGGCGATCTTCCAGGTGAATTTTCCTGAACATGGATTTCTTAGTGAATAATAGACAATAGACAATAGGTGCAGGAGTAGGCCATTCAGCCCTTCAAGCCAGCACCACCATTCAATGTGATCATGGCTGATCATTCTCAATCAGTACCCCGTTCCTGCCTTCTCCCCATACCCCCTGACTCCGCTATCCTTAAAAGCTCTATCTAGTTCTCTCTCATACCTCATACCTCTCTCGTTCCCAATAATCTGGGCTATGCAACCCCTCTCAACATCTAGAGAACGCACAGCATGCCTCATATCCACAATCCTGCCATTCACATTTAGCCATTAGTGTTCAGATCTTTTTGCGTATCACCAAAGAGTGGATGAGCAGTTGATGATATCAATTCCTGAACTGCAGTAAGAATACCTAATATCATCTACACCTTACTACAGAGGATGGACAAGCTGTAATTATCTATTTAAGTGATCATGGAGAGGGAGGTTCACATCCAACTTAAAGTAAAGTTAATGAAAACAAAATTGGAATAAATGGGTATTTCAGAATGAATAGTGTGTTGTTATTCCAAATGGAAAAAAAAGGTGCATTGTTCCTGATATTTATGAATATTGACAAGGTTCTGTGGCTAATGTCATTATTTTGTGTGAGTTGTGGTTACAGGGTTCCATACCTAGCCAGATGGCATTGTGTGTGAGGCAGTATAGTGTTATTGTTCCTGCCATTACCAGTGTCCAGATACCTTGACTCTGTCCTTTATTATTGTCACTCATGAGACCTGCTCTGAGTAGATGATTACAGATTACCAATGCTATCCACTCCTGTTAATTTAGTGTCCTAATCAGCGGGGAATCTCACACTGGTAGAACATGGCAGATCAATTATGTTTTATCATGATTGGAATGTGCATAGTTGGGATGAGCTGGTTTGGATATTAGGCGAACTGACAAAATGTTATTTTAATCTAACGCAAATTGAATTTGATTCAAAATTTCTCGGCATTTAAGAATCTAAAAGCA
The DNA here is from genome assembly GCF_053455715.1 of Rhinoraja longicauda. Taxonomy (NCBI): domain Eukaryota; kingdom Metazoa; phylum Chordata; class Chondrichthyes; order Rajiformes; family Arhynchobatidae; genus Rhinoraja; species Rhinoraja longicauda. Next base: position 17,990,790 of record NC_135987.1, on the reverse strand, counting down.
GAAAGATGAAATAGTTTGGCACATCCTGTAGATGTCTGCTTGTACCTGCCTTCATCCTGACACCATGGTGTGAAATCACATATCTAGTTCACTGGTGGTTAACCAGGTGATGAGAGGGGTATCGTTGTTCAGGGTGACTCCTCCATGGTGCCAGGTTAGATGGTGCACACCACACCATAGGCCCCACACTCCAGCATTCATCAAGTTCCCTTTCCTTTATTAAAAGCGGCATAATGGCGCAGCAATAGAGTCGCTACCTTACAACGCCAGGGACCCGGGTTCGATCCCGACCATGGGTGCTTGCCTGTGCAGAGTTTGTACATTCTCCCCGTGACCTGCGTGGGTTTTCTCCGAGATCTTCGGTTTCCTCCCACACTCCAAAGATGTACAGGTTTGTAGGTTAAATGGCTTGGTATAAATGTAAATTATCCCTAGTATGTGTAGGATAGTTTTAATGTGCGGGAATCGCTGGTCGGTGCGGACTCAGTGTGCCGAAGGACCTGTTTCCACGCTGTATCTCAAAACTAAAACTGAACGAAAGAGATACGTTTTCCCCTATCAGCCTCAGCACTTCTTGCAATTCCATTTCATGAACTCGTGAAAGAGTGAAGGACTGGATTGTGTTCTTAATTATAATGTTTGTAGTAGGTCCTAAATTTCCCTGTGTGCACTATCGAAGGTGGTATGCCCGGACATTGATTCTACCCACTCACGGCTGGAGATGAGGTTATTAGGTTAATTCCCGGAATGGCGGGACTGTCATATGTTGAAAGACTGGAGCGACTAGGCTTATATACACTGGAATTTAGAAGGATGAGTGGAGATCTTATCGAAACGTATAAGGTTATTAAGGGGTTGGACACGTTAGAGGCAGGAAACATGTTCCCAATGTTGGGGGAGTCCAGAACAAGGGGCCACAGTTTAAGAATAAGGGGTAGGCCATTTAGAACTGAGATGAGGAAAAACCTTTTCAGTCAGAGAGTTGTGAATCTGTGGAATTCTCTGCCTCAGAAGGCAGTGGAGGCCAATTCTCTGAATGCATTCAAGAGAGAGCTGGATAGAGCTCTTAAGGATAGCGGAGTCAGGGGGTATGGGGAGAAGGCAGGAACGGGGTACTGATTGAGAATGATCAGCCATGATCACATTGAATGGCGGTGCTGGCTCGAAGGGCCGAATGGCCTCCTCCTATTGTCTATTGTCTATTGAGATTCCCCCAAGTTCACCAGAAATGATATGCCAGTACCCTCCAGCACAGTGCTGTTGGTTCCTCAGGTGAACACCAGGGATTGTAGCACCAATTCCTAGGCCAACATAGGGATGTTAAGTGTAAGAAGGAACTGCAGATGCTGGTTTAAACTGAAGATAGACACAAAAAGCTGGAGTAACTCAGCGGGACAGGCAGCATCTCTGGAGAGAAGGAATGGGCGACGTTTCGGGTCGAGACCCTTCTTCAGACTGTCTAGGGATAAGGGTAACGAGAGATATAGACAATGATGTGGAGAGATAAAGAACAATGAATGAAAGATTTGCAAAAAAGTAAGGATGATAAAGGAAACCGGCCATTGTTAGCTGTTTGTTGTGTTAAAATGAGAAGCTGGTGCAACTTGGGTGGGGGAGGGATGGAGAGAGGGGTGGCCGGGGCTACCTGAAGTTAGAGAAATCAACATTCATACCACTGGGCTGTTAAAACTACATTTTCTTTAAACTACATTTATTTAGTTTTAAGTCTTTCATTATTTGTCAGTTTATAGTTTATTGTTTTTAGTATTTTGAAAATTTATCTGGTTAAACTTTAATAGTTTTTTAAAAAGTTACTGAAAGACATTTGATATTATTTATTTCACAAAATGCTGGGGTAACTCAGCAGATCAGGCAGCATCAAATGAATGACATTTGATAACCATTATGATTAGTGTAAGAAAATAACTGCAGATGCTGGTACAAATCGAAGGTATTTATTCACAAAATGCTGGCGTAACTCAGCAGGTCAGGTAGCATCTCAGGAGAGAAGGAATGGGCGACGTTTCGGGTCGAGACCCTTCTTCAGACTGACGAAGGGTCTCGACTCGAAACATCACCCATTCCTTCTCTCCTGAGATGCTGCCTGACCTGCTGAGTTACTCCAGCATTTTGTGAATAAATACCTTCCATTATGATTAGTGATGATTTTAATAGCTGGCTGTGGTGGTTGCTGTCTGTGGTGGTTGTTAAAGGACTTTTTAACAAGTCCTTCAAAATGGTCATGTTTTGCAGTAAGGTGAATAGTTTGCGGTCCAGTTGCTTGTGTACTTGGTGCTGGACCCTATAGTCGGAAAGGGTCTCCACCCGAAACATTGCCCGTTCCTTCTCTCCAGAGATGCTGCCTGTCCCGCTGAGTTGCTCCAGCTTTTCGTGTCTATCAAGGTCATTGAGATCAGTAGGGGACATGGGCAAACTGTGGCTGCCTCAGAAGGCAGTGGAGGCCAATTCTCTGAATGCATTCAAGAGAGAGCTAGATAGAGCTCTTAAGGATAGCGGAGTCAGGGGGTATGGGGAGAAGGCAGGAACGGGGTACTGATTGAGAATGATCAGCCATGATCACATTGAATGGTGGTGCTGGCTCGAAGGGCCGAATGGCCTCCTCCTGCACCTATTGTCTATTGTCTATTGTCTATTGCCAATCCCAGAGAGCAGTCCAGTTCCAGCGTAATCCAGCTCCGAGTTTTTCTCACCGTCCCACATAACACAATTACCAGAGAGAGGTTTGTCTTGAGGGTCATGTGTGCAGGTTTTAAATTTCATGCTTTTAATTTTATAACCAGACCAAAACCCCACATATTCAGTTCAATATTGTCATTTTTTCATAGTCAATGGGATGGTTAGCTGATGCTCTAGATATTGTCCATTACCCTGGAGGTGGGTTCATCCACAACAGAATCAAGGGTGAGTTTGTCCAAGACCTTTCCATCAAATCCTCCAGTCATGAAGCCTTCATCCCAGCAGCCCAAATTGAATTTGATCTTCGACCCAGTGGTGAAAGGTCAGCATATTAATCAATTGCTCGACCAAGTTTCACAGTTATTGTTTAATTATCCTGACATTTGAGTGACTTGGTTTGGAATAGAGTTACAGCTTTAGCAGCACAATGCTAACAAATCTTTCTCTCCAAGGAATATGGATTAGTTTGGTAGCAGATTGAAATCATAATTGACTCATGTTCCATTATTTAGAGCGAGATTGGAAATGAAGGGGAGGTGTTGGCAAATGGGAGAGCATTTGGTTTACTTGCATGGTCGTGTTTTTATCTTTCAGCAGGACAGCAATTTCTGTTGAAATGATTGATGCAAATGCTTTTGCATTAGTGCAAACTAAAGATGCATTCATCAACACAATTATGCCATTGAACTCTGAATAAGTTAGACTGCAAAAATGTTAATGGCCCATGGAGCCCAACTCATTATTCTGTCAAGCATGCAAGACATTTGGTTGGTGGCAAAATAAATTATATTGGAGGAGCAGCAACATAAACAAGATGTTAGTGCGCAGCAGAAGTAATAGTGCGATTGTGGAAACCTCATATTTTTCCTGATCATTTCTAATCAAACCTTGTATATGTGGCTCAGCGGTGTGGACCAAACTGGTAGAAAGCATAACAGGCGAGGGAATTATTATCTTGTGTAGATTAAGAAAATAACCGCATTGACCAAGCTGATCTCCCGGTGACCGAGCACTTCAACTACCCCTCCCATTCCCAGTCTGACCTTCCTGTCATGGGCCTCCTCAAGTGCCATAGCGAGGCCCACCGGAAATTGGAGGAACAGCACCTCATATTTCGCCTGGGCAGCTTGCAGCCCAGAGGTATGAACATCGACTTCTCCAACTTCAGATAGTTCCTCTGTCCCTCTCTTCCCCTCCTCCTTCCCAGATCTCCCTCTATCTTCCTGTCTCCACCTATATCCTTCCTTTGTCCCGCCCCCTGACATCAGTCTGAAGAAGGGTCTCGACCCGAAACCTCACCCATTCCTTCTCTCTCTCGAGATGCTTCCTGACCTGCTGAGTTACTCCAGCATTTTGTGAATAAATACCATCTTGTGTAGATTAATCACTGTACATCACTGACATCCAACTTTGGAGATCCTAGAAAACATGGAGCACTTTGCAGACTTCATAGAAAATAGGTGCAGGAGTAGGCCATTCGGCCCTTCGAGCCAGCACCACCATTCAATATGATCATGGCTGATCGTCCAAAATCAGTACCCCATTCCGGCTTTTTCCCCATATCCCTTGAGACATACAGCACGAAAACGGGATCCCCTGCCCAACTTGCCCATGCCGACCAAGATGCCCCATCTTTGCTAGTCCCACCTGCCTGTAATTTGGCCCATTAAACTGACCAAGTGAGGTAAAAATTGTTTGAAGATCAAGATCTCAATCTGGGTAGAACATTCACTGGGCACCAGTAATTCCTGTGTCCATGTGTGCCTCTGACACATGGACCACCTATAACAGTAGTATAAGAAGATAACTGCAGATGCTGGTACAAATCGAAGGTATTTATTCACAAAATGCTGGAATAACTCAGCAGGTCAGGCAGCATCTCAGGAGAGAAGGAATGGGTGACCCTTCTGATCGAGACCCTTCTTCAGACCTATAATAGTCATCCATTTCAGTTGAGCTTCACATCTCCTTGTGTGGGGTTGACTTACAAGACAGACTCAAAACAGGAATGCGTTTGACTACTGAAACCATTTTCTTTTGACTAATGTTATAATGAGGTTTTTGACTCGGCTGTTTCCACCATTTGGAGCTTGCACCTTTTAGAGCTTAGAACAGTGCTGCACAGGAACATTCCCTTCAGCGCACAATATCTGTACCGAATATGATGCCAAGACCAACTTCTATCTGCCAGTATATAAACCCTATCTCTCCATTCCGTGCATGTCCATGTGCCTATCTGAAGGTCTTGTTATACAGTTGCCATTGATGATATAAACAAAGAATGAAGCCCTCTGCTCTTGTGGGGAACATAGAATGGTGATAGCGATAACCATGAAGGTTTAGTCACGGCCAAACTTCACGCTGAACCACAGAAATTGTCAGTCTGTTAAGCAATTGTTTGGATTGTGATCTCCATCATCCGTGAACAAATATGGTATCCAAAGCTGATTTACCCTGATCGTGCTGGCTTGCTAGATTTCTTTAGTTAGCACATTTGGACTTTTGTGAAAAGCATAATGTCAATCGCCTCGCATTGATCAATAAGCACTCAAAGCGGATTGAAGTGATGTACGTAGGTTTACGCACCATAACCAGTACGCTGACACAGCGGTAGATTTGCTGCCGTACAGCGCCAGAGACACGGGTTCAATCCTGAGTACTGGTGCTGTCTGTATAGAGTTTGTACGTTGTCCCCGTGACCTGCGTGGGTTTTCTCCAGGTGTTCCGGTTTCCTCCCACACTCCAATTGGCATGGTAAAATTGGCTTGGTAAAATTGTAAATTGTCCCTAGTGTGTGTAGGATAGTATTTGTGCGTGGGGTCACTGGTCGGCCCGGACTCGGTGGGCCGAAGGGCCTGTTTCCGCACTGTATCTCTGAACTAAACTGAACATACTATAGAAGAGCTAAGATCTCCATGTGCATGCCCCAGTTTACTTGAGAACTAGTTCTGACAGTGATCTGCCAATCCAATTACCCAGCAAACTTTATGAAATGGAACAGAATCATTGCATTGATTGTGGAACAGTTTCAGTTCTCTAACTGTGCACGGGGTAAATTGTATCGATCCTCTCAATGTCTGTTCATAGACTCAGTTTACCATTGAGTCTCTCTGGATCTTGTCTTTGATTTCAGATGCACTTACTGGAACATATTTGTCAATGCCTGGTTCCTACTTTCACATCTAACATCATGTCCTTTGCTTGCCTGGTGCCAGATTCCTGAAATAAACTCTTCTTTCCAATGTGTAGGAAGGAACTGCAGATGCTGGTTTAAACCAAAGATAGACACAAAATGCTTGAGTAACTCAGCGGGACAGGCAGCATCGGTGGAGAGAAGGAACGGGTGACGTTTCAGGTCGAGACTTTTCTTCAGACTCAATCTTTGTCAGAGCAAATGATTGCCAGGTGAACAGATGAAAGGATTTTCACCAAGGCTCTTTAAAGAATTTCAAACATCTCCACCTACTCCTGGCCCATGACCAAAGTAGACAAGGAGCATCCAGGATGGCACTGGGAACCTTACATCCGTGCTTTGACAGCACATTATAAACCTCCCATATAAACAGCACCATTTCTTCAGCTGTGTGATAGGCACAAAATGCTGGAGTAACTCAGTGGGACTGGCAGCATCTCTGGATAGAAGGAACGGGTGAAGTTTCGGGTCAAAACCCTTCGCCTGAAGAACTGGTAAACAAATCATTGAACTAAACCAGTACCTGTAGTTCCTTCCTACACTTTTCACCTGTGAGCACCGCCAAGCTCCTCTGCCCCGCTGGTAGTGTCTGCAGGACCTATACTAGTGTCCTCACTCCTCTCAGAAACCTCAGAACTGGTGGGGAAGTAAATCACCCTCGAGCTAGATGGATTGCTGAGCCTAGCACCTGCTGTAGATGATGGGTTACATTCTGCCTATAACACCGAATGAAAGATCGTGATACCTTTCAAGATTCCCTTCCATCCCAACCTGTACGTAATTGCATTTGCACTTTTCGACAGTGCAATAAGTAAGAGAGATATGCTTCTCTTGCCCCCAATACATCATATGTCATACAATTGTACCTCCACCATGACTCGATACATTACATGCCAACTCCAGCTTACCAAAAATATTATGATGAACATAGAGAGCTTAGTTCTTCATGTGTTTATTGGAAGTACTTTTTTGCTTCTTACTCCACCTCCCTTTCACATTCCTTTTCAACAAAGGGTTGAATGGAGTGAGCACCTTTGTAAGATCTGGAAGGAATTACACATAATTCTGCAGCAAGAGGCTTAGTCCTTCTAAACCTTTAGGCTTTGCAACATTGGCAATTGTCACTTCTTTTCCTTTCACTGATGGTAAGCCATTGGCACCAACCATCAATATTCACAGCCACTTGAAAAAAAACACACACATTGGCTTTGCTTCTGCTCAACACTGGAATGCTTTCTCCAAAATCAGGAGAGTTTCTCTTTCTGTGCTCATGGCAACCAATAGACCACATTGGTTGCACAGTCAACTATCAAAACCTTGCAAGATTTTGTTGATCACGTTCTGGAGAATCACGGTTCAGTAGGAGACCTGACCTCGCATGTGAGGAGCAAAATGCAAACTTCGGGGGAACTTAGCGGGTCAAACAGTATCTGTTTGGGGAAAAGATTTGTTAGTGTTTTGGGCAAAGACTTGGAGGACTAAGACTGGAGAAAGATGAGAGGCGGTATAAAGTGAAATGGGCGTGAGGAGGATGGGATAGGGGTGGTAGGTGACACAAAGAGGATGGGCAGAGGGAGCACGGTGGGGAAAGGGTGAGGGGAGACAGAGGTAGGTGAGTGATAGGTGGAAGCAGACAAGGATAAAACAGAGGCAGAGGTGATAAGTGTGGTCTCAAGGCTACGAGTGGTGGAATCTGATAAATAAGGAGGTGACAGTGGGAACCATCAAACGATTAATGAGGAGAGCCATTTGTGTGTGTTAATGGGCTATCATTGTGAACATTCACATCTGTTTCGGGATGGAAGAGATTCAATTTTGTGAACAACTCTGATCCTGTAATGTCCTACAGTGATTAGCACAAAGTATTAAAGTATTTTGTTCTTTCTCTTCTATAGGCCATTTGTATTTAGGTTCAGGTTTATTATTGTGATGCGTACTGAGGTACAGTTTTGCAGGCTATCCAAACCGATCAGATATGCTATGCAGGAATACAATCTTGTCAAACTCAAGTGCAATAGATGGAGCAAAGGGGAAGATACAGAGTGCAGAATATAGTTTTCAGCATTGCCACACATCAGTTCCATAGACAAAGTTCAATGTCCGCAACGCGGTCGAGGTGAATTGGAAGGAACCCTAGATTACCGCTGCTCCTCGGTGTCAAACTATGAAGATTTCATTTCTGTTGTCATTTCGGATTGCCGCACTAATTGCTTTCGCTGTTTGTCTTGGCCTTGGCTCAACAGGCTGAGGCAATGTGACTGTTTGGCAACCAGAACACTTGGCTGCTCCTGATTGACAAGACTGTCAGCTGGCAGGACAAACGTTTCAGAAGATGTGTGCTGTAGCAAAGCAGGCACGTTACACGACTTTCCAGTGTGATCAAGGACATAATAGGAATGCAAACTTGGACACAAATAGAACAGCATGTCCATGCTTGAGGGCACATTGCACAATGATATTGAGAGCTCAACTCACATCCCTTTGGTTTACTCTGCTGGAAGCCAGGCTTTTTGCATCTGCTCCTTGCGATACCATGTTGGTCCACTGCAAATCCACAAGAGTAAACAGTTAACAGGGACAACAATCGGCTGGAGGAACGCAGTGGGTCGAGCAGCATTTATGGGCAGAAAGGAATGGTCAACGTCTTGAGTCAAAACTCTGTCAGGACATTGCCTCCCTCCCACAAATGTTGGATGAGTTGTTCCTCCAGCAGATTGTTTGCTGCTTTAGATTCCAGCATCAGCATTCCCCTCTATCTCCTCAAGCATTAATTCATGTGGACAGTATGTGTAGCACAGCTGGCAAGAACTCATTCTTATATTAAGCTGGAGAAGAGTATGGGGTTCACTCTATTCTTGTAGTTTGATGTTAGAACTAAGGGGCGGTGCAGTGGCCCAGTGGACCCTGGTAGGGCTACTGTCTCATAGCACCAGAGACCCTGGTATGATCCTGAACTCGAGTGCTGTCTATGTGGAGTTTGCACGTTCTCCCTGTGACCGCGTGGGTTTCCTCCCCACATCCCAAAGACATGTGGGTTCGTGGGTTAATTAACCTCTGTAAATTGCCTCTAGTGTGTAGAAAGTGGATGCGAAAGTGGGATAATATAGAACTGGGGTGAATGGGTGATCAATGATCGGCGTGGACTCGGTGGCCAAAAGCCCATGTTTCCATGCTGCATCTTTAATTTAGCAAGATCTCAGGTATTGCTCTTGCAATGCATAAAACCAGCTGATGGTGCCTCAACTGCGGCACCTTCTATAAGGAGTTTCATGTGTGGAAATGCAAACTCAGGAGCCTGGATCATGTTAGCTGCTCCTCAGTTTAATCGATGTGAGGTTTAGGACTGGTGCATAAACACACAAGTCCTGAACATACTGGTCAAGTTCTCTAGCTGGGCTCCACCACTGAACTTAGGCCAAGCAGTCACCAATAATATATCCTTTGTTCCTGAACAGAACAGGACATAGAATTCTTCTGCCCATTCAAATGTTTGAGGATTGCAGAGCTCTTGAGAAGAGAACACGTTAGAGGCAGGAAACATGTTCCCAATGTTGGGGGAGTCCAGAACAAGGGGCCACAGTTTAAGAATAAGGGGTAGGCCATTTAGAACTGAGATGAGGAAAAACTTTTTCAGTCAGAGAGTTGTGAATCTGTGGAATTCTCTGCCTCAGAAGGCAGTGGAGGCCAATTCTCTGAATGCATTCAAGAGAGAGCTGGATAGAGCTCTTAAGGATAGCGGAGTCAGGGGGTATGGGGAGAAGGCAGGAACGGGGTACTGATTGAGAATGATCAGCCATGATCACATTGAATGGCGGTGCTGGCTCGAAGGGCCGAATGGCTTCCTCCTGCACCTATTGTCTATTGTCTATTGTCTATTACAATAAGAAAGTTACATTTTAGAAAACTATCTGCGTTTGCAGTAATGTTTATAATTATTTTAAAGTCCTCTTTGAAACTGTCCTCCTTAACCAATGCTTGGGTCAAATGTCCCAACATCATCTTGTGTGATTTAGTGTCCTTTTATTTGTTTGATATGACTCCGAACTATCTTGGGATAGTTTTTCAGTGCGAAGAATGTAATCTGAATGGGAATTTAGTTTAGTTTAGAGATACAGCGCGGAAACAGGCCCTTGTGGCCCACCGGGTCCGTGCCGTCCAGCATTTCCCCGCACATTAACACTATCCTATACCCACTAGGGACCCTTTTTACATTTCCAAGCTAATTAACCTCAAACCTGCACATCTTTGGAGTGTGGGTGGAAACCGAAGATCCCGAAAACCCACGCAGGTCACGGGGAAAATGTACAAACTCTGTACAGACGGCGCCCGTAGTCGGGTTGAGCGATGTCGCTGATAGTGGCTGTAGGGCAGTTCCCTGGAGCAGTGTTAGCTGGTTACTACATCCATGTTGGTGGACTGTGGATGACTGGGCCTGGCCATTGCAAAACAAGAAGTGCAGGGCTGTTGTGTACTTTACTAAACTAAAGGCCTGGATGTACATTTCAAGATTCAGGATTCAGAATATCTTTATTTGACATCCAAAAAACAAGTTTTTTGGATGAAATTTAATCACCCACAGTCCAACAATAAAAGCAATAAAATAAGCAAATTGCACAACCCCAACCAACACACAAAAAAAAGAAACATCCATCACAGTGAGTCTCCTCCAGTCCCCTCCTCACTGTGATGGAAGGCCAGAATGTCTTTTCCCTTCCCCTGCCGTCTTCTCCCGCGGTCAGGCTGTTGTGGTTGCAGGCCGCGCCGGACGGTGAAAGGTCCACAGCGGGCCGACCTAAGCCCCATGATCTGGGGCGGGCGAACACGCTGCCGCTGCACGTCGGGGCGGTCAGGGCTCCCGACATTGAAGCCCCCGCCCAGCAGAGAAAAATCCCACGGCCTATTTCAGGCCGCGCCGGACGGTGAAATGTCCGCGGCGGGCCAACCCAAGCCCCGCGATCCGGGGAGGGGCGAAGACGCTGCTGCTGCCGGAGCTAATCTAGCCTTGCACTTTATCCCATCCAGCGTAAACCCATCGATGTGAATGGAACTGCTGGGCCTTCAGTAACTAAGTAGCTAGAAAGTTAAAAAGCTAATTTTATTTCAATTAAAAGTAATCTTCTCATTAACTTTAAATGAATATATCTCTTTTAAATTTTATATTCTTTATTTTAAATTATTTATGTTTCTTTAGTTTAGTTTAGCGAAGCAGAGCGGAAACAGGCCCTTCAGCCCACCGAGTCCGCACTGACCTGCGATCAGCGCACATTAACGCTATCCTCCATTAGGGACAATTTACAATTATACCAAGCCAATTTACCTCCAAACCTGTATGTCTTTGGGCTATGGGAGGAAACCGAAGATCTCAGAGAAAAAACAGTTAAGAAGTGAACGTATAAACTCCGTACATACAAACACCCATAGTCAGGATCAGACCGGGTCTTTGCTGCTGTAAGGCAGCAACTCAACCGCTGAGCCCCCTTTGGTAGTGTGTCTGGGATATTTTGGCAAAGAGGAAGGGGCCAAGATGTTAATGCCTTCAGGGTGGCTAGGAGCATAGATCCAGTTCCCACTAACTGAGACCGACTGGCGACTGTGAATATGGTTTTTCCTCATGGAACAGCTACAGCACTGTTTCCAGGTTAATGTCAGGAAGAGATGGTGTGACCACGTGAAGCAATCGAACTGCAGAGAGGGCCACATTGAACGTGTTGGTGTATGGTAGTGATGGAGCCAAGCGACTCCCAGCTGCTTGTCGTATTTTCAATCCCTGAAGAGCACAAATCATCGCTGGTTTAAAACCATGAAGAACGCTCGGACTCACGCCCGTATCCACCAAACCTATTCTCAACAACATGAAAGCATTCTGAAGCAGGATATTACTGTCAAAATGGCATTTCAAAGGAACCTGTGCAGGCTACAGGGAGGGAGGGAGGGATTTTCTATTGCTGGAGGCAGTTGTTAGTATGGCTTGTTACCACAGTGTTTCTTACCGGGGTCACTAGAACCGAAACAGTGAGTGGATCGTTGTGATGTGGACAGGCTGGAAATGATGCTGTCTGCATCTTCTGCTGTAAATTCAGCAGAGGGTTTATATAGGGTGACATGGAAATTATGTTTGCGTTTTCATTTCCTGAGTGTGGCCGGTTGTCACAAAACGCACCCTGACAGTTTCTTACCACCAGGCAGTTGATTCCTCCTGCAACGTTTTTACATGCAAGACAGTTGTTTTTCAGAGTCCTTTTCCTCCCCGCTATTCTTAGCGACAGATGCCAGGATAAGAACCGCTTCCCGGGAAGATTTCTGTCAGGGTGCTGCCTTCAGCCCAAGGAGTGACCTTTTGTGAATAATGCAAAACCTTTTACAAAGAGGCACAGGTCTCATCTGGAGCAGGCTCGGAGCAAGATTCAGCTCCTGTTCCCCTCCCTCAAGTCAGCCTGCATTACGACCAGCGACCTGACCAGGCTACTTCAAAAGTGTTGAACTCACCACCTTCAGCAACACAGTTCTTCTGTTAACATTATCTCCAGAACAGGGTAGCAAGCAGGAGGCAGAGGCAGCGTCAACCTAGATTGTCAAAGAACCATGTCCACTTCTGTCATCTCACTTTCTCATTTCCGTTATGCTTCCTCCAATGATAAACATCGAGATTGAAGGGTTTCTGTCAGAATTCCTTCTGATCGTACTGCAAATAGATGGCCCGACTAATAGAATTATTTTCCTTTCCTCATTTTAGTTCCCAGGAATTCTCATTCTATTTCTCATTCTGTTTCTCACTCTATTTCTCACTCTATTTCTCACTATTTCTCACTCTGTTTCTCACTCTGTTTCTCACTGGTCCTCACTCTGTTTCCCACTCTGTTTCCCCACTCGATTTCTCACTCTGTTTCCCACTCTGTTTCCCACTCTGTTTCTCACTCGATTTCTCACTCTGTTTCTCACTCGATTTCTCATTCTTCTCAGAGATTCTCATTCTATTTATCATTCCTTTTCTCATTCTCATTCTAACTCTAATTCTCATTTCATTTCTCATTCTAATTCTTCTTTCTAGTTCCCAGGGATTCTCATTCTCACTAGACTAAGTGCTGGTGAATAGACTTATTATAGACATGGGGAACTTAATAAGTAGTGGTCTGAAAGGCTTCCTTGCCTACTGTATGACCAGGTATCGACTGATGGGCCAGCGAGCCTGTTTCTTTGTTGTACAACTCTATAACTCTGTGTTGAAGGTGCAATATGCTGTTATTTTCCCTGTGGTCTGCTTAGAGTTAAAGGGAGCAATGACAACCAATCTCACGAGAATTTGTGATTTGCCACTCAGCAAAACCGACAGCACCTTTGTGAGTTTTCTGTCCATGTACCTTATTGTACAACACACGAAGCTTCTGGGAACAATGCATCACCATTCTACAGGGTGAGCTGTTATGAGCTTCCCCCACTGAAACCAAGGCCCATCACTTCAACTGATGTGAATCTCAACATTAGTCCTCTGCAAAATATCCTGGAAATCTTGTGCTTATTTAGAAGAGGTCTATTTCTATTTTTGATAGCAGTCTGCCATAATTAGTGCAAAGTAAGTGGTCCTAAAAATGGATTTTATCCATGACATTTATGATTTCATAACACATGGATTAATACATATGTATTTATCACATTAATTAATGGATAAGACAGGTTTCGAGGGATATGGGTCAAACGCAGGCTGGTGGGACTAGTGTAGATGGGACATGTTGGCCGGTGTGGGCAAGTTGGGTCGAAGGGCCTGTTTCCATGCCATAAGACTCTATGACAAATACTTTAAATAAATTTGAACGTGTGATCTACGTTAAGAGTATTTTTATGGACTTTCCGAACTTTATTCATGTGCATGTTTTGATATTTATTTCCCATTCTGGATAATGTTCGAAAAATAATTTAAAATTGAACGTTTTGTTTCCAGGTTTGCTTTCGGTGAGAATTCTTTAATCCACTGGAAGTTTAGGCACTTGAACATGGGGGATTCCTTTGACCTGGTGGCTGATTACAGCAAGGGCCAGGAAAGGGAAGGTTCTTGACATGGAGACCACTGGACCCTTGCAGAGATGGTCAATAGCAAATGTCATTGCTTTACCACCGATAGAAGCTGTGAACCATTTCCGAGACCAAGGGTCAGAGAGGGTACACATACCGAGCATGACAATAAGATGCACAAAGATTGGCAGTAGCCAGTGCCATCTCAATGGTGCAGAGCCAGGTAGCACTGGCTCCAGAATCTCTGATCAGCGGGATAAACAATTTGCCTCATGTCGAGGCATCTTGGAAACCGCGCATCAGTGACTAAAACACAAAATGCTGGAGGAACTCAGCAGGTCAAACCTAGATAGAGTCCATGTGGAAAGGATGTCTCCACCAGTGGGAGAGTCTAGGACCAGAGGGCACAGCCCCAGAATAAAAGGACGTACTTTTAGAATTGAGATAAAGAGGAATTTCTTGAGCCTAATGCCAGTGAATCTGTGGAATTCATTGCCACAGACGGCAGAGGAGGCCAAGTTATTGGGTATTTTTAAAGATGTGATTGATAGGTTCTTGATTTATAAGGATGTCAAAAGTTACGGGGTGAAGGCAGGAGAAGGGGGTTGAGAGGGAATAATAGGTCAGCCATGATGGAATGGTGTAGCAGACTCGATGGTCCAGATGGTCTAATTCTGCTCCTATATCTTATGGCATCTGTGGAAGGAATGGACAGGTGACGTTTTGGGTCACGACCCTTTTCCAGACTGATTGAACCTATTCCCTCCACAGATGCTGCCTGACGTGCTGAGTTCCTCCAGAACTTTGTGTTCTGCTCAGGATTGCAGCATCTGCAGTTCCCTGTGTATGCATCGGTGACCACTTGGTTTAATAAAATCAACACTTGGTATAATGAAAATCAAACGGTGCCGTGTGTGGGCTGGCACTAGGTGGAGTTCATGATCACAACACCTTTAATGGTTTCAAATTCCCTGTATTTGACTTTTTTCTCCCTGTGCTTCATGTTGACATTTCATGATACGTGATTCTTGTTTCCACATCTCTAAACCTGTCATTTCTTTGCATTGTCCTCAGCAAGATATGGCTATAATGGATATCTCACCGCAAGTAAGTCATTGGTTTGCCACATGTAGATTCCCCTTGAAATGTTGCTTCCTGTTTGATTTCTCTTCCCCATGTGTTCTCCCCCTAACCCAGTGTTCTGTTCCATTTATCCAGCCTTTACCCTTCTAGTCAGAGTGCAGTGATGATCTATTTTAGTTAGTTCTTGTTTTATGCAAGCTGTTTGTCAATTAGATTGGTGTGATCAGAATTGTTCAGAATCAAGATTCGGTCTGGAATATTGATCAATCAATTCTTCATTCTCTTTGGACAGAACGTGAGCCAAAACTAATAGAGTCAAATATCTAGTCTCTGGATGGGTTCCTTCACCCCTATTCCAAATTATGCTACGATTTCACAGCAAATGGCTACCTATTAGGGTTGTGGTCTATATTGGCTATGTTTATAAACCGGGTTTACCAGAGATATCATAAACTCTTTCCTGCATTATCTCACCTCCTAATTCTCCTACTCCTGAGAAGGGTTGATTGATTACTGAGCAAGAATGGAAATTCACACCATGTTGTGCCTCCAGGCACCAAAGTTTCCAGCCAACCTGCCCACTGTCAGGGAACTGGTCGTAGATTGGATTTTTTCTCTCCATTCATTTTTCAAGACCTGAGCATCACTGGCTAAGCAAACATTTGTTGCCCATCCTTAACTACCCTGAGAAGCAGTTGCCAATGTTGTTCATGCCTTGAGCCAGGCTGTAATGTGGTAATTCACAAGTTATAGGAGTAGAATTAGGCCATTCGGCCCATTGGGTCCACTCTGCCATTCAATCATGTCTGATCTCTGCCACCTAATCCCATTTTCCTGCCTTCTCGCCATGACCCTTGACACCCGTTCTAATCAAGAACTTGTCTATCTCTGTCCCTTAAAAATATCCACTGATAATTACCCTCTAACTGAAGTTCTGATACAACCACATGGTTTGCTGGGGAATTTTGGTGGGCAGCTACCGAACATCCACATTAAGTCCAGGCCAGGTAGGATGGTTGGCTCCTTTGAAGGACCTTAGTGATTGGTTCTACAACAATCCAGTTGTTAGTGGTCAACGTTTTTTTAAAATTCCTCACCTGTCACAATGGGATTTGAACATGCACCTCTGTGTTGATAATCAAGGCTGTTGGTTTATTATTGATTATTGTAACTGTTGCACAATCGCTGGAAACACAGGGACATTCTGGATTTCTCCAGGTGGAGCGACCGAACAGCAGGGAAGGGGCACTGTGAATGAAACAGTGGAGGTAGAGTAGCAACTCCTAAATGTTGAATCCCCAAGTGCATGTGCTGCTGCTGATCAACCCAACAGTCAAGAATAGTTGCTGGATGTACTTACGACGCCTGCCAAGAGATCCCCTTTCTCCACACTTCTCCGCACTCCCACTCTCTCTCTCTAAACATATTCTATGAGCAGTAGAATCCTTAAAATTGTGTAAACCCCCCCCCCCACGTGAAGCTGGTACAGTGTACCTCAAAGAAGCCACAGTCCCAGCAGCTGAGAGGTCCTTTTAATGGAGGGTAGACACAAAATGCTGGTGTGACTCAGCGTCTCAGGAGAGAAGGAATGGGTGACGTTTCGGGTTGAGACCTTTCTTCAGACTGACGTCAGGGGAGGGGGCGGGACAAAGAGAGGATGTAGTAGAAGCCAGGAAGACAGTGGGAGAACTGGGAAGAGGGAGGGGAAAGAGAGGGACAGAGGAACTATCTGAAGTTGGAGAAGTCAATGTTCGTACCGCTGGGGTGTAAGCTGGCCAAGCAAAATATGAGGTGCTGTTCCTCCAATTTGCGTCACTATGACAATGGAGGAGGCCCATGACAGAAAGGTCAGACTGGGAGTGGGAGAGGGAGTTGAAGTCCTTATAATGGAGATTAACAAAATTCATAAGGAAAGCTTAATTCCTAGGGATATTATCAGGGCCCAAGTTTGGATGGTGGCTTATACACTCTTGTCTGTTTTGCAACGATGAAAATCGTATGGTCTCTTGGTGTCCTGCATTGGTTTTGTTTGAGAGCAGTAACTTAGAGGGTGAACCTGGGAATGTCGGGACTCTGAGCCAGGCATCGTGTGGACACTCTTCTCTGATTATGAACCCTCTCCCTGCTGTTCACTCTCAGTCATTCAGAAACCGTCAGGCAATGGATCAAACAGACGCAATCTTTGCAAAGAAGGTTATCTTAAAATAAATGAATATTTCCACCATCAGTTGTCTAGGAAAAAAAACTGCAGATGCTGGTTTAAATCGATGGTCAGGCAGCATCTCGGGAGAGAAGGAATGGGTGACGTTTCGGGTCGAGACCCTTCTTCAGACCATCAATTGTTAATCAGTGCACTCTAAGCATAGAAGTGTATCCTTTTAAAATTAGTGAGTGATTAAAAAACCGTGGTTTCCCTCACTAATAATATTTTGGATTGTCTCGGTGTGTCAACTGTAACCATCCCCATGAGTTTATCATAGCTTGTAAATGTTTTCCTATCCGTCACGGCACGGTGGCGCTGCGGTAGAGTTGCTGCCTTACAGCGCCAGAGACCCGGGTTCGATCCTGACCACGGGTGCTGTCTGTACGGAGTTTGTACGTTTTGCCCGTGACCTGCGTGGGTTTTCTCCGAGATCTTCGGTTTCCTCCCACACTCCAAAGACGTACAGGTTTGTAGGTTAATTGACTTGGTATAAATGTAAAATTGCCCCTCATGTGTGTAGGATAGTGTTGGTGTGCGGGGATCACTGGTCGGTGCGGACTCGGTGAGCTAAAAGGGCCGGTTTCCGCGTTGTATCTCTCAACTAACCTAAACTAAATTCAACCTAAACTAAAGCAGTAAATACTGGTGAGTGGCAGGCTCTTCCTACTTTGAGATGAATGCAATAAACAGCAGATGGTGCTGCTACTTAAGGAATAAGGTGCTACTGAACAGTGGATATATATTTGTTCAGACATGCCACATGCACACCTGCTTGTACGTGCATCCTTTCTCATCGACACACGCACACTCACACCTGCACAGATATAGCCCACACACTCACACACACTCACACTCCACCTTGCTCCCACACTCACTTGTTTGCACACACACAGAGTTTAGAGATTCAGGACAGAAACAGACCCTTCTGCCCACCGAGTCCGTGTCGACCAGCGATCCCTGTATACTAACACTATCCTACACACACTTGGGAGAATTTACAATTTTACCAAAGCCAATTAACCTACAAACCCAGCACGTCTTTGCCGTGTGAGAGGAAAGCCAGGGAAAACCCACGCAGGTCACGGGGAGAACTTACAAACTCTGTGCAGACAGCACCCGTAGTCAGGATCGAACCTGGGGCCTCTGGTGCTGCAACTTTACTGCTGCACCACTGTGCCGTCCCAATACATTAACACGTGTATATATTTGCACATTTACTCTAATCTCACACTTCTCCTGTTTGCACACACACAAATGCATTCACACTTGCACACACATTCATACAGCACACTAATCTCACACTTTGTTGTTTGCACACACACAAATGTATTCACACTTACACACACATTCATGCAGCACACTAATCTCACACTTCCTTGTTTGCACACACACAAATGCATTCACACTTGCACACATTCATACAGCACACTAATCTCACACTTCTCTTGTTTGCACACACACAAATGCATTCACGCTTCCACAAATGTCCGCACATTTCATCCTTATCCCACACTCTCTCGCTTGCACACACTCAGATTGTAGATTAATTGGCCTCTTATTTTCCCCTAACTTTTGGGGGGTGGATGCGAAAGTGAGATAACATAGAACTAGAATTAATGGGTGATCAATAGTCGGTGTGGGCTCAGTGGGCCTGACAGCCAGTTTCCATTCAGTACCTCCAAGCTAAACTAAATATACTACAATCTCTTAACTAAACTTATTCAGACTCTTACTCACACACTCCCACGGCTGTTAGAGTTAAAAGCATGCTTATTTCCGTCTACTTATTCTCCCCAAAGCACAAGAATAGTCTGCGGCTCTGGGCTCCGCATCAAGTATTGACGGTTCGCATGTGGCCCACCAACAGATTATAGGATTTCTCAAACCTCTGAATGTTTAACTCTGCAGATTTTGCCACTAGCTTCTACCCAATGGCTTGCTGGGTGGTTACACTCTGTGTGGAAATGGATCTATTCAGCTCCACCTGACATCTGAATGATTGTAACTGACCACATCCGGAGAGCTGTTGTCCATAACAGGACACAGAGTGTTGGAATAACTCAGCAGGTTCGGCAACATCCCTGGAGAACATAGATAAGTGACCTTTCAGGTCAAGACCCTTCTTGAGTCCTGACCTGAAACGTCACCTATCCATGTTCTCCAGGTACGCTTCCTAACCTGCTGTTATTCCAGTGCTTTGTGTCCTTCTATGTATTACCCAGCATCTGCAGTTCTTTGTTTCAGAAAGATGTTCTCCATGGGTTTTTTTTGCTTTGCTAGTGAGGTGGCCGACTTTTAACCTGCAAAACTCTCTAAGAAGTAGAGTTGGTAAGGAAGCTCACGGAATATAGCAGCAGATAACAATGCCAGAAAATTTTCTTGGACTTCTATCCTTTCAATTGCAGACTGGTCATTATGATAAACTGGGAACAAATGCACGGCAAAGCTCGTAAATAGACAGCAACCGTCTGGGTCATTCGAAATCCTCAGTGAAGCTGCCACCTTGCGTATTCTCAAACTAATGCTGTACATGTTTGACAATGTGCAGATGAATCCAAGAGTTATCAATGCGGGGGTTTGAATCTAACCAGCAGCTGACGTTAGAATCAACCTCCACAGATTGCTCTAAGCTACTTTGGGGATTTTGCTGCTGTTGTCCAGAGAATTGAGGAAAACGTCCTCTGCTATGCACAAGAGCAACATTTTTCAAAAATGCCACCGGCCTCTATTAACAGTGCAATGAGCTCAATAAGTTATTCTGACATTTTCTGATGCTTGGTGATCACTTCAATAAGATTTAGAAAAACGATCAGACGCTATGAATTAGACCTATCTAATTACACCCAGGTTGAATCAGAATTCAAGCCTGTTGTCAGGATTTGATCTAAGCTTTCCAAAATGCTCAGTGTCTTGCAAATCAAAGTGGCAAAGTCATTAATAGGAAATGATAAATATAGCGATCATTATAAACTAATATGTCTAACAGGTAATTTGTTTATGCAAATAAACACGAGAAAGCATAAATATTTACTATTATTGTTGATCTCTTGAGTATTTCTCTAAATGTTAATTTATCCAAATAATTTGCAACTGTTCATCGAGCAATTACTACACATACTAATGAAGTATAGGTGATAGTGTCACATTATCAGTAGCTGTGCTGTAGGAAAAATATTTTATGATTTAGTATTAATCCAACTACGGTCGAACACGCCATCTATTAATATCAACCATAGGTTGTAATGGAGAGACACATTTTTTTTTTAAAGTTGCTTTATGCAAGTTGCTATAGATAGGTTCTATCTATTCAATGCCATTGGGATTTGTTATCTGCTTTTTGATGGGAAGTTAAATTGAAATAAGAGGGGGAAAGGGATTACTCTGGGAGCTGGCAGTGGAACTATGCAGAATGGCCTTCCTCTACTTCTTAAGGGAAGCAGGAGTGAAATGGGTGAGATGGAGAAGAGAAAATGATAACTAGATATAGTTTATAGATCTATATCTCAAAGCCTGTATCCAGATGGACCCCTCTACACAATTGATGGAAGACTAATCAAGACTAAATCAGAGATAGATACATTTTTGAATAGTACGGGTGTCAGAGGTTATGGGGAGAAGGCAGGAGAATGGGGTTAGGAGGAAGAGATAGATGAGCCATGATTGAATGGCGGAGTAGACTTGATGGGGCCGAATGGCCTAATTCTACTTCTATCACTTATGACTATATGAGTTTCAATAGGGATTGTCATCAGCTCATAGGATGAAAAGCACCTTTCCCTCCTGTCCATGTTACCAACATGAGACTGATATTGGGAGCCATTGCTAGTTGGTACTTCCAAGATGCAGCAGTGGAGGGGCCATTATTGATGGCATAATGGGATGTGACCACTCAGTCCTCAGCGTGGATTCTTCGATATTGGGCTACAGCGTTGAGAGCTGATCTTAGCAAGAGAACAGGTCACGTTGGTGAGTGATTGTGGGGATGAGAACATTGGCGTTATGGTGCTGGGAAGCTGGCATAGAGCTGCAGGGAGCAAGACTGTGTTTGCCGTTGCTCGCACAAGGATGGTGAACCTCTACCGTGCTGCAATGGACAAGCACCGGCCTAAGCCAGGGACGGGTGAACAAGTCACCAGTTATATCCTGACCTTCCATCTGCTCTGTGATGCCTCCTGACATACGGACCAAGATTACCATTTGCTGAACAGATTGGGGTCTTACCCTCTCAACAAAGTCAAAACCTGAGCAGACCCAGCCAGTGGAAGTGTATTAGGGTGGCAAGAGGGGAGGGGAATTACATTGATTTCTTTTCATGCACCAGTTGATTTCTCATTTATTCAGGAATTATCATAACTGCAGAATAGTGGCAAATCCGTTTTTCTGACTGCCCTCTGGTTTAACACCGTTTAGGTCCAAGAAATTCATCACTTTGCACTGTTTATTCAAAGATAGCTTAAGGTACAGACGTGGACCTTGTGGCCATCAATCATTCAATTACAGGCTCTAAAACACTGCCTTGCAATCATCAGCTGGTGAGTGCTCCATTATCCCAACAGCCGGACTAATGACAATTGTTCCGACTGACATGTCAGTCCTGGATAATGAATTACATGCATGGCCGTGCATGGCTTTGAACCTAGGACGGTAGAACATAGAACAATATAGCACAGGAACCTCCTTGGAATGTGGGAGAAAAACCAGAGCACCTGGAGGAAACCCACGTGGTCACACGCAGTAAACCTGCAAACTCCACATTGACAGCACCCAAGGTCAGGATCGAGCCCGGGTCTCCGACACTGTGAGGCAGCAGCTCTACCAGCTGCGCTTTTGTGCCATTCTTTAGTCAGCCCATGCACTCTGCTGTAAGTTGGATTTTTTTACAGCAGAAGGCAAAAGTTGAAAAATGGCCGTAACAAATTGCCTTCGTTGTTGATGGGTCTTGGATATTGCCAGCAAACAACATTTGTTGCCCATCTCCACTTATACTTGTTATACCATTTCAATTGGGGATCAACCAGTTTGGTGGGTCAGGAGACACTGTGATCCCAAACAGGTAAGTATGGTAAAAGTCCGGCACGGTGGCGCAGCGGTGGAGTTGCTGCCTTACAGCGAATGCAGCGCCGGAGACTCAGGTTCGATCCTGACCAAGGGTGCTGTCTGTACGGAGTTTGTGCGTTCTCTCCGTGACCTGCGTGGGTTTTCTCCGAGATCTTCTGTTTCCTCCCACACTCCAAAGACGTACAGGTTTGTAGGTTAATTGACTGGGTAAATGTCAAAATTGTCCCTAGTGTGTGTAGGATAGTGTTAATGTGCGGGGATCGCTGGGCGGTGCGGACCCGGTGGGCCGAAGGGCCTGTTTCCGCGCTGTATCTCTAAATCTAAAAAAAAATCCTAGCAGAGTATAAAAGATTTTAGCTTCCATTCTGCTCATTAGTCTACAGTGGCTTAGCAAGTGGAGCTACTGCCTCACAGGACCAGAGACCCGGGTTCAATCCTGACCTCTGGTGCTAAATCTGTGTGGAGTTTACATGTGATTGGGTTTTCACTGTGTGTTCTGCTTTCTTCCCACAACCACTGTAAATCACCCCAGCGTTGTGGAGGACCAGTAGCATCTTATTGGCAGGAAATTGGGGAGAATATGATGGTTTTGGGTAGGATTGATGTAAAAATGGGTATTTGAAAGTCAGCATGGAGTTGGTGTGCCAAACGCCCTGTTTCTGTGCTGTATCTCTCCATGAATCCCAGGGAAACGATGAACCCACTGTGCTGCTTATCCCAGTTGCCATTTATTTTCAAAGTCTCTTCTCGTTTCTTCACAAATCCATGACATCGCAGGTCACATAATGTCTTCAAGGGCAGTATCTGTTACCGGGTCCATGTCGCTTATGAACAGCCGCATAAGATTGAGGGGCCCTCATTGAAACTTACAGAATAATTAAAGGTATAGATAGAGTGGATGTGGAACGGATGTTTCCACTGTTGGGAGAGTGTAAGACCAGAGGTCACCGCCTCAGAATTAAAGGGCGCTCTTTTAGAAATGAGGTGAAGAGGAACTTCTTTAGTCAAAGGGTACTTAATCTGTGGAATTCATTGCCACAGAGAGCTATGGAGGCCTAGTCAGTGGATATTTTTAAGGCAGAGATAGACAAATTCTTGATTAGAATGGGTGTCAAGGGTTATGAGGAGAAGGCAGGAAAATGGGCTTAGGAGGCAGAGATCAGCCATGATTGAATGGCGGAGTAGACTCGATGGCCTAATTCCATTTCTATAACTTGTGAGCCCTCTGCCGACTAGTGATTCTTCGTCCAGCTCCCTGAGTTTGTTGTGTGAGAAGGTAGTGGGCGGGAGGGGGTGGAGAGAGCAGTCTCTGGAGGTACTGTAGTGGACCCCAGTGTTGCTTGCAATGTATGTAGCAGCCCCACTATGTTGCTTTCTGTGACTTCCAGGGGTTGTCCTTGGCTACAGCTGTGTGTGACATTGTAGTTTGGGGTGCCTTTTATTCCTCCTTTCAAACAATAGTGAGAAAAAGAAACATACACTTTAGATAGAAAATCTGCCAAATGGTGACAGGAGTATGGTCCACTTAGAAGCATTCCTTTTAATGTGTGAT
The DNA here is from genome assembly GCF_053455715.1 of Rhinoraja longicauda. Lineage (NCBI taxonomy): Eukaryota > Metazoa > Chordata > Chondrichthyes > Rajiformes > Arhynchobatidae > Rhinoraja > Rhinoraja longicauda. The sequence goes on along the minus strand of NC_135987.1, from coordinate 17,966,997 downwards.
CTGAGCTCAGTTTCTGCTTTACAGCAGCCTCAGTGGAGAAAAACAAACCCAAATCAATGCAATTAACTTTCAAAGTATTAAATCACTGACACAGACTGACACGTAGCAGGCACACACATACACACTCACACATACACAACACTAACATCCATACACAGGCACACACACACAGTACTCTGTACTCTCACACCTACACACAAAAGCACACTCACAATCACAAAGCTAACATCCATACAGTCACATGCTTACATGATTACAGGCCCAATGACGCACACAATACTAACATCCATACACTCCCACCCCTACAGACAGACACACTCCCACGCATATTACAAACATCTGCACATTCACACACACACACACACACACACACACACACACACACACACACACACACACACACACACACACACACACACACACACACACACACACACACACACACACACACACACACACACACACACACACATATAAAGGCACATTTTCATACACACCCACACACATAAAGGCACATTCTCAGTCACACCCACCCACACACACTCACACACACACAAAGGCACATTCCCATATACACACACACACACACACACACACAAAGGCATATTCTCAAGCACACAATACTCACATCTATACACTCGCACACACACGCACTAACATCGATACCAACATGCACTCACACATGCAAACAAGCGCACTATCTCATGAGCAAGCATGTGGACGTGCAAGCAGGAAAGATTCGCATTCACGTGACATGGGCTCTTCCACACGATTCTCGAACACGATCCCGCAATGTCACACTTCTATCCTCACACTCCCGCACGTGTGCAAATGCAGACACATGTGCACATGCCTGCATTCGCCAGCCCCTCCCACACACACACACACACACACACACACACACACACACACACACACCCACACACGCACACACACACACACACACACACACACACACACACACACACACACACACACACACACACACGCGCAGATGCACTCACAGAACAGGTCTCCTCTTAATAAGACCTGCCATTTCCAGAGTTTGAGAGTGTAAGGCTGTTGTGCTTTGAAATACAATACATGGCATTTACTTAAGTTAATAATGAGCAAAATTCTCGGCGAGTCATTTTCAGAACACTGTGCATAAACCCAGCAGACGCTTGTGTGGACAGGTTGCTTAAATAATTTAGCACTGATTATGTCTTTCTTTCCATGCGCATCCTGTAGAATTATCAGTGGCAATTGATGACAGCGTACTGTAGCTGTTCGATGAACATCCAGTCACGCATCCAATAATGCCACTGTCGTTCGGGAGCAACCCCTATCTGTGCTGATTTCACTTGAAGAAATGAATGCTGAAGCAAATAATAATAATATATTCCTTTATTCGTCCCACACCGGGGAAATTTACAAATCATAAAACAACAGTGAAAATAGGGAATGAAAACACAGTGAAAAGTAATATATTACAGATCTAAAGGTGGAGAATGTGCTTTTCCAGGTTTTGTGGATAGCTATCTGGGAAATCATGATATCTTATCACTTGCCAGTAAAAACAGTTTGAAGTTTGACATAGTCCAGAAATGTTCAGAATTCCTGAGCCAAAAGTCTGCTCTTTAGCATTTCACACCAGCCAACAGCTCAGTTTGCCCCCATTTAACAGCGCATTAGTTATTTTCTTTCCGACTGATGTTGCTGTGATTGAGGAGAGATTAATTGGATCAGCCCCGGTGGTCGGTGTTCCCTTGAATTCGGGATGACAGTTGATCTCGACGAAATGCATCAAGTTCTTCAGAGGGCTCATCAGAACAGATTATTCTCCCAGCTGAAGCAACTCGGACAAGTTTCAGAAAAAGGGGTCGACTATATAGAAGGGAGATGAGGGATTTTTTCACTTGTAAATTATCTCCTCAGAGGGTTGTGGATGGTGTACCATTGAGTGTACTCAAGGCTAAACTCGATAGGTTCATGGACCAGAGGCATGGGAACTAGGCCATTAGGCTTCATTAGCAACCATCCTTGACATTGAATGGTAGAGTAGGTGCTAAGGTGTTGAATGACCATCTCCTACCACAATTTCATTTGTACCCATTGTTCTTTCCTCTAGAACTGCTCTAAGTAAGAGCATATTCCAATAGAAACTAATCTCACGCTGATTATGTCCTGGATGGTGTTGTTCAGTGCTCAATCCAACTGTGAGTTGCCAACTTTATCACAGTTAGTGGCCAAATCAAACTTTTCCAAAGGTTTCAATTTATTTCAGAAATATTGGTGGAACTACAATATTGCAGTCAATTTCCTATTTCTATCAGCAAACTGAGACCACAGGCCATAAGACATAGGAGCAGAATTAGGCCATTCGGCCCATTGAGTCCACTCCACCATTTGATCATGGCTGATCGATTTTTCCTTCTCAACCCCGTTCTCTGGCCTTCTGCCCGGAACATTTGATGCCCTTTCTAATCAAGAACCTTAATCTCCACTTCAAAAATGCCCATTGAATGTCCTCCACAGCCGTCTGTGGCTAAAGAAATTCCTCCTCATCTCCATTCTAAAGGTACATTCTTTTATTCTGAGGCTGTGCCCTCTGGTTCCAGACTTTTCCATTACAGGAAACATCCTTTCCACATCTACTCTATACCTCGGCCTTCCATTGTTCGGTAACTTCATGCAGCAATATATCCCTGCCTTTGTTGCTGCCATTGTTGTGCTCAGTGGTGGAGGTTAGGGGAAAGTTCCCATCATAGAATCTTTCTGCAGTCCAGTTGTGCAAAAAAGGCTGGGTTTGTGCAGTAACCCAAAGGATCAAGAGTCAAGAGTGTTTTATTGTCATATGTCCCAGATAGAACAATGAAATTCTTACTTGCTGCAGCACAACAGAATATGTAAACATAGTACACTGTAAATAATAATAATAATAATATTCTATTGTAGTTCAGAGCTTATTTGAGGTTGTCGTGTTTAATAGCCTGATGGCTGAGGGGAAGAAGCTGTTCCTGAACCTGGAGATATGTTGTAGTAAATGGTAAAAGGGAAGGTTGGAGCTGTATCATTAACCCCGCGTGCCGACAGCGGAGCTGCAAACACTCTGTGACTCCAATCATCAGCTCTTTCTCTACTCGTCCCGTCTCATGATGGTGAATCTGTGGCATTCATTGCCACAGACAGAGGTGGAGACCAAGTCATTGAGTATTTTTAAAGCAGAGGTTCTTATTTAGGAAGGGTGTCAAAGGTTATGGGGAGAAGGCAGGAGAATGGTGTTGAGAGGGAAAAATGGAAAAATAGATCAGCCATGATTAAATGGCAGTGCTGACTTGATGGGCTGAATGGCCTAATTCAGTTCCTGTGACTTATGAAAGCGTCAGTCTAACTGGCCTTCACTGACCTGTTTCCCCAGAGATTCTCTTTCTGTTCTCCATCCATGATCCTATTGATCTTCTTGGAGCTCAGTGCCATCCCATCAGATAATAAATATCATTGTTTATCACAAAAATACCCCGGCCTGCGTAGAAAACAATGACTGCTTCATCAATCTGCCTGCAACATTCCAACTAAATCCCAGTACTCTGGTGCAAATTATGCATCAAATGAAAGAATTTTAGTTGGTCAGATCTCAGTTGTGAATCTTGGCATAAACAATGACGTTTATTATCTGATGGGATGGCAATGTGAGCTTCAAGAAGATCAATAGGATCAAGGATGGAGAACAGAAAGAGAATCTCTGGGGAAACAGTCCAGTGAGGGCCAGTTAGACTGAAGCTATCATAAGACATGGGAGCAGAATTAGGCCATTCAGCCCATCAAGCCAGCTCCGCCATTCAATCATAGTTGATCTCATTTTCCTTCTCAACACCATTCTCCTGCCTTCTCCCCATAACCTTTGACGCCCGTACTAATCAAGAACATAAAAATACTCAATGACGGTCTCCACTTCGGTCTGTGCGTGTCAATGGATGCCACAGATTCACCATACAGAGGTACAGAGTTATGACGGCTTGATATTGTTATGTTCTGTTTGAGTTGACAGCCAAAATTAATGGTGTTTCCTCAATGGATTAAAGACTTTGGTTAAACATTGACTCTACCTTTTTTAACAGCTGTTGTTTGGAATGCAGGGACCCTCACCCTCCAGCCCTGTCCCCCACCCTGTTTGCTTTGCCTAAACCCTGCAAGTTATGTCCATGTGTAGTTCCTTTCACCACGGCCGAACATTTGGAGTCAATACGGAAAAAACGACAGGCTTGGAATGGGCCCACCTATAAGCCGAGTGGTTTGATTTCTCTTTTACTAAACCGTGTAACCACATTGCATATCTTGTGACTTTGCAGAAGTTGGGAGTTAACGTATATTCCCATCACCCAAATTTAGGCCACATCCACTCACAGTTTTCCCTTTGTGTGTGTTTTTGTGTGTGTGTTTTGTTTGATGTGCATTGTTTTGATATTTCTTTCTCTTACCTTTTTTGGTTGCACCAACATCGAAATAATTTTAACCTTATGACGATTTTAAACATCTTGATTGAAATTTTTGTTTTAATTCTCAAGTCTCGTGAGTTGCCTACAGTGCAGGGATCTTTAACTTTGATAATGAGTCACTTTCGGGTTTAATATGGCTTCCTTTTTTAAAATCGCATTTTCATTTTGTGTCAGCCTCCAAACGGCTTCTAACCTCCCATCTTCCATCTGTTTGCAGTTCAAGATGAAAACCCATCAGTGCTGTCTCCCAAAAAAAAGCAACGGAACGGAGGCATGCGAAACTCACCCAACGGTTCACCTAAAATGATGAGGTAAGAGGAGACAGCATAGAAAACTCTCGTGTCTAAAAGGAGCGAGAATGAGCGAGAGAGGAGGAGAGAGAGAGAGAGAGAGAGAAATCCTTAAAGGCTGAAGTATTTATTCTGTCAGCTTGTCAGCAGTTAATGATAGAGCTGAAATATTTCTGTCATGAAAGAGGTAGGAAAGGCTGTTAGAGAAAACGCAGCCTTTAAAGTCTTAGCTGTCACCCCATCCTGTCTGTATGTACTTCTTAAACAGCAGTGGCACTAATGACAGCAGTAACCAATCAGAGGGACTCATCCTGCTACTTTCCCTCGGGCCATTCATCGTTTGCAGGGAGCCTGTTTTTTGTACTTCGGGCCATATGTGAGATGTGTCACGATGAGAAAGGAACCCAAATTTTTTACATTCCTTTTATCTTGTCCATTTGCATTAGATTGCCATTAATTGATTTTGACTTGGTTGCGGGAAACAAAAGCTAATAATTGGTGGGGCAGGGGTGGTAACGATGAGGGGGGGGATGTATTGGGTGCTTTATGCCCCCTTATGTCACGGGTTAAAGTGCGGACGATGTTTGACAAGTAAACAGCTTCATCCACTTAACATATGAAACAATATTACACGAGAATTGCTTCGGGTTTACAGAAACTCCAAACATTTCATAGACTAACAGAAGGTCCCTGTTTACTGTGTAAAATATGCGCTGGGTCTTTTGATCTGTATGCAGCAATAATTCTCGGGGAGCAAGTTCTGCTGTTCTCCTAGGCTTCAAAGCTGCGCCAAAGTTTTTCTGCTCTAGGGTACTCCTTTATATTAGTGGCCCTTGGGTAGTGAAATGACAGTTCGTCTATGCTTGGCATAGCTTTTTCAAGTCATAGCCCTCAGCAAAACATAGAATTACTGAACACAAAGTTGCCAAAGCTTTCAGAAATCCTTATCCCGCAGATATATTATACCTTAAATATTACATATTCTGCAATTACAAGGTAGGTTTTATGGGCAATATTAAGTGCGGGTTTAAGGATGCCTAAGGGTGGCTTATTGCACAAGGGTGAATAAGCTGGTATATATTGTATCAAGTATGGTTTTTGCAAGCACACATGCCTCAAGGCATTTGTAAATAAGTAATGATCAACAGTTTGGATGTGGGTTTTGAAAAGCATGCCTTTGTCAGTTTGTATGATGGGATTGGAAATTTCAAAGAGCCGGCTGCTTTCATTGCCTGGCGGAGTGGCGCTGAGGGAAAGCAGTCGTCCCTCACTTGTGCTGTCTAGTCACATTGCACATTGGAATTGCTAAACGTAGCTTGAGCACGGAGCCCAGGCCCACCTGAGCCTTCAGTATAACAAGTTCTAACGAATGGCAGCCAGCATTCTTCACACAAAATTAATACCAGGGTGGGGGGGGGGGGGGGGAGAGGGGGTGGTTGGTCATCGGATACTTGGTCTTAATTGCAGCCGGCGAATGCTAGGTCTATTAATCACAACGCATTTGCTCAAATCCATCAGAACAGAACATTACAGTGTAACAAATGTCGCAGTTATTCCCTGTGAGTAGTGGAATTGAACAAGCATTTGCCAGTGACAAGCGGCAGTGAGTGACAGTCGGTGAAAGATAGCTATCTTGGTGGAGCTTCATTGCACCAGTCAAGGCCGTCAGAAGAGATTGAAATGACAGAGGTCCATTGAGTAAACCGTGAAACACACAGAGCGTCATGAAATATTCAGCCAGGGTGTAAAATCACTAAATGATTTTGCAGTTATTAGCAACTGTGCGGGAAATGCATGCATCAGGGCGACGGAACATTTTAATAGACAAATGTTTTGTCATGACGGCAGGGAGGGAGTGAGAGAGGGAAACGCAGGGAGCGAGATTGGTGGGGGAGGAAGCTGAATAAACGTGAACGTGCGGGGTTGTCTGAAATCACAGGCAATCGTGGAAGCAAAATCTAGCTGGCGGTGAAACAGAAGGTACATCCCTGGCAAAGCGAGTCCTTGGGATTTGTGGTTTTGCTGTTGGCTGGTGCTTGCTGAACAGCGTGCACTCATGGTGAATTACCCCCAGTTTCTACCTGATATTGTCTAGTACAGTTGTGTGCAATCTTCAAACAGGTTCTCGTTTGAAGTGTCTTTGGTCATTTGAAACCACCTCTGCTTTATAACCTGGCAACTGGTGAGAACGCAGGAGATTCAAAATATACAGAGAGAGAAAAGGGACTACCATAAGAACATTTTTTTTTAAAATGGCAATGCTGTTTCAAAGGAAGTTTAAAAAATATTTATTTTTTTTGGAAAACTTTCAGAGCTCCAAATGAGTATCTTGGTCCTTACCCCTCCCTGTACCTCTCTAGTAGCATTTTCACCCATTCCTGGATTAATTCCATGCAGTAAGGATTCTCAAATGTACAGAGCAATCACCTCAGTCTATGTACACAGAATGCTGCGTTACACAGGGGAGATGTGAGCGATGCTCGTAACATTATATGGGTGGGGACAGATGTACAACGTGCATGATGCTTCAGTGTCAAAAACAGACTGGAATTTTCTCAAATAAAAGAGCTATAACTGGCCAATTCTCCTTCCTATCAAATCCTCCATTATTTGCTAAAAGGGACTGATTTCCTATTGCCTGCCCTTGCCCGTAAATACACTTTAAATTGTTGTTCCTTCAAGAGAAAGAGAATATTAGTGGGAATTTTGAAATGAAATGCTTTAGAATTAATCGCATTTCTCAAAAACGTTCCCTGATTTATTTGTCCCAGAGCTAGAAATTCTTCCAGCATTTCTTAAGTGCAACTTGTATATTTTAAAGGGAAGGTGTGCCATAGACATAATTACCTTGTAAGTGCTGGAATCCGTTGTAATGGGGATTCTGGTGGAGATTTGGCTGGGTCAGGACGAAATGGGGTGTTTATTGCTGACTATTTAAGACAGAGTCTCGGATGACAGCTGCCGCTGACTGATGGATGTGTGGAACGTAGTGAAATGTTAGAAGTGCAGGCATTGATGGTCAGGTGGCAGCTGGTAAGGACCACTTTTACATTCAGTGTTCTTCAGTAGAAAAATCATCTGCTCACGATGCAGATGTAAATTAATCAATCTGCTCTGAGCTGACATCGTCTGAAACATTAATGGCTTCAAGTTTTCAGAAAAAGCAAAATATGATGGGGGCAAAATTGCTAAAATATATCAAGTGTACCCTGTTAAAGCTTTTATTGCTCAGAGAACAGCTTCGGAAGTTGTATACGGTAAAAGCCTGTAATTGGCTTTTCATCTTCTTGCCACTCAGACAGCGCGAGGTTCTGTCTTTATCTCACCTCATTGCAGCTGTTAATGTGAGCCCTTTGATCATGGATTTTCTTTTGGAGGTTGGGGGTGGGGTGATGCCTGGGCTAAGCACCGCAGTGGTAGGAGTGCTCGTAAATTAAACAACTGCCGCTGGCAGGCTGGATGTAGCCGGTCGGTAAAGCGGAGGACAAGGTGTCAGGTTGATGGGCATCTCCTTGTCTCCGCAGACACAATCCGCTGTCGGTGCCGGGGAACGACCAGATCGAGGAGAAAGATGCCAGTGTGAAGAAATACGACTCCACCGGGATGTTTCACTGGTGTCCGGCCAAAGAAATGGAAAAGGTCATCCTGGTGGGTATCGCAAACTCCACTTGAGTGACAACACTCTCCAAGCTCATGCCACCGACATCTAACAGGGTGGCAGTTCGATCATTGTGTGTGGGGAGACTGCCAGTCATTTCTGGGAAGAGCAGCGGTACATTATTTTCACCATAAACCTGAGCTGCAGAATAAGAGATTCAGAATAAAAGAATTCAGAATCTGTGGAATTTAGAAGGATGAGAGGAGATCTTATCGAAACGTATAAGATTATTAAGGGGTTGGACATGTTAGAGGCAGGAAACATGTTCCCAATGTTGGGGGAGCCCAGAACAAGGAGCCACAGTTTAAGAATAAGGGGTAGGCCATTTAGAACTGAGATGAGGAAAAACTTTTTCAGTCAGAGAGTTGTGAATCTGTGGAATTCTCTGCCTCAGAAGGCAGTGGAGGCCAATTCTCTGAATGCATTCGTGAGCTAGATAGAGCTCTTAAGGATAGCGGAGTCAGGGGGTATGGGGAGAAGGCAGGAACGGGGTACTGATTGAGAATGATCAGCCATGATCACATTGAATGGCGGTGCTGGCTCGAAGAGCCGATTGGCCTACTCCTGCATCTATGGTTTATTGTCTATTGTCTATAAAAGGGTCTCTCATTTAAGACAGAAATGAAGAAGAATTTCATCTTTCCTGCGGTCATGGGTGTCTGTAATTCCCTTCCCCTGAGAGCTAGATGGAGTGGTTGTAGAGAGGATGTTTCCACTACAGGGAGAGTCTAGGACCAGAGATCACAGACTCAAAGTGAAAGGACGTACCTATAGAAAGGAGATGAGGAGGAATATCTTTAGTCAAGGGTGGTGAATCTGTGGACTTCATTGCCACAGACGGCTGTGGAGGCCATGTGAATGGATATTTTTAAGGCAGTGTTTGACAGATTCCTGATTAGTACGGGTGTCAGGGGTTATGTGGAGATGGCAGGAGAATGGGATTTGGAGGGAAAGATAGATCAGGCATGATTGAATGACGGAGTAGACTTACAATACAATACAATATCTTTGGAATATTGACCCTCAGTCTGAAGAAGGGTCTCGACCCGAAACGTCACCCATTCCTTCTCTCCCGAGATGCTGCCTGACCTGCTGAGTTACTCCAGCATTTTGTGAATAAATACAATATCTTTATTGTCATTGTACAAGTACAACGGAAGCAACAAAGGGGGGGGTGGAAAGGAAACAAGGTAAAGTGCAAAAAAAGTGCAAAAAAAGGTTCATGCAGGGGTCAGTTGTGCCAGATGACCTTGGGGGCAGAAACAGATCATGGCGGGTGATGAGCCGAATGGCCTTATTCTGCTCCTAGAATTTATGAACTTATGAGCTGTGGGGGGGCCACGCTGTGAATATATTTAAGGTGGAGATGGATAGATTTTTGACTTTGGGGGAGTCGGGGGTTATTGGGTACAGGAAAGTCATAGAGTCATAGAGTGATACAGTGTGGAAACAGGCCGATCGGCCCAACTCGCCCATACCAGCCAACAATGTCCCAGCTACCCTAGTCCCACTTGCCTGCGCTTGGTCCATAACCCTCCAAACCTATCATATTCATCAAGTGAAAGTGAAGTTGAGACCGACATCAGATCAGCCGCAATGGATAAGACTGAGAAACCATGGGGACTTTTGCTCTTATTTTGTTTTTTACGATCCAGTTTTGTCCAACCAAACCCATTTTATTTTTGCTGAATTTCACGGCTGTATCACGGCAAATCTGATGCGGTCTGACTGGGATCAAGGGCGTGGTTTGTGGAGGATGTTGACAGCACTTGGTCTGAAATATTGAAGCAACTGGCATTGGGTATGGTTCATTTACACCAATAATAACAGGGCTCAGCTTGTTCGACACAGGCGTCTGAATATATCAACCATGTAAATAAGATTAGAACTCTAAACTTTCTATTTAATTGCAATCAGACCAACAATCAGCTGCGCATTTCTGCATTTAGGTGCCTTGTTACCTGTGAGCATCCGAGGCTCAAAATGAAGTTGCATTTATTGATTGCATCAATGCCACATCTTGTTTGTAAAATCTCTCTGCTGATTTGCACTAATGTGACAGCCTGCCTTTGAAATGCGTGCTAACCTGCCCAGATTGTGCTGGAGACCTAGTGCCTTCACAGAGACCTGTCTCGGATCCTGTTTTGCAGGCAGTCCTGGTACGGTGACTGAGCGAGCACCAGTCAGCAGTGTAAGACGCACCAGGATTACAATGAAGCTGAGCCCGGTGGAGCAAAGTATTCCCTATCCGGTGATAAAATGCTTCGATGCATGGTCAGGGCTTGCAAATGGGTGAAATCTGGAAGGGGCGGCCTTCTGAGTAGAAATATTTGTCCTGTCACACTGTAAATCATGCCAGGCTTCACAACATTAATGTGTTCTCATCTGCGATTAATAAATTATTGTGCTAGCATTCGATAACAGTGTCTCTCCATTCCAACGACCCTTCCAGCATCCTATAGCTTTGGGTACTGGAAAAACACCAGGGGATGGGTCAGTGTCCATCGGCACATTATTGGTTTTGATTATTATTGTCACATGTACTCAAGTACAGTCTAAAGCTTTGTTTTGCATGCGATCCAATTGAATCCATAATACTATACATAAAACATCAGATAATAAATACCACACATAAATATAATCAAGCCAAACTCAAGGAACAATATCCATATCATTGACAATAACTTGAGCAATGACATTGATGAGGCACTAACGATCCAATTGCCAATGAAGCCACTAATTTCGCTGCTCCCTTCTCCCCCTGCGAGTTTATACTAGCAAAGTAACAACATAGGTTTAGTTGAGAGATACAGTGCGGAAACAGGCCCTTCGGCCCATCGAATCCACGCCGACCAGTGATCCCCATACACTAGCACTATCCTACACACTAGGGACAATTTGCAATTTTTACCAAAGCCAATTAACCTACAAACCTGTACGTCTTTGGAGTGTGGGCGGAAACCGGAGCACCCAGAGAAAACCACAGAGAGAATGTACAAACTCTGTACAGACAGCACCTGTAGTCAGGATCGAACCAGGGTCTCTAGCGCTGTGAGGCAGCAACTCTTCCGCTGTGCCACTGTGCCACCCCCATCGGTGTGGGTGCGAATGTTCCTGCATGTTTCAAAGCCTGTTTGGCAAGCAGTCCTGATGCAAAGACAGAGGAGCAGTCAGTAGCCATGCACCAAGCTTTGCAGTGAAGCTAATTCCTCACCTGTACCTTCTTAGCTGGTGGGGTGGAATATTCCCTGTCCGGCCAGGTAAAGTAGTGCAGTGCAAGGCTCAGCGCACAGACGAGGCTTCCTAGTGGGTTCAATCAGGAATGGGTTTCAAGTAGGCAAATAAGAATATCATTGTTCCGGTCCTGGTGCAGATGACAATGAAACATTCGCTTCATGGGCGTCACAGTGGCACAGCGGTAGAGTTGCTGCCTTACAGCGCCAGAGACACAGGTTCAATCCTGACTATGGGTGCTGTCTGTACGGAGTTTGTACGTTCTCCCTGCGACCGCGTGGGCTTTCTCCCGATGCTCTGGTTTCCTCCCACACTCCAAAGGCGAACAGGTTTGTAGGTTAATTGGCTTTGGTAAAATTGTAAATTGCCCCAGGGATACTGTAAGAAAATAACTGCAGATGCTGGTACAAATCGAAGGTATGTATTCACAAAATTCTGGAGTAACTCAGCAGGCCAGGCAGCATCTCAGGAGAGAAGGAATGGGTGACGTTTCGGGTCGAGACCCTTCTTCAGACTTCTTCAGTCTGAAGAAGGGTCTCGACCCGAAACGTCACCCATTCCTTCTCTCCTGAGATGCTGCCTGACCTCCTGGAGTGATTGCTGACCGACGTGAACACGTTGGGCTGGGGTCCTGTTTCCATGCTGTACCTAAAGTCTAAAGTGATCTTGGAAGTAGGTTTGCGATTCACTCATACTAGGTCAACTTTTTCTGTATAAACAAAAGACACAAAGTGCTGGAGCAACTCAGTGGGTCAGGCAGCATCTCTGGAGAACACAGACTGGTGATGTTTCTGGCCGGGACCCCATGACTCTACATATCACCCTACATGTTCTACAGAGATGTTCCTGTGCTGTACTCTGCTCTATGTTCTATTGGGCGTTCATACTGAAGGATTAATATTAGGAATACTTATTACTGGCTGATGTGAAAGAGGAAATGCAGCTCAATAATAATTTAATGAGAAGATACAGGTCAGGATACCATGAAATGAACAGTGGTAGCAATTTGGTTATGGCTGTGGTATTGTTGATACCTAACCATTAATCACATTATCATACAGTGTCTCTGCTGCCTCTGAGAATTGATCTTTCATTCACTGTGCTGCATCTAATCTATCCCAAACTATTTTTTAAATGATTATCATTTATTTTGCCAAAGAGATTGAAGGAAAGAGGAAATAATGATTTTTTTGTTAAATGGGGACATGGATCCATTCTTTATTTGAATTTATTTACAGGTTTTTCTTATCCCAATGATCCGTCATTCAAAGTGCTTGTTCTTTATTCTCTCCTGTTTCTCCCGCTGAACTTGACTGCAATCCATTGGTTGCTGGTAGTAGGCGGACTAGAGGTGGACCTGTTAGTGACCATGGACACTAACTGGGTGTGGCTACTGGCTACATGTTTAACCACAGAGTTAGTGTCAGCTTGGGCCAGTTCATTACGATGTTCAAAATATATTTGGCCAGATAAACGGATAGGAATGGTTTAACTTTAGAGGGCTATGGGCCAAATGCAGCCTCATGAGACTAGCCCGGTGTGCCAACTTAGTCAGTATGGGCACGGTGGGCCGAAGGACCTGTTTCCCTGCTGTATACTGTATTCCCTTCCCTACCGGCACGGTAGCGCAGCGGTAGAGTTGCTGCTTTACAGCGAATGCAGCGCCGGAGACTCAGGTTCGATCCTGACTACGGGTGCTGCACTGTAAGGAGTTTGTACGTTCTCCCCGTGACCTGCGTGGGTTTTCTCCGAGATCTTCGGTTTCCTCCCACACTCCAAAGACGTACAGGTATGTAAGTTAATTGACTGAGTAAAAAATGTTTTTAAAAAATTGTCCCTAGTGGGTGTAGGATAGTGTTAATGTACTGGGATCGCTGGGCGGCGCGGACTTGGTGGGCCGAAAAGGCCTGTTTCCGCGCTGTATATATATGATATGATATGATATGATATCTGTATAACTCTAGTTTCTACTTGGGAATTTTCTGGATAAGAGGTGACAGTGGGCATTGCTATTGGATAAGCCCCCAGTGAAGTTAGGTGGAATCTGATTCATGCTGTGGCTGAGGGGAGTTATCTTTCACTCCTCCACCGTCCCTGAGATTCTGCTATAAATTTGTGATGTTCCTTCTGCTGACTTCCTGAATGGAATCAGCTAAATGAGTCCAGAGAAAGGAAGGTGGACACAAAGTGCTGGAATAACTCAGCGGGTCAGGCAGCATCTCTGGAGTAAAAGGACGAGTGACGTTTCAGGTTGGAGCTATTCTTCAGACTCCAAAATGGAAGTATGAGGCACACTGCTCGCTGTGAACTGTGCTCGATTAGCCCAATAGTCCAGAGTAGGAAGGTGAGACTTCTTTGTTCCATCTCAGAGGTAGTGCAGGTGGATGTGGCTTAGAATACTGTGCATTCTCTGGTCATTAACCTTCCTCCTGCCGATGGAACAGTGTCCCAACTCACTGTATTGTAGTGGAAGGAACTGCAGATGCTCGTTTACACCAAAGATAGACACAAGTAGCAGGAGTAACTCAGTGGGTTAGGCAGCATCTCTGGGGAAGGGGAATCGTTGACCTTTCGGGTCGAGACACTTCGTCAGACTGAGAAGGGTCACGACCCGAAACATCACCTAGTCCTTTTCTCCAGAGATGCTGCTTGACCTGCTGCATTACTCCAGCCTTTCGAGTCTATCTTCATTGTATTGTAGACCTTAGAATTGATATGGGAAGAATTCATGGGAGAAAGTTTGGGGCAATATTATAAACTGGGCTCCATCACTACATACTCAAAATGGCTGTGATAAGGTAAGATAACCAACACCTTTCTTGGGTACACACTAGCTCCTTCGTGTGTCATTGCGGTTAATGTTTGAGCATTTGCTACTTGTGTGGATGACGTTAACAGTTGCCTTTATCTCCCAGACGCGGAGTGAGGCCGCCATGACGGTCTTAAGCGGTCACGTGGTCGTGTGCATTTTTGGCGACCTGAACTCTGCCCTGGTTGGTCTGCGCAACCTGGTCATGCCTCTACGGGCCAGCAACTTCCATTACCACGAACTGAAGCACATTGTTTTTGTCGGGACTCTGGAATACCTGACGAGAGAGTGGGAGACCCTTCACAACTTTCCCAAAGTGTCGATATTACCGGTAAGTTCAAGTAACGTGTTGGGGTTTGGAACGATTTAGAATGGAGAAACTAAAACACAAGAAGGACTGGAGTTGCCATCTCAGAACTCTAGTGACCATAAGACAAAGGAACAAAATTAGACCATTCGGCCCATTGAGTCTGCTCCGCCATTCAATCATGGCTGACATATTTTGTCCTCTCAACCCTATTCTTCCCGTAACTTTTGACTTCAGACCTGGGTTCAATCCTGACCTTTAGTACCATATATGTGATTTAGAAACATAGAAACATAGAAAATAGGTGCAGGAGTAGGCCATTCGGCCCTTCGAGCCTGCACCGCCATTCAATATGATCATGGCTGCACCTGCACGCTTGCTTTCAATGACTGGTGCACCATGACACCCAGGTCACGTTGCATCTCCCCTTTTCCTAATTGGCCACCATTCAGGTATTACTCTGCTTTCCTGTTCTTGCCGCCAAAGTGGATAACCTCACATTTATCCACATTATATTGCATCTGCCATGCATTTGCCCACTCTCCTAATCTATCCAAGTCACTCTGCAGCCTCCTAGCATCCTCCTCGCAGCTAACACTGCCACCCAGCATCGTGTCATCCGCAAACTTAGAGATATTGCATTCAATTCCCTCGTCCAAATCATTAACATATATTATAAATAACTGGGGTCCCAGCACTGAGCCTTGCGGTACCCCACTAGTCACTGCCTGCCATTCTGAAAAGGACCCGTTTATTCCTACTCTTTGCTTCCCGTCCGCCAACCAATTCTCTATCCACCTCAACACTGAACCCTCAATACCATGTGCTTTAAGTTTGTACCCCAATCTCCTATGTGGGACCTTGTCGAAGGCCTTCTGAAAGTCCAGATATAACACATCGACTGGTTCTCCCTTATCCACTCTACTAGATACATCCTCGAAAAATTCTATAAGATTCGTCAGGCATGATTTGCCTTTCATAAATCCATGCTGACTTTGTCCAATGATTTCACCACTTTCCAAATGTGATGCCATCACATCTTTAATAACTGACTCTAGCATTTTCCCCACTACCGATGTTAGGCTAACTGGTCTATAATTCCCCGTTTTCTCTCTCCCTCCCTTTTTAAAAAGTGGGGTTACATTAGCTACCCTCCAATCCTCAGGAACTACTCCAGAATCTAAAGAGTTTTGAAAAATTATCACTAATGCATTCACTATTTCTGAGGCTACTTCCTTAAGCACTCTGGGATGCAGCCTATCTGGCCCTGGGGATTTATCGGCCTTTAATCCATTTAATTTACCTAACACCACTTCCCGACTAACCTGGATTACCCTCAGTTCCTCCATCTCGTTAGACCCCCGGCAGATTTCCGGCAGATTGTTTATGTCTTCCCTAGTGAAGACAGAACCAAAGTAGTTGTTCAATTGGTCTGCCATCTCCTCGTTCCCTATGATCAATTCACCTGTTTCCGACTGCAAGGGACCTACATTTGTCTTAACTAGTCTTTAACTTGCACCTGTATGTTCTCCCTGTGACCACATGGTTTCCTCTGGAAACACATGTTAGTGCCAACTTCTGCTCACCAGAATAACTTTGAGCCACCAGTATGTGGCTTTGCTAGGGGACTTAAGTTAAAGGTGAGAGGGGAATGATTTAATAGTATATAAGGGGCAGATTTCTCACATAGAGGGTAGTGGGTATACGGAACGAGCTGTCAGTGGAGGTAGTTGAGGCAGGTGTTATAGCAGCATTTAAAAGACATTTGACATGTATATGGATTGGAAAGTTTTAGAGGGACATGGGTCAAACAAGGGCATGTAGGATTCGTGTAGATAGACCATCTTGGTCGGCAAGGGCAAGTTGGGCTGAAGTTGGGCTGAAGTTGGGCTGAAGTTGGACTGAGGCTCGAAGGGTCAGTTTCCATGTTGTATGACATTACAGGTTCACTGGGCTGAGAGTCATAAAGTCATATAGTATGGTTACAGGCCCTTCAGCCCAACTCAGCCCTGCTGACCAAGGTGCCCCATCCAAGCCCCATCCAAGCCACACCCATTAGCCCACATATTTCCGTTATCCCTCTCAGACTTTCTGTATTTTGGACGGGAACATGGAAAGAAATGATTTAGCGGGATATGGGCCAAATGCAGGCTGGTGGGACTTGTGTAGATGGGGCATCTCGGTTGGCAATGGCAAGTTGGGCCTACATTCCAAAGACGTGCAGATTTGTACGTTAATTGGCTTCCGTAAAAAAACAAAAAATTCCCAAGTGTGTAGGATAGAACTAGTGATTGTGGTTGGCATGGAGTTGGTGGGCCGAAAGACTTGTTTCATATCATATCATCATATATATACAGCCGGAAACAGGCCTTTTCGGCCCTCCAAGTCCGTGCCGCCCAGCGATCCCCGTACATTAACACTATCCTACACCCACTAGGGACAATTTATTACATTTACCCAGCCAATTAACCTACATACCTGTACGTCTTTGGAGTGTGGGAGGAAACCGAAGATCTCGGAGAAAACCCACGCAGGTCATGGGGAGAACGTACAAACTCCTTACAGTGCAGCGCCCGTAGTCAGGATCGAACCTGAGTCTCCGGCGCTGCATTCGCTGTAAAGCAGCAACTCTACCGCTGCGCTACCGTGCCGCACTGAATCTCTAAACTAAACTAAACTATACAATATACAATATATCTTTATTGTCATTGTACAGGGGTACAACGAGATTGGGAATCTAAACTGAACTAAACATGAATGTTCTGACTGAGTTGGGACTTTAGACCTGATCTGGTTGTAACTGATTACTAGAGCATGGTGCTCAGGCTTAGCATTCCCACTAGTGCAGGTAGAGTCAAGGGGCTAGTGAGGACCGGTCACCGCAAGTATCTGTCACAGTTGAGACATGCTTATTTTACATGCCCTTACTTTTGCGCTGGCCCAGATGCAGAACGAGCTCTTTGACATTTTGCAGCAGTGATGAGATGCCTGGCATTTAGTTCACACATCCTGAATGCCAGAGTTTGCCAGTTAGAAAAGATTGCTCATAGTTATTGACTTGGCATCAGTGACTCTGATGTGAATAGCTGGCAACAGACCCACTTCTTATTTGCTTTTAATGGCTTCACTGAGTATAAACAATGAACCAGAGACTTGCCATCAGCACCATCTACCCTTTCAGATAAGTGCACATCTGCAATTCCCCAGCACACAGTTACACTGGTTTAATGTTGGAGTATAAAAGACTACTTGTTAAGTATTGTCCCGTAGCTCCAGTCTTGATCTTTAATTTGTTGTTCTATTTTTTTTTTTGCTGAAGGGCACGCCATTATGTCGAGCTGATTTAAGAGCTGTCAACATCAACCTTTGCGACATGTGTGTTATTATATCAGCCAATCAGAACAATATCGACGATTGTTCGCTCCAAGACAAAGAATGCATCTTGGCGTCACTCAACATCAAATCTATGCAGTTTGATGACAGCATTGGGGTCTTACAAGCTAATTCCCAAGGTAAGCACTGCCCTATAATACTTCCCTTCTGTGCCTGGGGGGGACAGGAGCTGGCAAATAGAATATCTCTCACTCAGTAATTCAAACAATCTCGTATTGGTTTGTTTGACAGTAAGAGCAACTGACTACTCTGATGTTTTAAACAGGACTGAGATAAACAACAATGAAAAGGAATCGCTTTCGGATTGATTGGGATTTTTAAACGAGTTGAATCTTAATATAGACGGGAACAATTAAACCCAAGTGCTTTAAAAGGTTCATATTTATAATTTGCGTGTGGTCCTTTTTCTGAGTGACTGAAGGAAACAAGCGGAATGCGTCCAAAAGAAAATAATATTTTTAATATATATGGAAATTTCCCTCGCCACAATTGTTTTTCCATTCTCAAACATTTCATTGCTTTGTCACAAGGTCAGGGGATGGATGGAGCTGGCGGTATATTTCCAGCTCTGTCATCTCCTTAAGAGTTCTGGAGAAGATTCCTTGTTTTCTCCATTTGGCTCAGGAAGATGCCATCCTTGCCCACGTTCTGATGGGCAATCCATCCCCTTCCCAGTCTATGACTAATGGTACCTGAGCTCTCACTATGTCCAGGATGGATCGAGGCAGGGGACGATTTAACCCCATATAACATTCTGTTGGAGCAGATTTAAATACAGATTGTACGACTGTGCAGGAATGTAAAAATATGTTCAACGCTATCGTCTTGGGATGGAAACATATTAGAAATCGTTAATATGCTTCCTTCTCATTTGGGACAAGGCTTAGTTTCTACTTGGAAGTGAGAAATGACGGGGGACATTTAAAAGCAGCAAATAAATGCATGATAACATCTCTACGTAGGTGTTGAGTGCCATTATTTACTACATCTTCAACCCTGTTATAAATATTTTAATATCTGTTCTTGCCTTAAGACATTGAGATGTTTAAGTAGATTCCGTTTTGGGTTCCACCCAACATGCAGTGTTACTGTAATCTTGGGAAAAAAAGATTATGATTTAATTAAAATGTACGAGCGCATCAACATTTGGTCCAACTGAAGGTAATGATTTATATAGATGACTGTGCTTTATAGCAGTTGCTAGGCAACAGGTTGAACATCAACTATTGCTTGAGGCTGTTTATAAAATTACTGAAATCGATTTGCAACAATTGCTAAATAACACTCACCAACTGCAAGTAGTGGTATTTGAAAGCTAACAGAGCAATAGATAATAACACCGTTTAAATGATTGTAGTTCTGAAATATTTATAAAAGCACTTTATACCTCCTTTGAGACTTTTAAAATGTTCAGCATCTTTAATGTTGGACAGGTTGTTCCAAGGCTAGTCTTAATTTTCCTCCAAACAGATTGAAAGGTTCTCATGCTGGTAAGGTGTTTTACTTGCTGGCAGTATATTTTAAACGCCCCTGGAATAGATTTTGAGTTCTATCATTATTACCATAATTGTGTTTGGTGCCTTATTAGAATGACTTTTGGCCCTTTGATTTTTAATTTTTGCTTAAGAGGCTCAGTAATCTTAATTAAAGGAGGGCTGCGTTGGTTAAGAGACTGCCATTTAAACCCTGCACTTGCAAATAAAAATTGAATATTCTCCAGGTAATATTTTACACACCTTTGGCATAACACAGCCAGCCACCTGCAGGTTTATATTTACTAATTGCAAACCATAGGCAGGAACGCAATGTGAGTAAACCACATAACCCTTAAAATTCTAATGAGACTATCAGGACAGCATCAGATGATGTTGTTTAAGTGGATAATGGTTCCAGTAATGTTCTAATTGCAGGGTGAAGTACATTAGCATGGTATCTACATTTAGGATTTTTTTTCACAGCATGGCCTTAAGGGAATAGTTCAGAAAAGACATTCCCTCCAAATTCCTGCCATTTCCATTTATTACCTGCTGTACTAATCCTACATAGTCATTCTTTTACTGTTCTGTGATACTGCACAAAAAAACATGTTTTGAAACCTGCAGTGAAATCTGGTGAAATGTGTATTTTATCTTCATTTGGAAAACGGTCTAATTGTTATTTTATGCAGAGGTCCAATTAAAAATCTGCCTGAGTTGTAGATACCTTGTTCATGAATTCTTGTGTGACTGGACCAGCCCCTTCGTTGTGAATCTCCTCTGGGCTGAGTGAACGTTCTTTCAAGGCCCTGTTGTCACAGCCACAACGTCCTTGGAAATGTGAGGATGATTGTCATTATTACTTCTGTAGCAAAAATAGGTCTCCCTGTGCTTTTCTTGAAGTTTGTGTCACCTGATTTGTCACATTGGTGATTCTCTTTACTCCCCACTCCCGTCGGGCAGAAGATACAGGCTTGAAACACGGACCACCAGAATCAGGAACTGCTGCTTACCCTCTGTTGTCAGATTTCTGAACAATCATTCCATAAGCTGGGGTACAGTCACGATCTTCCAACCTACCTCATTTCAGACATTTGACTTTTTCTCTGGAACTGTTATGCCGAGAAACTATATTCTGCGCTCTAGTATTTTTCTCTTAGCTTCACCTATGTATGGCTTCAGTGTATCATGTATAGTATTGTCGGATTTAATTGGATGGCACGCAAGCAAAAGGTTTTCACTGTATCTTGACAACAATGAAACTATACCAAGCCTGGCGCATTCTGAAGATTCCAAATTTGATTGTAGTCCGAGATGAACTTCCTGGTCCCAGCGAATGTACATTGTTGGTTCAAGGGAATGCATGGGATACATCATTTGATCCCTCATGCCTTCCCCATCCTCCTTTCAATGGGATCTTTTACCTTTGCATAACGTTCCCTCACTAACTCCGCATTCCTTGATTGCTGTGGTATCTAACAATTTGTCGATCTATCTGTGCACTGTACGGGGCTCGAATTAAATAATTTGTTGTCTTTCTGTAGACAATAGACAATTGGTGCAGGAGTAGGCCATTCGGCTCTTTGATCAATGTGATCGTGGCTGATCATCCACAATCAGTACCCCGTTCCTGCCCTCTCCCCATACCCCCTGACTCCGTTATCATTAAGAGCTCTATCTAACTCTCTCTTGAAAGCATCCAGAGAATTTGCCTCCACTGCCTTCTGAGGCAGAGAATTCCACAGATTTACAACTCTCTGAGTGAAAAAGGTTTTTCCTCATCTCCGTTCTAAATGGCCTATCCCTTATTCTTAAACTGTGGCCTCTGGTTCTGGACTCCCCCAACATTGGGAACATGTTTCCTGCCTCTAGCGAGTCCAATCCCTTAATAATCTTATATGTTTCAATAAGATCCCCTCTCATCCTCCTAAATTCCGCTGACTGGTTAGCACGCAACAAAAGCTTTTCACTTTACGTCAGTACTTGTGACAATAAGCTAAACACAAACTCAAATACAAATTAACTTGGTTACTGAATCCCCACAGTTCTCTCAAGTAGCAAATTCCAAAGATTCTGCGTGAAGAAATCTCTTCTTATCTTTGTTCCGATTGGGATTTTTAACTTCATATTCTTCCCTGTAAAATAGCATGTAACTTGGAAAGTTCCATGTCAAAACATCAGCTTCAGCAGAAGACTGCCACTTGGTCTTTGTTAAACATGTGGTAGATGTCCACATTCAGTCAACACAGAGACACGTGCTTTCCTCAGTTTCTGTCTAATGCCATTAGCTTTTCGTGACCCGCAGTGCTTTCATGAAACTTCCCAGTCATGAAGTGAATTCGGTTTTAATTAGCCCTTGCATCAAGTTGAAACTGACAGGTTCTGATTTATGAGACACTTCAATTATATTTTGCTATTCAACGCTGCAATTACACACCCTGAATAAAAATAGAAACCACCACCAATTTTGCCTTTAAAATAGAGCAACAAAAAATTTCACACACTTGAATTACCTTTGGTATGGGATTTCACTGTTCATTATCTTCAACCTTTAGAAAGTTACTAGACCAAGTGGACCCGTTGGGCCCAAACCTCTCCTGCATTGGTGCAGCACCCTCTCCTTCCCCACTCCCACCCCTCCCCCTCCCTCCCTCCCACCCCTTCCCTCCTCCCTCCCCCTACCTCCCCCTCCCTCCTCCCTCCCCTCCCCCCCCCCCCTCCTCCTCCCCCTCTCCCTCTCCCCCTCCCCTTCCCCTCTCCCCTTCCCCTTCCCCTTCCCCTCCACCCCTTCCCCTCTCCCCCTTCCACTCCCCCTTCTCCAACCCCCCTTCCCCTCCTCCTCATCCCCTCCCCATCCCCTCCCCGTTCCCCTCCCCCCCACTCCATCCCCCTCAACCCTCCTTATCCTCCCTCCTCCCTCCCCCTTCCTCCATCCTCCCTCCACCCCCTCCCTCCCCTCTCCCTCCCTAGGAGATAGATTTAAACTTTAAATTGTGAA
Source organism: Rhinoraja longicauda (assembly GCF_053455715.1). Taxonomy (NCBI): domain Eukaryota; kingdom Metazoa; phylum Chordata; class Chondrichthyes; order Rajiformes; family Arhynchobatidae; genus Rhinoraja; species Rhinoraja longicauda. The sequence continues at coordinate 17,944,355 of NC_135987.1, read as the reverse complement.
TAACTTAAAAAATATAACACCAATTTCAATGAAACTTCTTCCATTAGCACCAAAGGGACGACGGTGAGTAAGGTGGGCCTAAAATTGTTGCGCTACCGTGTACCGTTTTGGCTGTAGTTCAGGAACAAACAAACAAACAAACAAACAAACGAGAGTCTTAGTGCATAGATGCTGCAATATAATAATATTGAGTCTTGTCAGCAGTAACTGAGTTATATAAACCCGTTCATTTTTATTTCCCTGTGGGCAGCTTTATCTTGCTTATTGTGAAGGGTTACTCTTTTTTTTTGTTCATATATATTCTTGAACTTTTTATTCTTCAATTTTCACAAAGGCTCTCTCCATTCAAGAGCCAGGGACCTTCTGTCCACACCCTCTATTCTCATTACAAAACACAGAAATATTAAAGGAAAATGAACGAAAAGGCTTGGATAGAGTGGATGTGGAGAGGATGGTTCCACTGGTGGGAAATTCTAGGAACAGAGGTCATTGCCTCAGAATTAAAAGACGTTCCTGTAGGAAGGAGATGAGGAGGAATTTCTTTAGTCAGAGGGTGGTGAATCTGTAGAATGTTTTGCCACAGAAGGTTGTGGAGGCCAAGTCAATGGATATTTTTAAGGCGGAGATAGATAGATCCTCGATTAGGAAGGGTGTCAAGGGTTACGGGGAGAATAGACAATAGGTGCAGGAGGAGGCCATTCGGCCCTTTGAGCCGGCACCGCCATTCAATGTGATCATGGCTGATCATTCTCAATCAGTCCCCAGTTCCTGCCTTCTCCCCATACCCCCTGACTCCGCTATCCTTAAGAGCAGGAGAATGAGGTTAGGAGGGAGAGATGGATCAATCATGAGTATTGATGGCTGCTTTTCCGAAGGTCAGATACTGCCTGGCTCGTTGAATGGAGAGAGCCTTTGTGAGAATTTGAAGGAAAAAAAGTTCAAGAATATATACGAACAAAAAAAAAGAGTAACTCTTCACAACCCTATCACTTATGACCTAACAACATAATGTATAATATGACCTTGAGTATTTATTTGGATTCCAACAGAGTTACAGTGAAATGGATCACTGAGCTGCAGTGTAGAGACGGAGAGAGGTGTGTGAATACCCCATGCCACTTTTGGATTAATTAAATATAATGTTAGTATCAGTAAGAGTGACGATGAAAATATCAGATTGTTGTATCATTGGTTCATTAATACAATCATGTCAAATCTAAGTGCATTAGATAGAGCACAGGAAAAGATACAGAGTGCAGAATACAGTTCTCAGCATTGTAGCGCATCAGTTCCGTACACAAAGCCCATTGTCCGCAATAGGATAGAGGTTAATCAGACAATGCCCTAGCTTATGGAAGTGTAAGAAAATAACTGCAGATGCCGGTACAAATCGAAGGTATTTATTTTACAAAATGCTGGAGTAACTCAGCAGGTCAGGCAGCATCTCAGGAGAGAAGGAATGGGTGACGTTTCGGGTCGAGACCCTTCTTCAGACTTATGGAAGGATCATTCAGAAGCTTGAAAACAGAGGGGAAAAAGCTGTTCCAGAGTCTGGTGGTGTGCGCTTTGAAGCTTCTGCACCTTTTGTCTGGTGAGAGAGGGAAGAAGAGGAATGAATGACCAGCATGGGTCAAGTCTTTGATTATGCTGACTGCTTTTCCGAAGGTCAGATACTGCCTGCCTCGTTGAGTTACTCCAGCACTTTATGCTTTTCTCAAACATAAATTTCTCTTTGGTGTTCCAGGATTTCATCTTTTAGTCCGAGGCAAAGACTACTCTACTTACGTAACTGATAGGTTAACCAGGGAAATGTTTCAGTGGGGAGTTCTCAAAAGTGTAGTTTCAGGTGAGAAGCCACAAGCCTTAAAGTCGAAACATCTTCCAGGGTTCACAGAAGCACATAAGACTGACAGTTATTGATAAATTTATGCACAGCCAAATTACGACACTCAGTCATTTTCAACATCCAAAAGTATTGACATTTGATTGATGCTAGTGATAGCAAGCTAAGTATTTTCAGAGCTTTAAGATGTCGGAGCAGGGAAGTCCAAAAGTGCTTTAATGGAATTTTTTATGGGTTTGACAGAATAAATAAGAAATGATTAGTTTTTTCTGACCTGGGAATAGATCAACTGCTTCAGCAAAAGATTGCAGGAGATGTTTGGAATTCAACTCAACTGATTTACATTAATAGCTGTTGCAGTAGAAAAATGAACGGTGGTTGAGAAGGACAGTGAAGAACTGTAGAGGGTCAAGGAGAGTTCATTTGAAGAAGGAAAGATGAGCCCTGTTGAATGTTTGAAGTTGCACCTGATCCTTGGGAGATACTTGACTAATTGTAATTCTCAAACTGCCAACGATATCTATATATTAAAACTCTCATTTGTTTGTTCCTGAACTACAACCAAAACTGTACACGATAGCGTGACAATTTTAGGCCCACCGTACTCACCGTCAACCCTAATGGTGCTAATGGAAGAAGTTTAATTGAAATCGAAGTTATATTTTTTAAAGTGATTCACATTTTAAAGTTTAAATCAATCTTGGGGGGAGGGAGGGGGGGAAGAGGGAGGATAAGGGGGGGGGAGGGGGAGGGTGGTGGGGGGAGGGGGAGGGTGGTGGGGGGGAGGAGAGGGTGCTGCATCAATGCAGGAGAGGTTTGTGCCCAACGGGTCCACTTGGTCTAGTTCATTATTATATCCTTCAGTTTAGTTTAGTTTAGAGATACAGCATGGAAACAGGCCCTTCACACCACCCAGTGATCCCCGCACATTAACACTATCCTACACACTCGAGGGTCAACTTTATATTTATACTAAGCCAATTAACCCACAAAGCTGTATGTCTTTGGAGTAGGGTTGCCAACTATCTCACTGCCAAATACGGGACAAGGTGACGTCACTGCCCCGTGCCCCATGTGACCTCACCCAGCCAGTGGCCACGTGCTCCCGCTCCACCTGTGGCGGCCGACCGGGCCGGGAGGCGGGTTGCTACAGAACCTCCGTGAGACGAGCACACTAGGCCCCGTTACCCGAACACACTCCGTTAGCCTCACTGTCCCGGCCTACAGCGGTCCGCGGGCCGACAGCGGTGCAAGGGCGGTCCCGTACGGGGACAAACCAATTTAGCCCAAAATACCGGATGTCCCGGCTAATACGGGACAGTTGGCGACCCTACTTTGGAGTGTGAGAGGAAAGCAAAAGACACGGGGAGAACGTACAAACTCTGTACAGACAGCACCTGTGGTTAGGATCTAACCCGGGCATGTGGCGCTGTGAGGCAGCAATTCTACTGCTGTGCCTCTGTGCCACCACTGAAATTATGTCTTCCCAAGGGGGATGAGCTCAGGCAGTTGAAGTTTCCAGCCTTAAACTTAAAGCTTTCCTCACACTTGCACCCGATTTCCCACCAGGTAATGGTTTTGCCTGCATAAACTCAACCAAGTCCCTTAATCATTCTCAGCACCTGGATTCCCTCAGCCCGTGAACTGTCCTTCTCACGTGGTCTTCTGTTTGCTCCATAAATTTTGGAGGGTGACGGGCCGGCTGTTTATTCGAGACAGTGGGAGGGCAACTGGTGAAATCTGCAGGAACACTTCCAAATTTCATTCCACGCCCTCCTAAGAAGGCTGCATAAACCCAGCGTGTGGCAGGCCGTTAGCCAGTGCCCAGCATTTCTTGAATTCACGCATTGGTTCACTCTGTGGGTGTGCAGCTGTGTCAAGTCCTACAGAGCTCCCTTTCAACTCCCTTTACCCGTGGCCCGTCGTTTGAAATTCCCGGTACATGGTCGACTGCCAAGCCTGCCCGTAAATCACCGAGGGTCTGACGGAAAATTCGCATCATTTCAGCTTGAGGAGCTCAGAGGTAGCCAGTTACACATTGCTTATGGCTTGCCCAGAGTGTGATTTCAGAGTCAGCCTAGATCAAAGATACTAGAGGAACAAGATGACCACTCCGTTGACTGGAGGAGACTCACTGTGATGGATGTTTCTTTTTTTGTGTGTTTTGTGTTGGTTGGGGTTGTGTAATTTGCTTCTTTTATTGCTCTTATTGTTGGACTGTGGGTGATGAAATCCCGTCCAAAAGACTTGTTTTTTGGATGACAAATAAAGATATCCTGAATCCTGAATCCTGAATCCTATACTGAAGTGTAGTACGCAAAGGAGCAATTTTAGTAAGCAAAACCCGCCGTTCGCTCTGCCTTTCGCAGTGTAATCAGTGTTTTGGGGGAACAGTATGTGTGATGATACCATAAAAATACAGAATATATCTCATCTATCAACTCACAGATTTTTGTTATTTTTCTTTTTAAATGTTTCTGCAAGTTTCTGCCTACTAAAATGGTGCCGTGACATACTACGGTTTTAGGGTCGAGTGGTCTATCTTGTTCCTCTAATATCTTTGGCCTAGATCACTGGTGTAAAATGTGTAGGAGAGTCTCGGCCCGAAACGTCACCCACTCCTTCTCTCCAGAGATGCCGCCTGTCCCGCTGAGTTACTCCAGCATTTTGTGTCTACCTTCACTGGTGTAAAACATTGCAAGCATTCAGCATCCTTGTCAATGGGGGCTTTCTGGAATTTACAACACCGCTGTAACGTCAGCCACGAATTTACAGTGTGCGTATTGTACATATGACCTCAGTGAGACGCTGAAGTCTTGTCTGGGCTCCACCACATATATCACCTCGTGCCCTGTCACTGACTGCTAGTTTCGGGGTGTGCTGGTTGCTGTGTGACGGCTCATGAAGTCACTGGCAGACAGTTACAGCTGTAACCATTACGTGGATGACTTTGATGGCTCCCATATCAGACCCATCGCGAGCCACCTCATCAGCGTTTTAAACCAACAGCCTGGGGAACAAGGGCTTGGTTAACCTGGACCACCATTACAGTAACCTGTGAGCCCCCCCCATAGATTTCAATTTATTTCTGTGGCAGCTCACATTGTCCCTACTTTACCCAGTGACGGAAAGAACCATTTTATTTGTCTCGTGACTCCAAGCAGAGAGATATGAGAGGTTGCAGGGAATGTCTGCAGCTGAACCAACGTGACTCCATTTGAAACAATAGACAATAGACAATAGACACTAGGTGCAGGAGGAGGCCATTCGGCCCTTCGAGCCAGCACCGCCATTCAATGTGATCATGGCTGATCATTCTCAATCAGTACCCCGTTCCTGCCTTCTCCCCATACCCCTAACTCCGCTATCCTTAAGAGCTCTATCCAGCTCTCTCTTGAATGCATTCAGAGAATTGGCCTCCACTGCCTTCTGAGGCCGAGAATTCCACAGATTCACAACTCTCTGACTGAAAAAGTTTTTCCTCATCTCAGTTCTAAATGGCATACCCCTTATTCTTAAACTGTGGCCCCTTGTTCTGGACTCCCCCAACATTGGGAACATGTTTCCTGTCTCTAACGTGTCCAACCCCTTAAGAATCTTATACGTTTCGATAAGGCCAGGTGTGTCGTGAGAGGCCAACCTGTCACGCAGGTGACAGACTGAGAGGAAGGACACCAGGCCACTTCCACAAGTAGAGTTGACGTACAGGTGACACCACAGCTGTCCAGATGCAAACAGCAGCTGTGCCAATGAAGAAGTCTGCCTCGAACCCCATATCTATTTTTGTTTACCAATTGGCAACTCAGCTCCAAACTACGGGTCTGGGGGGTTTGAGATCCAGGGGTGAAGCTCCCACTTGCTCTGGGGGGGACGTGAGATGAGCCCAGACAAATGCCAGGACCTGGGATCACCCCACGACAGTTTATAAAGTCATAGAGCGATACAGTGTGGAAACAACCAAACTTGCCCACACCGGCCAACATGTCCCAGCTACACTAGTCCCACCTGACTGCGTTTGGTCCATATCCCTCCAAACTTGCCCTATCCATCTACCTGTCTAACTGTTTCTTAAATGTTGGGATAGTCCCAGCCTCAACTACCTCCTCTGGCAGCTCGTTCCATACAACCACCACCCTTTGTGTGAAAAAGTTACCCCATGGATTCCTATTAAGTCTTTTCCCCTTCACCTTGAACCTATGTCCTCTGGTCCTCAATTCCCCTACTCTGGGCAAGACCTTCTGTGCATCTACCCGATTTATTCCTCTCATGATTTTATACACCTCTATAAGATCACCTCTCATCCTCCTGTACTCCAGGGAATAGAGACCCAGCCTGCTCAACCTCGCCCTATAGCTCAGACCCTCTAGTCCTGGCAACATCCTCGTAAATCTTCTCTGAACCCTTTCAAGCTTGCCAATATCTTTCCTATAATGGCAGGGATGTGGTGGGGGGAGTGGAATGGATAAATGCCCATTTGAGAAGCATCAAAGTTTGAAGTGCAGGCCTTTATCTCGATGCCTTCTAGAACAGCAAGGCCACTCTTGCCTTTCCCTTTCAACTTAGAGTTAGAGAACATCAAAACAAATCCTTCAACCCAATACCCATGCCGATGAAGATAGCCCATCTAACAAGTCCCACCTGCCTGCATTTGGCCCGTATCCCTCTCAACCTTTCCTTTCCATGTACCTGTCCAGGTAATTTGCCAAGTTAAAATTGCGTTGAATTCCAATAACTTCATAGGGAATTGAGATACACAAATTTCAACGTGGGTGGGAGTCCTTGCCTTTACCTCAGTAGTCTAATCCTGGTGATGGCAGAGTGTCTATACAACAAGGGGAGGCTTAGTTAGTATTTCCCTACAAATAGTGCTGCTGCCTCACAGATCCGATGACTTGGTTCAGTTCTGATTCCCCAAGTTCTGCCTCTGTGGAGTTTACAAGTTCTCCCTGTAAGGCAACTATGTTCTCTCCAGTAATTGCAAGAGATGTGTGTTTGGGCAAGATATTGGTGGGGAGTTGGATGGAGCAAGCACCTCTCTTGCTCCACCATAAAGGGACTATGCATTGCTTTCTCTCTCATAGAATTGAAAGCAGGAGCAAAGCCCAAACAGTCGGAGGAACTCAGAGGGTCGGGCAGCATCTGTGGAGGGGGTGGATAGATGTTCTTTTGGGTCTGGAACCTTCAGACCGCAGTAGGGGAGAGAAAGCTGGAAAACCGATGTGGAGGGGGTTCAAAGCCCGGCAAGTGAACTCAGGTCAAGGGGTTTAATTGGCAGATGGGTGGGCAAATGACAACCAAATGGTAGCTCACTCGGCATATCCTCTACCCAGAATTCGATGCAGTTTCTCGATGCATGAGGAGGAACTTTCATTTTAAATTCATTTATTACTTATTTTAGAGATAGAGATGGAAGGCAGATCTGGTTTGCACTCTCCCACGCACCTGAATCTGGCACTTCCTTCCCTTGGGTCTTTCCAGTGGCCTGTCTGTGTCTTTTATGTGAGACACGGGGCACTGTGAATCCAGGTGTAATCTTCAAGCAAAGTTGCTCTCCAGTGACTGTTATTGTCATCGGGCAGAGCCACAGTAAAGGCATGAAGTGTTGTACAGGCCGGGTGGGAGCATGGGCACAAACAGTAACGATGAACCTCCTCCGCATTGAAATGCCCCATGTGGAAACACCATCAAACAAGCATTTAACGAAGCTCCAAGCCACTGGGGGACGATATATTTATTACATAACTGTGACATTAAAGAAGGGGGAGAATATGAACATCTCCTTCTGGTGATACATGGGTATGGCTTTCTTCAGGTGTGAAAATCCCCACTTTCCATATTTCTCTGTAATGGATCTGCTAAAAGAACAGAAAGTGAGGTTTGATGATTTGTAATGTTGACTATTTCACCTTTTTAAATGAATAAATAAGATATAATTTTGCAAACTTGACAGCAGCTCTGTTATCATGCAGATGTTTTTTGGAACTGGAATATATTTCAGGAGTTGTGGCATATTGATGGTAGGGATGATTAAAGACGTTGCATATTAATTATTTTTGATTTATTTGCAACTCTCCACTACCTAATTTATACTTTACTGTTTAAATTGAGTCAGCTCAAAGAAAGGAAGGACTCGGCATTTATAAAAGGTTTCGTCCGACCATTAATCCATCATCCCATTTAGTTTGCTGGTTCTGTTTTTTTATGCTTGGAGGTATCTCCAGAGAGCCCCACCTGAGCTGGAAATACCTTCTACCCCTCGGGTCTCAATGGGTTGAGTTATTATCCCACTCTAGGCAGCACGGTGGCGCAGCGGTAGACTTGCTGCCTTGCAGCTCCAGAGGCCTGAGCTCGATCCTGACTACAGATGCTTGTCTGCACGGCGTGGATTTTCTCCGAGATCCTCGGTTACCTCCCATACTCCAAAGACATACAGGTTTGTAGGTTAATTGGCTTGGTGTAAATGTAAATTGTCCCTAGTGTTCATAGGATAGTGTTAGTGTGTGCGGGGATTGCTGGTCGGTGTGGACTTGGTGGGCCGAAGGGCCTGTCACTATGCTGTATCTCTAAACTAAACAAAACAAAACCAAACTAAACTAAACCAAAATTGAGTTCAGGAGCCTAAACCGACACCTGTGTGCAGTTTGCGAGACTCTGTTGCTTTCCAGGGGTGCCTTCCTTTGGATGAAGGATGTCAAGCTATTGCTAATTGTATTGTATAATCAAGTTGAGCCTGAAGAAAGGTTTCAACTTGAAATGTCACCTATTTCCTTTCTCCAGAGATGCTGCCTGAGTTACTCCAGCACTTTGTGCCTACCTTCGATGTAAACCAGCACCTGCAATTCCTTCCTACACCAATTGTATACATGTTCCTGGGGCAATATTTATAAAGACCGAATGTAATGCAAAAAGGATGAACTGTACAAATAGAAATGTTCTCCTTCAACTTTAATTAATATTGATTTATTATTGTCATGTGCCAAGGTACAGTGAAAAGCTTTTCATTGCGTGCCACCAAATTAAATAAAACCATACTGTAAGTGAATACAATCATACACGTGCAACAGGTAGTGCAAAGATAAGAATATCAGAGTATAGAATATAGTTTACAGTATTGTAGCATTGCAGTTCCAGAGAAAAAAGTCCCACATCCTTAATGAGGTAGGTTGGAAGATTGGGACTACAGAGGGGAAGCAGCTGTTCCTGAATCTGGAAGTACATGCTTTCAAACCTTTGTATCTTCTGCCCGGCAGGAGAGGGGAGAAGAGGGAAATAACCTGGGTGAAAAAGATCCTTGACTATCATGAAGTGTAGATGGAGTTAATGGTGGAATGGCTCGTCTGTGTGATGTACTGGGCAACATCCACAACCCTCTGTAATTTCTTGTGGTCTTGAGTAGAGCTGTTCCCAAGAAAAAGGCATGACCACTCTTGGATAAAGGAGGGAGTTTATGCTCGGAGGATATAGATGAGGTATTCACTGAGAACTGCATCTGTATTCACCAAGAAGAAGGACATAGAGATCAGGGTGTGGAACATTTATAGGGCCATTTGAAATCATGGAGGAGGAGGAGGTGTTGGGGCTCTTGAGGATCATTACGGAGGAGAAATCCACACGTCCTGATGGAATCTATCACAGTTTATTGTGCGAGGCAAGAAAGGAGATTGCAGAGGCCTTTGCGAACATCTCTGTATCTCCACTAGCCTCAAGGGAGGTCCTGGAGGACAAGAGAGAAGCCTATATTGCTCCTGTGTTTAAGAAGGGAAGTAGAGATGATCCAGGAAATTATAGGCCAATGAGCTTGAAGTCAGTGGCAGGGAAGCTCATTGAGATATATTTTTGGGATAAAATGATCGGTGGGGGAGGCATTGCGTAAGAGTCGGGAAGTCATGGTGCAGTTTTATAGGACTTTGATTAGGCCACATAATCAAAGTGCAGTTCGAGTCGCTACCCATTAGAAAGAATGGTGAGGCTTTGAAGAGGATGCAGAGGAGATTTGCCAGAATGCTGGCTGGATTATCAGCTATAAGAAGAGGTTGTACAAAGTGGATTGTTTCCTCTGGAGTGTCAGAGGCTGGGGGAATAATGTCAAATCATGAAAGCCGGAGATACTGTAGGCAGTCGGAACCTTTGACCCAGGATAGAAATGTCAAAGACTAGAGGGCATAGCATCAAGGTGAGAGAGGCAAAGTTTGAAAGAGGTGTGCAGGGCAAATGTTTTTACACAGGGAGTAGGGGATGCTTGGAATGTGCCAGAGGTGGTGGTGGAGGATATGACAATGGCATCGAGGAGGCTTGTAGATGGATACAAATGCAGGGAATGGAAGAGTGTAAGAAAATAACTGCAGATGCTGGTACAAATCGAAGGTATTTATTCACAAAATGCTGGAGTAACTCAGCAGGTCAGGCAGCATCTCAGGAGAGAAGGAATGGGTGACGTTTCTGAAGAAGGGTCTCGACCCGAAACGTCACCCATTCCTTCTCTCCTGAGATGCTGCCTGACCTGCTGAGTTACTCCAGCATTTTGTGGAATAAATACCTTTGAGAGTTATGGAGAGATTGATTATTTCTGTAGTGTAACTTTTAATTTAGCTTATTGCAGATACAGCGCGGAAACAGGCCCTTCGGCCCACTGGGTCCGCGACGGCCAGCGATCCCCGCACATTAACCCTATCCTACACACACTAGGGATAATTTTTTACATTTACCAAGCCATTTACCTACATCCCTGCATGTCTTTGGAGTGTGGGAGGAAACCGAAGATCTCGGAGAAAACCCAAGCGGGTCACGAGGAGAACGTACAAACTCCGTACAGACACCACCCCTTAGTCGGGATCGAACCCGGGTCTCCGGCACTGCAAGCGTTGTAAGGCAGTAACTCTACCGCTGCGCCACCGTGCTGCCCTTCTGCGCTGTTGCTCCAGAATTTATTTCTGCTCCCACTGCTTGGAATCACACCTGAGAAATTGTACACACCATGAAAATCTTATTGGCTCTTAAGAAAATGCAGAGAGACTTAGAGGGAGGAAGTTACGTAAATCTAAAAAATCCTTCATAAAAACTCCATTTGGAAAAGCCAACTGTGTCTTCCCTGCTGCCTTACGGTTCAGAACAAAGGGCTTTTGTCGGTAGAGAGCTTAATACAAATATGACCCCAATATTCTCACCCTTGATAGACACAAAAAGCTGAAGGGTCTCGACCCGAAACGTCACTCATTCCTTTTCTCCAGAGGTGCTGCCTGTCCCGCTGAGTTACTCCAGCTTTTTGTGTCTGTCTTCAGTTTAAACCAGCATCTGTAGTTCCTTCTTACACATTCTCGCCCGTGATACCAATTTGATGATGGTCCTGCTGCACTATTCACTTTCTTCACACCGTGCTCCCTCGATGTATTCTGTCCTTGATTCTCCCACACTCTGATGTGTGGATCACTGTGCTCATGCCCTGTGGGCAGGCGATAATGTTGCAGCTTTCAACTCCTGAAGATGAAAGTCCAACCTCCTCCAGCTGTCAACCCTTTCCTTTGATGACTCCATTTTTAGGCCCTCTCTGTCGACACACTTTTCAATCTCTGATCTCGGATCGAAATCATCTGCCAAGAATCTGCTCTGATTTTTTTTCTCTTTCACTTTGTTTTATTTTTCACTCTGTGAGCTCTGAACTCTCTGTAAAGTTTCAGTCTGTTGTTGATCAACTGTTTGATAGTGTGTGTGTGTGTGTGTGTGTGTGTGTGTGTGTGTGTGTGTGTGTGTGTGTGTGTGTGTGTGTGTGTGTATGTTTGTGTTAGAGAGAGAGGGAGAGACAGACAGAGATGGGGAGAGGTGGAGAGAGGGGGAGAGGAAGAGAGAGAGAGAAAGAAAAAAGAGAGAGAGATTTATTCACAAAATGCTGGAGTAACTCAGCAGGTCAGGCAGCATCTCGGGAGAGAAGGAATGGGTGACGTTTCGGGTCGAAACCCTTCTTCAGAGAGAGAGAGAGACAGAGACAGACGGGGAGAGGGGGGAGAGGAAGAGAGAGAGAAAGAAAAGAGAGAGAAAGAAAAGAGAGAGAGAGAGAGAGAGAGAGAGAGAGAGAGAGAGAGAGAGAGAGAGAGAGAGAGAGAGAGAGAGAGAGAGAGAGAGAGAGAGAGAGAGAGAGAGAGAGAGAGAGAGAGAGAGAGAGAGAGAGAGAGAGAGAGAGAGAGAGAGAGAGAGAGAGAGAGAGAGAGAGAGAGACAGAGAGAGAGAGGCAGAGAGAGAGAGGCAGAGAGAGAGAGAGGCAGAGAGAGAGGGCAGTGGAATCTGTTCATCTGTTCATTGCCTTGTTCGTATCCCTGGTCCCGAGACTGTGTGCAAGAATTTACTGTTGACCTGTTTAGCAGAACAAGCTTGTTGGCGCCAGAATTGTGGTGACTCTCTGCCTAGGTGGTCTGCTGTGTGATTTTACCAGATTGTACGCAAAAACAAAGAATTTTAGTGTACCTAGTGTACATATGACAATAAAGTATCATTGAATCATTGAATTGAACCATGAAAGATTTATATCCAGAAGATTAACGTAGTCAGAACTCTCAGAAGGGAGCTTGAACAACTCGATGAGTGATAACCGCAATAACGACCTCTCAATAGGGAGCCCCTGCACCAGGTTTAATTGGTGGATCGGTAGTGGAGAGAGTTACCAACTTCATATTCCTGGGTGTGAACATCAGGATGGCTTGTCACAAAGAAGGCATACAATACAATACAATATATCTTTATTGTCATTGTACAGGGGTACAACGAGATTGGGAGCCCCTCTACTTTAGAAGTTTAAAGCGATTTGCCATGTCACCAAATACTCCAGCAAACGTTCTGTAGAAAGTATCCTGACCTGAAGTACAACTTCCCCAGCTCTTCGGAAGATCTGCAGTGTGTTGGGGAGTTGGTGACCTGCAGAACTGGGCTGTAAAACTATACAAATCTCTTGACATAATGACTCTCCCATCTACCCCAAGCTGCACCAGGGCCCAAAGTCTGGTGACTCATCTCCAATGGTAACCAGGATGGAGGAGCAATCCATTGGTTCCATTTTATGTTTTGAAGAGTTGCTCTTATTTTCATTTGTTGGATTAGAAACATAGAAAATAGGTGCAGGAGGAGACCATTTGGCCCCTCGAGCCAGCACCGCCATTCATTGTGATTATGGCTGATCATCCACAATCAGTAACCCGTGCCTGCCTTCTCCCCATATCCCTTGATTCCACTAGCCCCTAGAGCTCTATCTAACTCTCTTTTAAATTCATCCAGTGAATTGGCCTCCACCGTCTTCTGTGGCAGAGAATTCCACAAATTCACAACTCTCTGGGTGAAAACGTTTTTTCTCACCTCAGTTTTAAGTGGCCTCCCCTTTATTCTTAGATTGTATTAACAGTCGCGCAAATGGCTATTTGGCCGATTGATTCAAAGCCATGGTTGTGCTCAAAGATACTCGAGGAGCAAGATAAACCACTCCGTCGAAATCACCTATACTGAAGTGTAGTACGCAAAGGAGCGTAACGTCCGCCATTTTAGTAAGCAAAACCCGCCGCTCGCTATGCCCCTCACAGTGTAATCAGTGTTTTGGGGGAACAGTATGTGTGATGATACCATAAAAATGCAGAATATCATCTATCAATTCACAGATTTTTGTTATTTTTCTTTTAAAATGTTTCTGCAAGTTTCTGCCTACTAAAATGGCGCCGTGACATATTACGGTTTTTAGGGTTGAGTGGTCTATCTTGCTCTGCTCTATTATCTTTGGTTGTGCTCAATATCTGCCTCCACCCTCTCTTTCCAGAGCCACCCATCTTTTTATCCGTCTGTTCCTTTCTCCCAGTTATACATCCATCTTCCCTTTAAACACCCCTCTGCCCTTCATCTTGCCCCCCCCCCTGTTATTTGGAGGGGGGGGGGGTGGGAGGGGAGGGTGAGTCCCATCTTCTCACCATTCACTGAGGAAACATGTTTCTCCAGAATTCCCAATAGCATCATTCCACCATTTGTCTGGTACTCAGAAAATGGACAAATCCATCATCTCAACACCCCCCCACCACCACCCTAAATACACGGTTAAAAATAAAATAAGATAATCATCAAAATGAGATGAGGCTCGGAACCTTTTGGGACCCTTTTGCTTGTCTTTGACATTGGCGCAACTTGATAGACTCTCATCTTGTGACATTTTGATTACTTTTTTAAATGATTTCCATAACCTTCCCTGTCAGCTCCATCACAGGAAGACTTCTGAGGGCACACTTCCCCTGCCAGTCTCAGTAATAAATGAGCCCTAAGAAGAAAATCATTTCCAGCATTAAGGAGTTTGAAGTGAATGCATGCCACAATGCTGAGAGCTGACTCTGACCATTATTCAGCAAAGGTTATTATCCAGCTCTAGATCATTTAAAGGGCGGCACAGTGACGCACTGGTAGAGTGGCTGCCTTACAGGGCCAGAGACCCGGGTTCGATCCTGACCCGGGTTCGATCCTGACGTCTGTACGGAGTTTGCACGTTCTCCCCGTGACCTGCGTGGGTTTTCTCCGGGATCTCCGGTTTACTCCTACACTCCAAAGACGTACAGGTTTGTAGGTTAATTCGCTTGGTAAAATTATAAATTGTTCCTATTCACAAAATACTGGAGTAACTCAGCAGGTCAGGCAGCATCTCGGGAGAGAAGGAATGGGTGACGTTTCGGGTCGAGACCCTTCCTCAGACCCGAAACGTCACCCATTCCTTCTCTCCCGAGATGCTGCCTGACCTGCTGAGTTACTCCAGTATTTTGTGAATAAATACCTTCGATTTGTACCAGCATCTGCAGTTATTTTCTTATAAATTGTTCCTAATGTGTGAATTACCATTAAAACACAAAGTACTTGTGCTAAGATACAAGGATAAACGCTCAACAAATAAAATCAAGCCGAAAGCCAAAGTATTATCTAAACTGATTATACCAACTTATACTAAGGGTAATCCAGGTGCTCCTCAACTTACAATGAATGGGGTTATGTTCCGATAAACCCAAAACTGAAAATATAGTAAACTTAAAATATCGTATGTCGAAATGCATTTAATACACCTGATCTGCAATAAACAGCTACCGACATGTTAACAAGTACACAAAAAAACCTGATTGTGTAGATGCAAGCATATCATTGGGATTATCAAGTAGGCAGCTCCCTTCACTGGTGTTTCATTGAGTTAGGCCCACGACACCTCGGGAAGGCTCAACAGTTAGTTCTGGTGTTAGAATAGTGGCAGTGTGCGGGGGATTGCTGGTCGGCATGGACTCGGTGGGCCGAAGGGCCTGTTTCCGCACTGTATCTCCAAACTAAACTAAAAATCAGTATTATTGTGAAATCTATATACTAAAACTCTCGTTTCTTTGTTCCTGAACCACAGCCAAAACGGTACACGATAGCGCGACAATTTTAGGCCCACCTTACTTACCATCGTCCCTTTGGTGCTAATGGAAGAAGTTTCATTGAAATCGGTGTTATATTTAAAATGTTATTCACATTTTAAAGTTTAAATCTATCTCCTAGGGAGGGAGGGAGGGGGGAAGAGGAAGGATAAGGAGGGGGTTGAGGGGGATGGAGTGGAGGGGGAGGGGGAGCGGGGGAGGGGGTTGGAGCGAGGAGGGGAGGGGAGGGGAGGGGGGGAAGGAGAGGGTGCTGCACCAATGCAGGAGAGGTTTGGGCCCAATAACCATATAACCATATAACAATTACAGCACGGAAACAGGCCCGTTCGGCCCTACCAGTCCACGCCGACCACTTTCTCTGACCTAGTCTCATCTACCTGCTCTCAGACCATAACCCTCCAATCCCCTCCCATCCATATACCTATCCAATTTACTCTTAAATAATAAAATCGAGCCTGCCTCCACCACTTCCACCGGAAGCTCATTCCACACAGCCACCACCCTCTGAGTAAAGAAGTTACCCCTCATGTTACCCCTAAACTTTTGTCCCTTAATTCTGAAGTTATGTCCCCTTGTTGGAATCTTCCCCACTCTCAAAGGGAAAAGCCTACCCACGTCAACTCTGTCCGTCCCTCTTAAAATTTTAAAAACCTCTATCAAGTCCCCCCTCAACCTTCTACGCTACAAAGAATAAAGACCCAACCTGTTCAACCTCTCTCTGTAGCTTAAGTGCTGAAACCCAATGGGTCCACTTGGTCGAGTTGTTATTAAACCACTGCTGTAAATTGCATCGCTCTGTGTAGAACCTTTCACACAAGTGAAGGAATGGAATCACTTCAGCTGCATGTACAATTGAATCGATATTTGTATCATTGTGTCAAATATGCCGATTATTTAAACTTTCAATCTATGGTAATTAGAGTTAATGAGTTGTACCAACATGCCTGGAATCATTACCACCGACCTTTCATTATTAGCCTTTCTTTTGGCCACTTTGCGGCAAAACCCAAACTAAAGATCCAGATTGTAATGGAATAGGTTTTTTTTCTGTGTATGTAGATAATATTTAGTTCAATAATCAGCATCATTATGAGCGGGAAGCTCGATGTGTCTGTTTGGCCATTTCCCGCACGTAAACCATTGATCTCCTGTAAGACACGTTCATTTTTCACCCCTCTCTCATTACCATGTCCATGCTCTCTTTTCTATTTTTCATTTTCCTGTCCTTTCTTAATATACCCACAATTTCACACCTATAATGCTGTTGTTTTTCTTGCTTTGCAATTAAATATTATTTTACCCTGGAGCAAAATGCTGCACAATCATTTCCAGGTGATTTGTAACAGGTTGAGTACACTGTTTAAATTATCACAATAGTAATCTGGAGGTCTGGCCTATCTTGCCAGAGTCCTGCGATCAAATCCCATTGCGGTGTCTGGAATTTAAATTCAAATTAATAATCTGGAATTTAAAAAAAATAGTCATTATCAATCTCATTCAGTAATACCTTTAATGGACATCATGTAGTAACCATAGCAAAATAGTTGATTTGATTCTTCAGACACAGGAGAAAGCAGTTTAGTCAAAGATATATTCCTAGTATAGAAACATAGAAACATAGAAAATTGGTGCAGGAGTAGGCCATTCGGCCCTTCGAGCCTGCACCGCCATTCAATATGATCATGGCTGATCATCCAACTCAGTATCCCGTACCTGCCTTCTCTCCATACCCCCTGATCCCTTTAGCCACAAGGGCCACATCTAATCCCTCTTAAATATAGCCAATGAACTGGCCTCAACTACCTTCTGTGGCAGAGAATTCCACAGATTCACCACTCTCTGTGTGAAAAAAAACTTTCTCATCTCGGTCCTAAAAGACTTCCCCCTTATCCTTAAACTGTGACCCCTTGTTCTGGACTTCCCCAACATCGGGAACAATCTTCCTGCATCTAGCCTGTCCAACCCCTTAAGAATTTTGTAAGTTTCTATAAGATCCCCCCTAATCTCATCAGTATAATTCCCTTTGATATATTTCATAAATTCTTATATCATAGGAACAGAATTCAGCCATTCAGCCCATCGAGTTTACTCTGCCATTCAATCACTGCTGATGTACCTTTCCTTCTCAATCCCATCCTCCTGCTTCTCTCTATATCCCTTAACACACTTATTAATCAAGAATCTGTCAATCTCCGCCTTAGAAATACCCGATGACGGCCCCCTCAGCTGTCTGTGGCAATGAATTCCACAGATTCACCACCCTCTGACTAATGAAATTCCACCTCATCTTCTTCCTAAAGGAACGTCCTTTAACTCTGAGGCTGTGCCCTCTAATCCTGGACTCTCCCACTAGTGGAAACATCCTCTCCACATCCACTCTATCCAGGCCTTTCACTATTCGGTAAGCTTCAATGAGGTCCCTCATCGTTCTTCTAAACTCCAGTGAGTACAGGCCCAGTGATGTGAAATGCTCATCATACGTTTCTCATTTCTATTTCTAGCATTTCTAGCAACTCAGAGCATTTTACTTATTCCCTTTAAAATGCCCACCAAATTCCCCTTTTGATTCTTTTAATTTATTGTCGTCCATTCAGCTACCATCTTGTCTTTGGAACGTGCAAGTTCCTTGCTCCCTGAAAAGGGCAACCCAAATAGATAGTGTTGTGAAGAAGGCATTCGGCATTCTTGGTCAGGGTGCTGAGTATAAAAGTCGGGAAGTCATTTTGCAGCTGTGTATAACTTTAGTTGGGCCAAATTTGGAGGACTGTGTGCTTTTGAGTGGGTGGAGAAAACGTTCACAAGGGTATGAACTCTGGATCAGAGAGCATTAGCTACAGGGAGAGGTTGGACAAACTTGGATTGCTTTCTCTGGAGTATCAGAGGCCTTCGAGCCTACCACCCCTGCTCACCTTAAAACCATGTCCTCTGCAATCGGGGCAAACCCACGTGGCCACGGGGACAACGAGCAAATGACGCACAGATGGCCCCCATAGTCAGGATCAAACCCGGGTCTCTGGTGCTGGAAGTCAGCAGCTCTACCGCTGTGCCACCCTGTCACGTGATCATTTTTTTCCTCTTCACTCAACACATGTTTACCTCCACTGTAGAATGATTAAGGGAGAAGCCATCAAAGACTAGAGGGGAGCTCATTAATAAGGGCTTTGCACCCCAATATGGTAACTGTGTGAGTGACTAGTTATTAACAGGGTGGCAAGCAGTCTGCTGATCAACATAGCAATCACTTGCACTTAATGGTAGGTTTAGGTTTATGATTGCCACATGTTAAGAGGTACAGTGTAAAGCATTGTTTTGTAAACTGTCCAGTCAGATTAGATCATACGAGGCATAAATCAAATCGCATCAAACAATAGGTAGAGCAAAGGGGAAGATACAGAGTTCAGAATCTAGTTCTCAGCATTGTAGCACATCAGTTCCATAGACCAAGTCCAATGTCCGCAATGGGGTAGAGGTGAATTGGACAGGACCCTAGCTGATGGAAGGATCGTTCAGAAGCCTGATAACAGAGGGGAAGAGTCTGCAGATGGTTACTTTGTGCTTGTACCATGACATGCAGGGGTCTGCCTTGCACCTCCTGAATTTGCCATACTGGAAGTATAAACTTGCCCATTTACAAGAGCAATCCTGTGCCATCATCCCTCCCATCCCTTTTAATGTGTGGAACTATTTAAACATCAAATGCTGAAACAACTGCTGGTGCAGTTATTACTGCAGCTGCTCTGGGGAGCTATTCAGATGCTTCATTTATTGGATCTTAATAGATAAAAAAAAGCCAAATTGGATCTCCTGATAGAAGCCTAATCAAGTTATAATCTGCATAATTTTCACATAAGCTTTGGTTTGAAATTTGCATAATTTATGCTGCATCAGATACTAATGTGATATTAAAAAGTATTTAATCCAGTCATTGAGTTTTATTTATCTTGTTGACTGGTTGTTTTTCTATCCTTCAATTGTTTGCGTTCAGTATCTGTTTAAGTGTCACAGAATCCTCTTAAAATGTGTCATTTGGTGCCTTGATCTGTGCGCTGCGTAAAATTGTCCTCAGTCACCAATACTACAGAGGCACACTGTCAGGTTCCCTTTTCATTACTCCCATATTAGTGCCCATACATGGTCACAGTAAGTAAGAGTCTCAAACAACAGGGGAGTTCTAAAGCCTGAACATTGTGTTATAGAGAATGTCAGCATCTTGTAGAGGAATCCGCTGGGCTAGGGAATTAAATGCAATAAATGCTTTGACTTTTCACTGAGAGAACTAAATAATGATGACCCAAGCATGGGCCTTTGTACGATCACTCTCTTTACTCTCTGCCCTCCCCAATACATGTTTCATGTGATTCAAGGTTATCCCATATTATTCTAATGCTGCCAAGGTTATTGCCCGTGATTTGGTCAGCCAATGCAATGTCAGGTATGATTTGATGCTGTCGAGCTAGGTAGTAATTCCCGAACATTAAGGTATCACAAAATGCAGGAGTAACTCAGCGGGTCAGGCAGCATCTCAGGAGAGAATGAATGGGTGACGTTTCGGGTCGAGACCCTTCTTCAGTTGACTCCCCCGGCTGGCCATCTACCCTCACTAAAAAAAGCTCCCCCTCCCTGAACATTAAGTGTTTGTTGAGTCCTGATGTTCGCAAAGGGTTCCAAAGTCTGCCACCATTCAGAACTCAGAGTTACTTGATTTTTATTGAGTCGCCAAACATCCAAACAGTTCGAAATAGAGACTGCTATGGAGGGCGAGGATAATAAAATTTCAATGTGTTTAGGCATTCAACTCCACGTTTTAAAAAAGTTGCATTCATTCTTGCTTTCACAAAATGCTGGAGTAACTCAGCAGGTCAGGCAGCATCTCAGGAGAGAAGGAATGGGTGACGTTTCGGGTCGAGACCCTTCTTCAGACTGATCCAGTCTGACCGGTCCATCAGTCTGAAGAAGGGTCTCGACCCAAAACGTCACCCATTCCTTCTCTCCTGAGATGCTGCCTGACCTGCTGAGTTACTCCAGCATTTTGTGAAATAAATACCTTCGATTTGTACCAGCATCTGCAGTTATTTTTTACACTATTTATTCTTGCTTAATGATTTTAAACGATTTTGTTTCTTGATATTTTGGCCTCCTCATTCATTCAGTCTCCCTTTGTGTAAGGTACAGGTAATTTATATAAATTGAGTTTGGCAAGGTTCACAAAGCTGGAAATGCATAGAGAACTAAATGGCAGCCTGGAAATTTGCATGCATATAATGAAAGCCCTTGTTTCCCTTTTGTCGATGGCATCCTGAATGATACATTATCAACTCTTCTTCAACAGAAATTGCATAACACGTTACTAGCGGGGAAAAAACAAGACAATTGTTGGGATAAACGTGATGCTTTCATTGACTTCAGGGAACCTGAACTTCTCTGTAGTCTTCAACCATTAACAGCAGTGTTATCTCTGATATTCAAGTGCATGTGACTCTTTGCCTAAGTCAAAGCTTTCTAGAAATACAAAAAGTATGCACATTTCCATTTGAAAGAAACAATTTCAGAGAGTTTGCTGAAAAAAATTCAATTGGAAGAATGTGGTTTTGTTAAAATCTTTAAAATCAGTTTGTGTTTTGTTAAGTAAAGCTAACAATTTTAAAAGCCAACAGGCTGGGTTTTTATTGTGTCAGCATTAACTAATGGCCTGAAGCTCTCTCCAAAAGACCCTGAAGTCTATGTATTATGTATACTGCATTACTGGCTTTCCGTGTTGACTTGTGAACATGGAAAATGAAAAATGTCAAGGTCTATGACTTCAAACGAAATGGCATGTTTGTGGGTTTTATAGGGATGGTGAATGTTAACATTTCTGATAAAAAGGATTTAATGTTCACTATTTTGTAGCAAAATGGGGAAACATGTAAAATTAATATCAGCAACATGATGGCGAACCTGTAAATGCTAAATAGGGATCAAGTGACCTTTATTGATTGAATTATTTCAGGTTACTGCCACTGGGTATGTTGGCATGGTAAAACATTAATGCAGGCACCAAAACAAAAATGAGTTTGGAAGAAAAGCTTGCAGGATGGAATTTCTGATCTCACAAAGATTAGAAAGGAGGGAAGGAACAGGGTTTAAGAGAAGCCACAGGAGTTACGGTTCACTGTGCCTCACATTTCCAAATTGAGGAGTGTCTGATCAGTTGATGCTCATCACTTCAATTAGAATTCCTAACCACCTTTTGGGGGTGATTGGCTTGAAAGTACATGTCACTTCTCTGAACTTAAGATGTTGGCAGCTTCTTTTGCACTGAGGTCCCTCACTATAACACTCCCTTCAGGAACCATGAGAAAATCATGTTTCAGTGGAAAGACTGGAGTTTGGCTATACTTTATTTATCACTAACACATGTCGCATCAAGACTGTGGCACATCAGAGAGTTTTATAATGAGGGCTTATGACAGCACTTTACTTTTTAGTCTTTCCACTTCAAGCTGATCTTTTTGTGCATTCTGTACAAATAAAAAGTTTGACTTTTGCCAACTCTGCCTACATTGAACATGTATTTATTGTAGAGGAAAAACAAACTGCCGAGGGTTTGGATGGACAAGAAGTCTCCGTGATTGGAGATAGTTTGCAATTAAGGGAAGGTTTTCCCCAAGCAGGGTCAAATGCCACAAAGCATGCTGTCAAGAGAAAGTTAGATTTAACTCTTAGGGCTAACGGAATCAAGGGATATGGGAAATAAGCAGGAACGGGGTACTGATTTTGGATGATCAGCCATGACCATATTGAATGGCGGTGCTGGCTCAAAGGGCTGAATGGCCTACTCCTACATCTATTTTCTTTGTTTCAGGATATTGTAGCAGGATATAAGGATCATTCAGCGTAGCACAGATCCAGTGTTAATCTTGCTGATTTGGAAAGATAGACAAATGATCTTGTGACTTTATTTTTATAGGATTCACACCTCCGGGGATGGACAGAACATCACCAGATAGTAGTCCAGTCCATGGCTTGGTGCGGCAGACTTCCATCATCACAGGAGCCAATATCCCAATGATGACGGAGCTGGGTAAGGGCGGCAGGCATTCCTCCAGATGCCTTGTGTTTTGTCATCCCATCATTCACGAACAATGCACAGAGGGTGGGTCCGTGACATCATTGGCTTTTGGCAACTGTGATCCCAGGTCATCGACTTGAAATTGCACAGTGAAGCTTCACCTCAGAAACAAGTGGTGGAGGCAGAGTTAATCGCTGTTGTAAATTGCAGTTTGCTGCCAAATATTGACAGGAGTGCAAACAAATTTCAAACGTGAAATACAAAGCAATGGTATTGTGCATTGAACACTTGCCTAATTTAGGATGACCATTGATCCTGAAGTGACTCATTCCTAGGCTGGTATTTCCATCAATGGTGCTGAGCGGCACCCCAAGACATACAAAAGGCTGCAAGACTTACCAGGGAAGGTCTTTCCTTTAGTTTTTGCTTGTAGCCTGCCCTGCAAATTACATTAAGTAACCAGGAGATCTGTCACGTCTAGTTTTCCTGGTGATTTGTTTCCAATGGATTTACAAAGATAAACTATGAGTGTATACAATTTTTGAAAAACATGTGGGCAGATGTGTTGTTCGGATGAGTTTTTGGAGGGATGTGGGCAAAAAAGGACCAACTGAATATGCCAACTTGGTCACATGGACAAGGTGGACCAAAGAGCCTGTTTCCTACTGTACTCTATGACTCTATAATTATTATGTTTTAAGAGTAACTGATTGTTGTTGTCTTAGTGGCCTCAGTTCTTGATGAGGGAACATTTCCTAGAGTTAAAAAAATGTCTTAGAGGACACTACATCAATTCAGAAAATATCTGGACACTGTAGATTCCTTGCGCAATGCAGTAGAAGAACAAAGTTGTAGCTTTGGAGACAATAGCACAGGCATGGTGTACTGGAATCCACATTGACTCCAGATGCGGAATAATGACAGAACTCTGACCTAGGGCTTTTGCTGTAACACGAATGAACTGTTGCAAACCAGCAGATCAAAGAGAAATAATTGATTGTTCAGGAAGACCTATATTTTTGAGTACACTATTGAATTTGTAACTAGTTTGCTCAGCATTATACATTCTCACCAAATGACCCAGGGATAAAAGTGGGAAGTGCTACTGATTATTTGGACCAAGAAGGTCATGTTTTCATATTTGCCACTCTGTTGTTCTTCCCCGAGACCAAGGAGGCCATGGACAACTGTGGCAACCCAGCTGGGACCAGCTAATCCAGCGCAGCCCAATGATCTAAGGACTCAATTACACATCTCTTTAGGTCATCTTTTACAGACTGGGTGGGAGGTGCAATGCTGACCACATTAAGTTCTATTCTCAAAGCGTTTAAATGGATTTTCATGAAACTGAGAAACTGAGAATAGTTATCCTTGGTCAGTGTTACTGCAGCACCCATAACTTATTTCTAGATATTTCAATAGAATCTGGCAGAAATATATGGAAACATCCTCATTTTAACCACATTTTTAATTCTCATTTTTTAAAAATGGAAATCGAAGATTTCATCAGTGCTTTAAAAAGGGAATTGAGTCAGCACTTGGGGTAGAATTTGATGGGTTACAGGGAAAGGGCAACGGGGTGTGATTGGCAGGATTGATAGGCTGATTGGCAGCATCCAGTGCCATTATTGTTCAACATTGGGTGATGTGATATCCAGAATAATATGTAAGTTTGCAAAATCTCAGTCCCATTTGTGTAACACACACAATGACAATGTCACAAAACATTCCTGCTTTCAGTGCCTTTGATCTGTCCCAGGAATGAGATCCACTTTTTCGTTGAAATTTAAGTTTTTTTTTCTTTCTGACCAAAATGCAATCAAATGATGTTCTCGTCTAAGGACCAAAACTGTAGATGTCCTTGGTATTAAAACTGGATAACATGATCTAGAGACACAAGAGACTGCAGATGTTGCAATCCTGAGCAATGAGCAAACTGCTGGGAAACTCAACGGGTCAGACAGCATCTGGGGAGAGAAATGGACCGACAAAGTTTTGGGCCAGGACTCTTCTTCAGACGGATGGTGCAGGGGGGGGGGGGGGGGATAGATGATACAGAGAGGTGATGGGTTGGGGTGTGGCAAGAACTGGCAAATGATAGGTGGATTCCGATTGCAAACACAAAGTATAGAATTGAACAAACAAAATCTATCTTCTTTGGAAATAATAATAAATCTGCTCTGCTCCTCAGTCAGCCAGATATCACTTACCTGGTCAACTCCACCTTCTTTCCCTCAACCTATCTTCCAAACCATCCCAGGCCAAATTGTTCTTTTATTTCTCCCTCTACCAAGGATCTTGATCATTTAGATATTTGAAAGTGCAAAGCAATCAATATTGAATTAAGCTTCGGTTAATCCCTCCTCACACTTCCCTCACCTTGTCCTCTAAAGCAATGCCTCACAAGGAATCAATAGATTAAAAGTTGGAAAATGTCTCTGTTTACCCGTGTGCAGAGCACATTGAATTATTCAATTTTTGGTAGCTTCTACAAATGGCTCCCTTCCCCTCCCCTTTCTTCCACCCAAACTACCTCCCCCCCCCTTACTTTCCCCATTTCCCACTCCCTTACCCTGAATCCTATCTGACCTTGCTCTGGTTTCTTCCCCCTTCCACCCACCCAGCCCTTCCACCAAAAGTCCTTCAACAAACTTCACAGTTCGCAGTTATGTATTTCAATTGGGTTCACACCAGTTCCTATCTCTAGCCTTTTGTCCAACAATCTGCCTATCAGGGAATTCCGGCACCCGGGGTAATTTGTGGCCATCCGTGATTTGTCCAGCTCCTTCTCTCTTCCAGATATTTTCCCTGCAATCAGTCTGAAGAAGGGTCTCACCCCAAAAAATACATCACCTATCCATTTTCCCCAGAGATGCCGCCTGACCCGTTGAGTTACTCCAGCACTTTGGTATAAACCAGCATCTGCAATTCCTTGTTATTACATAAATGGAGTAAATAACTTTCTGCAGATTGTGTGGTTAACCTGTCAGGGATAATTACCAATGACTGATTACAATTGTTCCCGAATGAAGGGAGAGATGTCTGATGGACCCTCAACTTTGTGTTGGCCCTTTGGTATTTCGAGTGAATAAAAAAACCTGTGGCATACTATCCTATGGCATATTTAACATCCTCGACATTTGCCAGTGATGGATTACTGGTAAAGGAGGGCAATGTGTTCATGACCTTATAACTGGCCATTTAGCATGACGTGAGAATGAAGGGGAGGGGGGGGGGGGGGTAAAATAGCTTGTAGTCCCACCAGCAACCCTCTGCACCGCTCATGTAAACAGGCCATGGAACAGGGAAGATGTGCAAATCTGTGGAGCAGCTAAAAGAACTAATCTCGTCTCCAACTGATACACTCTGCAGGAAGCAGAGGTTCTCCGAGGTTCCTCGAAGCTGGATTTAGTGGGTTTAACCTCCTGAAGCTGAGTGTTAACTTAATATCGTCATTTTCATATAAATTATGTTAAAACCCGAGGGTTGTCGAATAGAAATCCTGCAGTGTTTCACCTCTGCTCTCTCCTTGCTTCTGGTTTCAGACCGAGTGCTTCACCACCTTAATTTGTTTCTTCACTAATAAGACACACATTTATAAAATGCTTTCTCTCCTTCCAACATCTCCATGTCTCATGCAGTGAATTACTTGCTCCGAAGGTTAACACCCGTGACATGATTAGTGGAGGTTCACAAGCAGATAATTGTGATTAGCCACTGATAAATGTTTAGGATACGTTAAACATGTCATGTGTAATCTGCAGTAATTGTAATAATCCTTTTTCTTTTTATGCGGTATGCACACTGGTAATCTTAATGGGGACACTTTCTGACTTTTAAATCTACTGTCACCTTGTGAGCCATTGTTTTAAAGAATGAGAACCTGGGGTAACATTGTGGGTTGATGCATTAGCTCAGAATAAGTTGGGGGAATAGCACCAAGTGTAATGTCAAGGCTTTACTGGTGTGTAAATAACTCAGTGACTGCTGGCTAGGATTTGGCCTGCCAGGAAGTAAATTACTGCATGATTTCTGTGTGCTGTTAAAAAGACAAACTCATTTTGAAGACAAAATGCTGCAAATGCAAATGAAACTTGAGATTGGAATTCTCTGCCTCAGAAGGCAGTGGAGGCCAATTCTCTGGATGATTTCAAGAGAGAGCTAGAGAGAGCTCTTAAAGATAAGACAATAGTCAATAGACAATAGGTCTGTAGAAGGGTTTCGACCCGAAACGTCACCCATTCCTTCTCTCCTGAGATGCTGCCTGACCTGCTGAGTTACTCCAGCATTTTGTGAATAGACAATAGATGCAGGAGTAGGCCATTCGGCCCTTCGAGCCAACACCGCCATTCAATGTGATCAGGAATAGATGACGTTTCGGGTCGAGGCCCTTCTTCAGACTGGTTGGGGATATGGGAAACGAGAGATATAGACAATGATGTAGAGAGATAAAGAACAATGAATGAAAGATATGCAAAAAAGTAACGATGATAAAGGGAACAGGCCAGTGTTTGCTGTTTGTTGGGTGAAAACAAGAAGCTGGTGCGACTTGGGTGGGGGAGGGATAGAGAGAGAGGGAATGTTGGGGCTAATGGGGTTTGCTGAATAGGTTCAGGACAACACCGTGTCAACTGCGACCACAGCTATAATGAAACATAGGTTATATCACATATAGTCCATGTCCCTTCACATTAAATAACTCTCGGAGCTGTTATCTTTCTCCTTCAGATATCAGTTCTATAAGTCAAAGCATGATCCGTCTAATTTTTTTTTTTTCTGGGGATTTTTTCCAAAAGAATCCCAGAGATTCACACGAAATTAAGTTAAACACCTCTTTTTTTTAGTTTAGCTTAGAGATACTGCGTGGAACCAGGCCATTTGGCCCACCGAGTCCATGCTAACCAGTGTTATGAGGTTATGGGGAGAAGGCATGAGAATGGGGTTAGGTGGGAGAGATAGTTCAGCCATGATTGAATGGTAGAGTAGACGTGATGGGCCGAATGGCCTAATTCTACCCCTATTCCTGACCTTATGACCAGTGATCCGCTTACAATAACACTATCCTACACACACTAGGGACAGTTTTACAATCTTCTCCAAGAATACCCTGCTGCTCATCCTTTATCTGTAGTATACTATTGCTTATAAGATGGAAATGGCAAGGTTGATATTTATTGACCACACACAATTTGTCCTGGAGAAGTTGGTGTTGAGCCTTCTTGATGGAAATGGGCGGCTTGTTGAGCTCATTTCAAGTGGTCTAAACTCACACTCACACGGATGCCAAAGAGATTAAGGATGTCTAAAAAAAACAGATGGGTTTTAGTGACAGTCGGGTAGGTTTCTTATGGCCAATGCCGAGAAGATCTTTGTTATGATTCCAGATTATTTGCCAAGTTTAATTTCCCCATCTGTCAGGCTGGGATTTTGTACTCAAGTCTTTGGATAATTAGTCCCGCTCGCAGGATTACTTAAAAATGATCATTTAGTAATTAGGTTCTCATGATTGCCTATCTTAATGCCTCTTGGACAGCCATTTACAATACATGTAAGAGCAGAGCCATCTTAGTGGTCTGGCAATGTTCTTGTGATGTTTTTGTGTTTTTTTGCAAGCACAAATTAGGAGTCAAGTTTGCTGTTTGGTAATTTATTCAATAGTTGATGTGTCTGTTTTGCCAAAGCAAGGTTTTTTTTCCCCCCACTTACAATGAACATTTAGGAATGTGAAAAACCAACTAGTTTATTCTGGCAAAGTGTGTGGTTCTATTTTGGAACTTATCGGACCAATAATCCTGGGTATCACAAAATGCTGGAGTAACTCAGCGGGTCAGGCAGCATCTAGGAGAGAGGGAATGGGTGACGTTTCGGGTCGAGACCCTTCTTCAGACTCTTGTGCCTTTTCTTAACCTGAACCTGCTTTGCTCTAAGTCTTCGCTGAATCAGGGAATCGATCAATGTCCCCCTTGAATAACAGAATAAACAGGAATTCACACCAAGCAGTAACAATCCATAGTATAGAACAGGCCAATGTTTCAACAGACTGAGATACTCAGTATGTGTGTAGAAGGAACTGCAGATGTTGGTTTAAACCGAAGATAGACACAAAAAACTGGAGTAACTCTGGGGTCCAACGGCATCTCTGGAGAAAAGGAATGGGTGACGTTTTGGGTCGAGACCCTTCTTCAGACTGAGAGTCAGGGGCAAGGGAAACGATAGATATAGACAGTGATGTAGAGAGATATAGAACAAATGAATGAAAGACATGCAAAAAAGTAACAATGATAAAGGAAACAAGCCATTGTTAGCTACGTGCTAGGTGAGAACAGAACAAATACCGACAATGAGACTCAACAAAATGACTTTGAAGCTGGTACGATCTGTGTGGTGGAGTGATGGAGAGACAGGGGATGCAGGGGTTACTTGAAGTTAGAACAATCAATATTCATTCCATTGGGTTGTAAGCTGCCCAAGCGAAATATGAGATGTTGTTCCTCCAATTTGCGTTTTGCCTCGCTCTGACAATGGAGGAGGCCCAGGACATGAAGGTCTGGGTGGGAAGGGGAATTAAAGTGTTTGGCAACTGGGAGATCAGATAGGTCCAGGCAGACTGAGTGAAGCTGTTAAACTCATTACACTGAGTTTGAGTTTAGCTCATTGTGTTCATATTCACACCCTCTGAATCCCCAACCCCTTTGTAAACAAACACTGGATCAAGCCCGAGTAATTTGTTTAAAAGTGGAAACTTGCCAAAACACTGAGTGTGGGCCTTACATGTGTATTCCCTCTCCTATTTAAAAAATTTGGACTGTTGGAATTTAGTAATTAATCTCTGGATTTTGCAGTATTTATTCACAAAATGCTGGAGTAACTCAGCAGGTCAGGCAGCATCTCGGGAGAGAAGGAATGGGTGATGTTTCGGGTCGAGACCCTTCTTCAGACTGATGTCAGGGGGCGGGACAAAGGAAGGATATAGGAGGAGACAGGAAGACAGTGTGAGATCTGGGAGGGGAAGAGAGGGACAGAAGAACTATCTAAAGTTGGAGAGTCAATGTTCATACCACTGGGCTGCAAGCTGCCCAGGCGAAATATGAGGTGCTGTTCCTCCAATTTCCGGTGGGCCTCACTGTGCCACTGGAGGAGGCCCATGACAGAAAGGTCAGACTGGGAATGGGAGGGGAAGTTGAAGTGCTCAGCCACCGGGAGATCAGTTTGGCCAATGCGGACCGAGCGCAGGTGTTGAGCGAAGCGATCGCTGAGCCTGCGTTTGGTTTCGCTGATGTAAAGAAGTTGACATCTAGAGGAGCGGATGCAATAGATGAGGTTGGAGGAGGTGCAGGTGAACCTCTGTCTCACCTGGAAAGACTGTTTGGGTCCTTGGATGGAGTTGAGGGGGGAGGTAAAGGGACAGGTGTTGCATCTCCTGCGGTTGCAGGGGAAAGTGCCCGGGGATGGGGTGGTTTGGGTAGGAAGGGACGAGTGGACATTCTCCTCTGGATTTTGCGGCCTCATTTAGGCCATTTTAATTAGAGACAATGACGCACAGCTAATAGAGCTGCTACCTCAACTTCAGTGATGCTTGTTCAATCCTGACCTCAATGCTGTCTGTGTGGAGTTTGCCAGCCCTCACTGCAAATGCATGGACTTCCTCCAAATACTCTGGTTTCCTCCCTCATTTCAAAGATGTGCAGATTGGTAGGATAATTGGCCGTGATAAATTGCTCCCGAGTGTGTAAGTGGTTGATAGCATTGAGGGGAAGTTGATGGGAATGTGGAATGATATAATGGGATTAGTATAAATGGATACTTAATACAATACAATACAATATATCTTTATTGTCATTGTACCCAGGGATACAACGAGATTGGGAATGCGCCTCCCATACGATGCAATAATTTAGGTAATTTAGACAGCAGCAACCCAACGAAACGAAACAGTTGTAACAGTCAGCGGGACGGGCAGCATCAATGGCGAGAAGGAATGGGTGACATTTCGGGTCAAGACCCTTCTTCATTCCTTCTCTCCCGAGATGCTGCCTGTCCCGCTGAGTTACTCCTGCATTTTGTGTCTACCTTTGATTTAAACCGGCATCTGCAGTTATTTCTTTCACAATGGATTCTTAATGGTTGGCATGGACTTGATGGGATAAAGAGCTAGTTGTTGTGCTACATGACTATGACACTATAACTCACACTGCTCCACTTTTGCTTGTATAATTGGTAAGGATGGCTAATTTAATTCCCTTTGCCACGTGGGATGATGGCACATATGCCTGTAGACCATGTCAAGAGTCACTAATCACTTGTGTTTCATGGTATGGTGAACGCACACAAATAGTGGAGGTCAGCTTTGCATCTATATACTAAAACTCTCGTTTGTTATCTTGTTTGTGACTAAACTTCAGCCAAAACGGTACACGATAGCGCGACAATTTTAGGCCCACCTTACTCACCATTGTCACTTTAGTGATAATGCAAGTAGTTTTATTGAAATCGGTGTTATATTTTTTAAGTTATTCACATTTTTAAGTTTAAAAGGAGGGGAGGGGGAGGGGAGGAGGGAGGATTTTAAAGTTTAACTCTATTTCTTTGGGAGGGAGGAGGGAGGGAGTGGGGTGGAGGGGGGGTGAGGAGGATGGTGGGGGTGAGGGGAAGGGGAGAGGGGGTGGAGGGAGGGGGTGAAGGGAGGGAGGATGGGGGAGGGGGAGGGAGGGGAATAAAGGGGAGGGGGGAAGTGGAGGGGGGGGAGGAGAGGGTCCTGCACCAATGCAGGAGAGGTTTGGGCCCAACGTGTCCACTTGGTCTAGTTAGATATAAAAAATAATGCACTTGCATTGCTGCCTCATGTTTGTGGATGATTTTATTGAATTTCAACAGGATAATTCCATCGCGTTTCTGCTCCACAGTCCCAGGGCTGCGTTCTCTCCAGTCTGTGTTTGTACCTTTTTTCCCCACTGCAGCAGGCTGCTTCCAAAAAACCCGATTGTCCTCTGGAGCTGTCAGGAAGAGAGTAAACAAAAACTTTTCAGAAGAACAGGAGTGAAACATTTATCTGTTCCAGATCCAAGCCACTGGGTGCCTAATTCCTGGGGAGAGCTGCTTTGAACAGGAATATTCACTGTTTTTTAAAATCTGATTTTAGATTCAAATGAAGCATGGAGTTGCCCCTAAGCTGTGAACGCTTCTTACCCATGTTTTAACTAAACATCTTAATTAATTTGTATCTTGATCAGTTTGATGAGGAACGTGAGCATTGAACCATGGAACACTATATGCCAGTGCCTTTGAGCAAAATCTCTTTTTAACCAGAATATAAACTTTATTTAAGTGACCCTTTTTGTAATGGTTTAAAGCGGGAAAAAAATATTTCAACTGCACTTCTGAACAGATTGGTTCGAGCTGACAACGTGTCCATCGCCAAATCATTTTTCACTCCAGTTGGTTCATTGTTCTTTGTGTTGTAATACAGACCGCCCATGGTGTGGGGAGCCTTGTTACATTTCTTGGCCTTGCCTTGCACAATGTATTTCTCCATCATACCCATAAGCCATAACAAAAATAGGGTTTCTAAGGCAGAGTTGCTGCCTTACAGCGTCAGAAACCGGGTTTATCCTGACTACGGGCGCTGTCTCGCTGTCTCGACGGAGTTTGTACGTTCTCCCCGTGACCTGCGTGGGTTTTCTCCAGGATCTCCGGTTTCCTCCCACACACCAGAGACGTACAGGTTTGTAGGTTAATTGGCTTCGGTAAAAATTGTAAATTGTCCCTCGGGTGTAGTGTGCGCTAGTGTAGCGGGGATCAAGGGTTGGCACGGACTTGGTGAGCATGTGAATTCGTAGCTTAATCGGGCTCTGTAAACTGCCCCTAGCATGAAGTGAGTGGGTAGGTGAGATAATATAGGACTAGTGTGAACGGGTGATTGATGGACGGCATGGGTCAAAGGGAGTGTTTCCATGCTGTAAAACTAAACTTAACTAAACTAAACTAAACTAAAATAGACACAAAATGCTGGAGTAACTCAGCGGGACAGGCAGTGTCTCTGGAGAGAAGGAATGGGTGACGTTTCGGGTCGAGACCCTTCTTTGGACTGAGAGTCAGCAGGGAGGGAAGCTGGAGGTATGAAAGGTTCATTGTACAGCTACAGGTCAGGAAAGCATCAGGTCTGACAGAGATCTTCTCACTCCACAGATGTTGCCTGACTCGTTGAGTTCCTCCAGCAGTTTCCACTTCACTCAAGACTCCAGCATCTGTATCTCCTGTGCTGGCCGGCTTTGCTGGCTGTCAGTGGTTGCTCTGGGGCTGGAGTTTAAGTTGCACAGATCTTGTCATGAAGGTCCAGCTGGACATACTTGGGCAGGGATGGACAGACAGCAGTGAGGATCCAGGGGCTAATCAAGCCCTGGACTTTCTCTGTGACGTGCCCCAATGTACAACATCAATGTTCAGCAACTTTAGTATTTCACCTCCTGCTAAAACAAAAATCTAAACATAGCAGCTTGTAGAAGATAAAAAAGACCAGCGGCACATTTCAAATGTTGAATATAAACATGACCATTCATATAAAGCTGTCAACGATGCTGGATCATAAACTGACAGCTATACCTCTTGTGAAATGACCTCTGTAACCTGTGGGCTATTAATTTGTTTTTGACTTATAGGTGGGCTATTGGATTGATTTCCTTTCCACTGTATTCTGATCAAATTAAACAAAAACAAACCCTATCTCGACTCTTGGCAGGGTTTTCCAGTTGCTACTTTGAAGGGAGTGCTTGTGTTACCACCTGTCCAACTGGCATTAGCTGTAGGCTCCACTGGTGATTAGATTGGCATTTATTCCTTTGTTGGACTCCAGCCAGAAGGCACCTGAGCTTGGATAATTCATCACTGGCCCGGCACGTGAGCCAAACTTGTCCCAGCCAAGACACGATTCCACGCTGCCCTGGCTTGTTACAGGTCTCTTGGTGACACAGCCAGAGTTATTTAATCACGAGACGCCAGCAGTCTTGCGCTGCCACTGTGAACCGCCAACACAAACCAAGATACGTGCGCGCAGTACATGCATCCAGGGGCACACATGGACGCACATCATCTGTATGCTCAGTAGCAAGGCCAGCCACTGAGCACCTCACTATTAAGTATTGGGCTTGTTGGCAGGGGCTGTTCATACTTGTGTGATGTGTGACTTGTGCTGACAGAAGCTGAATGACAGTGGTAATTTTCATAATAATAACTTTGCTGAAGTTTTTCTTTCAAGGACAACAAGCGGCTTCCATTATTGTTTTGTGTTCCTGTGGGGCAGAGTGTATGGTGGGGTGGGGTGGGGGGGGGTGAGAATGAGCAACACCTCATGGGAAGGAGTTGTGCAGGCCAGGACCCTGAGCTCTGTTTATATCAGTGACAGGACCAAGTGGTAGACAAGGGGTCTGCCCAACCACTGTGGTGCTCCTCTGTTGGCATTGCTGCCCACGTGTTGCCTTCGACCAAGATTAGATTAACCTTGGAGATGCTAAACCCTCCCTCCCAGCTAATCTTCACTTGGGTCTGTGTTTGGGGCACTCCAACATGCGTAGTAACCCTAGCACTTCATGAAAACATATTGAAAATCTCATCAGCTGTGGAAGATTTACATGGAGTCAAGATGGTTTAATTGCCACATGTACTGAAAACAGAACAATGCAATTCTTACGTGCAACAGCATAATAGGTCTGTGAACACAGGGCTCACAGATAACATATTGAAGTTTTTTTTTAAAGTAAATACTAGTGCAGAAGACCTGGTCTTTAGTCTAAGACCTGGTCTTAAGCCCGTTCATAGTATAGTTAGTTTTTGTAGCGTTCAAAAGCCTAATGGTTGTTGGGAAAAAGTTGCTCTTGAAACTAGAAGTGCAAGCTGAAAGATACTTGAAGCTTCTCCTTGGTAATCGATTAACAAAATCCTTCTCTTTGTTTAGAAACTGTGAATATGTGATGAATTGTTGCTCTGTATTGGTGCTAATGAAAGTATTGCCTGTGTGTTCTCTTTCTTGTAACTATTGTACTCTTCTGTTTACCAATTTCTCATTCATTATTAGTTAAACCTGGCAAAGTGCTCCCTTTGGTTTCATTCAGTCAGGAAAAAAACTTTGGAGCCAACATCCCAATGATAACTGAGTTGGGTAAGAAGCCCCTTTCTCTTTTTACACAGCCTCACCTTGCCTCGTAGCTATTATTTTCATTTGGCTGAGAAGGATTTCACTTCTATCACGCTCTTTCTTTCGCAAGCTATGATTGACTTTGCTTGCCTTGGCTGTGTCCTTCTAATTTTTTTTCCCCTCTAACAGTTATTATTTTCACTGAGTGTCTCTAGTTTCCCCACCTCCCTCCCCACCCTCTGTCCTTGTAGTTTTTTTCCATAGTATTGTTTGCTGTAGCCTCTTCATCGGCCTCTGTCATGCTGACTGGTGGTTCTTTCCAGCGCTCTCCTCAAAAATCTGAGGAAAAGGGGAAGAGATTTCAGAACAAACACTATTTCTGAAGGCTCTCTGAAGGCAGTGCTGGGGATTGCTAATTCCAGCCACCTGTCACTGTGCATGAAATTAGGACATAAATTAGACCTGGGGTTTAGATACTGCCATCCTTTAAAGCTGCTGGTGATTGTCGAGAGACACCTGTCGTCGAGTGTGTACTGAAGCATTCTTTGCCTTTCCTTCCTCCAGTCAATGACTCCAACGTTCAGTTTTTGGACCAAGATGACGACGATGACCCAGACACTGAGCTGTACCTGACACAACCATTTGCATGCGGCACTGCGTTTGCTGTCAGTGTGTTGGACTCCCTCATGAGTGCGGTAAGTAAGCTCCAACCAATGTGGTCTCTAATCCCACGTGCAGGAAGGAACTGCAGATGCTGGTTTACACCAAAGATGTAAATCCACACAAAATGCTGGAGTAACTCCACCTCGTAGGAACAGCACCTCATATTTCGCTTGGGCAGCTTACTACCCAACGGTATCAACATTGATTTCTCTAACTTGAAGATGACTTCACTGGCTTTCCCTCTCTCTTTATCCCTCCCCCACCCTAGATCTCTCACTAGCTTCCCTGTCCTTCTGATTAATTTTACTGAATGTTACCATCCTTGTCACCTTCCCCTCAGCCAACCGTTCTACATTTCCTTAGCTTCGAAGAGAAGCTTCGTCTGCTTTGATCTGTCATTTTCACACCTTACTCCTCCATATCGCCATATTCCCTTTGTCCTGACTCTCAGTCTGAAGAAGGGGCTCGACCCAAAACGTCACCCAATCCTTTTCTCCGGAGATGCTGCCTGTCCCGTTGAGTTACTCCAGCATTTCGTGTCTACGTTTGGTCTCTGATCCCTTCGACCACCAGTCTTTCCTTTCTTCATGCACTGGATCTGTCTGATGAGTATGACTCTGCTACAAAGTAGATCTTTCCTTGTGAGTAACCCAACAACGGATCGATCAGTGTGTAGGAAAGAACTGCAGATGCTGGTTTAAATGGAAGGTAGATCACAAAATGCTGGAGTAACTCAGCGGGTCACTCCTCCATATTGCTATACAGCCTTTCTCCTGACTCTCAGTCTGAAGAAGGGTCTCGACACAAAACGTCACCCATTCCCTCTCTCCAGAGATGCTGCCTGTCCCGCTGAGTTACTCCAGCATTTTGTCATCTACAACGGATCTATCAGTCTCTTCCAGCAGGCATCAGCTAAGCCTTTGGGCGTTTGCATGCTACGAGTTTCGATAAGTGTGCTGTTGTAATTCAAGGTGCCAGAGTAAGTGCAAGCTGCTACAAACATCTGGGGCTTGAACCTTCAATTAGTTGCAAAGCAATTTTTGATTTAAATCGAGCATCCTTTCCTTTCAGAAGACAATAGCAGTGAAGTAATCTTTACACGTGCAATGGCCAGGTAGCATGCACACATAATTGCCTGCTCAGGTTGAGTTGTGAATGGACACGGTGTGTACTGCTCCGAGAGCATGGAAGAGTAATGGAGCTCTGTCATTCAGGCATTCAGCCAGCAGATACATTTTAACAGGAACTGATGGCAGAATTATATTAAAAGATTGATTAAAGTTCCCTGCCAGTCTGCCCAGCCAGCAGAGAAACCGTAAGACCATCTAATGTGCTGGTGGCTGTTAGCAAGGAAGGTGCTGAGATGTTGAGGCAGTGTTGGAATTCATCTCCTCAAGGTGGATTCTCACCACTGGTCTGAACACTGCAGCACGAGTCAAGTGTTAGCATTTCGGATCAGTTTGAAGGCAGGAATCTTTCAGATGATGGACCTCGACTAGCCTGTTAACGTTGCACGGTGTGCTGGAAGGAGTGAAGTTCTCTGGCGGTTTCAAACTGTGCTAAGTACCTGAAGGATCGATCGGCTGCGATCTCTGCCGGTAACTGAACCTGTATTTTTAAGGGTGGCTCTTGTTTTGTCAAAATAAAGCACCGTGTAAGAAAGCTGGGGTTATTTTGAAAGCGATCAAAAGCTTTCAAAGCATCTCTTCAAAATAATAATAGCCAACCACAGTTAAAGCTGCTGGAGCTTTTTATTGAATGTGTTTCTGAAATAATGGAATTCAGTTAGCTAAGTGCTCTGGAGTAGTTGCAATGCAATGCCTGGAAGGGTCACCTTTGACAGCCAGTCTCCTCAATGTGTCAATGCAAGGCCTGGACATGCTGTGCTTTAAATATGTTTCTCAGCAGCCATTCCCAGCAAGCATGGGGCAACCAACAACAACAACTACTTGCTTTTGAGTAACACCTTTCACTCAGTAACAGCGTCCAGAGCAACAGGCAACGTTTGTCACTTAGCCATGTCAAGAGGTACTTGGTGACACACAGGAAGACATCAGTCAATGAAGGTGGACACAAAATGCTGGTGTAACTCAGCGGGACAGACAGCATCTCTGGAGAGAAGGAATGGGCGACGTTTCGGGTCGTGACCTTTCTTCAGACCGAAACATAGAAACATAGAAAATAGGTGCAGGAGTAGGCCATTCGGCCCTTAGAGCCTGCACCGCCATAATATGATCATGGCTGATCATCCAGCTCAGTAACCTGTACCTGCCTTCTCTCCATACCCCCTGATCCCTTTAGCCACAAGAGCCACATCTAACTCCCTCTTAAATATAGCCAATGAACTGGCCTCAACTACCTTCTGTGGCAGAGAATTCCACAGATTCACCACTCTCTGTGTGAAAAAAAACGTTCTCATCTCGGTCCTAAAAGACTTCCCCCTTATCCTTAAACTGTGACCACTTGTTCTGGACTTCCCCAACATCGGGAACAATCTTCCTGCATCTAGCCTGTCCAACCCCTTAAGAATTTTGTAAGTTTCTATAAGATCCCCCCTCAATCTTCTAAATTCCAGCGAGTACAAGCCGAGTCTATCCAGTCTTTCTTCATATGAAAGTCCTGCCATCCCAGGAATCAATCTGGTGGATTCTGCCATCCCAGAATCTTCTCTGTACTCCCTCTATGGCAAGAATGTCTTTCCTCAGATTAAGAGACCAAAACTGTACGCAATACTCCAGGTGTGGTCTCACCAATGCCCTGTACATCACCCATTCCTTCTCTCCACAGTCAATGAAGGTGGTTTAAGGAAAAAACAGTTGGAATTTTTTGAAGAACCTCCCACATGTACAGGTTTGTGGGTTAATTGGCTTGGTTTAACTGTAAATCGTCCCTAGTGTGTGTAGGTCAGCGTGGACTCAGTGGACCAAAGAGCTGTTTCCGCCCTATATCTCTAAACGAACCTAAACTAAACTAAACTAATAACATGCAGGGTAGACAAAGGAGAGTCAATGGATGTTGTTTACTTGGATTTTCTGAAGGCCCTTGTAAGATGCCGCACACGAGGCTGCTAAAACAAGTTGGAAGCTCATGGTATTAGAGGCAAGGTACCAGCGTAGATAGAACATTGGCTGACTGACAAAGGGCGGGAATAAAGGGGAGCTTTATTCAGGGAGTAGGAAAATAACTGCAGATGCTGGTACAAATCGAAGGTATCACAAAATGCTGGAGTAACTCAGTAGGTCAGGCAGCATCTAGGAGAGAGGGAATGGGTGACGTTTCAGGTCGAGACCCTTCTCCAGACCTGGATAATAAGAGGTGCTTATCTGATTGATGGCGTGTGACGAAGGGTGTTCCACATGGGTCGGTGTTGGGTCCACTCCTTTTCATCTTATATGTTAATGATCTAGGCAATGCAATTGATGGCTTTGTGGCATAGTTTGTGGATGATACGAAGGATATGTGGAGGATGAAGTAGTTTTGAGGAAGCAGGGAGTCTGCCGAAGGACTTGGGCACGTTAGGGAGATTAGGCAAAGAAGTGGCTGATGGAATGCAGTGGAGAAAAGTGTACGGTCATGCACTTTGGTAGAAGGAATAAAGGCATAGACTATTTTCTAAAAGGGGAGAAGTTCAGAAAACAGAGGCGCAAAGGTACTTGGCAGTTCTTTTGCTGGATTCCCAAAAGATTAATCTGCAGGTTGAGTCAATAGTAAGGAAGGCAAATGTCTAATTTAGAGGAGATTAGAATATAAAAAACTGGAATGTAATGTTGAGGCTTTATAAGGTGCTGGTCAGACCACATTTGGAATATTATGAGCAGGTTTGGGCCCCATATCTGTGGAAGGATGTGCTGACGTAGGAGAGGGTACAGAGGAGGTTTACGAGAATGATCTTGGGGATGAATGGGTTAACGTATGAGGAGTGTTTGATAGCTCTGTGCCTGTACCGGCTGGACTTTAGAAGAATAAGGGGGGAACCTCATCTGGCAAGAACAGGAAAGCAGACTATTACCTGAATGGTGGCCAATTAGGAGAAGGGGAAATGCAACGAGACCTGGGTGTCGTGGTACACCAGTCATTGAAAGTAGGCATGCAGGTGCAGCAGGCAGTGAAGAAAACGAATGGTATGTTGGCATTCATAGCGAGGGGATTTGAGTATAGGAGCAGGGAGGTTCTGCTGCAGTTGTACAGGGCATTGGTGAGACCACACCTGGAGTATTGCGTACAGTTTTGGTCTCCTAATCTGAGGAAAGACATTCTTGCCATAGAGGGAGTACAGAGAAGGTTCACCAGATTGATTCCTGGGATGGCAGGACTTTCATATGAAGAAAGACTGGATAGACTCGGCTTGTACTCGCTGGAATTTAGAAGATTGAGGGGGGATCTTATAGAAACTTACAAAATTCTTAAGGGGTTGGACAGGCTAGATGCAGGAAGATTGTTCCCGATGTTGGGGAAGTCCAGAACAAGTGGTCACAGTTTAAGGATAAGGGGGAAGTCTTTTAGGACCGAGATGAGAACGTTTTTTTTCACACAGAGAGTGGTGAATCTGTGGAATTCTCTGCCACAGAAGGTAGTTGAGGCCAGTTCATTGGCTATATTTAAGAGGGAGTTAGATGTGGCCCTCGTGGCTAAAGGGATCAGGGGGTTTGGAGAGAAGGCAGGTGCGGGATACTGAGTTGGATGATCAGCCATGATCATATTGAATGGCGGTGCAGGCTCGAAGGTCCGAATGGCCTACTCCTGCACCTATTTTCTATGTTTCTATGTTTCTAAAGCCTACTGAATAATGTATGGCTGCAGTAGAGTGAATGTGGAGAGGCTGTTTCCAGTAGTGGGGGAGTATAGAACCAGAGGGCACAGCCTCAGACTAAAAGGACGTAAATTCCGGAGGAGATGCGGAGGAATTTTGTTAGCCAGAGGGTGGGAAATCTGCGGAATTCATTTGCCACAGATGGCAATGGAAGCTAATTCATTGGGTATTTTTAAAGTAAGGGTGTCACAGGTTACAGGGAGAAGGTAGGAAAATAGGATTGAGATGGAAAAATAGAGCAGCCATGATTTAATGATAGAGCAGACTCGATGGGCCAAATGGCCTAACTTGACTCCGATGATCTTATGATCATTGTTTTCAGACTCAGCACTGTTGTAGTAATCCCTGATCTCCCATCTTCCATCTGCCTTATGTTTGGATTTAACCAGAACTCTATCCCAGAGAGACACAAGACTGTAGATGCTGGTATCTTAATCAAACACAAAATACTGGAGGAACTCAGTGGTTCAGGGGGCATTTGAGGAGGGTTTTGAGTCAGAGACTTTGAAGGGACCTGACCCTCACCGTTCCCTCCCCAGAACTCTA
Source organism: Rhinoraja longicauda (assembly GCF_053455715.1). Classification (NCBI taxonomy): domain Eukaryota; kingdom Metazoa; phylum Chordata; class Chondrichthyes; order Rajiformes; family Arhynchobatidae; genus Rhinoraja; species Rhinoraja longicauda. Next base: position 17,903,906 of record NC_135987.1, on the reverse strand, counting down.
TCACAATTTTAGATTTAGATTTTTTGGGATTTTTTTCCCCATACGTCCTGATCTCCTTTTACCTCTGTGATTATTCACCTGCACTGGTTTCATACCACAAAACCTTCCATCTTCCTTCCTTAGTCCTCACCTCTCCAACTTTTCTTATCTCATGACCCTTCAATGGTCTTTCTTTCAAATTTGGATTGTTCATTCACCTCGGTGTTTTAGGCTCCAAAGTTTGGAATTCTTCCCCTAAACCTCCCTTCCTCTCTCCTTTTTAAAAATGCTCCTACCTCTGAGCAAGTGCCATTTCTTTTCGTACAATAGCACTCCTGTGATGCATTGGTGTAAGATTAGTGACATTAACGTGCTGCATACACCGATCAGCCAAAACATTATGACCTGAAGAGCCAAGACATTATGCCCACCTGCCTAATATGCTGTTGGTCCTCCGTGTGCAGCCCCATACGCAGCAGGGTGCGATGCACTGTGTATTGTGACACATTCCTCCCGTGACCACCATTAAAATTTTCTGTGACTTGTGCCAGTCGACCTTCTGTCGGTTCGGACCAGGCGGGATAGCCTTCGTTGCCCTCGCGCATCGATGAGCCTTGGGCGCCCAACATCCTGTCGCTAGTTTGTGGTTTGCCCCTCCTCGGACTACTGTCGGAAGGTACTCACCACTGCTGACCGGGAGCACCCCACAAGCCTTGCCGTTTCAGAGATGCTCTGACCCAGTCGTCTGGCCATTACAATTTGGCCCTGGTCAAAGTCGCTCAGATCTTTACTCCTGACCATTTCTTCTGCATCCTACACATCAACTTCAAGAACTGACTGTTCACTTGCTGCCTAATAAATCCCACCCCTTGACAGGTGCCATTGTAACAAGATAATCAATGTTATTCACTTTGCCCGTCAGTGGTCATAATGTTTTGGATGATCGGTGTATATGCCAGTTGTTGTTTAAATGGCAGTAGGGGGTGAAGGGAGAAGGGGTTGAGTGGAGGTCACAATGTTAAATATGGAAAGTATGGTCCATTATTCCAGCAATAAAGCAGTCATTAGTGTAGGTGGAGTATGAACATGGGGGCTACAAACCTCTGTGGAAGCACACAGAGAGATATTTAATTTGTGAATCGGGGCTTGAAGTACTGAAATGTCTTCTCTCCTGAGATGCTGCCTGACCTGCTGAGTTACTCCACCATTTTGTGAAATAAATACCTTCGATTTGTACCAGCATCTGCAGTTATTTTCTTACGCTGAAATATCTTGGAATGTGCCTATTGGAAGTAGTATTTTCCCTGGTTGGGTAGAGCTACATAGGTTCTGATGTGCTTTGCTTCCGGGATTTGCTCTTAAATCACTTGATGCAAGAAATGTGAAGTAATGTAATGGTACCAGGCAGCTACAAACAAAAAAAAAATCAGCAACTCATTGCTGACACCAGATGCAAATTTAAGTTGAATCCAACTTGCACTAATAGGCGAAAGTTTATAAATGGATCTGTCAAATTGATCAGACAGTCCGATTTGGTGCAGAATCAGCAAAGTGAAGTTCCTGTCAACACACTTTTCAGAAACATTGCCATCAAATGGAGCTGTGCTGAGCACAGTAGATGACTTAACAAGGTCGCTGCAGCTTTAAGCTCCCCAAGTGACAATCCTCATGCTGTAACATGGGCATTACGTGCCCTTCAGTGGCTCATGTGGTCTATGAGGTGCAAGCGAGGGAGAGATGGATTTCTGGGCATTGAAACACTCCATTACTTTGATGTCTCAATTTGGCTCCTATCTGGGTTTTGAAAAGCAGTTAGAACAAAACATCATTCAGACAGCAGTTCACATTGAACAAAGGTGTTGATGGTTTAACAGACAACTCTCATCTATCATCCTGGCTGACAGCATTGTCAGAATCGCAGATAGCTGCCACATGTTACAGCTGAATTGGCTACAGTTGTAGCTGTGACTGTGCGATTGGCGTAGCGTCACCCTCTAATCCCTGGTGCTGCTCATTGTTTTCATTGGTCACGTTTACTGGTGTCCATTCCTGAAATAACCAAAGGTGACCCAGAATTTATTTGTCACCGTAAACATTGCAAGTTATTGACGGAACGCTTTGGTTCCAGCTAGACAAATTATGGACTCTTCTTTAAAATGCATTCGTCTTTTCGTTTAGTTTATTGTCAGTTGTACCGAGGTACAGTGAAAAGCATTTGTTGCGTGCTTAACAGTCAGCGGAAAGAAAATACATGATTACAATCGAGCCATTTACAGTATAAGAAAATAACTGCAGATGCTGGTACAAATCGAAGGTATTTATTCACAAAATGCTGGAGTAACTCAGCAGGCCAGGCAGCATCTCGGGAGAGAAGGAATGGGTGACGTTACGGGTCGAGACCTTTCTTCAGACTGAAGAGCCATTTACAGTGTATAGATACATGATAAGGGAATAACATTTAGTACACGTTAAAGCCAGAAAGGTCCAATCAAGGATAGTCCGAGGGGCACCAATGAGGTAGATAGCAGTTCAGGACTGCTCTCTGGCTGTGGTAGGATGATTCAGTTGTCTGATAACAGCTGGGAAGACACTGTCCCTGAATCTGGAGTCAGGGAGACCCCCTGAAAATGTTATATGTTATAGGTGCTGGCTATTAAAACAGCATTTATCGTCCTTATAAAGTCTCCTTGAGAACGCTGCACAATGCCGCAACAGGTAGAGGCGCTGCCTCACGGTGCCCGAGACCTTGGTTCAATCCTGGCCTCCGCTGCTGTCTGTGTGGAGTTTGCACGTCCTTCCCATGACCGTGTGGGTTTCCTCAGGGTGCACCACGTCACAAAGACGGTGGGATGGTAGGTTAAATGGCCTTGTGTGTAGGTGAGTGATACATTCTGGGGGGAATTGATGCCAATATGGAGAGAATAAAATTGGATTAGATTGGTGTAAATGGATGGGTGCTGGGTGGACTTGGTGGGTCAAAGGGCCTGTTTCCATGCTGTATCTCCCTAATGTGATGGGGCGCTGCCTCCTTGAACTACCACAGTTCATCTGATGGAGATATTCAGTGTTGTTGGAATTTTGAACATTGTGGCCACGGTATCAGTGAGTGGCTTCCTTGGCTATTATGGAGTTGACCACAATGATGCAAGTAACCTGGGTGAGCATGGCTAATATCCTACCTGGAACTTTAGTGAATATGATGGATTTTTACAACAATCTGGTGTAAATTCCAATCTTTTGGCTAATTAACTGTGGTGGGAATGGAATAGGAATATCTAGATTGTTGTTTTTGAAATATCAAATACCGGAGGGCATAGCTTTAAGGTGAGCGGGGCAAAGTTTAAGAGAGATGTGCAGGTCAAAGTTTTTACACAGAGGGCAGTGGGTCACTGGAACATGCTGCCAGGGGTGGTGGCAGTGGAGGCAGATACATTAGTGGCATTTAAGAGACTTGGGATAGGCATGTGGATGTTCATGGAATGGAGGGATATGGATTATGTGTGGGTGGATGAGAGTTGGTCTTGGCATGTTGGGTACAGACATTGTGGGCCGAAGGGCCTGTTCCTGCGTTATATTCTGTTCCACGTTGGTCTATATTTCTGAGTTCACTCGTGATTGAACCGCTGCATCACCAGCCAGGCGCCACTTCAAAATTAGGTCTGATGGCAGCCCATGATGAAATCTGCTGTCCATTAAACACCCAGTGTGTATGTGACCCGTAGTTCAAGCACAAACAATGGTGCGCCTTACATCACTTTAGGGTGGCACAGTGGTAGAGTTGCTGCCTTACATCGTCAGGGTCCCAGGTTCGATCCTGACAATGGGTGCTGTCTGTACGGAGTTTGTATGTTCTCTGTGTGGCCTCATAGGTTTTCTCCGGGTGCTCCGGTTTCCTCCCACATTCCAAAGACATATAGGTTTGTAGGTTAACTGGCTACGGTAAAAATTGTAAATTGTCCCTAGTCTGTAGGATAGTGCTTGAGTACGGGGTGAACGCTGGTGGGCACAGACGCGGTGGGCCGAAGGGCCTGTTTCTGCGCTGTATCTCTACAATACAATACAATATATCTTTATTGTCATTGTACCCAGGGGTACAACGAGATTGGGAGTAAAGAGTAAAGTAGAATCTTTTTGTGTTTGCGTGTTTCCCATTTTGTCTCACGGCCCATAGAGAAAAATCCCGCAGGGACAAACTAAGACAAACTAAAAACACTTCCATGTTTTCTAGAGAAGCCGTCGAACCCGGCGAGTTACTCCAACACTTTGTGGAATTCATCGCCACCGATGGCGGTGGAGGCCAAGTCAGTGGATATTTTAAAGGCAGAGATTGACAGATTCTTGATTAGTAAGAGTGTCAGGGGTTATGGGGACAAGGCAGGAGAATGGGGTTGAGAGGGAAAGATAGATCAGCCATGATTGAATGGCAGAGTAGACTTGATAGGCCAAATGGCCTAATTCTGCTCCTAGAACTTATGAACTTAGCCTGTTTTTTTGTAAACCAGCATCTCTGGTTACTTGTTTCTGTATAAAAACACAAAAAACTGTTGACCAATTCCACCCGAGAAAAAGACAGTCTGCTCGATCAAAACCTCTCCAAATTTTATTGACTTCTACCAGGTTGGTGAAGTTTAAATTCATTATAATGACATGAAGCAATTATTTCTACAGCTGATTTCTGGAGTTACAATCAGGGTAGATGTTTTTCCCCCCATCACTTTAAGGTGAGAGGGGCAAAGTTTAAAGGAGATTGTGCAGGGGAAGTTATTATTTACACAGAGAGTGGTGGGGGCCTGGTGGAGGCAGACACAATAGGTGGGGTTTAGGTGACTTATAGATAGGCAGGTAGATATGCAATGAATAGAGGGTTATGGATCTCGTGTAGGGAGACAAGGTTAGTTTATCTCGGCATCATGTTCGACAGAAACATTGTGGGCCGAAGGGCTGTACATTTCCATGCTCTGCGATTGTTTTACCTGACGGCACGGAATGGCTATCGATGTTGGCAAGCTATCATCTTGAAGGAGCCTACACCTAATAAACTCTGCTTGCCTGCACGCTCGAGTGTTTCAAACAAGCCCACCTGGGACTCCCTACCTCATCATGCAGTTATTTTTTTTAAATAAATATCAAAATGTTTAATTGATACATACTTAGGCTTGATTTCTGTCAGTTGCTGCCTCAAGGAAGGAGGATGTGCTCGTGAAAGAAGACAGCCAGCGACTAGCAGTGGCAATGTGCAGCGACAGTCCTGACATCAAGGGCCGCTCCCAGCTGAATCAATGATGAGGAAAAAAAGCACTCTAGCTCGCCTGGGCTTTGAACCTGTCCAGAGTCCTCTGGTTCTGCGTCGTTCCCAGCCTCCCTATCGGTTGTGAAGTTAACATTGAGAGAGGGAGACTTTGCATCGCCACTAACACCAATTATAGAGGGAATTAATCATTGCAATTTCTGCCCTTTAGAACAAAACTGACCTGAATTTGTGCATTGAGGAAAAAATATATAGTGAAAGGTCCTAATGGGACATACAACTAAAACAGAGTAATTGGAGTCTGCTGTCTTTTCACGTGCCAGATAAAACATGTGAAGTGACAGCACGCTAGTTTTAACTGCACAAAGTCCTCCAAAAGCGTAATTTGAATTTCTCCGGTGATGACTTTAATAGTGTTCACTTAAAGAGTTTGTTTTATTTCTGCAGACATACTTCAATGACAATATCCTGACTCTGATACGGACTTTAGTAACGGGGGGAGCCACTCCAGAGCTGGAGTCGATGCTGGCTGAAGAGAACGCCTTGCGAGGCGGTTACAGCACTCCACAGACGCTGGCCAACAGGGACCGCTGCCGCGTGGCACAACTTGCCCTGTACGACGGGCCCTTCGCAGATCTTGGGGTAAGGCCATCTCGGCGTGCCATTCCCAACGTTGACTCTTCTAAACTGAAAAGCAAGAGATAAAAATGCAACATTTTTTAAAGGCCTTTGTGCAGGTTCCTGAACTGGGGAGGAGCAGAGGGAAGGTAGGCACAAAGTAACTCGCTGGAGTAACTCAGCAGGACAGGAAGCATCTCTGGAGAGAAGGAATGGGTGACGTTTCGGGTCAAGACCCTTCTTCAGACCTGAAACATCATCCATTCCTTCTCTCCAGCGATGCTTCCTGTCCCACTAAGTTACTCCAGCATTCTGTGTCTATCTTTGGTGTAAACCAGCATCTGCAGTTCCTCCTACACAAGGAGTAGAGGGATATAGGCCTAATGTGTGCAAGTAGGATTAGCATCATGGGTAGTAACAATAAGTTGGGCTGAATGGCTGGTTTCTATGCTGTAAAACTCCATGGCGCTAGGTACCTCTATCCAACACAACTCTATATTTTGACAAGGACATGAGATGCATTCATGTGTGAGGTTTATGGAAGCAAATGTGATTCATGTCAAGAACTGCAATGTAATCCTGTCATTTATTGTTTTATCTTTCTATAACATGGTTGGTTTTGGGTTATGACTGGATTAGTAGCGTTAGGTTGATAGGTGCTTATACTTGGAGCATTATAATAATAATAATAATAATAATGCATTACATTTATATAGTGCTTTTCATATACTCAAAGACGCTTTACAGAGATTTAGAGAACATAGGGAAATGAATAAATAGATAAATAAGTAAATAAGTAAACGAACAGAGAAAGGAGACAGAAGGTGAGGTGACCTTCAGTGGTTGAAGGCAGTACTGAACAGGTGAGACTTCAGCGATGTTTTGAATGTGGTGAGTGTGGAGGAGTCTCTAACGGTTTGGGGTAGTGAGTTCCATAGGGTGGGAGCAGCGACGGAGAAAGCCCTGTCCCCCCAGGATCTGAGTTTGGTCCAGATGTGGGGGGATAGGAGATTGGCAGCAGCAGAGCGGAGGGTGCAGGTGGGAGTGTGCCTGTGGAGGAGGTCGGTCAGGTAGGATGGGGCCAGGTTATGGAGGGCTTTGTAGGTTATGAGGAGGATTTTGTACTGGATTCTCTGGAATATAGTGGAGGTCTTCAGCTGGAATCTCTGGAAAGAAGCCAGAATGGGAAAGGTCAGTTAGCCCTCTCCACACAGATTGGGAAGACCAGCAGACATATCTAAGTCAGTCAATAAAGAGACAGCAACAGAGAGAGCTGGGAGTGTGACTATAAATCTGTAGGCAGCAAATCCAGGTCTGAAGAGGGAAAGGATTTGAATGACAATTTGTTTAAAATCCCCTTCCTTGAGCAATACTGCCAAGTATTGTGAGAGGACTTGAAATACAGGTTAGGGAAAACCAAACATAAAGAAAACGTAGTCACTTTAAATGACTAATAGCCAATACATTGCACTTTCAAATACATTAACATATCGCAAAGCTACAGTAACTAATCCAATCAGCTGAATACTTCTCTCCCAACTAGAAAGTTGTAAGATCAGATCATAGGGCAGTCTGTCATTGTAGCCCACTGGGGAAAATATTTTCTGCATTCCATCAGTCCACATTTATAATTCTGTTTGGAAATTACAATAATTTTTCTGGTAAATTAGACAACACAAGCATGATGTACATTTGGTGGACCCCGTTTAGTATTTCTGCTCAGCAATAGTAATTCCATGAATTCCTTTATCCTGGAGGAAAGAAAAAAAATATTCTGGTAAGAATTTGAGTCCACGTTTTTTGTTGCAGTAGTTCATTTGTAGCCTTTTAAACTGTACGTCAGTCCTTTCAATAGATTCCTCATATAAAGTGCATATTAGAGGGTGATGGTCACACTGCAACTAGACTCCTGGTTATAATTTCCATCTCCTTGCCTGCCTTAGAGGACATGCCATTAATTTGATTGATCTCTGAGATGAAAGGGTGGCCTGATGAAAAATCTGTTGGACTTGTGCTCACTGGAGTTTAGAAAAATCCAGGGTGATCTCATTAAAACATGTTAGCTGAGAGGCGTTTTCCCTAAGCTGGAACATTGAGCACTGGGGTCATGGGGCAATGCCTTATCCCGCCTTAGGATAAGGAGCTGACTGTTTACGACTAAGATGAGGAGGCATTTTGTTTTCAATGTTTAGAATTCTCTACCCCAGAGCTTTGTTGGTGATCAGTCACAGAGTCTATTTGATACTGAGATTGGTGGATTTTTACAAACTGAGAGATGCGAGAATCAGGAGGGAAAGTGGAACGGAGATAGAAAGGGAAGATCTTCTGTGGTCTTGGTAATGCATAGGCTGTTCCTGCTCCTCTCTCTCACGTTCTAGGCTGCTCCAATTCTGCGGCATAAGGCTGACGTGAGAGGTAGTTTGTACATTTAAAACCTGTTGTTTAAGCTGCTGGGTGAAGCATTAAATGGAGCACTGAGTGCCGGAGGAAGAGGTGGTGTGAAGAGAGGTGGAGTGTTGTACTACCGTTCTCCTGCCCATTCGCAGAGCTGGCAACCATGCCGCCACACTTTTGCTTCTGGGTGCAGTCCAAAGCATTAATGGAATGGAGGCAAAACAAATATTTCCACTCAAAATATTTCTATTGCCGTGTGCCGTATAATCCATCCTTGATGTGGTCTTACTGAAGTCCTTTCATGTTTGGGGAATGCCCATAACTCATGAAGCCAGCACTCTCATCCAAGAGCGTTTAAGTATCACAACTGTGCAAATAGTTTCACAAGTGACGAGAGACCTATTTGTGGAAACATTGGACAGGCAAGTAATGAGAAAGGGACTGTTTTAAATCAAAAGCAGAACCATTTTAGAGTCTGCAGAATCTGTAGGATGAGTGGGGGTTGGTAGCTATTTAATACATACACTCTTCCATGAGGAAAACCATTAGAATGTAAATGCACTCGAAAACGTTTCTTGTGAATTGAACATCTAAGTGCCAATCCAGCACAGTGGATTACTGTTTTTAATTTCACTGCCATCAAATCATCATTCAATCCCATAGAAAAAGTGAACATAACAAAGGTCTCAGTCAAGGGAACATTCCGAATTGACATTAATGGATATACAGTCATTAACCCAGAGTACTTCAGCAATCATGTCATTCTGACTGTGTGAGTTAATTCTGCGCCTTCAGCCTTGTGGGCAGTAACCCTCTCTGTCTTGTGGCTTGCTGCTGATGCTCGCTGACGCTTGGTGCTAAAATATATTTCATATAATAGAATATGGAAAAAAGCGAGAAAAAAAAAGTTGTGGTCATTTCTTCTTTGAGATTGAGATGGTAAAATACTCAACTTTGGGGAAATATTTTTGCAATAGCCGTTTATCACAATAAGAAAACCTTGCAGGATAAAATGACTGGAACACCCTCAGCTAGAAAGCACCAGTGCATGGTTGAGGTATTATGAGCATGCTTTTGGAGGTTTTAAGCCGTGAAGGCTATTCTCGGTGTGGAGGAAGGAACTGCAGATGCTGGTTTAAACCGGAGGTGGACACAAAAAACTGGAGGAACTCAGCGGGTCAGACAGCATCTCTGGAGAAACGGAACAGGGTCGAGACCCTTCTTCAGTTTCTTCAGAGAGACCCTTCTCGGTTTTGCCTTGCTCCCTGGCCTAGCTGTATCTAGTTGTCACCAACTCATCGATACAAGTTCAATGGGAGAATTTGCTCTTCATCAACAAAAAACTGATTGAGACCTCCTATCTAATTTGCCCAAAATTGGCCAAACTAACACATTAAGGACATTGGAACTTGTATTTATTTATGAGGATAGACACAAAATCAGCGGGACAGGCAGCATCTCCGGAGAGAAGGAATGGGGATCTTTTTAGTCGAGTTATGAGGGCATAGCTTTAAGGTGAAAGGGGCAAAGTTTAAAAGGAGATGTGTGGGGCATGTTTTTTTGAAATACAAAAGTGGCTCATGCCTGGAACATGCTGCTGAGGATGGTGGTGCAGCCAAATATAACAATGGCTTTGCAGAGACTTTTGGCAAGGCACATTTTAGAAAAAGATATTAGAAAAAGTGGTGACACTGCCCGGCCGGTCCAGGTACAGGAGTCTGAAAACTGAGGTCCAGGTTCAGGAACAGTTTGGCTACAACAACCATCAGGCTACTAAGCACTACAAACAGTCTTTGTTGCACAAGGAACGTTTGGCTTTTTGTTTGTTTGTTTCCTATTGAGTATTGTCTTTACAAACCCGTTGTGCTGCTGCAAGTAAGAATTTCATTGTTCTGTACATCTTGACAAGTAAACACTCTTGACTAGTGTCTCTTGGGTATGTAGAGACCGGAGGGACATGGATTATGTGCAGGCAGATAACAGTTGGCATCATGTTTGGCACAGACATTGCAGAGTGCAGGGCCTGTTCCTGTGCTGTACTGTTCTATGTTCTATTTCTACACAGAGCATGAATGTTGCTGGGAAACGTTCTGTCTCTGATTTCTGCTGTACTGTGTGTGGCTTGTTGAGCGTAGTTAAGAGTGAACCATACTTTTGGATCTGGAGTCACACAAGTCCAAGCTAGACAGAAGACAATAGCCAATAGACAATAGGTGCAGGAGGAGGCCATTCGGCCCTTCGAGCCAGCACCGCCATTCAATGTGATCATGGCTGATCATTCTCAATCAGTACCCCGTTCCTGCCTTCTCCCCATACCCCCTGACTCCGCTATCCTTAAGAGCTCTATCTGGAAGGCTCCGTTTACTTCTCCTGAATGCTCTTAAGGAACCATATTTCTTTAAACTTTAATCCAGTAATTTCAAGATCATCATTTGTTGTTAGAAGTGATAGGTGGTGCAGCGGTAGAGTTGCTTCCCTTAAAGCTCCAAGGACCCGGGTTCGATCCTGATTATGGGTGCTGTCTGTACACCGTTCTCCCCGTGACCTGCGCGGGGTTTTCCTCCGATAATCCTCGGTTTCCTCCCACATTCCAAAGACGTACAGGTTTGTGGTTAATTGGCTCGGTATAAACGTAAATTGCCCCTCGTGTGAGGGGATTGCTGGTCGGCATGGAGTCAGTGGGCCGAAGGGCCTGTTTCCGCGCTGTATCCTTAAACTAAAAATTTCAGATATTTAAATGTAATTACATGATTAGTTCTCCAGCTGCATTGGTGGAAATCAAACCTTTGTCAGCAGGTTAATTATCCAGGTCTCTGGACAGTAGAATAGTAACTTAACTACTTTAACTGCATTACTTTAAATGAATTGAGTTTTCACTCTGTTGCCTATGTTTAGGGGGTAATATGAAAGAAAACGACTCTGCAACCAAATTGTCCTTATTTTTGAATTAGTTTGCTAATTTTAATTGTTTGCAGGCCGTTGAAAAGTTAGACCTTCTTTGAAAGGTTGGAACACCAATAGGCTTTCTATATAAAAAAAAAACCTTTATAGATTACTTCCAATTTACTTTGGAACTGCCCAGGGTTCATCCACACAAGTGATCATGAAAATTAACAGATGTAGACCCTTCAGCCAGAGTTGCAGTGCTAATCTTTTAGGTGGTGGAGCTGTCATGGGAGCAGCTGCTGTTAAATACCCCGCTGTTTGTTTTGTTTTTTTTTTACAGAGGTGCCAGAGCAGCAGTCCGATGTGCTCTGGGTACCCCACGCCTTCAACCAAGGGTGTTCATTCTGGATAACGTAAAATAAGTGAAAGAATAGTTTATTTAGAGTCCCTTTCTGTTACTGAAAATGCAATTACATCTGTACTGTTCACCAGATACTCCGACCAAACATGATAGACATTTTAGTAGAGTCAAACAGCACGGAGGGAGGCCCTTCAGTCCAACTAGTCAATGACGACCAAGATGCCACAGCTAGGCTAGTCCCATTACCCACATTCCTTGAAGCCTTTCCTATCCATGTACTTGTCTGAATATATGTTGTTTTAGTAGCTGCCTCAACTTCTTCCAATGGCAGCTTGTTCCAAATGCCCACCACCCCGTGTGAAAATATTGCCCCTCAGGTTCCTATTAAATATTTCCCCTCTCACCTTAAACCTATGCCCTCTGGTTCTTTATTCCACTATCCTGGAAAAAAATTACAGTTAATCTATTTTCAGTGGTATTGGTAAAATTAGTCTGTGCCAGATGTTGCATTCTCTGGCAGGTGTGAGGGGAATTTGAAGACAATATTAAGGTAATGGGGTTTAGTGCTGGAGGTGGATTAGAGCAATATAGTCCTAGAGGCCCTTTGGCCCATCAAACCCATGTTGACTACCAAGCACCCATTCATACTCATCCTACAGGACGCCCCCACATATTTTACCACTTGCCTATGTGCAAGGGGCAGTTTTATCTTGGCCAATGAACCTACCAACCCGCATGTAAGTGAGATTAATTTTGATTAGTCTGAAGAAGGGTCTCGACCCGAAACGTCACCCATTCCTTCTCTCCAGAGATGCTGCCTGTCCCGCTGAGTTACTCCAGCATTTTGTGTCCACCTTTAATTTTGATTAGTACAGGTGTCAGGGGTTGTGGGGAGAAGGCAGGAGATTGGGGTTGGGAGGGAGAGATAGATCAGCCATGATTGAATGGCAGAGTAGACTTGATGGGCCTAATTCTGCTTCTATCACTTATGACCTTATGAGATGTGAATTTGCTTGGATCCCCGGTTACATTCACTTAAACCTATGCTACAAAAGTGTTAAAAAATTAATTGACTCTGCATTATAAGACATCTCGATTAATTCCCAACTTTCCAGCGTGGTATTAATTTTACCCAGGAAGACCTGCTGATATTTTTCCTGTCTTATTTCTTCCCCAGGATGGTGGCTGTTATGGAGACTTGTTCTGCAAGGCCTTGAAAACCTACAACATGCTTTGCTTTGGAATATACCGACTGAGAGACGCCCACCTGCGTGCACAAAATCAGTGTACCAAGCGGTCAGTGGCACGGACTTCATACCATTTTGCTGCTCGTACAAGAGGAATAACGTGAAATAAAAAGGAACTGCAGATGCTGGTTTAAACCAATGATAGATACAAAGTGCTGGAGTAACTCACAGGGTCAGGCAGCATTTCTGGAAAACATGGATAGGTGATGTTTCAGGTCGGGACTAAAATGAAGCTTAATTTCAAGGGCTGGAGCTTGTTGAAAGATTTGGATCAATTGGAGAACACCGGTTTTAAAGGAAAATAGGCAAATATGTGGTTCTGGCACTTTATTTTAGGAGATCAAAGTTTTATCTGTGCTAATTATTTGTTGCAGGGTCATGCCTGTCTTAAGTCCAGTGGATGTGTTTATTCCAGGGTGCTATGGTAGATAGATGAATGCAAACTACGGTACAGCCACACAACATGGAGATACGATGGTGCAGCTGGTAGAGCCACTGCCTCACAGCACCAGATGCCCAGATTTAATCCTGAGCTCGGGTGCTGTTTGTGCAAAGTTTGCATGTTCTCCCAGTCGCTGTGTGGGTTTCCTCTAGGTTTCTTTAAATGTTCTGATAGTACCTGCCCCAACTACCTCCTCCGGCATCTCATTTTATATTCCTACCAAAACAAATTTTGCCCCCTCAGGTTCCTATTACGTCTTTTCCACCCCTCATCTTAAACCTAGGTCCTCCAGTTCTTTTTCCCATAGTGGAAATGTCCAAGATTCGAGGCCATATCTTCAAGGTGAGAGGGGAAGGTTTAAAAGAGATGTACTGGGCGAGTTATTTTACATAGAGAGTGGTTGGTGCCTGGAACGTACTGCCACGGGTGGTGGAGGCAGATACGATAGCGGCGTATAAAAAGCTTTTGGATAGGCAGGAAAGGGAGGGCTATGGGTCACCTGCAGGCAGAAATTAGTTTAACTAAGTACCATTGTAGGCTGCTGAATCATACAGCGTGAAAACAGACCCTTCGGCCCAACCTGCCCCTTCTATACTAGCCTGCCTGCACATGTCTGCTTTGGCCCATATCCCTCCAAACCTACCTTCCCATGTAGAACTATCAAAATGTTTCTTTAAAAAGTTACCCCTCTGGTTCCCCTTAAATCTCCCCCCCCCCCCCCCCCCCACACCTTAAAACCATGTCCTCTATTCCCCTACTCTGGGCAAAAGACTATGTACATTTACCCAAACTATTCCTCTCATGATTTTGTACACCTCTTTAAGATCAAAGCTGTGTTAATTTTGCACCAGTCGGTAGGAATTGTCCCAGCCGGTACGATAGTGACGCTCATAACACATTTAGACAGATCCATGGATCAAGTGTCGCAAATAGGACTAGCTCAGGTAAAATGATGCCAACATGGACCAGTTGGGCTGAAGGGCCTGTTTCCATTAACCAAACTTTTTCAAGGGTAAACTATCTCATTGCTGCTTCTCAACGAGAATGAAGCAAGAATGTTAATTTGAAGGTAGGACTGGTTTCTCAAAAACAAAACAAGTGGTATTAATATAAATTGTCAGCAACTCTTTGGAGTGTGGGAGGACTGAAGAACGGTCTCGACCCGAAACGTCACCCATTCCCTCTCTCCTAGATGCTGCCTGACCTGCTGAGTTACTTCAGCATTTTGTGATACCTTCGATTTGTACCAGCATCTGCAGTTATTTTCCTACACTACTTTCTAAATATTGTAATGCTGGGATAGCTAGCAAAGATCATTATTAGTATCTTCCTGTTCTTCCTGTGCTTTTAATATAAATTGTCAGCAATTTAAACCCTAGAGCAGAAATATTCGCAATTATATTATGCTCCAATTTAACAAAATGTGCTTTTAACATAAGTATTATTGCTCCTGATCCAAGGGGTGAAAGAAGTAAGGAACAAGAAATTGATATGGATTTGACATTAAAAAAACAAACGATGCTGGAAAAGCCCTGTGATGGTTAAGGCTTCAGGTGAAAGTCCTTCAGTTCTCATCATGGGTCTTCAACCAGAACTTTAACTATTTCTCTTTCTGCAAATGCCAAATTTAAGGATCTTGCCTTAATTGTAGGTATCACAAAATGCTGGAGTAACTCAGCGTGCCAGGCAGCATCTCTGGAGAGAAGGAATGGGTGACGTTTCGGGTCGAGACCCTTCTTCTGCTTCTCCAGAGATGCTGCCTGACCCGCTGAGTTACTCCAGCAATTTGTGATACCTTCAATTTGTACCAGCATCTGCAGTCATTTTCCTACACAACTTGCATTAATTGTATACTTACCACTTACATTCAACCTCTCAAGTGCAATATATCTCACACATGCCCGGATTAAACTCCATCTACCATTTCTCCGTCCATTACTGCAGCTGATCCCACCGGATACTTTGGCAGCCTTCTTCACCATCCGCGGTGTTGTCTGCAAATGTAATAACCAAATCATTCATGTTTACGTCCAAGTCATACAGAAGTCTCAGCACAGCTCCCTGCAGAACTTGACTGGTTGCCAACCTCCAGCCCAAAATATTGACCTTCCACCATAACCTTATCTGCTATCGGGAAGCCATTTCCAATTCACATATGACCGTCACTGTGAATCCCATGCATCTTAATCTTTTGGATCAGCTTACCATGGGGAACTTTATCAAATGCCTAACTAAAGTCCATGTAGACAACATGCACTGTGCTATCCTCATCAATCAACTTCATCACCTCCTCAAAATACAAGGATAGATTTAGAATTACATTTTCACCTGCCCACCGACCATCAAAGGGCGTAAAACAAAAACAGCGAGCTGATGACCAAAATTAGAAGATCGTGCAAGGTTAACATCGCAAAGCCAGCATTACTCGAGTGTTCGAAGTTCACATTGTAGTCCTTGTTGTTCACTGGCTGAATCTGTTTAGAGATACAAAACTAAAAATGTATTTGCGCGAATACAGGCAGTCCACCGAGTTCACACCGACCAGCGATCCCCGCACACTAACATCATCCTACACATTAGGGACGATTTACAATTTTTACCAAGCCAATTTGCCTACAAACCTGTACGTCTTTGGAGTATGGGAGGACTGAAGAAGGGTCTCGACCCGAAACGTCACCCATTCCCTCTCTCCTAGAAGTATAAGAAGATAACTGCAGATGCTGGTACAAATCAAAGGTATTTATTCACAAAATGTTGGAGTAACTCAGCAGGTCAGGCAGCATCTCGGGAGAGAAGGAATGGGTGACGTTTCGGGTCGAGACCCTTCTTCAGACCCTTCTCCTAGATGCTGCCTGACCCGCTGAGTTACTTCAGCATTTTGTGATACCTTCGATTTGTACCAGCATCTGCAGTTAATTTCCTACACTACTTTCTAAACATTGCAATGCTGGGATATATGGCAAAGATCATTATTAGTATCTTCCTGTTCCTTTGCAGATACGTGATTGCAAATCCACCCTACGAGTTTGAACTTGTCTCAACGGATGTGATCTTCTGCCTGATGCAGTTTGACCACAATGCTGGCCAGTCTCGTGGCAGTGTATCACAGTCGTCTCATTCCTCTCACACTTCCAGCAAGAAGAGCTCATCCATGCACTCCATCCCCTCTTCCACCAACCGTCCGAACCGCATCAAGACAAGGGATCCCCGGGAAAAGCAGAAGTATGTGGTTGACAAGAAAGTTTGCTATGACCGTGATAAATGATGACAAAAGAATGTTTGACAATTCCCATGTTTGCCCATCTCCCACAGCAGAACCTCACGGACTGCATCTTGTGTGTCGTCTGCACATGTTTGTCTCTCTGCATGTGTCTGTCAACAGATTATGTCACATCCATCTCCTGCAGCACAACAGCAACAAACCAGAGGAACTTAAAAAATATATATCTAACATCAATTAATTCCTAGCCGGAAGTGCTGACATGACTATTGAACAATTATTTAATGTTTGATAGTTCACACAGAGCACCTTCATAATTATTTTAATGCAAACATTAGGGTACAGAAAGGGGTAAGATCTTAAAATGAAGCAGGGGTTGTCCACATTTCTGCTTCTACCATGGAAATGGTGCCGGATCCTTTTAGATTCACAACATTGTGGCTAGTTCAATGCAGTTAGTACAGACACAACTGAAAAATATTGGGGTGGAGGGTGTAATGAGTAGAATTTAGTCAAATGCATAAAGCATTATTCTCTCTGATTTGACTGTTACATTGTCGACTGGTTTTCTTTTACTCTGTGAATTGGTATCACTTTTTCTAAATTAACTTTTACATTTTCCAAGATGAAGAAAAATTGCAATAATATTTTACTGGGATGGTTAAGTGACGAGATAGGTGGCAAAAGGTAATGATAGTGTGGAAGGTATTTTTATATGATAGCCACTGTTAGCAGTTAGCACTTCTTTAAGCACACTGTGTAACTGTCATAGACACACTGACCATGTGTGCTGTGGGGTGCAAGTTATTTTAGGAAGATTTGTTCGATGACTATTCTTTCCCCTCAATGCTGCCAAGCAATATTTATACATATTGATTAGTAGGACTGGATGTTACAATCCCGAGGGTTTACACTACAATTGACTGGTGTTGTTCTTGGGGATGACCATTCAGACACATCTTCAGTTGTGTACCTCAACGTCACTGGGTGTTTCGGCCTTTTATCACAAGACACCCTCAGTCGAGGCAGGCCAGGGTGAACAGACCTGGGTGTGTGTCTTATGGTTAGCCTCTAGATGGTCACGTGGCAGCCCAGACAGCATCATTTCTTCTCAGCCACAGCTCCGTTAGGTGGCATTGGCAAGTTCTTTGATTGCCCTCCTTTGGGCCTGCCCTCTGACTCCTACTTCCCTCAGGAGCCTTGTAGCGGTGGAACTGGCTACAAAGCCCCTGCACCCCACCTCCACTGGACGCACCCTTACACGTAAATTGAACTGAGTTTCCAACACTGCTATTTCATAGCATGGGTTTTCCACTGAGTGTGTGTTATGATTCAAAGACTGCCAGTCACCTTTCACTGACACTGTTTTGTTAACACGTTTTACTGTTCAATTGGACAGGGACAGTGAAGAGCTGAGACCAAAATGTGATAGTTTAAGTCAATTGTAAACTTACCTAGAATATTTACTTACTTTCTCTCTAAAGTGCTACAAGGATGTCTAGAATGAGCCAAGGTATGACTATCAATGGTTTTGCATGATATGGCAGGTGCCTTCGGTTCTTTCCATTGTCCTTGTGAAAATTTTGTCAATTAAAATTCAGTAAAAACACTTTATTTTTATTTTTAAACAGATCAGATAATTTGTGTTTGTTTATTTATGCTTTCTGGCCGAGTCGAGCTGTCGTCTGCTGCTGCTGCTGCTGCTGCTTTGTCCACGACAGTTTCCATCATTCCCATGGTCTCCCTTGCATGTGGCATCTTGCTGATCATGTGATTGCCTTGTGAGCAATTGGAATCTGTCACCGTGCACAGATTCTATCATTCACATCATCGCGACGGGCGGGAACCCATTTGATTTTTGTGTTGATGTGAGCCGAGCAATTCGTTGTCCTGTTCGCCCAGTGGTCTCGCTAACTGAAAATTCCCCATGCTGAAAGTGATGCTTTGGTGACGGTCATTCTGCAGCAGCACATTTTGACGTGAATTGTCATTAGAAACATAGGTGCAGGAGTAGGCCATCCAACTAGCTATATCTAACTCTCTCTTGAATGCATCGAGAGGGAGAGGGGTTTGGCTGGGAGAGAACGATGTCCACATGAGAGCATTGCAGGAGAAATCTAGGCTACAAAATAGGCCGAACAAACCAGTGATGCTTCATTCCTTTCCTGCCCTGGTACAAAGCATTACCTTTAAACCACTTGTGTTTTCTGCTTTATATTTTATTATGTTTAAACCGCAGGTGTTGATGTTGCTGTTCGCTTTGTACATATTTGATGTAAATTTAATTCTCTTGGCAGAAGGGTCAAGCGAACACAGAAATTAGTAGGGATGAGGGAAGATCATTGATCACTTTCAAAAAATGGACCAGGAGCAACACCTTCAAGTGCCGAAATATACTGGACAACAGACAAAGAACTAACTGGGGAGCAAGACTTAATTAATCAATCCATTCCTCTCCTTAGAAAATAGAAAAGTACAACACAGGAACAGGTTCCTTGGCCCACAATATCTTTGCCTTTGTGGGCACTGTCATATACACTCTATATTTGTCTCCCAACGTCTCATCTCAGCTTTACCAGCTGTCGAGACCAAAAGACATTAAATATCTCTAAAACTCAGACTCATTATATTCATCTAAAGCAAGATATTAAAGAAATGACTCCCCATTCTCTTACACTGCATTGAAATAAGTTGGGGTCTGATATCCTGCTCCAAATCTGACAGGGGATCGAGAGGCCATAATCTTCGGGGTGTTGAGGCTCCTTGGAGACTGCAGCAGAGGACCAGGCTGCTGAAGCTGTTACAAAGTCCTGAGTCTCCACATTTCACAGCACAAGCCAAATGTTAACCAACTGCTCTTCCTAGCCTGTGGGATCCAGAAGTACTGATCAGATTAGAGTTGTTATTAAACATAGCAACAGGCTTTTTTTTTAAAGTGAGGCTATTTCGATTACCACTGTTATGCTTCGTCACTAATCCTCTCCACCCCTTGACTAAATAACTGCTTTGGTCATCCATTTGGGTTTAATTGCCAACAGGTACAAATCAATTTAACGCAACCTTCTTCACTTGAGGCCACAAACAACACACAAACTACAATGGTACAGAATTGGGACATTCCTTTGCCTACCCAAGCCTTCACAGAAGCATGCTCACTAGGGTTGCCAACTTCCGCACTCCCAAATACGGGACAAAGGGTGACGTCACCGCCCCGCGCCCTACGTGACCTCACCCAGTCAGCGGCCACGTGCTCCCGCTCCACCAATGGCAGCCGCCATTGGTGGAGCGGGATTACGTGCCCGCTGGTTGGGTGAGGTCACGTGGCGCGGTGACGTCACCCTTTGTCCCATATTTGGGAGTGAGGAAGTTGGCAACCCTACTAATACGGGACAAACTAATTTTGCCCAAAATACGGGATGTCCCGGCTAATACGGGACAGTTGGCAACCCTAATTCTCACATTGGTGAAACACTGCGTGTACTGGGGTTAGTCAGCAAGAGAACACAATTTGTGCAATTACGTAATGAATGAGGTTGGATTGTTGCAAATTTGAGGTTGTCAAAGACCACCAAATGCAGAGCGGAGATTGTTGAGACCACCTTCCCAGCTCATACAGGTTCTTCTACAGATACAGAAACTACAGTCTGAATTTTCAACTCTACACCATTTAAAAACTATATCACAGTTACCGCAACTGCAAACAATTTCATTAACTCTGATGTGATTTTCACACGGTATCTGGAAATCACAGCAGTATCTGGCACTCCCTCCGTGGGTTCTCACAGATACCCGCCTACTTCTGTCTCTAATCTCAACATTTAACAACAAAGCCCTGTGGTAATGCTGAAGCACAAATATGAAGTGCTGTTCCTCCAATTTCCGGTGGGCCTCACTATGGCACTGGAGGAGGCCCATGACAGAAAGGTCAGACTGGGAGTGGGAGGGGGAGTTGAAGTGCTCAGCCACCGGGAGATCAGGTTGTACATCTATAATCTATCATCTGACTGATGAAGGCCAATGAACCAAACGTCTTCTTGACAACTTTATCTACCTGTGACGCCATTTTCAAAGAACCATGTCCCTGCACTCCCTCTGCTCTGCAGCACTCCCAGGATTCTGCCATTCACTGTGAAGGTTCTGCCCTGGTTTTAACTTCCCAAACGTACACCTCAGCCCTCTTGCCCAACTGATCCAGACCCTGGTGTCATTTTTGATATGCCCCTCTAAACCTTTACTATCCGTATATTTGTGACTCCCGGAAGCCATTGAATCAGCTCATGTTCTTGCACAGCCAACAGAAAAAAGTACCATCTGAGTTGTTAATAAAACAACCTAGATGATTTGCTGATGCCCTTGTTTCTAGCTGGCCTTAATTGGCTATCATGATGTTTGCTTCCATCCATTTATGAATGGCATTTCTATAAACAACACCAGGCATGCCTTGAGCCTCAAGAGAAAGGGCACGTTCAAGCATCACTTCTCTCTCCAATACACACATCCCTAATTCTAACTTCCAGCTGCCAGTTTCTTCATGGAGACACATTTGGAAATTGTCCCAGTTGTGCTAATTCATCAACTGGCTTCACACAAACAGCCTTGCCATGTGTGGAATGCACTGCTGCAAGTGTGTGTACGTGCGTGTCTATGTGTGTCGACATGTGCATGTGAGTGTCTGTGTATGTAGGTTGCAGTGTGCGCGCATGCGCCCCGGCACAACGCCTATTATATTATGCAACTTTGAACATTGCTGGAGGAACTCAGAGGGTCGAACAGTATCTGTGGAGCCAGAGTAATGGTCGACATTTCGGGTGAAGACTTTGCATTAGGGCTAATTTAGTTTTGTTTATTGTCACGTGTACCGAGGTACAGTGAAAAGCTTTTTAGTTGCGTGCTATCCAGTCAACAGAGACGACTATACATGATTACAATCAAGCCGTCTACAGTTTACAGAATCTCGACCTGAAATGTCCACAATCCCTTTGTTGTCGAGTAGCTGCTCGACTTGAGTTCTCCCAGCAGTTTGTTTTTTGTTGCAAGTTCCTGCCATTGCAGTCCCTTGTGCTTGCACTGAAAATTCTCCATATTTAAAGAGTTGTAGTGGTGGTGATGTAGCTTTGGTAAAGGAATAGCCTATTTGCTACTTTGCAGTAAGTGGTGCGTGATGCCATACCATAAACGTTTGAGCAATAGTCTGGAGAAATATGGAGACTGACATTAATAGTCAAGTGCAGTCACCCGAAGTGGAGACTGACAAGTCCATTTGCATCAGTGGGAATTTCCACTGCAAGCCTCTTCATTTAAAATCAGTTTTGCACAAATATCAAATTAAAAAATAGCAAGAAATTGAACCAGCTTTGAGGAGATATAAAAAGATTAAACTAATTTAAACAAATATTTGTAATTCCTCATGATTTCTCATTTAACATAGATATTAATCTTCAAGCAGCTGAGTTTCTGTTTAACAATAAGACTTTATACAGCACCTTCCACAACCTCAGCCTATATAAAGCCCTTAGAAGCTATACATGAAATGCTGAAGAGACTCAACAGGTCAGGCAGCCGCTGTGGGGGGAATGGATAGATGAGTTTCAGGACGAGACCCTTCTTCAAACTAATGGTTACTTTCTCTCCACAGATGCGGCCTAACCCACTGAGTTTCTCCCACACTTTGTGTTTTGCTCAAGATTCCAGCATTTGCAGTTCCTTGCGTCTTCTTCCGAAAACCTCTAGCATTCTACTTGAAATGGGACAGATAACTTCTTAAACAATAGATCCAAATATATAGTTCAGGAAAGATTTCTCTCTAAATAGATCCTATTATTTATGTTATGAGTTAGGGTCAGACAATGTGTCCATAAGTTCTAGGAGCAGAATTAGGCCATTCGGCCAATCAAGTTTACTCCGCCAATCAATCATGGCTGATCTATCTTCCCAGTCTTCTGTCTTCGCCCCCTAACACACTTACTGTCAAGACTCTTAATACTCTCAGTCTCCACCTTAAAAATATCCATTGACTTGGCCTCCACAATGTTAGAAACCATTACTTTGGCAGTCTCATTGGACAGGATGATAGAAAAGCATCGTCTGAGAAACTATGTTATCTCAAAACATGCTTCATGCCTGTGTGTGGCATCATCAGCCTTTTGTTATAGCGGTAATCTTGAATGGAAAATACTATGAAGATACAAGGGATTGCAGATGTTGGAATCTTGACCGAAGCTCAAAGTGCTAGAGTATCTCAGCAGTTCAGGCAGCATCTGTGGAGGGAATGGATAGACGATATCTGGCCCAAACATTGCTTATCCATTTCCTCCACAGATACTGCCTGCCCTGCTGAGATACTCCAACATTTTGTATTATGGAATAAAACATGGTTACCAAAAGAGCAATCCTTGAATCTACAATCCTTAACGTCAGGTTAATAGCGTAAAGAGAAAACATATCGTCTACCGTGTTATTAATAAGGTTTTTGGCTATTGTAACCTTCAAAAATGAGTTTTATGCAAAATGTAATTAAACAAAAAGTTATAAAATCAACCAGTTAGGAGATCTGTTCAAAAATATATTTTGGATACTGTGCAGAATAGGGACTATTATGTTAAACATTCAGAACATTTTGTAAAATAAAAGGAGCCATTATCATGTCCAGGTAGTTCCCTGCTTTGATAGGAATTAATTCAATGAGATTGTTGCTGTCACAGCTGTTTATGGTTTTTAAAAAAAGGCAATCCCTCTCTTAAATCATTTCCTGCTAGTTTCTACTTTGTCATCCTGTGTGAAAGGCGATGGTTTGAAGAAACAAAAACATTAGATGATTTGCTGTAAAATTATCAAACTTAGGGTTATTTAAGAGCCCTGTGGGATTCTTTGATCTGCTTATAATTTTCTGCTTGATTACTGAGGCCTGAAAGTTGGCTTATTTTTTCTCTGTTATAACTAGGGTTGCCAACTTTCTCACTCCCAAATAAGGTGCAAGGTGACATCACCGCCCCGCACCCCACGTGACCTGACCCAGCCAGTGGCCACGTGCTCCTGCTGTACCAATGGTGGCCGCCCAGGCCGGGAGGCGGGTTGCTACGCAACCTCAGTCAGGCGGCGCCCGGGGTTCCGGGCCTACACTGCCTGGGCCTACAGCATCCGGGCTTGCAGCTTCCGGGCCTACAGCGCCCCCCCCGGGCCTAATACGGGACAGTTGGCAACCCTAGGTATAACTGATGCTCTGGTAAAATCCAAAAGCCATTGCTTATGGAAATATGATGCAACAGAACCATGGGTGCTCTTCTAATGGAACTCCTTCCAAACTAATCTCATTCAGCCATTGATTAGTCAATGACCGCTAGAGAGCAGTCCTGAACTACTATCTACATTATTGGTGCCCCTCGGACTATCTTTGATCAGACATTACTGGCTTTACTTTGCACTAAACATTATTCCCTTCATATGTACACCCTAAATGGCTCGATTGTAATCATGTATTGTCTTTCTGCTGGAAAGACTGGTTAGCACGCAACAAAAGCTTTTCACTGTACCTCGATACACATGATTATAAACTAAATTGAACTGAGTCATCCATATGGAATAATGTGATATCATCTGCCACTGTGAACCAGTCAGGCTTCTGCTGCTCACCCTTGCCTCTCCTGCAAAGTGGCAGATGCTGACAATCCAAAATAAATACAGAAAATGGTGGAAACACTCAGCCGGTCAGGCAGCATCTGTGGAATAGGGACCGAGTTAAAGTTTCCCTGAAACTATGATCTACCTTCATAGTTCCAAGAGCAGAATAAGGCCATTTGGCCTATCAAGTCTACTCTGCCGTTCAATCATGGCTGACCTATCTCTCCCTCCTAACCTCATTCTCTTGCCTTCTCCCCATAACCCATGACACCTGTACTAATCAAGAAGTCCACTATAAACAATATCCGTTATATTCAGTCTGAAGAAGGGTCTCGACCCGAAACGTCACCCATTCCTTCTCTCCAGAGATGCTGCCTGTCCCGCTGAGTTACTCCAGCATTTGGTGTCTATCCGTTATAGAGGACTGTATTTGGAAGTGTTTACTGTATATGTAATTGAAGAGAGTCTGCTTCCACAGCTTCACATGCCAAAGTAATTCCACAGTTATAAAGGGCACAGTAATAATCTTCAGGAAAAAAAACTGCAGATGATGGTTTAAATCGAAGGTAGACACAAAATGCTGGAGTAACTCAGCGGGTCAGGCAGCATCCGGAGAGAGAAGAAATGGGTGACGTTTCGGGTCGAGACCCTTCTTCAGACTGATCAGTCTGACCGGAAACGTCACCCATTCCTTCTCTCCCGAGATGCTGCCTGACCCGCTGAGTTACTCCAGCATTTTGTGTCTACCAGTTATAATCTTTTATTGATAAGAGTTTATCAACCTAGAATAACATCAATAAAATAAGCATCCTCCGAAACATTCATTCTATTTATTTTGTTTTTTTGCTGTGCAGCCTGGAATCTTTGGAAAATATTCCCATATAGTTGTGAACACATAATGATCCAGCTTCAGGGAACAGTGCAGTTGCCCCAGCAGCCGTTCATCGCTAGCAGTAAGAGGCCAGGCTCCACTGAGTCCCACTCCCTGATATCACACCTCAGTCCCCCAGTACAACACAAGCAGCCCTTGAAATCTTCACAGTTTTCTGTTTAACAGCCAACAGCAAACCCCTGAAGACCTGCTTTAAAAAGTCGAGATTTTTTTTATTCGAGATTTCTTTTATGATGTCAACCTTGGATTTTGTTTTCAACATACAGGCTCTCAAAAGTGTTTAGACCACCGATATTTTTGCATAAAAGGAACATCATTTAATATGCTAGTCAAATATGCTAGTCAATTACAACATGACTCAGGGGTAGTATGTGTAGGAAGAAACTGCAGATGCTGGTTTACACCTAAGATAGACACTAAAGTCTGGAGTAACTCAACGGGACAGGCAGCGTCTCGACTCGACACGTCACCCATTCCTTCTCTCCAGGGATGCTGCCTGACCCACCGAGTTACTCCAGTATTTTGTAGGATACTAAATGTGCCTGAACCTAGTGGTCTGTGACTTCAGGCTTCTGTACCTCCTGCCCAATGGTAACAGTGAGAAGAGGACATGCCTCGATGGTCGGGATTCTTGAGGGTAGATGGGACTTTCTTGAGGATGCTTTTGATGGTGGGGAGGGCTGTGTGACTGGGCTGAGTCCACAACTCTTTACAGATACCTCTGCATTATTTGCAACAGCTGCAAATATTTTCAAAGGAGTGTGTGTGTATGTTTGTGTGTACAGGTGCGGTGTGGGTAAGTGTGTATGTGTGTCCATGCATGTGCATGTGGAGCGTGTGTAGTGCTTGTGTATAGGGAAGGGTTGTTGGGGGGGGGAGATTTAACCTCTAACCTGAGCCAAAACCTGCATCTAAACCACCATTATCTGAAGGCATTTTAAATATATCAGCATGCTGCTTAATGTTCTCTTCTTATGAAGGTTAAGCTATTCCAATTCCTGGGAGTCTGATAATCTATAAATGACAAAGACCCTTGGCAACAAATTTGTTAGTGGGTTCTGCACACCTCCCCCAAGGCTCAACACTTATCTCAGGACTTGTAGAAGGGAGAAAGTATTGGTGAAATCTCCTAGTGACTATAGGCAGATCATCAATACCCACATTGATCACTGACACCCTGTGGAACCAAACAGGCTGCATCTGGCTCCAAGTCCAGAAGGATAACGTCACGGCTCTACACACCGAGGCTTTGCAACGTTTGAGATGTTTCAGATTCATAAAAACCATGATAAATAATTGTTTTATTTCACGAGCCGAGCGGTAGAATGTGATCATTCAACTGTCTGCTCATGGATAAGGTGCAGGAAATGAATGTGCCAGCACTGGTTAGAAAGGGTTTCCTTCACATGTTAGGCTTCAAACTTCTCGTTTTACAGGAACGATTTGGGAGGAAACTATTTTTAAAGAGATGGATTTAGCTCCAGCAAGATTTATTTTTTTCTGAAGCAATACACTTAGATGTATTCGAGACTGCACACAATGGAACAATATCTCTTTTTGTCAAGCTGCATTGTGGTTGGTTACTACAGGGAAACAATGAGAATGGAGTAGGTGTAAGTTAAATCAACTTCCGCCTGCAAAGATTTTAATATTCCAATGAGGTGAATGGCATATATATCGGCCCAATATTCTTCTAGTAACTGAGGTAAAATGCTGGAGTAACTCAGCGGAAAACTTGGATACATGACATTTTGGTTCGAAATGTCACCTATCCATGTGCTCCACAAGAACACAAGAAAATAGGAGCAGGAGTAGGCCAACCGGCCCCTCTAACCCGCTCCGCCACTCAATACGATCATGGCTGATCCTACCCCAACCCCCTTCCCACTATCGCCCTTCTTCCCACCCAAAAGAACCGTGTGATCTCCTGGGAGAGGCGAAAAACCGGATAAAAACCCAGGCCAATTTGGGGAAAAAATCCGAGAAATTCCTCTCCGACCCCAAGCTAGGCGATCGAAACTTGTCCAGGAGATTACTCAGGTCTTACTATACTAACAATAGCTCATGTCCACTTCCCTGCCCGCTCCCCGTAACCCCTAATTCCCTTGTCTATTAAAAAACAATCTCTTTCTGTTTTAAATTTATTTAAACGTTCCTGCATCCACAGCTCTCTGAGGCAGCTACAGAGGTGCTGCCCAACCTCGCTGAATTACTTCAGCATTTTGTGTCTATCTTTGGTATAAACCCGCATCTGCAGTTCCTTTTTAATACATTCTTCAGGTTCCTGCTTCATTTGATGGATTACTGTTAGTGCTTCACACCAGGGACTGGACTGTTCTGATGAAGCATCTCTCACCTGTAACGTTTTTCTCTCCAAAGATGCTGCCTGACCATCTGAGTGTTTCAAGTGTTTTCTGTTTTAAAAAAAAAAATCAGATCTGGACTTCTTTTAATTTTAAACAATTCAATGAATTATTAGTCAACAAGTTTCCTTCGGGCACAGCATTCTCCAATTCGAGTCATAGAGTCAAACATTTGAGCAATAGATAATTATCTAAGTGAGAGACTTGAAACATAGAACTGTACAGCAGAGGACCAGGCCGTTCAGCCCACAATGTCTGTGTGAAACAGGATGCCAAAGGCCTACTCTTATCTGCCTGCATGTAATCCATATGCATTTTGGATAAATTAAAATGCTGTGCCCCCCAAGATTGAATAGCTGTCCAGTAAGTCATGGGTTCAAATCCTTGGGTCATTCCAGCTTGTTTGTCTCACTGGGTGAAATCCACAAGCAATTTGCTTGTTAACTATTACAGTGAGCAAAACACCACAGAGAGGCAATATATTCCACCCAAGAGCAAAGAGGTATGCCAGCTGACAGAGACCAGAGGAGGTTCTATGATCTTCCCATACAATGCCACAGAAGGCTGTGGAGGCTAAGTCAATAGATACTTTTAAGGCAGATATAGATAGATTCTTGATTAGTACGGGTGTCAGGGGTTATGGGGAGAAGGCAGGAGAATGGGGTTAGGAGGGAGAGATAGAGCAGCCATGATTGAATGGTGCAGTAGACTTGATGGGCCGAATGGCCTAATTCTGCTCCTATCAGTTTTGACCTTATGACCTTGCCAGCAAGAGTTGAATTGCACTAACTGGTGAGGAAGGCAAACTTTGCACAAGTTTCTGAACCCAACCTTTCCCCCCCCCAAGCCTTCCAACGTAAGGGCTTGTAAAGGCAGCAGGTAAAATAACGCCAGTAAAACTCAACAATCAAACACTATATCAAACAAGACATCATATTGTTATTGGTTTTTACAAATGTTGTCATGTCAGAATGTAGTCAGTCGTTGCTTTGATTTTATTTTACATTTACAATGCCTCTGTGCCATAAGCTGAGAGTTTCAAAGCAATTGAACCAGTTTAGGGGAGGCTGCCATCAGAGTCTGAAAGAAAGCACTGTTTTTCCTCTCTCTTTCCAGCTCCAGTCCACTGGGAGCTCTGTACATAAAAACCCCATCAATAATTCAGGTCTTTTGATTACTTTAAAAGTTCCATTGAATTACAGCAACCAAAAAAATGTCTATTTGACGCAAAGATGAATGTAGATGGACATTGCAAAATGTTGGCAACCTGTGGATCATGTCAGAACAGATTGTAACTTTATCATTCTGTCACAGGGAATAACTTAAACCACCAGGATCACAGAGGAGGAGGGAACTTGTCATGAATTCCAATTTTACAATCTGTCAAACGTGTAACAGTGTTAACACATTTTTTCCCCCAGCCCACATGATTAACCATAATGTTTCTCTCTCTTTCTCCTCCACGTTCCCTCACCCGTCCATGGCGACTCGCTATCCTTGCAGAAAAGAAATGGTTTACAGATGAAACTGATAACGCCTTTCCCAGGAACATTCAGATAAAACCACTGAGCGGTCACATGGCTAATCAAATCAATCAGTACAAATCCACCAGCAGTTTGATTCCACCCATCAGAGAGGTAGAAGATGAATGTTGATACCTGTACAAACTCTAAACTGAGAGTGAGACATTGTGAAGCACTTTTAAATGGATGCTGGCTTTGACATACCACGGGCCTTGCCTTTACAGCATTTGAAGGACCATACATGTTATTCCACCAAGAAGCAGCAACTACCTGCCCTTGAAAATTATCTGCTTCTCCAGCATGGAAACACAAGGTTTTATTGAATGGTGTCACTGATAACTTGAAGACAATCGATGCAGACTGAATATTATGGCCAGTTATAATCAGAAGGTCTTTATTTTATAATGCAAAAACTTTGTCGTTTCCTACTTTATCTCTCATTTCTTTTTTGTGACCAGACTCGGATGTTCTTTCCCTTTAGAGGATGAAGGTCACAAGAAAAATTATTAGGCAAATGTACGCAATCCCTCAACAAAACAAAATAATAAAACCAGTATACTTCCAGCAGCAAGGCTTCCATTGTGGCCTGATGAGGTATTGTGGCATGTGAGCGCTTTCAAGAACGTAAGTTGTTATCTGTCCTGTGTTCAGGTAGAGCATAGAGCAAGTCCTGTGTTAAAATCTATTCAGCAATATGTCACTGCTCCTTATTCAGCTTTCCTTCTCCGAAATTTTCTGTCTTGTTAAGTTACGAAAGTGCTTGACTGTATGGCAATAGACAATAGATGCAGGAGTAGGCCATTCAGCCCTTCGAGCCAGCACCACCATTCAATGTGATCATGGCTGATCATTCTCAATCAGTACCCCGTTCCTGCCTTCTCCCCATACCCCCTGACTCCGCTATCCTTAAGAGCTCTATCTAGCTCTCTCTTGAATGCATTCAGAGAATTGGCCTCCACTGCCTTCTGAGGCAGAGAATTCCACAGATTTACAACTCTCTGACTGAAAAGGTGTTTCCTCGTCTCTGTTCTAAATGGCCTACCCCTTATTCTTAAACTGTGGCCCCTGGTTCTGGACTCCCCCAACATTGGGAACATGTCTCCTACCTCTAACATGTCCAACCCCTTAATAATCTTATATGTTTCGAGAAGATCCCCTCTCATCCTTCTAAATTCCAGTGTATACAAGCCTAGTCGCTCCAGTCTTTCAACATATGACAGTCCCGCCATTCCGGGAATTATCCTAGTAAACCTACGCTGCACGCCCTCAATAGCAAGAATATCCTTCCTCAAATTTGGAGTCCAAAACTGCATACAGTACTCCAGGTGCGGTCTCACCAGGGCTCTGTACAACGGCAGAAGGACCTCTTTGCTCCTAGACTCAACTCCTCTTGTTGTGAAGGCCAACATTCCATTGGCTTTCTTCACTGCCTGCTGTACCTGCATGCTTCCATTCAGTGACTGATGCACTAGGACACCCAGATCTCGTTGTACGTCCCCTTTTCCTAACTTGACACCATTCAGATAATAATCTGCCTTCCTATTCTTACCACCAAAGTGGATAACCTCACACTTATCCACATTAAACTGCATCTGCCATGCATCCGCCCACTCACACAACCTGTCCAAGTCACCCAGCAACCTCATAGCATCTTCCTCACAGTTCACACTGCCACCCAGCTTTGTATCATCTGCAAATTTGCTAATGGTACTTTTAATCCCTTCATCCAAGTCATTAATGTATATTGTAAATAGCCTTGCAGTACCCCCACTAGTCACTGCCTGCCATTCTGAAAGGGACCCATTTATCCCCACTCTTTGCTTTCTGTCTGTCAACCAATTTTCTATCCATGTCAGTACCCTACCCCCAATACCATGTGCCCTAATTTTTCCCATTAATCTCCTATGTGGGACCTTGTCGAAGGCTTTCTGAAAGTCGAGGTACACCACATCCACCGGCTCTCCCCTGTCAATTTTCCTAGTTACATCCTCAAAAAATCCCAGAAGATTAGTCAAACATGACTTCCCCTTTGTAAATCCATGCTGACTCGGAACGATCCTGTTACTGCTATCCAAATGCTCTGCAATTTCGTCTTTTATAATTGACTCCAGCATCTTCCCCACCACTGATGTCAGATTAACTGGTCTATAATTTCCTGTTTTCTCTCTTCCTCCTTTCTTAAAAAGTGGGATAACATTAGCTACCTTCTAATCCACAGGAACTGATTCTGAATCTATAGAACATTGGAAAATGATCAGCAATGCATCCACGATTTCTAGAGCCACCTCCTTAAGTACCCTGGGATGCAGACCATCAGGCCCTGGGAATTTATCAGCCTTCAGTCCCATCAATCTACCCAACACCATTTCCTGCCTAATGTGGATTTCCTTCAGTTCCTCCGTCACCCTAGGATCTCTGGCCACTAGAACATCTGGGAGATTGTTTGTATCTTCCTTAGTGAAGACAGATCCAAAGTACCAGTTCAACTCGTCTGCCATTTCCTTGTTCCCCATAATAAATTTCCCTGCTTCTGTCTTCAAGCGACCCACATTTGCCTTAACTATTTTTTTCCTCTTCACATACCTAAAAAAGCTTTTATTATCCTCCTTTATATTATTGGCTAGCTTACCCTCATACATCATCTTTTCTCCCCGTATTGCCTTTTTAGTTATCTTCTGTTGCTCTTTAAAAGAGTCCCAATCCTCTGGCTTCCCACTCTTCTTTGCTATGTTATACTTCTCTTTTATTTTTATGTTGTCCTTGACTTCCCTTGTCAGCCACGGGCATCTCTTACTCCCCTTAGAATCTTTCCTCCCCTTTGGGATAAATTGATCCTGCAACTTCTGCATTATTCCCAGGAATACCTGCCATTGCTGTTCCACTGTCTTCCCTGCGAGGGCCTCCTTCCAGTCAAATCTGGCCAGCTCCTGCCTCATGCCTCTGTAATCCCCTTTGCTATACTGTAATACTGACACTTCCGATTTTCCCTTCTCTCTCTCAATTTGTTGAGTAAAACTTATCATATTGTGATCACCGCCTCCTAATGGCTCTTTTACCTCGAGTCCCTTTATCAGATCAGGTTCATCACACAACACTAAATTCAGAATTGCCTTCTACCTAGTAGCCTCCAGTATAAGCTGTTCTAAGAATCCATCTCGGAGGCACTGCACAAACTCCCTTTCCTGGGGTCCAGTACCAACCTAATTTTCCCATTCTACCTGCATGTTGAAATCTCCCATAACCACCGTAGCATTATATTTGCGACATGCCAATTTTAGCTCTTGATTCAACTTGCACCCTATTCATATTCATATTCTGCTTTTAAATTGTTTTTGAAATGGGAAGTTTAAGACCACAAATTGGTTAACACACATCGTAGCAGAGTAGATTGCACTTTGTGGAGCATTCTGGGAGGGTAAAGCGACATTAATGTTAATTCGATGAAGTAGAAAACATTGCAAAGTTGATTAACTGAAGCAAGCTTGCACAGCACCTTAACCTAGTTCAGAGTTCCCAAGCCGCAATTACTGACCTGAAGAGCTCAATGTGTTGACACCCACTGCTCCCCCTCACCCCACTCCACTCATCGATTCAATTGCCATCACAAGGAGACAGCCGGCCTAAGCTTAATGCAAACTCACAGCACCAGGATGGGAAGAGATATACTGCAGGCATTCTTATTCTTTGCACTCACACCTTGCTGTGATAATCCTACAAGGTCAGCTAAAACTTCTCTTAGCTTCATTGTTCTGTGACTGTAGCACTGAACATTTCCACACTGCAACCAGATAACACCTTAGTTCTGGAGTGAATTTTGAATTGTGGTTACTTTGTTGTTACATTTTGTAGGCAGTAGAGTGAAGCAATTGTGAATAAAATATAATACTACTGATTGGATTGTTAATAAGGAAAACTTGCTAACCTGTTTTAATCTTCAGCATCTACCATTCAGGTTTGATTATCACAGCGTGGGAATTAAGCAGATTAAAATCCAACAACAACTGAAAGCTAACTTTACTGCCCTTACCGATTAAAAATATGCATTTTCATCATTATTTGGCATGTCTTAGGTTTTGCATTTGTACAGCTTTCTTTATATTTCGTTCCTGGACTCTCTGTCGCTCCGTTTGCTCAATTGCTCCTGACAGCCTTGCCATGAAGATGGAGAATCATAGCAAGGACTCCTGCCTCCTTCTTAATTTTTATTTTTGGTTTGCAATTCTATTTTTATGAGTTTCCTTTCGCTTGGAAATTAGAGAAGATTAGTATGACGGTACTCAGACATGAGTGATATAGCTGTCATATCTGATATCTGGTGATAATATTTTGTCTTTTACAAAGAGAGTTTGTACATATATTGTACATGGTTTCATTTTGTATTTTTCTCAGATTAAAACTGTTGTATTTGTCTCCAAAAGAAAGAAGGTTGTGAGTTCTTTGCAAATTCCACTTGTCGACTCGCTGAGTATCAAGTCACCAACACTGGATTAAAAAGTATTTTCAATTGTTCCTTTTCCCATAATTGTGCACTGGGATTAGGATCCAGTATCTCTTCATAGAAAAAAATATAGAAAAGTTCAAAAGAAAAAGATTTTCAATAGATATCCTCCCCCAATAATTAAATGCATTAATAGGAAGCAGAGCTCATATTGAGACATCTTCCAACTAATGAACAAACACTTTAACCAAGGTGATGCCTCAGTTTATTAGAAATGGAAATTCTGACTGAACTTCATGGTGGCGCAGCGGTAGAGTCGCTGCCTTACAGCGAATGCAGCGCCGGAGACCCAGGTTCCATCCTGACTACGGGCGCCGTCTGTATGGAGTTTGTACGTTCTCCCCGTGACCCGCGTGGGTTTTCTCCGAGGTCTTCGGTTTCCTCCCACACTCCAAAGACGTACAGGTATGTAGGTTAATTGGCTGGGCAAATGTAAAAAGTGTCCATAGTGGGTGTAGGATAGTGTTCGTGTGTGGGGATCGCTGGGCGGAGCGGACCCGGTGGGCCGAAGGGCCTGTTTCTGCGCTGTATCTCTAAACCTAAATCTAAAATCTAAAAAACATGTTATTTCCTGCCTTTATAAAATAAGTCTCTTTTATAATTCCATAGCTTTGTTTAAAATGGATTCATTTTTAAGGTGCAGTATCATTACCCATCTTTAATTGACCCGTGGACCAAGTTGCTTGCTTGCCCATTTCAGAAGGCATGTGGAGGCCAGGTTACTGGGAGTCTGAACACATACATGCCGCAACAGATACGGTGGAAGATTCTCTTCCCGATGGGACCAGTGAACCGGGTGCAAGTTTACAACACTTGGATTGTTTCTAGGTCAAATTGACCAATGTGGCTTTTTATTCCAATTTAATTAAGAATTTCAAGGCCCGTGTTGCTGTGGTGGGATTGGAACTCAATTTATAAACTACTAACTAATACACTAACTAAAACACTAATAGGGAGAAGGGTGACCATCTTCAGGTTAAAGTTGCAGCCATATGCAACACACAAGAGTGGGTGTGGTACCATGCCAACAATGAGGCCAGCACTCTATAGGGGTGCCAACTATCTCACTCCCAAATACGGGACAAGGTGACGTCACTGCCCCGCGCCCCACGTGACCTCAACCAGCCAGCGGCCACATGCTCCCGCTCCACCAATGGCGGCCGCCCGGGCCGGGAGGCGGGTTGCTAAGGAACCTCCATCAGGCGGCGCGCGGGCCTCTGGACTGTCCGGAGCTAAAATGTCAGAAACCTAGAGTGTTGGGACCTAAAATGTTGGGGCTTACAGCCCCC
Organism: Rhinoraja longicauda; assembly: GCF_053455715.1. Classification (NCBI taxonomy): domain Eukaryota; kingdom Metazoa; phylum Chordata; class Chondrichthyes; order Rajiformes; family Arhynchobatidae; genus Rhinoraja; species Rhinoraja longicauda. The sequence goes on along the minus strand of NC_135987.1, from coordinate 17,869,329 downwards.
CCCCCTCCCCCCGGGCCTAATACGGGACAAGGGCGGTCCCGTACGGGACAAACCAAGTTAGCCCAAAATATGGGGGATGTCTCGGCTAATACGGGACAGTTGGCAACCCTACTACTCTACCAATGGAAGCTGGGATCAACATTGCCCCTAGACCTGGGTTCGCTCTGCAATAACTGGGGGTCTCTGGACTGCAAGAGTGATCACACCAAGAACTTTCCTTTCAAGGAGGTGCAGATGTTCATGGCCAGATTCAGGCAAACCCAATGATTGACAAACCATGTTTATCTGCTGGGGGCCCAGGTACAGCCAAAGCCTTTGCAACAACTGTCCTCATCCCATTCATCACATCAAGTGACAAGAGTGCACTGAAGCACCATTGACCTGAGGTTAAAATGACCAGTAGATCTGGCATCTTATGATTCAGTCAAACCACAGTCTCCCATATTACTTGGGATAAATAAAGCACAGACTTGGTGCTGTGTATATGTGCGTGTGGTAATAGTTCTATGATCTAGCTAAATCACCATTTCCAGTGCAGTCACATAAACCCTGTGCCCAGAATGAAAGTGGTAGAGAAAATGAAGATACTGTTCCTCGGTACCGCAAGGCTGTAAACCTGTCTCTCCTAGACAAGTGCAAATCCTGGATCCCACAATTACTGCATGCAGGGTCTTTCCTGCAATGTTACAGCAGTGTCTTCAACAAATATTTTGCTTACAAGGCTTGCTACCTGCCAAAGCTCCACAATACATCTGTCACATCAGCCAACCTCACGTCAAGCCATCTCTCTGGCAGTGCGTCTAAACTCCTGTGTTTTGTAGTCATAATCCTTTAGGGAGGATTAGACAAGATAGATAGAGTTGTTTACCCAGGGCAATGGCCGGAATGATAAAGGGAAAAGAATGGGACCAGACGGATGAAGAAGAGTAACCGTACCAAAAGGTAGATTACAAAATGCTGGAGTAACTCAGCGGGACAGGCAGCATCTCTGGAGAGGAGGAATGGGTGACGTTTTGGGTCGAGCTCTTTCTTCAGTCTGAAGAACTTCACCCATTCCTTCCCTCCAGAGATGCTGCCTGTCCCGCTGAGTTACTCCAGCATTTTGTGACCTACCTTCAATTTAAACCAGCAGCTGCAGTTCTTTCCTACACAGTAACCGTACCAGCACAGATCTGAAGGGCTGAATGCCCTCAAGGTGCTGCAACATCTCAAGGCTATGATTTGTGTGGGAAAAGCTAAACTCTCGTCTCGTCGAACTCAGTCTGAAGAAGGGTCTCAACCCGAAACGTCACCCATTCCTTCTCTCCTGAGATGCTGCCTGACCCGCTGAGTTACTTCAGCATTTTGTGATACCTAAGGCTATGAGTTGGATGGATATCTTGGCAAAATGTCTTCCTGACAATTTCATGTCCTTGACCAAAAAATGCCAGGATCACATAACCATTTCATGCAATAAAAAATATCTAAAGCCTGAACCATTGCCTGAACCATTGCCTGCTCTCCCTTCTAGAACATCACATGGAAAAATGAGAATTGGTAAGGCTCATCAGACTGAACTGAGTTTCGTCAGCTTGTGGCAGGGCTAACAAGTGGCTATAAAGTAGAATGAAGGTGTTCTGTCTGTAGACAGCCCAGTTTTCAGTTCTGTGGATCATTCCTCCTGCCTGACTACACTGGAAATGGTGGTTCAGCCAACACATGCACTGGACATAGAACAGTACAGCATAGGAACAGGCCCTTCGGCCCACAACGTCTGCTGAATATGATGCAAAACAAATTCTATCTCCCTGCACATACTCCACATCCCCCCATTCCTTGTATATCCATGTGCCTACCCAAAAGTCTCTTAAATGCCACTATCAATATCTGCCTCAACCATCACCAGGCTCTCACCAACCTCTATGTAAACAAATGTGCACTGCACGCCTCCTTTAAACTTTGCCCCTCTTTCCTTTCATAGAGTAAACAGCACAGAAACAGGCCCTTCTGCCCAACTCATCTATGCTGACCAAGTTGACCTAAGCTAGTACCATTTGCCTGCATTTGATCAAGGGTCTATGACCTGGAATGCCAACTGGTTCTCCTTCCGCAGTTGCTGCTTTACAAGCCGGGTTCTTCCGGTGTTTCTGTTTCTATTTCACCTCCAGCATCAGCCGTTATATTAGTTTCCCACGCTGATAAATCCCTTCTGCACCCACCTCTGTACCTTCAAATTCTTCCCGAAGCTTTGGTGATCAGAATTCAATACAATTCTTTCATGAGGTATCTCACAGATTTGCCAGAAGTCAGGAAAAAGGGAGGTAACGCACCATCCCACAGAGGGAATAACTGTGCATTGTTCCCTGAAAGTGGAATCTCATGTGGATAGGGTGGTGAAGAAGGCGTTTGGTATGCTTGCCTTTATAAATCAGAGCATCGAATATAGAAGTTGGGACGTAATGTTAAAATTGTACAAGGCATTGGTGAGGCCGAATCTGGAATATGGTGTGCAGTTCTGGTCGCCAAATTATAGGAAGGATGTCAACAAAATAGAGAGTACAGAGGAGATTTACTAGAATGTTGCCTGGGTTTCAGCACTTAAGCTACAGAGAGAGATTGAACAGGTTGGGTCTTTATTCTTTGGAGCGCAGAAGGTTAAGGGGGAACTTGATAGAGGTTTTTAAAATTTTAAGAGGGACGGACAGAGTTGACGTGGGTAAGCTTTTCCCTTTGAGAGTGGGGAAGATTCAAACAAGGGGACATAACTTCAGAATTAAGGGACAAAAGTTTAGGGGTAACATGAGGGGTAACTTTTTTACTCAGAGGGTGGTGGCTGTATGGAATGAGCTTCCGGTGGAAGTGGTGGAGGCAGGCTTGATTTTAGGCAGGCTGAGTCTGTGGAATTCTCTGCCACAGAAGGTAGTTGAGGCCAGTTCATTGGCTATATTTAAGAGGGAGTTAGATGTGGCCCTTTTTGTTAAAGGGATCAGGGGGTATGGAGAGAAGGCAGGTACAGGCTACTGAACTGAATGATCAGCCATGATCATATTGAATGGCGGTGCAGGCTCGAAGGGCCGAGTGGCCTACTCCTGCACCTATTTTCTATGTTTCTATGTTTCTATGTTTCTATGTTTCTATGTATATGGATGGGAAGGGATTGGAGGGTTATGGTCTGAGAGCAGGTAGATGGGACTAGGTCGGAGAAAGTGTTCGGCATGGACTAGAAGGGCCAAACTGGCCTGTTTCCGTGCTGTAATTGTTATATGGTTATATATGGTTATAAGATAGACGCAAAAAGCTGGAGTATGTCAGACGATATTGTCTAAACCGTTGAGTTACTCCAGGTTTTTGTGTCTATCTTCTGTTTAAACCAGCACCTGCAGATCCTACACAAGGTTTCAACAAGAACAGCCCTGAGAAATGACATGGAAAACCCAGATATAAATTTTAATGAGTAACTGGCATAGAATTTAAACTTAAGCTGCTTTGACATAATTGTAAGCAGCTTCACTGAGCAACAAATGGGGATGCATTTACAGTACTTGGTTCATAGTTGCTGAAAATACTAAACATGACTTGCAGCTGCAGATGTAAATTCTACAAAAGTGTAGGAAGCTCACTCCACAGGGGACTATTAGAACGATCACCACCATCACAAGGATACAACTTCTGACACATGGTAGTGTGACACACTTTTTCTCTTCCATCACATTATACCAGACAGACTGTCAGTCAGAAGAAGTACTTTTGATGTAATGATGGAGAACTCATGACAAGACTCTAAGTAGCATTAACCCCTGACCAGTCATTTCTTCAAAAGGGTAGCATCTCCCTTTGCTGGAATACCGAGACCTATTTGATTTGATACATTCTCTCACTTGGATGAGACAAATTGCTCCAGGAAATATGACTTAACATAATGTAAGAAAGATTTTTAACAATACCTTTTAACGGACCCCAAAATCATGAAACAGCAAGGGAGATGTTTAGCAAGGTTCCTGCAGCAACTAGGTTTTTCTTTAGCCAGAGATGTATTTTATTAGAGTTGGCAGTACAATATCAGCAGAAAAAACAAAAAAATAGGAAAAGTAGTAAGGGGTCAATTTTTGAACAGGGTCACTTACTTACAGAGGTGACAATTCATTGCCTATAAAGCAAACATTTTAGGGTTATAGAGTCATAGAGTGATACAGTGTGGAACAACTTGCCCACACCAGCCAACATGTCCCAGCTACACTAGTCCCACCTGCCTGCGTTTGGCCCATATCCCTCGAAACCTATCCTATCCATGTACCTGCTTAACGATTGTAAACATTGGGATGCAAGAAAATAACTGCAGATGCTGGTACAAATCGAAGGTATATATTTCACAAAATGCTGGAATTAACTCAGCAGGTCAGGCAGCATCTCAGGAGAGAAGGAATGGGTGACGGTTCGGGTCGAGACCCTTCTTCTGAAGAAGAAGGGTCTCGACCCGAAAGGTCACCCATTCCTTCTGAAGAAGAAGGGTCTCGACCCGAAACGTCACCCATTCCTTCTCTCCTGAGATGCTGCCTGACCTGCTGAGTTACTCCAGCATTTTGTAAACATTGGGATAGTCCCTGCCTCAACTACCTCCTCTGGCAGCTTCTTCCATACCCCCACTACCCTTTGTGTGAAATGGTTCTAAATGGTGCAAATTAACTGTGCTTTTAAATAAAAAAACAAAAATGGTTCACTGGTACTTTATGCCGCATGTACATGGATCTGGTTAAATTATTTGTTTCGCATTCATGGATTCGTATGGGCACAGAAACAGGTCCCTCAGCCCAACTCGTACATGTTGACCTTGATGCTAGTCCCTTTTCCTCACGATTGTCCCGTATTCCTTTCTAGACCTTTCCTATCTAATTCAGTAAAATGTTATTATACGGTGGCACAGTCGTATCCGAGTGCAATGTTTGTAGTGTAAGAATAGCAGATCAAGAACAGAATCCAGAACAAGGGGTCACAGTTTAAGGATAAGGGGGAAGTCTTTTAGGACCGAGATGAGAACGTTTTTTTTCACACAGAGAGTGGTGAATCTGTGGAATTCTCTGCCACAGAAGGTAGTTGAGGCCAGTTCATTGGCTATATTTAAGAGGGAGTTAGACGTGGCCCTTGTGGCTAAAGGGATCAGGGGGTATGGAGAGAAGGCAGGTACGGGATACTGAGTTGGATGATCAGCCATGATCATATTGAATGGCGGTGCGTACAGGCTCGAAGGGCCGAATGGCCTCTCCTGCACCTATTTTCTATGTTTCTATTACACCGAGGTGACACATAAAGAGTGGCCACGTGTCCAGTGCCATCTCGTAGCCAAGTTAAATATATTCTGCAACTGGGTCAGGGGGCGCACAGTCAGAACGAGGTGACATGGCTTGGGTTTCTCATCAGCACACCGCTGTGTAATCCAGTCGGAACCCAGCGGAACCACACTCAGGCAAGAAATCCGAGACCATTTCCAGGAGCCGGCTTAAAAAGTTACAGACCAGAGCACTCCTGCCAACTCTCTGCATGTCATTTTAAATCAGATGGATGTCAGCAGTGAGTTACCAAGACAGCTGACCACAAACAGGAAAAATTTAACCATTCACAATGCCAGTGTTTCAGTACAGTACAAAGACGGTCTGCAACTCAATAATCTGCACAAATTCAGTGTGCTCTCCATGGGCCAATGTTTCTCTGTATGTACTTTCTTTCAGGGGAAAAAAGTCATTATCTTTCTGTAATTTTTCATTATGGTGAAATCAAATCAGAAAGCAAATCAAACTTGTCAATGGAATTCTACATCTAATTGAAGCCGCCACATAATCACACGACAATGAAAATGTCCATCGACCTTATCCTTTACCAATAAGCTCAATCAACAATCTGCCGCAGTGTCAATAGGGTTAACAAATCGGAAGCCAAAGTGTGCTTTCAGATACATGTGTCAACCATTCTCCATTTCCAGTGCTGCCAATATGAGCTTCGTGCCTCAGTGAAAATCCATGCCGTCTGAATCATGAGCAAACAATTAACATCAGCCCCTTGTTCGACCGCCATCCAGAAAGAACAGGACTGATCTCTGTCCAAGATGCACAGCATCATATGATTCACCAGATAGTTCCTCTGTCCCTCTCTTTCCCCGCCCCCTTCCAGTTCTCCCACTGTCTTCCTGTCTCCTACTACATCCTATCTTTGTCCCGCCCCCTCCCCTGACATCAGTCTGAAGAAGGGTCTCGACCCGAAACGTCACCCATTCCTTCTCTCCTGAGATGCTGCCTGACTCGCTGAGTTACTCCAGAATTTTGTGTCTACCCTCGATATGAACACCAAAGATAGACTCAAAAAGCTGAAGAAGGGTCTCGACCCGAAACGTCACCCATTCCTTTTCTCCAGAGATGCTGCTTGACTCGCCGAGTTACTCCAGATTTTTGTGTCTACGGTTTAAACCTTCCTACATCATATGACCACCATATTCCCACAGGATTCACCATTGACCATGAATTTAATCTTCTCTTACCTGAAAGCTTCTGCCTTCAGCTGATTGATGTCCTTCAAGTCAACATGAGGCAACTCTTCTGTTGCCCATTGGGGGCTGCGGGGAATCTAATGAATCTTTTCCTGCACCTGGGACACAAAGTCCTGCGATATAATTTTCCGCCTACTTCCACAAAACGCGATCCAGGAAAGCTTATCAAACATTGAGCGCTTTCCTGGAGTAAAACTTGTCATTCATGATGACTTGCACATGTTAATGCTTACTGTAAAACAGCACAGAAACCTGCTGTACTAAACATTTAGTTAACGAGAGTTAGAGGTACAGGAAGGTAAAGTGCCCTTCGGCCCACCATTGATCACCTGTACACACTCGTGCTATGTTAATCCACTTGCACATCCACTCCTTGCACACCAGGTGACATCTTATCAAAACGTATAAGATTATTAAGGGGTTGGACACGTTAGAGGCAGGAAACATGTTCCCAATGTTGGGGGAGTCCAGAACAAGGGGCCACAGTTTAAGAATAAGGGGTAGGCCATTTAGAACGGAGATGAGGAAAAACTTTTTCACCCAGAGAGTTGTGAATCTGTGGAATTCTCTGCCTCAGAAGGCAGTGGAGGTCAATTCTCTGAATGCATTCAAGAGAGAGCTAGATAGAGCTCTTAAGGATAGCAGAGTCAGGGGGTATGGGGAGAAGGCAGGAATGGGGTACTGATTGAGAATGATCAGCCATGATCACATTGAATGGCGGTGCTGGCTCGAAGGGCCGAATGGCCTCCTCCTGCACCTATTGTCTATTGTCTATTTACAGAGAGCAATAAACCTATAAACCCACTTGTCTGTGGGAGGTGGGAGGAAACTGGAGTACCCAGAGAAAACCCACGTGGTCCCAGGGAGAATGTGCAAACTCCACACAGACAGCACCCGAGGTCAGGATTGAACCTGACGTTGTGAGGCAGTGGCTCTACCAGCTATGCCACGATGCTGCCCTAAATACATCAGATTTTACTCAGCACTTTTGAGAGTCACGGGCAAATAAGGAGGGGGAATGGGATGAATGGGATTGCTCTCCTGTGATTGGCATAGTCGTAAATGGGCTGAACGGCCTCCTTCCAGAATCATAGAGTCATTCTTCTACATGGCCCTTAGGGCCAACTCGTCCATTCCGGCCAAGTAGCCCCATCTAAGCTGGTTCCATTTGCCCATGTTTGGCCATATCCCTCTAAACCTTTCACATCCATGTGTCATCCATAGTCATTATCAGATTATGAACAATACCTTATGACTAGAGCTCCACAAAGCTTGCAAACACCGGAAGTATTTTGCACTGGAATTTAACACTGACAGAAGTATTTTTAGTTTTCGTTTAAGTTTATTGTCACGAGTACCAGTTCCGCCTAAAATAATTTTACCCATCTCTCCCTAGTCACTATTTCCTCTCAAAGTAAATCTTGTTTAGGCTTGGAAATTACTGAAGCGGTTAGTTCCTTCGATACCCAACATAAGCTGTTGAGTTCAGTGCTACTGGAAGAATTAGGTCATAGAGTCACACAGCATGGAGACATCCTCTTTAGCCAAAAGTGCCCGTCTACACTAATCCCACCCTCGTTCCGTATACCCACCATTCTCTGTGTGAAAAAGTTGCCTCTCAGGTTCCTATTTAATCTTATATAAGAAAATAACTGCAGATGCTGGTACAAATCGATTTATTCACAAAATGCTGGAGTAACTCAGCAGGTCAGGCAGCATCTCAGGAGAGAAGGAATGGGTGACGTTTCGGGTCGAGACCCTTCTTCAGACTGAGACTTCACCCATTCCTTCTCTCCTGAGATGCTGCCTGACATGCTGAGTTACTCCAGCATTTTGTGAATGAATCCTATTTAATCTTTCCCCTCTCATCTTAAACCTGTGCCCTCTGCCTCTTTCAGTAAATGACTCTGTGCATTCACCCTATCTATTCCCCTCATGATTTTACACCCCTCACCCTCCTGTACTCTGTGGAATAAAGTCCTAGCCTGCCCCATCTCTCTCTTTATATCAGGCCCTCAATCCCTGGCAACATCCTTGTAAACATTGTGTAAGAAAACGAAGGTATTTATTTCACAAAATGCTGGAGTAACTCAGCAGGTCCGGCAGCATCTCAGGAGAGAAGGAATGGGTGACGTTTCTGGGCCGAGACCCTTCTTCAGACTGATGTCAGGGGGGCGGGACAAAGGAAGGATATAGGTGGAGGCAGGAAGATAGAGGGAGAACATTGTAAACATTGTGGTAAGTTGACAGGGTGTGTTGAGCGGTGATCCAGAGAAACAAGTTTAAATCCCATTCAATGACACCTCGAGAATTTAAATTCATGTCATTCAATAAACTTGGGATTTAAGACACCCAACCTCAGTAATATAGTTTGTTTTAATTTCACATTATTTTTTTATTATTGAAAATAAAACGTATTTTTATCAAACATTAATTTTTACTTTAACAGTATTTTTTGTTAAAAAGATAACATTTGGTTCAAAAAATATGAAACCCATCCTTACAAGGCCAGGCCTAAGCGTGACTCCAACTACAAACCAACTTTTAAATCCTCACATTAAACAATTAAAGGTGTATTTCCCTATCAAAGCATTTAAAAAACCCTCCCAGGTAAATTTGCAGGAGACAGTGTTAGTCCAATGAGTGTTTTTCACTGTTTCTCGGTACACGTGACAATCAACTAAAATTGAGACTGCTTTGGCTTTTATCAGTCTTGATTCAGCCAATTTAATGTAACACCAACCTTTACCTGAAGTTATTATACATAATACAACATAAACCAGATTCAGAGACAGTTTCTTCCTAGCTGTTATCAGGCAACTGAATCATCCTTCCACAATCAGAGAGCAGTGTTGAACTACTATCTATCTCTTTGATGCTCCACGGACTATCCTTGGCTGGACTTTGCTGGCTTTACCTTCCACTGAACATGAGTGCCTTATCATGTATCTATACACTGCAAATGGATTGATTGTAATCATGTACTGTCTTTCTGCTGACTGGTGAGCATGTGACAAAAAGCTGTACCTCGTAGAGTTGCCAACCGTCCTGTATTAGCTGGGACATCCCGTATTTGGGCTAAATTGGTTTGTCCTGTATGGGACCGCCCTTGTCCCTTATTAGGCCCGGGGGACGCTGGAGGCTCGGACGGCGCTGTAGGCCCAGACGCTGTAGGTCCGGACAGTGTAGGTCCAGAGGCCTGGGCGTCGCCTAATGGTGGTTGCATGGCAACCCGCCTCCCGGCCGGGGCAGCCGACACTGATGGGAAGGGAGCGTGTGGCCGCTGGCTGGGTGAGGTCGCGTGGGGCACGGGGCGGTGATGTCACCTTGTCCCTTATGTAGGAGTGAGATAGTTGGCACCCCTAGTACCTCGGTACACGTGACAATAAATTAAACTAAATAAACACTTAAGCACAGAGTTATTGTACTTGCCATACAACCAATTTAATGTAACAACAATCTTTATCTGAAGTTATTGCACATACTACAACATAAGCACAGAGTTGTTGGACTCACCCAGTGACCAGGGCTACACATGGAACACCTCCTCTCCTCTCCTCTCCTCCCCCTTCCTCTCCATGTGCTTGTGGACCCCACTAATTGGTGGCTGACTCAATGCCTGTTCAAAAGCAGGTAGCCCAAGAGTCAACACTCATTCTCAATGGCCACCCTGCCTTTGAGAAATGAGTCAAAGTGCTAAAAAAAAAAGACAAGGGTTCAGGAACAGCTTCCTCCCTACAGCCATTAGGCTATTAAACACCTCAAGTCCCCAATAAGCTCTGAACTAGATAGACTTGGGAGCATTGGTATTATCTTTTTGCACTATTATAGTTTGTTTTTTATGTATGTGTGTGTTTTATATATATATATATAATATATATTATATATATATATATATATATATATATATATATATGTATGTGTGTGTGTATTTACATATATGTATATATACATATGTGTGTGTGTATTTATGTATATATATGTTTATATATGTGTGTGCGTATTTATGTATATATATATATATGTGTGTGTGTGTGTGTGTGTGTGTATATTTGTATATGCACACACTGAACATTGTTCCCTCATTATTATATTGCTTACAGTGTACTATCAGCACTCTGCGTCCAACACGATATTCCAACATCAACAGTTTCTCGTATCTAAACTTTGCACGAGTCCCTTCAAGATGGCTGCTGCAAATATTCACCACAGTTGCCCATGTCTCATTGCATAAGGGAGACCACTGCTCTCTCTGTTCAAAGAGAATGGACTACCCTTTACTGTGTTTTGCCAGGGAGCATCAGGCAGAGACCAAGTGGTTTTGCAAAGGCCGAGGGCTTCCCCACGATGCCAGCTGCCACTGGATGGATCAGCGTTGCCTTGAATCACCTCAGGTAAAAGCAACACTTCATGGAAACAAGAAGTGATTTCACGCTGTCAGCTTCCACCTGGTTAGTGGCAAGTGCCAGCAACTCATGTAGGTTAGTGCCCCATGTCATGGCAGCTGTTTCAATGTTTCATTCTGCGGCATCTGCCTTGCCAGCTACATTTAACGCATCGCAACCAACCAGCACCAATTCTTCAACAACTGGCAGAAAGTTAAATAACATCTGCGCAACCTTTCCCTACTCTACAACTCACTCGTGTCCTTCCAGCTTTGACTCTGTGCAATTGCAATTTCCATCTTGTTGCCCTTGGCATGTATGCCTTTAATCCGTGTAAGATCTAAGCTCTGGAAATTCCTTCCGTAACTACTTGCCTCTTCAGCTTTTCTCCTTAACCATGGTCTTTAAAATTTATCTTTCCTGGAAAGCTCAGTACAAGGTGGACAACACAAAATGCTGGAGTAACTCAACGGGTCAGGCAGCATCTCTGGAGAGAAGGAATGGGTGACGTTTCGGGTCGAGACCCTTCTTCAGACTGAAGAGTATGAAACGACCCGAAACGTCACCCATTCCTTCCCTCCCAAGATGCTGCCTGACCCACTGAGTTACTCCAGCATTTTGTGTCTACTTTCCATTTAAACCAGCATCTGCAGGTTTTTTTCCTATATCTTTAGCAAGGTCTTCATTTATCATTCATTCTTCATTGCCCATTGAATTGCCCATGGAAATGTCAAAGACTGGAGGGCATTGCTTTAAGGAAAGAGGGCCAAAGTTTAAACGAAAAGTGCCGGGCACGTTATTTACACAGAGAATGATGGGTGCCTGGAACACGCAGATAGGAATGGTGATGGAAACAAATACAATATTGACGTTTAAGAGGCTTTTAGATGGGCGCATGGATATGCAGGGAATGGGGGGATATGGACCATAAGCAGACAGAGGAGATTACTTTAACTTGACATCATGTTCAGAGCGGACATTGTGGGCCAAAACACCTTTTCTATGCTGTCCTGTTCTATGTTTCAGTTCAGTTTATTGGCACGTGTACCGAGGTACAAAGCTTTTGTTGCCTGCTCGCCAGTCAGCAGACAGACAATACATGATTACAATTGATCTATTTACAGTGCATAGATACGTGTTATATGAATTGAGTATTTGTTGAGGCACTGTAGAGAACAGATAAATACCAACCATGTCTCATATTATGTTAGGTCCGGAGTCACAACCGGATTCCTTTATATCGCCTATGAATCCTTAATACCCGCGTCATTGAGGGTTTGCTAATCTTGCCATTCTTGCCTTTCACACATTATCCTTGAAATCTTACTGGATTATTTTCTTAAATGTGACAAGAATATCATAGTATTAGAAGTATAAGAAAATAACTGCAGATGCTGGTACAAATCGAAGGTGTTTATTCACAAAATGCTGGAGTAACTCAGCAGGTCAGGCAGCATCTCGGGAGAGAAGGAATGGGTGACGTTTCGGGTCGAGACCCTTCTTCAGTCTGAAACGTCACCGATTCCTTCTCTCCCGAGATGCTGCCTGACCTGCTGAGTTACTCCAGCATTTTGTGAATAAATACATAGTATTAGTGTGGACACAAGAAACTGCAAATGCTGGAATTTTGAGTAAAACACAAAGTGCTGGACTAACTCAACAGGTCAGGCAGCATCTGTGGAAGGAATGGATAGACAATGTCTCTAAGAAAGCACCCTACCAAAAATGTCACCTATCTTTTCCTCCCACAGAAGCTGGCGGACCTACTGAGTTACACTCTGTGTTTTGCAATAGTATTGGTGTAAGTGGGTGTTTGATGGTCAGCACAAACAACTCGGGCCAAAGGGCCTGTTTTGCTGCTATTTGTTTCAACAACTCAGCTCTGTGGATAGGAGAGCTTATAAGGTGTGGCACGGTGGCGCAGCGGTAGAGTTGCAGCACTAGCCCTTACAGCACTTGCATCGCCAGAAACCCAACTACGGGTGCTTCTGTACGGAGTTTGTACATTCTCCCCGTGACCACGTGGGTTTTATCTGAGATCTTTGGTTTCCTCCCACACTCCAAAGACGTACAGGTATGTAAGTTAATTGGCTTGGTGTCTGTGTAAATTGTCCCCAGTGTGTGTAGGATAATGCTAATGTGCTGAGATTGCTGGTCGACACGGACTTGGTGGGCCGAAGGGCCTGTTTCCGCGCTGTATCTCTAAAACTAAAACAAAGCTAAAAGAACTCTCCAATGAGAATGTCACGGATATGTTGTCTAATTTTTTTGAACCATGGAAAATAAGACAACATCTTTTATTATTTTTTTAATGTATTGTCTTGCAGAGATAAAAGTTGACTGATGAATGAAGGCAAACACATTGAGGACAACCTCTCTCGAAATCAAAAGCAGATTTCCAACTCACGAATTGAAAACCGCTGATGTCTCACATCTAATTCCAGAGAGGATCAGCCTTCCAACCAGTGCCTTAATATTCCTCTGTCTTCCTACACAATCAAAGACCTGGCTACACTCAATCCATCAGGAGAAGAAAATACACAACTCTCCCACTTTATTGTCAACTGGAGGCTTCAGACTCTCCAACAAATGTTTCAATATCTGTGTGTGTCAGTATGATGTTAACCAGTCAGGTAAAATGAACTGCACTAAAAAAAATTAAGATGATAAATAGAACAGTAGCATGCTTAAATGCTTTCCATGCTGCAAAGCTTTCACCATTTTATCCATTCATCAGCTTGTTCATTCATACATGCATGATACTCAGTTTTATCATATTAAATGTCTATTTCAGCGCCAACTTCTGACAGATTATAATGGAACTATACAAAAAAAAGTATGAAATAGATGTTGGAAATCTTGGAGTTAAAGTGTAGAGTTGTGACAGACATTTTACCTTTAAGCTTCAAACTGGGTTGATCAATAGTACACCATTAGAAAGTCTCAGAACTTTCTTTTCTCGTTTACTGTGCCCGATGGGTCATTCTAACTATAATCATACTTGTTTGAACTGCTGTTGTTATTTCATCCAGAACGATGGTCCTATTTAACGTGTGTTTTCCAACAATTATAGACACTTGTGGGATGTGGGGAATTGTAATGCCAACTTCTGCTTACTCAGAATGAACAGAGCAGAGCCAAATGCATTAAACTTCTACCGCAAGGGGAACATTACAGAATTTATGATGCCAATATATACCGAGATATTGAAAAGATGCAGTTCCTCACTTGACTTCTAATCACAAAAATACAAAGCAAACAAAGTGACTCATTCCCATCATTACCAATGGAATGGTTTAGACATGGCCTAACAGAGGGCAGCTTGCCATTGCAATATTTCTGCCCTCCAGTCAGTGTCAGGTGTTAATCATGCCCACAGCTGATGAATTGTCAGAAATACCACTTTCAGATTAATGTAAAGGTGCTACTTGGGCTACTGTAACAATAGATGCAAAAGATAGACACAAAAAACTGGAGTAACTCAACAGGTCAGACAGCATCTCTGGAGAAAAGGAATAGGTGACGTTTTGGGTCGAGACCCTTCTTCAGCAAAGGGTTCTGTGGCAATGTTTGAACGCTGGGGACTTCATCTGCTACTCTTGCACCGAGAGTGGTTTATTGGTCTTATGTATTGTTTGCTCCTCGTGGGCCTGGCTGGATACGAACAAGGTGGGTGAGGTTGGAAGTCGGCAGGTAGGACATTGTGGGCATCACAGGCTCATGGCTGGAAGAAGATCAAAATTGGGAGCAGACCATCCAATGATACACATCCTATCGAAAAGACAGGCATATAGATATAAGCCTCTATAGATATAAGATATAATCTTATAGATATAAGATTATTAAGGGGTTGGACACGTTAGAGGCAGGAAACATGTTCCCAGTGTTGGGGGAGTCCAGAACAAGGGGCCACAGTTTAAGAATAAGGGGTAGGCCATTTAGAACTGAGATGAGGAAAAACTTTTTCAGTCAGAGAGGTGTGAATCTGTGGAATTGTCTGCCTCAGAAGGCAGTGGAGGCCAATTCTCTGAATGCATTCAAGAGAGAGCTAGATAGAGCTCTTAAGGATAGCGGAGTCAGGGGGTATGGGGAGAAGGCAGGAACGGGGTACTGATTGAGAATGATCAGCCATGATCACATTGAATGGCGGTGCTGGCTCGAAGGGCTGAATGGCCTCCTCCTGCACCTATTGTCTATTGTCTATAGGCAGGAAGAGTAGGGTGGCTCTGTTGGCATTGAAATCTAATCCTTATTGAGAAATTATCTGGGATAAATTCAGTGTTTTATGCATTGGGGTTGGTTTGTAAAGGGGAGACAGGAAGGACAGTTAGGGCCAGTGTTCTTGGGTTAAAGAATTACATTTTAACTTGGACTGCCACTTTTAATCATGCTCAAAAGTCTGCGATCAAAGTGGATGGAGTGGATGTTGATTTGACCGTCAAGGAGGATTAAGTATGTTTGCTTGCACAGGATTTCACCTCCGTCCACTGAATCTTAATGGCAGTAAAGACTTAACATCATGAAAGGGCAGCAAGTTAACAAACAGTTACCACTTTGATTTAAATGCTCCACTTGGAGAAGAAGTGAAAGTTTGCGAGCGTAAGAGCCGGAAATGGCAACGTTGAAGCACGGAATGCTGATGGGTCATTTCAGCTCATTGTTGATATCTCACCATTAACAGAGCAGCAATTTCATTGTCTTCAAGAATCTCATGCCCAGAGAAATATTATCCTTGATCAACAGATAGAAAGAAACAAGCAAAACAGAAAAGCTGAGAAGGTGAATTCGAGCCGGGTCCTGCACATGATAAGGGAATAGCATTTAGTGCCAGGTAAAGCCAGCAAAGTCTGATCAAGGAAAGTCTGATGGTCACCAAAGAGGTAGATAGCAGTTCAGCACTGCTCTCTGGTTGTGGTAGGATGATTCATTTGCCTGATAACAGCTGGGAAGAAATCGTCCCTGAATCTGTTGGCGTGCGTTTTCACAGTTCTATACCTTTTGCCTGATGGGAGAGGGGAGATGAGGGAGTGGCCAGTGATCCATCTTTGATTATGCTGCTGGCCTTGCCAAGGCAGCGTGAGGTATAAATGGAGTCAATAGAAGGGTGTAGGAAAGAACTGCAGACGCTGGATTAAATCGAAGGTAGACACAAAATGCTGGAGTAACTCAGCGGGACAGGCAGCATCTCTGGAGAGAAGGAATGGGAGATGTTTCGGGTCAAGACTCTTCTTCAGACTGATGTCATGCTTTGATTTGATCTTTTTGTACCTTTTCATACCTCTAGTTTATCTCTCCCCTGACATCAGTCTGAAGAAAGGTCTCGACCCAAAACGTCACCCATTCCTTCTCTCCTCAGCTGCTGCCTGCCTTGCTGAGTTACTCCAGCATTGTGTGTCTAACCTTCAGTAGAAGGGAGGTTGATTTGTGTTGTGGTCTTTGCTGCGTCCACAATTCGCTGCAATTTCTTGCGGTCTTGGATGGAGCTGTTCCCAAACCAAGCTGTGATGCATTCCGATAAAACTGGATTACATGCAAATAAAAACCTCTCACTTCACCTCGGTACATGCGACAATAATAATACACTAAACTAAACTACATTAAACCAAACAAAACAGCTTTGACAAAGAAAATACCATCTTTCAACGATGGAAAGGTTTGAGAAAAATGGCACTGTTTTGGGATAAGGAACCATGCTGGTTTCAAGGAGTACGGAAGGCATAAGATTTATATATTTATATACATTTCTTTATTTGTCCCACACCGGGGAAATTGAGCAGAGGCAGAGAGAAAGGTGCCCAGTGGGTAGGATGTTTGATGTTTGCTGAAGCATTCAGCAAAGGAGAGGACATCATAGAGGGTGTCAAACCCTTCCTTCTGAAACAAGGTTAAGTGGCCTTAATGTTGTGGTAGAAAACCAGTGGGAGCGAACAAGAAATGATATAGCGATATTAATAAAGAGTGAACGTTATGTGAATCAGCTGTACTAAACAGTGCTCTGGTAACAGCTCCTTGAAACTCCCTTATGATGGGGAATAGAATCGAGTAGCACATCCAAAATGATGAGTATTCAATACAAATCGAGGTTTACAAAATCACATTCTTTAGTTCAAAAGATTAGATAAATTAGCTTCATCAGGCTTTCAGACAAAGTAGAAAAGGAATCATTAGGCCTTGTAACCCACTTTATCGACCCCTAAGCTACTCATAACTACATCATCTGACATACAAAGGAGGCAAATAGAAGTTGACAGTGGGGGGGAGGGAGAGGGAGGGGGAGGGGGAGAGGGAGAGGGAGAGGGAGAGGGAGAGGGAGAGGGAGAGGGAGAGGGAGAGGGAGAGGGAGAGGGAGAGGGAGAGGGAGAGGGAGAGGGAGAGGGAGAGGGAGAGGGAGAGGGAGAGGGAGAGGGAGAGGGAGAGGGGAGAATAATGGGGAAAAGGAGGGTAAAATAGGTGGGGAAGGGGATAGAGAGAGAAAGAGGGAGGGAGAGGGAGTGGTAGAGGGTGGGGGAAGGAGGGAGGAGGGAAGTGAGAGAGGAGAGGAGAGGAAGAGGGGGAGGAGAGGGAGAGAGGGAGATGGAGAGGGGAGAGAAAGGGAGGGGGAGAGGGAAGTAGGGGGCATAATAGGGGGGAGTGAAAGGGAGAGGGAGGGGGAGAGGGAGAGGGAGATGTAGTGGAGTGGAATATAGAGAGAGAGACAGGAAAGGGAGAGGGAGAGGTAGAGAAGAGAGAAAAATTGTTGAGGCGAGAGGCAGATGTGACAGAGTTAAAAATATACCGTTGGGGAGAGATTCAGGCATAGTTGGGGAGAGAAGTGAGGGGATAGGAGACAGGGATAAAGGAGATAAATGGGGCAAGAAGTAACTGGAGTATGGATGGAGAGACATCAGTGTGAAGAAGGGTCTCGACCCGAAACGTCACCCATTCCTTCTCTCCTGAGATGCTGCCTGACCCGCTGAGTTACTCCAGCATTTTGTGTCTACCTTCAACATAATATATGCTCGTTGTACCAATCTGAGTTGCTGCTTATCAGTGTACTGGGAATTGCACACATTATCTAACATGGCCAGACTACACGATATACCTGGGACTCCGTGAGAGAGGCAAAAGGGAATATACTCAGAAACGCTCCCAATTCATCACTGCGTTTTGCCAGAGCGAGACACAATACTCCCTGAAGTGTGGTAACAATGGGGACACAGGAGACCACAGCTGCTGGAGTCTGGACCAGAGAAACCAGGCAGGGTTAGGCTGCATCTGTGGAGGGAAATGGACAGGCGGTTTTAGGTCAAAACCCTTCCTCTGGATGGAAAGACTGATGGGGAGATAGCCAGTTTAAAGAGGTAGTAAAGGGGTTGGTTAGACAATGGGATCGGTTAAGTTATTAGGCAGCTATTCCACAGGTCTGCACCAATGATCGAGAGACATGACAGCTGAGGATTTTAATTTAGTTCCTTAATTATTCAAGCTCAGAAACGAGGCTGGTATGAATGATAGTGTAAGAAAATCTGTACGTTCTCCCCGTGACCTGCGTGGGTTTTCTCCGAGATCTTCGGTTTCCTCCCACACTCCAAAGACGTACAGGTATGTAGGTTAATTGACTGGGTAAATGTAAAAAATGTCCCTAATGTGTGTAGGATAGTGTTAATGTGCGGGGATCGCTGGGCGGCGCGGACTCGGTGGGCCGAAGGTCCTGTTTCCGCGCTGTATCTCTAAATCTAAAAATCTAAATCTAAAATAACTGCAGATGCTGGTACAAATCCATGTACTGGGTCTCAGCACGTCCACAGGTGGATGCTAGTACTGGGTCTCAGCACGTCCACAGGTGGATGCTAGTACTGGGTCTCAGCACGTCCACAGGTGGATGCTGGTACTGGGTCTCAGCACATCCACAGGTGGATGCTAGTATTGGGTTTCAGCATGACCACAGGTGAATGCTAGTACTGGGTCTCAGCAGGTTCACAGGTGGATGCTAGTACTGGGTCTCAGCAAGTCCACAGGTGGATGCTAGTACTGGGTCTCAGCACGTCCACAGGTGGATGCTAGTACTAGGTCTCAGCAGGTCCACAGGTGGATGCTAGACTAGTACTGGGTCTCAGCACGTCCACAGGTGGATGCTAGACTAGTACTGGGTCTCAGCAGGTTCACAGGTGAATGCTAGTACTGGGTCTCAGCAGGTCCACAGGTGGATGCTAGTACTGGGTCTCAGCATGACCACAGGTGGATGCTAGTACTGGGTCTCAGCAGGTCCACAGGTGGATGCTAGTACTGGGTCTCAGCAGGTCCACAGGTGGATGCTAGTACTGGGTCTCAGCAGGTTCACAGGTGAATGCTAGTACTGGGTCTCAGCAAGTCCACAGGTGGATGCTAGTACTGGGTCTCAGCACGTCCACAGGTGGATGCTAGTACTGGGTCTCAGCACGTCCGCAGGTGAATGCTAGTACTGGGTCTCAGCAAGTCCACAGGTGGATGCTAGTACTGGGTCTCAGCAAGTCCACAGGTGGATGCTAGTACTGGGTCTCAGCACGTCCACAGGTGGATGCTAGTATTGGGTCTCAGCATGACCACAGGTGGATGCTAGTACTGGGTCTCAGCAGGTTCACAGGTGGATGCTAGTACTGGGTCTCAGCAAGTCCACAGGTGGATGCTAGTACTGGGTCTCAGCACGTCCACAGGTGGATGCTAGTACTGGGTCTCAGCAGGTCCACAGGTGGATGCTAGACTAGTACTGGGTCTCAGCACGTCCACAGGTGGATGCTAGACTAGTACTGGGTCTCAGCAGGTTCACAGGTGAATGCTAGTACTGGGTCTCAGCAGGTCCACAGGTGGATGCTAGTACTGGGTCTCAGCATGACCACAGGTGGATGCTAGTACTGGGTCTCAGCAGGTCCACAGGTGGATGCTAGTACTGGGTCTCAGCAGGTCCACAGGTGGATGCTAGTACTGGGTCTCAGCAGGTTCACAGGTGAATGCTAGTACTGGGTCTCAGCAAGTCCACAGGTGGATGCTAGTACTGGGTCTCAGCACGTCCACAGGTGGATGCTAGTACTGGGTCTCAGCACGTCCACAGGTGAATGCTAGTACTGGGTCTCAGCAAGTCCACAGGTGGATGCTAGTACTGGGTCTCAGCAAGTCCACAGGTGGATGCTAGTACTGGGTCTCAGCACGTCCACAGGTGGATGCTAGTACTGGGTCTCAGCATGACCACAGGTGGATGCTAGTACTGGGTCTCAGCATGACCACAGGTGGATGCTAGTACTGGGTCTCAGCATGACCACAGGTGGATGCTAGTACTGGGTCTCAGCAGGTCCACAGGTGGATGCTAGTACTGGGTCTCAGCACATCCACAGGTGGATGCTAGTACTGGGTCTCAGCATGACCACAGGTGGATGCTAGTACTGGGTCTCAGCATGACCACAGGTGGATGCTAGTACTGGGTCTCAGCATGACCACAGGTGGATGCTAGTACTGGGTCTCAGCAGGTCCACAGGTGGATGCTAGTACTGGGTCTCAGCACATCCACAGGTGGACGGTTGAGGGATTCTACTACATAATAGATTGTCACAGAGGTGAGTATTTTTAACAGCCATTTTTTTCCCTCGTCAAAGTGACATGTTCATTCAATCACAGGAGATTATTCTATCCACCATGGTAGCCATCTGTTACTGTGATAAACTATTAGTAATCACAACATTTATGAATCATCTAGACGAGCGCTTGAATTGCAAAGGCACAGAAAGCTACGGACCAAACATTGGAATATAGGCTTCCTGTAAATGGATAATTGAGGATAGGTTTAGACAAGTGAGCTGTTTCTGGGCTGTATGACTGTAACTCCGCGAGGTTACATTGTGTTTACGGTGATTTCATTACTGAATGAGAAGGCACGCAGATTTATTTTGTGTGTCGGAGGAAACTGCAGAGGCTGCTTTACTCCGGGGATAGACACAAAATGCTGGAGTAACTCAGCGGGACAGGCAGCATCTCTGGAGAAAGGGAATGGGTGATGTTGCGACCCGAAACGTCACCCATTCCTTCTCTCCAGAGACGCTGCCTGTCCCACTGAGTTACTCCAACATTTTGTGTCTATCTTCAGATTTATTTGATAGTTTGTGGGACTCAAGGTGGCTGAAGGGCCTATTTCCATGCGGTACAACTCCATGAGTCCAAAACAAAGTGTATGCGTTTTTAATTCTGATGAAGAGCTGCTCTCAACGAGCACTTGTGTGGAAACGGATTTAACATTATAATTGTCACTCGAAGTTTGTTGCTTTATAAATTACGTTTAATTGGCAAAACGATTTGTTCCTTTGGTGGAGACGATTGAGTTTTTTTCTCCTGGGTATAGCACAGTCCTTAACCAATCAAACTTTCCCTGAATATCCATGTTATAATTGTTAATTTCAAGTCAGTTCCTCGGATTTAAAATATGCCATCCGGTAATCTCAGTGCACTGGGGCTAATTTAGCAGATGGACCATCTGTAAATATATTTCTGCAATGAAATTAAAAACCCTTTTAAAATTAAAATGATGTATGACAAAATATTGCAGATGTTCAACTGGTAGTGAGGGACGGGACAATTACAGCCTCGTAGATTTTAATAGTGACCTTGAAAAAGCGAACATTCCCACTGCTATCCCTCTTCCAAACTGACATTACGTTATCATACAACATTCAAACAGCTTGGCTAATGAACATTCTGGGAAGAGGCGAGACAAATGTGGAGGTATAGTGAGGTATAGTTTAGTTTAGTTTAGAGATACAGCGCGGAAACAGGCCCTTCGGCCCACCGAGTCCGCACCGACCAGCGATCCCCCGCACACTAATACTATCCTACACACACAAGGGACAATTTACACTTATACCAAGCGAATTAACCTACAAACCTGTACGTCTTTGGAGTGTGGAAGGAAACTGAAGATCTCAGGGAAAACCCACGCGATCACAGGGAGAACGTACAAACTCCCTACAGATAGCACCCGTAGTCGGGTTCCCTGGAACCCGAACCCGGTTCCCTGGCGCTGCAAGTGCTGTAAGGCAGCAACTCTACCGCTGCGCCACTGTGCCACTATAGGGGATGAAGGAGATTACAGAGGGTGGTAGACACTGTCTAGTCCATCGCAGGTACTGACATCCCCACCATCGAAGGGATCTATGGGAGACGCTGCCTCAAAAAGACAGCCAATATCACCAAAGACTCACAGCTCCTGCCATTGGGAAGAAGGCCCATGAACCTGAAAACCATGACCGCCAGATTTAGGGAGAGCTTCTTCCCAAAAACCATTAGGCTCTTGAGCACGAAACAAAACACTAACCTTAACTACGAACTTCTGTGCACTGTCCTTGGTTGCACTAAGTACTTCATTGCACTTGTATTGCGGTCACTAATTTATTTAATTTTTATGTGTTGTATATTGCATGTGCTGGCCTGTTATGCTGCAGCTAAGTAAGAATGTAATTGTTCTGTTAGACAATAGACAATAGGTGCAGGAAGAGGCCATTCGGCCCTTCGAGCCAGCACCGCCATTCAATGTAATCATGGCTGATCATTCCCAATCAGTACCCCGTTCCTGCCTTCTCCCCATACCCCCTGACTCCGCTATCCTTAAGAGCTTTATCCAGCTCTCTCTTGAATTGGCCTCCACTGCCTTCTGAGGCAGAGAATTCCACAGATTCACAACTCTCTGACCGAAAAAGTTTTTCCTCATCTCAGTTCTAAATGGCCTACCCCTTATTCTTAAACTGTGGCCCCTTGTTCTGGACTCCCCCTGCTGTTGTTTAGAACTGTTGTTGGTACATATGACAGTTAAACACTCTTGGCTCTTGAGATGTGATGATACAGTCAGAACTTGGAACTGGGGTTTGAATTCCAGTGAGCAAACGGCAGGACCAAGTGCAACTTGTGGCAGATGTGGGCACGCAGAGTTATATCAACCCTTCTCAACTCCGCATGCACGCATAAAGGCAAAACTACATGACAGATGCAGGGCCGATACACTTCCCAAAGAACAACAGTTGGTTAACAGATTGAAACTATTTGTCTTTTGTTTTGTAACTTGAAGCCATTTCCAACATTGTTTGGGGGCATCAGCTCATTGCAAATCACATCAGGACAATTAATTTAAATATAACAAACTGTGGTTCTTTACAGGAGAGAAAGCAACCAAAAACATTGTTGCTGCCTTTGACTTGTTCTTTTCATACCTTTCATCCCTTTGTTCTGTGCACCTTTACACATCTCTAGTTTCCCTCTCCCCTGACTCTCAGTCTGAAGAAGAGTCTGGACCCGAAACGTCACCTATTCCTTTTCTCCAGGGATGCTGCCTGACCCGCTGCGTTACTCCAGCATATAGCGTTTATCTTTAAAAAACCCATGAACTAAGCCATGTCAGAGACAGCAAAGTCTGGATGAAGAGGTAAACATTGAGGAGTGTGTTAGATGAAAGAGGATAAAGGGATGGAAGTCTTAAGGAGGCAGTTCCAGAGAATAGGGTTGGGAAAGCAAAGGACAGCCTGCAATTAACGTAATGGATATTCAAAAGATCAGGATCTAGGACTGCCGTTGGTTTCATTGACTATAGCTCTGCCTTCAACACGGTCATCCCCACCAAGCTCATCACCAAACTCCACCAGCTAGGCCTCAGCTCGTCATTATGCGACTGGATCCTGGACTTCCAGCTGGAGCGACCGCAGGCAGTGAGAATGGGCCCGCACCTGTCCTCCACTATCACCCTGAGTACCGGCACACCACAGGGCTGTGTTCTGAGCCCCATGCTCTACTCCCTCATCACACACGACTGTGTTCCTGCATTCGACACCGACACCATTGTCAAGTTTGCAGACGACACAACGGTGATCGGGCTGATCACCAACGGGGATGAAACAAAATATAGAGCGGAGGTGCAGAACCTGGCGGACTGGTGCTCTGATAACAACCTGTCCCTAAATACCATCAAGACCAAGGAGCTGATCATCAACTTCCGTAGGTCACATAACAGGGAATACGCCCCGATCTTTATCAACGGGGCCAGTGTGGAGAGAGTGTCTAGCTTCAAGTTTCTGGGCACTCACATTTCGGAGGACCTAACATGGTCCAATAACACTGCTGCGCTGGTCAAGAAGGCAGAGCAACGACTGTTCTACCTAAGAACACTGAAAAAGTCTGGTCTACCCCAACAGCTGCTGACGACCTTCTACCGCTGCACCATAGAGAGCATCCTAACGCATGGCCTCCCTGTGTGGTATCTCAGCTGCACGGAGGCAGAAAGGAAAACTCTTCAGCGGGTAGTCCATAGAGCTCAGAGGACCATCGGAACACAGCTACCAGCCTTGGAGGGCATCTACAACACACGATGCCTCAGAAAAGCCACTAGCATCCACAAAGACTCTTCACACCCCTGCAACAGTCTGTTCGAACTCCTTCCCATCGGGCAGACGATACAAGGCCTTCTACGCCCACACCTCCAGACTCAGGAACAGCTTCATCCCCAGGGCCATAGCTGCTATGAACCGGTCCTGCTGAGCCGGATGGTCACATCGCACAGTGATCCGGCACAGATCTACTTGCACTTTATTCTGTCTTAAAACTGTTACAATTTGTTTCGTTGGGTTGTTGTTGTTTAAATTAATTAATTAATTGCATCGTATGGGAGGCGCATTCCCAATCTCGTTGTACCCCTGTACAATGACAATAAAGATATATTATATTGTATTGTTTGCTTTTTGATTCAAGTTCAATGCCGTTGAGAGTGAAAAAGATCAGTGGGATGGGAACGTACTTGAATGGACAAATCTGGCGGTAACCAAGAGGCATCAGGTTCCTGATGATCTCAGTCCATCATTGTAACAGGGTGTTGTGATAGTGCCAGCCTCCACTACTTCCTCTGGGTGCATGGAATGAGCTGCCGGTGGATGTAGTTGGGGCAGGTACTTTTAGTGTATGTGGATCAATGCTCGGCATGTACTCCATGGGCCAAAGGGCCTGTTTCTACGTTATAACTCTAAACTAAAAACAAATCAGGGCGGCACGGTGGCGCAGCGGTAGAGTTGCTGCCTTACAGCGAATGCAGCACCGGAGACCCGGGTTCGATCCCGACTGCGGGTGCTGTCTGTACGGAGTTTGTACGTTCTCCCCGTGACCTGCGTGGGTTTTATCCGAGATCTTCGGTTTCCTCCCACACTCCAAAGACGTACAGGTATGTTGGTTAATTGGCTTGGTAAATATAAAAATTGTCCCTAATGGGTATAGGATTGTGTTAATGTGCGAGGATCGCTGGTCGGCGCGGAACCGGTGGGCCAAAGGGCCTGTTTCCGCGCTGTATCTCTAAAACTAAAACTAAAATTGGACAGGTATATGGATAGGGTAGGCTTAGCAGGATATGGGCCAAATGCAGGCAGGTGGGACTAGTGTAGATGGGGCATGTTGGTCGGCGTAGGCATGTTGGGCCAAAGGGCCTGTTTCCACGCTGTATGACTCTATGACCTGATGCTGAGACACCTCAGGGGTAGAAACAATGGCTCGAGAAAGCAGAGTGGCTAACATTGAGATGGAATAAGCATTACATACAGGCAGAGTAGATTAGTTTAACTTGGCATTGTGTACAGCATGGATATTGTGGGCTGCAAGACCAGTTATTGTACTGAGCAGTTCTATGTTCCATCACCGATCAGTGTTCAGCAGGGCGAGAATTCCTGTTATCATCTCCATTGGCTCATTGCAAGAGTTAAACTGAATCACTTTGTTGTGTCCACACAAATGTTGGTTACCAATTCAAATCAATCATTTGTTTTAAACCTATTTGTGAGGTGGTTTAAAAATGATTGATTGGAAATAAACTGGCCCACAGCATGTGCAGGCAGGCAGAACCAATCCTGATCGATTTAGCTGAAGATGATTGATCAGCTGATTGATCTGGCAGCAGCTTTGTTGACAGGGCTGTGAACATGCCACTGTCTCACTACAACAGGGGCCAGGTCGGGAACTTACAAATCTAATCCCAATCCTTTTAAAAACACAGCGTTTTATCCTTCTTCACAACTAAATTCGCATATCACTGTACCTTAATTGGTACAGGTGACAATAGAAGACCTTTGAAACCCGATCCATCCCACCATAATAGTTTGACAAAATGGAAAATAACCGTTTTTCTTCATAAAGATATCCATCTGTAATTTCACTGTGTCGTGCCTCTTTATAATATTTGCCCAGCAGAACAATTGTCTAGACTGGGAGAGAGGTAAATGCACCTTAAAGTTGTGCATCTACAACATCACAATAGATTTTTTTTTTGTGTTTAAAATTCAAGTGAGGTAAATGAAATGCATACATAATTTTAATTGTCATTAACATTGAGTAAATTGTTTGTCTAAAGACAGGAGCAAAAGAGAAATATTGATCCATTAAAGATGTTGCATTGAATTGTCACCCGAGATGTTATAGAGTAAACTAGCTATATCATTACTCCTGTCTCTCACTCATCATCTAATTCTTTGTTTATGCATCAGAACTGCGAGATCACTGAAGTCTGCTCCTGCAAACAAGTGAGAGAAATATTTAACAATTGCAACGTGGGAACAACCTGGTTTCTATCAGAAATACTTCCTGCAAAGATCAATGCACATAAGCCTCTAGCCCGTAATTGCACCCTGTCCATCTCTCTCACCTCCCCAATTCTTCTCTCATCTCCCCATCGGTAGGGCAGGCGCAGAGGGATATGGGCCAAATGCAGGCTGGTAGGACAAGTGTAGATGGGGCATGTAGGTCGGCATGGGCAAGTTGGGCTGAAGGGCCAGTTTCCACGCTGTATGACTCTATGACCTGACGTTGAGACACCTCAAAGCCACCCCAGGGATAGAAACAATGGCCCGAGCAAGCACAGTGACTAACATTGAGATGGAACGAATGAATGAATGAATGAATGAATGAATGAATGAATAAGTTTATTGGCCAAGTATGTGCATCTACAAGGAATGTGCCTTGGTGCTCCGCTCACAAATGACAACACAAGCATACAGTTAACAATTAAGCATTATGCACAGGCAAACAAGATTAGTTCAACCTGGCATGGTGTACAGCATGGACAGTGTGGGCTGAAGGGCCAGTAAACTAGCTATATCATTACTTGTATCTCTCACTCACCATCTATTTCTTTGTTTATGCTTCAGAATTGTGAGATCACAAAATCTGCTCATGGAAACAAGTGAAATAAATATTGTAATGTGGGCAGCAACTTGGTTTCTATCAGAACTCCTCCTTGCAGTGCACACAAGCCTCTAGACTGTAATTACACCCTGTCCTTCTCTCCTGCTGCCCCAATACATCTCACATCTACCCACCTCACCCTGCCCATCTGCCAAATCTCCCCAGTCCATCGAGACCAAGCTTCCAGAGGAGGTACCTGAGCCATGTACAATAACAAAGGTATTTATTCACAAAGTGCTGGAGTAACTCAGCAGGTCGGGCAGCATCTCGGGAGAGAAGGAATGGGTGACGTTTCGGGTCGAGACCCTTCTTCAGACTGATCAATAACATGTACAATAACACCTTTTAAAAGATGTTTGGACAGGTACATGAATCGGAATGTTTTAGAGGGATATGGGGCAAATGAGGATTGATGGGACTCACTTGGCAAGTGAGATGAGCAAGTTGGTCCAGGAGCCTTTACCACCTGAGGGGACTGAGGAAATTTGGCATTTCTCCAATGACTCTTAGAGACTACCACAGATAGCATACTGGCAGGTTGCATTACAGCTTTCTTTGGGAACAGCTCTGCCTAAGACCACAAGAAATTGCAGAGAGTTGTAGATGTAACCCAGTCCATTACACAGACTTCCCACCATTGACTCCATCTACACTTAATAATAATAATAATAATAATAATGCATTTTATTTATATAGCGCTTTTCATATACTCAAAGACGCTTTACAGAGATTTTGAGAACATAGGGAAATTAATAAATAGATAAATAAGTAAATAAATAAATGAACAGAGAAAGGAGACAGAAGGTGAGGTGACCTTCAGTGGTTGAAGGCAGTACTGAACAGGTGAGACTTCAGTGATGTTTTGAATGTGGTGAGTGTGGAGGAGTCTCTAACGGTTTGGGGTAGTGAGTTCCATAGGGTGGGAGCAGCGATGGAGAAAGCCCTGTCCCCCCAGGATCTGAGTTTGGTCCGGATGTGGGGGGATAGGAGATTGGCAGCGACAGAGCGGAGGGTGCAGGTGGGAGTGTGCCTGTGGAGGAGGTCGGTCAGGTAGGATGGGGCCAGGTTATGGAGGGCTTTGTATGTTATGAGGAGGATTTTGTACTGGATTCTCTGGGGGATGGGGAGCCAGTGGAGTTTATAAAGGACGGGGGTGATATGGTCACGGATCGAGGTGTGTGTGAGTAGACGGGCAGCGGAGTTTTGAATGTATTGAAGTTTATTGATGATTTTTGAGGGTGCGCCATAGAGGAGGCTGTTGCAGTAGTCCAGACGGGAGGTGATGAAGGCATGGATGAGGGTTTCTGCAGCTGTGGAGGAGAGGGATGGACGGAGACGGGCAATGTTTTTGAGGTGGAAGAAGGCTGTCTTTGTGATGTGTTTGATGTGTTTGTCGAAGGAGAGGGTTTGATCAAGGATGATTCCAAGATTCCGGATGTGAGGTGAGGTGGATACTGGGAGACCATCAATGTTGAGGATGAAGTTTTGGGTGGATTTGGTGAGCGTTTTTGGACCAATGATGATGATTTCAGATTTGTTGCAATTGAGTTTGAGGAAGTTTGATTGAAGCCAAGATTTTATTTCACTTGACGCTGCCTCAGGAAAGCAGACAACATAATCAAAGACTTGTCCCACCCCAGTCCACCCTTCTCTCCAGCAGAATGTGAAGAAGCTGGAAAATATGCACCACCAGCCTCAGACCCAGCTTTTTGCCTTCTGTAATCAGTTTGTCCCGCCCCCTCCCCTGGCATCAGTCTGAAGAAGGGTCTCCACCCGAAACATCACCCATTCCTTCTCTCCTGATATGCTGCCTGACCCGCTGAGTTCCCCCAGCATTTTGCGTCTACTCTCATAAGGTCAGCCTCAGTTTGTCCTCGTGCGGCCAATATAAAGCGTGGATGAAGGGGTGCAACTATGAGGACCCTGCCACACTTTAAATGATTTATCACTCTCTAGAATACATGCCCTCCTGTAAGCACGCTGGCCCTGGCAAAGTGTGTATGTCGGCCCACTGTATCAATTACTACAGGCCTCCAGGGCAAGAAAAACACTGTAGTGTTATTGCCAACATGACAATAAAATTTGTTTAATATCATGTCAGTGAGACTTTCCCCAAATAACACACAAAGGCACGCTTTCTCTTACATTTCACTTGCAGAATAGATAAGTTGCACACGTAAGGAAGAATTTTTTTCACCCAAAGTGTGGGTGGCAGTGGAGTACACAACCTAAATGGGAATTGGAGGCAGAGACTTTTACGACTTTGATCAGCAAAGCACAGAAGGCTAAAGGCCATGTGATGGGAAGGGAGCCTGGTATTCTTGATTAGTACGGGTGTCAGGGGTTACAGGGAGAAGGCAGG
This sequence comes from Rhinoraja longicauda, assembly GCF_053455715.1. NCBI lineage: Eukaryota > Metazoa > Chordata > Chondrichthyes > Rajiformes > Arhynchobatidae > Rhinoraja > Rhinoraja longicauda. Next base: position 17,839,868 of record NC_135987.1, on the reverse strand, counting down.
TGGATGGGGTTGAGAGGGAAAGATAGATCGGCCATGATTGAATGGCGGAGTAGACGTGATGGTCCGAGTAGCCTAATTCTGCTCCTATCACTTATGAATGTATGCTTGAAGGTGAGCATGGGGCTGATGGATCGAAGGGCCTGTTTCTGTTCTGTGTGATTCAATCCTTCTGTGGCTCAACACCATGCAATGCTCACAACAGCCTTCTCACCCACGATAGACAATACAATACGATACAATATATCTTTATTGTCATTGTAGAGGGGTACAACGAGATTGGGAATTGGGAATGCGCCTCCCATACGATGCAATAATTTAATTAGCTAGTCAGTATTAATTTAAACAACAACAACCCAACGAAACAAATTGTAACAGTTTTAAGACAGAATGGCCTCCTCCTGCACCTATTGTCTATTGTCTATAAGTGCAAGTAGATCTGTGCCGGATCACTGTGCGTTTTGACCATCCGGCTCAGCAGGACCGGTTCATAGCAGCTATGGCCCTGGGAAACTCAGCAGGTTACTCCAGCTTTTTGTGTCTATCTTTGGTTTCAACCAGCATCTGCAGTTCCTTCCTACAGCTATCTCACCCACCATCCCCACTGCACTAACTAGAAACAAAAACATGCTAAAACGTCGAGTTATGACGGAGAACTGCAAAGGTTAAAAATGCCACCCCTACTCAGCTTGTTTGCAAACCAGAATCGCTGCCCTTCCATTAACTGCACCAGTTCAACAGATGCTTAATCAAAATGGCATGCTGCAAAGACAAATGTTACCTGACCCGAATGTTGCTTGGATTTTAGACTTCATTTCAGATTTTCAGCAATTGCTGAATTTAGCTTTTGATTATTGAATAATCAACATGTCCTGGATTTTGTAAATGCTCTGTGTAGAAGACATTTAATATAAACTCGAGGTTGGTGCAACAGCTATTGATGATAGACATCAATAATAGGAAGGCTCAGTAATTATCAGAGACTCAATGTTGTCAGAAATATTCCTATTTGCTTTAAAGTGCGGATTCGTTCCACCACTGTCCTCGGGGCAAATGTGATATGCAATGAGCTTTAAAGAGCTTTCAGCTTTGCTCAGGTGTTTGACTCTACTGATGCCTGAGAGCTATGGTGACAGACGCTATTTATTCAGTGGCTTTGTAGTGAAGGCTTCACCCATTATCAGTGAGGCTGCATGATCATGAAGGGGGCAATTATTCACTGCAGTGACACTGGGGAAGAAGGCTTTAATGTGAACTGCCAGCCTTTGCACACCTGAGCTTCTGTCAAGACAGGCTGCTTATGAATAAACAGTTCCTGTACACAGCCCAACATTCTTGCTCACAATGTTGCAGAGATAGAATATTCTTAACCCTTTTACCAATATGTGTACCAGGGATGAGCTATGCTCGGCTTTTGCTCCATTCACGTGGCATCAGAAGGTCCATCATCAGAACTGGACATTGATTCTTGCATCACCTTAATCTGCCAAAGCAACACAATGGACATCTCACGGCTGCCTCCTGGTTTGATTCATTGAAAGATACAGCACAGAAACAGGCCCTTCTGCCCACCGAGTCCATGCCGACCATCGATCACCCATTCCCACTAGTGTTTGCATCTACTCCCTACACAGGGACTACTACAAAGGCCAATTAACCCGCATGGTTTGGGGGTGTGAGAAGGAACTACTGTACCACCTGGAGACAACCCATGCATTCACAGTGAGCGTGCGTAAACTCCTCTCAAACAGCACCCGATGTCAGGATTGAGCCCGAGAAGATGGACACAGAGTGCTGGAGTAACTCAGCGGGTCAGGCAGCATCTCTGGAGAAAAGGAGAACACGGGTCTCTGGTGACGTGAGACGGTGCACGGCTAGCTGTGCTGCCATAACGTGCACACATTTGTGATCTGATATCGTGAAGGTGATCGCACCAACCTCATGGCTTGTTCCCTTTATCATCGTTACTTTTTTGCGTATCTTCCAATCATTTGTCTATACATCACTGTCTATATCTCTCATTTCCCTTTCCCCTGACTCTCAGTCTGAAGAAGAGTCTCGACACAAAACATCACCCATTCCTTTTCTCCAGAGATGCGGCCTTTTGGGTCCATCTTCAGCAGTTTGTGTCTATCTTTGATGTAAACCAGCATCTGCAGTTCCTTCCTACAAAGATCACACCTTATTCCGTTCAACTCAAAAAAGGCCGCAAAACACATGCGTATAGAGTTGTAGAGTTATGCCAATGGTAGGTAGGTCCCGAAACATGATCTCAGATGGTCTTTACATTGAACATCTGGAAGACCAAAGTCCTCCATCATTCAATCCATTGAGATTCTCTCATATCAACTCTCACTGTAATCCCATGCATTGCAAAGAATCGGAGCATAAAGAGTGAAAGGGCAGGCAGCAATGATGGCATGCAATTGGTGCTGTGAGAACTATTTGGATGGGACATAGGAATAGGAATAGGAATACTTTATTGTCCCATGTGACTAGGCACAGTGAGATCCTTTGCTTGCAGACACAATGTACACAAATTGCAGCCACCTACGGCACTGACAATGTTATGAAGCACGCTGGCTCCCCCTTTTGACCCGCGAGGCATCGCCACCACCGCGAGGGTTCACCACCACTGAGGCCCAATCAAGGTTGGCATCTTGGTTGGCATGGTTGGCATGGAAGAGCTTGTTTTTGTACTGTATGACTCTACAACTCTATACACAATTGCGAAGAGAAAAATGGAAGCAGCATAGTTGTGCAATGGTAGAGTTGCTGCCTCACAGCGCCAGAGACCCGGGGTCACCGTACCATCAGTACTATCTGTACAGTTTTTTTGTACGTTCTCCCTGTAACCTTGTGGGTTTTCTCCGGGTGCTTCGGTTTCCTCCCACATCCCAAAGACGTGCAGGCTTGGAGGTTAACTGGCTTCGGTAAAATTGTAAATTGTCCCTCTTATGTAGTGCAGGGATTGCTGATCGGCGCGGACTCGGTGAGCCGAAGTGGCCTGTTACAGCACTATATCTCTCAAGTCTAAAGACCAGAGTGCTAAATGCAGTATTACAGCGTGCCAATGTTACAGGTCTACAATGACGTAGGTTGGATCAGGATGACACCTGACTTATGGGAGGGCAATTCAATTGTCTGGCAGCAGCAGGGAAGAAGCTATTCCTGAATCTGGTGAGATAGACAATAGACAACAGACAATAGGTGCAGGAGTAGGCCATTCGTCCCCTCGAGCCAGCACCGCCATTCAAAGTGATCATGGCTGATCATCCGTAATCAGTACCCCGTTCCTACCTTCTCCCCATATCCCTTTATCCCGCTATCTTTAAGAGCTCTATCTAACTCTCTCTTGAAAGCATCCAGAGAATTGGCCTCCACTGCCTTCTGAGGCAGAGAATTCCACAGATTCACAACTCTCTGGGTGAAAAAAAAAATCCTCATCTCCATTCTAAATGGCCTACCCCTTATTCTTGAATGGCCTATCCCCTGGTTCTGGTGCTTCCATGGGAATGCATTGGGCTGTGCAGGGAGGGAGCACAACGGAGCTCCCAATATGTTATAGCTGTGGAGGGCGACATGATTACTAAAATCACTAAACTCACTACTGAAGTACGGTAATGCTGTCCCTCTAGTGATGCTCCATCTCGGAGGCAGCTCTTAAATCGGTGGAAGGATGGATAGATTCTACACCTCGGGCAACCATTGTACTCAAGCCCATGATTGGCAGTTGAGGCAAACATCCATTGACTTGAACTGAATCTGACAATCATTTCTTACCCAAATCAACCGAAGCCCTTAAGGAGTCTTGACATCTGAGTTTAAATTTAGGAACTTCAATTTAAAATGACAGATGCGTTGCTGGGATGCCAAAGATTCACACTTTTGTCTCTCGCTGGAACATCATCTTTCCACTCTACATAAACCTTTCACTGCTTCACGGGGTAAGGAAACTTTTGAACAATAAAAGTTGTCAGCTGCCAGGCAAGCCAACATTTATGAGATAAGTAATCATTTGCTGATAAGTAATCAGGCACTAATAATGGACTTAAAAATGACAACTCATTTATTTTCATCCCACTGTAAAATGAGGTAGTGTAAGAAAATAACTGCAGTCTGAAGAAGGGTCTCGACACGAAACGTCGCCCATTCCTTCTCTCCCGAGATGCTGCCTGACCTGCTGAGTTACTCCAGCATTTTGTGAATAAATACCACTGTAAAATGAAGTTTTTTATTCTTCACATCCCTGAATATTCAGACTGACATTCCACCTCTAACGGTGCGACGCTGTGGCGGGCTAACAGTGAAGCCTCGCTGTGTCATCAATGGCCACAGTTGTGAGAAGGTGATTCTATTTCTCCCACTCACTCCTTGGCTGAGCGGTGCAATGTTTTGCAATGCGGTCGCCCCAGTCCGTGAGGAAATTAACCCACTGCCTGCTCCTCAACTGGTCACCTCTGAGAAGCGACGTTATAATTTTAAGGCAAGAGATGGAGATTGCAAACTCAAGTTCCGTCGATTTTATTTTTTTTCGGGAAAACTTCCCTCTCTCCTTCGCAAGCCATATTGTTTCATCTCCGGCTTAACACAAGCTGCAAAATCATGTTTGACAGAGTGCTGCGTGGATTCCCGAGCTTGGCAAAGTTCTGAGCAGGAGCCTGTCCTCGTTTCCTTTGTCTTTTAAATTATTGTTGCTCGGCACCGGGTGTTGTCTTTGCCTGTGTGTCTCACCTTGGAAAGAAGTAGCACATCTTGCAGCCTATTAGTGATTTTGCACACCTAGCTGCTGGTGAGACCTGTCAAGCTGCCAGCAATATTTGCTGTCTAACACCTACATTATCAGCTGGAAACTTCAAGGTTTCTGATTGTGATGATATAAGTCTCCGTGACAATCGAATGTATTTAGTATAGCAGAGCTGCCCTGGATAAACAGTGATTCTTTACGAAAACAAGAAGGTCATTACTGCAGATTGTCAAATCAATTCAGAGAGTGTCTCAGCGGATTAAGGCATCTTCTTTCGGCACTGACGTGGTGTCAATAGTACTGGGCCACTGGTGCATGGTCAGATGATTGAAGTGAAATGCCCATCAGTCATTGAGCTGAGGTGGACTAATGATTCCCTGTGCTGCCTATTAGAACTACATGACAACTCAATTCTTGTTGCAGGAAAAAGTGACCCTTGTTGCTTTACTTGAAGCTGAATTAAATTGACAAGAGCAGCTAATCTTTACCTTGGGCGATTAACAGAATTTAAGTACAAAACCACTGCAGCACACATGCCAAATGTATCTTTCTTCACTTAATTCCAGATATTGTTTTATATGTGGTAACCCCAGTTTATTATTGCATTGCCTTTCACGCTAAGGTACGACGAACAATTCCCACCTTGCAATGTCTGCATCCAGAACGACCTTCGCAGAAACCTTTGGTGTGTCTTGTAGACAGGTCGAAGACTCCAACAGATGTTTAGTCACCAGCTTCCAATGGTGCTCAGCTGGTAACTGACAATGCAAAGCTTGTATATGTCTTAATGCCACTGCTGGTGGTCCTTGTAATAGGTACAAAACCCAAAGCATCTCATAAGCAAGAATTAGAAGCTGATAAATTCTTTTTGAATGGCGAGTGAGTAATTGGCAGCTTCTAATAAAGGACATAGCTTCCACTTATCTTCATTTACTAGCAGCCTGACAGAATGACAGATCTCTAATCATCTCAAAAAAGGCAATGATTTGGGAGAAAACTATGTTAAAACATTGTACATTTCAAAAGAAGAGACATACAGCGTCTCTGCTCAATACTGTAACTCCAGGGAGAATAAAATTGACTTAAAGAAGAAATATGATGTTCAAAATTCACAATATTGAAATGAGACATTGCTTTATTAGCATTAAATCCATAAATGAAAACATTTAATATACTCTGGGGAATTATATCTACAATTATTCTAAATGAAGCAATGTGCTTTTATAATTAGATGTGTAAAAGTAACATTTATTTATATGTTTAATTGTCAAGTGCATTCTACACACAAGCTGTCTCGACCCAAAACGTCACCCATTCCTTCTCTCCAGAGATGCTGCCTGACCCGCTGAGTTACTCCAGCATTTTGTGTCTGACCTTTTCTGTTTCTTTTTAAGATGATGAGGGTGAAAACAGTAACCTTTCAAAAACCCCGCTATGGTATTCTGTGGGTACATCATATGTACACGTACTGTTCCACAAGACAAAAGACAATGAACAGCATTTCCAACAACTTGGTTTAAGAGTTAACTTGGAGTCTGCCAATTTCATCACATCCACACAGCACAATCGATCATTATACTTTAAACTCACACTCAAGGAACTTAACTAAATACTCCCAGAGGCACACATAAAATCCTGTGCAATGAAATCTCTGACTAAAATTGGCTGCGTAAGACAGGTGCATGCTAATTTAATCTTGGCAAGCCTTTATGGAAGCATTAGACAAGAGTTGCCATTAATATACCCAGTCACTGCACTTGGCCATTTTGCTGCTGTTGATAAAGTGAATGTCAAGTTTTAAAATAAACTCTGTCCTAGTCTTTGCGTAATATTAAAGCAAACTGTAATAATAACAATGTACAAATCAGGAAAGGGCAATGACTTCAGAATAAAGTAACACCACTCAGTATCAGGCACTGGTGAAGTAATGTGTACAGTACAGGGATACACTCCACTGCCAGTATTGGATCAACGTAAAGCCAAAACTTAATGAAGCAACAAATTATATCATGTTAACATGTACAAAGACATAAGCGTCTTTGAGTGTCTAGAAAAGTGCTATACAAATGTAATGTATTATTATTATTATTATTATTACAAAGACAATGAAGCAAAATGAGAAGAATCATTATCTTGGAATTTCTTAAAGGAGGGATGCCACACTGTAATCCAGAGGAGCATTGTCCCTGAGCCCCAGGGTGAAGGAGTTGGTGACCTGCGGACTTCCAGGCCACTGCATTGTCTATGAAGCCAATGAGTGGCTCTGGACAAGCAACACTGAGGAGAATATCGCACAGCAAAGTCAAAGAGGTTCCTTCGACCTGCTGCTGTTGCAACCTCATTATAATTGCCTTGTAAAACCCACTTAAGTGTGTAAGTGGAGTCTCTCCTGCATTTCCATTGAGGGAGCTCCAAGGAAATTCCCAGCTTTTCCTCTAATTACACTGGTGAGTAATGTTGGGTGAGGGTCCAGTTAGACATGAAAGACCCTCCAGCAGTCCCTCAAGAAGCCAAATGCAGAGATGCGAACATAGTGTGAGTAAATTACTAGCCCACACCTTGCTGCTGCATGAGCAATACCAGATGACGCCCACTGTTACCAAATAGGAAATGGAAAGTCTGAATGATTTTCCCCTTCTTTAGCCAAGGTACATAACAGTACCCAAGATAGACACAAAATGCTGGAGTAACTCAGAGAGAAGGAATTGGTGACGTTTCCGGTCGAGACCCTTCTTCAGGTCTGAAGGAAGAATTTGACCCGAAAGGTCACCTATTCCCTTTCCTGAGAGATGTTGCCTGTCCCGCCGAGTTATTCCAGCATATTGTGTCTAACTTTGATGTATAAACAGCATCTGCAGTTCCTTCCTACACACAACAGTACCCAAGTGGGAATGGCCGAGATTACCCAACTGCTTGTGGATGGGTGGGGCAATATAAAATTCAATCCGATACAGAATAACTGAAGTTTAATTAACAGCAAGCAAGCAAGCTAGGGCACATGCTAAACCTCAACTGGGTATGAAGTAACGTCGCGCTACCTCATTCAGTTAGCATACTTACCTTGAACATACAGATGGAAAGTACAGATTCTTTTAAGGTGAGGTAAAAGTTATATTGCCCACACATAATTACATTCTACTACATATGATGAGCGTTTGACAGCACTGGGCCTATATTCGCTGGAGTTTAGAAGAATGCAGGGGGACTTCATTGAAATGTACAGAATAGTGAAAGGCTTGGATAGAGTGGATGTGGAGAGGGTGTTTCCACTAGTGGGAGAGTATAGGACTAGAGGTTATAGCCTCAGAATTATAGACAATAGACAATAGACAATAGACAATAGGTGCAGGAGTAGGCCATTCGGCCCTTTGAGCCAGCACCGCCATTCAATGTGATCGTGGCTGATCATTCTCAATCAGTACCCCGTTCCTGCTTTCTCCCCATACCCCCTGACTCCGCTATCCTTAAGAGCGCTATCTAGCTCTCTCTTGAATGTATTCAGAGAATTGGCCTCCACTGCCCTCTGAGGCAGAGAATTCCACAGATTCACAACTCTCTGACTAAAAAAGTTTTTCCTCATCTCTGTTCTAAATGGCCTACCCCTTATTCTTAAACTGTGGCCCCTGTTTCTAGACGTTCTTTTAGGAAGGAGATGAGGAGGAATTTCATTAGTCAGAGTGTGGTGAATCTGTGGAATTCTTTGCCACAGAAGGCTGTAGGAGGCCGTCAGTGGGTATATTTAAGGCAGAGATAGATAGATTCTTGGTTAAAATGGGTGCAGGTGGTTATGAGGAGAAGACAGGAGAATGGGGTTTGGAGTGAGAGATAGATCAGCCATGATTGAATGGTGGAGTAGACTTGATGGGCCGAATGGCCTAATTCTACTATTTCTTATGATCTTATGATCCACGCCACACTAGATAACAAATCCATTTCCTACCTGTGCAAGTGATTATAAAGTGACCACATATACAAATCCTCTTCATCCCCAATATGTATTTAGCATTCTACAAAGACTATCTATAAAAAAAAAAAAATTAATGCCAAGATAAAATTTGGTGAGTAGCATGTGTGAAGCTGTGAAGAGGATATTTATAAGCTGTTCACTTAAATTGCATATTTGTAGTTTATGACATGCAACAGGTTAGACTGAGGTTTAATATAACCTTTCAGGTGCAAGACAGCTGCTAAAGTAAACTTTATTGAACAGGATAAAACGATTCACATAATACTTTGGCAAACTATGATCTAGTATTAATTAAGCATTTACAATGTTTAATTAATAGTTGATCTTATTTTAATGTTCATTTAGGTTCACAGCTGGTCTAAAGCACACTTATTATAGTAATAAATCCTTGCTGTCCCATCCATTTTTACACTGACGGGCAATAACAATTTGTTACTAACCTTTCTGTATTCCGCCCTTGTTGTGTGAAATGGCCAATACATAATGTTCCATTAATATGTTAAATGCATCATTTTCAGTGGAATCAAGGAAAACAAGCAGGAGCAAATTTTGCTTCATCTGTGTTTGAAGCACTGATCCAATAAAAGAAACCGAAGGTATTTATTCACAAAATGCTGGAGTAACTCAGCAGGTCAGGCAGCATCTCAGGAGAGAAGGAATGGGTGACGTTTCAGGTCGAGACCCTTCTTCAGACTGAATAAAACAAACCGTTAGCTTATTAGATTAAATTTCTGGTTTCAAGACAAACCATGATCAATAGTGCACAATTTTTGGATGCCATGAATCCATTTAGACATTCAACGTCACATTGGAGGTAAATGCACTAAACTTCCACTGGAGTATTAAGACCCTGACATCCAACAGTCCACAATGAAGAGTTGAACCCATTTTGTAGCCATAAGTGTTCTGATGGGCGGTGCAGGTTCTAAATTAAATGGTCTACTCCGACTAATTTTTTCCATGTATCTCTTCCTGTGGGTTTATGCAAAGACTTTGAAAGGACAGAATATACAAGAAGACTGATTTCACTGCACGGTTAAATGCATCGTGCCTTTGAAAGCCAGTGTTCTTTGTCCAGGGGCATGGAATTTGCTAGTACTAGTGTACCGGAGAGCATATTTGAAGCATATCCAATATAATTATTCCAATGGTGTCAATGGCCAGGGAGAGGATTCTGCAGATTCAGCATTACTTGGATGCAGAAACTGTTTGCCATTACTATTCTCATTAGTTTACCCCATATCCTTAAACTGTGACTTCTAGATTTGGACTTCCCTACCATTGGGAGCATCCTCCCAGCACCTAATCTGCCGAAATCCTTCAGGATTTTAAATGTTTCACAAAGGTCCCCTTTCATTCTTCTGCGTTCCTGTTAATATAAACCCCATTCATCTCAACCTCCCTTGACCAGTTAGTCCTATCATCCTAGTCTGAAGAAGGGTCTCGACCCGAAACGTCACCCATTCCTTCTCTCCCGAGATGCTGCCTGACCTGCTGAGTTACTCCAGCATTTTGTGAATAAATCCTAGGAGTCAGTCTGGTGAACATTCACTCCAGAGCAAGATCATCTTTCCTTAGACAAGGAGATGAAAACTGCACACAAGATTAAAGGTGAGGTCTTATTGCCCCATAATTTTACAACAAGATGTCACTGCTGTTGGGCTCATATCCTGTGCCTAAAAAATGCTCCAATGCCTTCTTGAATGGCTGCTGCATTCAACGTACTTTCATTGACTAGCATGCAAGGACATCTTAGTCTCATTGAATCTTCTCCTTTCCCAATGTATTACCTTACAAATAATATTTTGCTTTCCTGTTTTTGGCAGGAACCTCTTATTTCTCCACATCATACATTTCTCTTCATTCAACCCATCCATTCAACCCATACAAGTCACACTGGATCCTCTGTGCATCTGAAATACCACGCATACTCCCACCCAGCATGGTGTCATCTGCAGACCTGGAGATATTACTTTTAATTCCTTCATCTAAATCATCATTACATGTTGTAAACATCTGGGGTCTATGTATTGAAGCTTGTGGATTCCTTTGTGACTGAACTTCACTTGAAAAAGGACTTGTTTATTCCTAGACACGTTTCCTGCCAACCAACCAGCTCACTAAGATGGACTCATAGTGTCATACTCAATACCTGGAGCAGGTATTTCATCCCAACTGGTCCATGCCGACCATGATACCCATCTATGCTAGTGCTGTTTGGCCCATATCCCTCCAAATCTTTTCTATCCAAGGTACCTGTCCAAATGTTGTTATGGCAGCTCGTGATATCCACATTCACCCTGTCCCTTGCCCAGAGTTCCACTTACGTGTAAACCTCACTTCTATACCTTTCTCTAAATTACTTGCGGTGTCAATACTTGCAAATGTCCTGGCAGTCTCATGGTCTGTTGAGGTTGGGAATATGCGAGACCAAGTGATTACCGGTTGTAATGAGATACTGCTGCAGACAGGACACAATGCCAAATAGATCCCTGGTTGCCCTCTATTGAGATGCCAGATCTGACCTGCTCTGCCTCCACTTAACAGAGCAGCAACATTGTACTATATCATTGAGCGTACCTTCAGTGCAATACTGCAGTAGTCACTCTGATCAATACCACCATATTAACAAGCAAATGCAGAGGTGAGGAAAGGATCGAGTAGATTCATCCTTCTCTTTTTAATCAGGCAAACCTCACATCTTTACCCTAGACTTTAGATTTTATAGACGGTGCAGAAACAGGTTTTTCAGCCCACCGAGTCCGCATCGATCAGCAATCCCTTGTCTACCCTAGCACTATCCTACCCACTAGCGACAATTTATAATTTTACCAAAGCCGATTAACCTACAAACTTGTACCTCTTTAGAGTGTGGGAGGAAACCGGAACACCCAGAGAAAACCCATGTGGTCAGAGGGAGATCGTACAAACTCCGTACAGACAGCACCCGTAGTCAGGATCAAACCCAGGTCTCTGGCGCTGTGAGGCAGCAACTCTACCGCTGCGCCACCGTGCCACCCTGCTATGCTACTTCTTTCAGTTCTTTTAATGATCTGGTTAAGTGTATTCTGGTGCATCTTCCCTTTGTACCACTCCCTAAATATAAACATTTCTTCTCCTAAATGCAAGGCATTCTTTCTTTCAGCAGTCAGTCCTTGACATTTCTTTTCATTTGTAATACATCTTGCATGGTTTTTTTTGCAGACAAAATATAATGCAGTCCAAAACATAATGACAAATATTTATAACGTTGAATCAGGTGCATTTCTAATTCATGGGATTTTCATCAAATTTGGCATGCTTGCGTTAATTGCAAAGTGCTTTCTGTATAACAATAAATATTATTATTATATTTTGGACTGCATTATATTTTGCCTGAGGGTAAAATGGTTTCTACCTGTGAGTACAAGACACAAAGAACGGACCAGCATATTGTAGCCAATACAAAGTCCACGTTCAATACACCATTTAAGGTGGGGCAACAGAAAACTGCAAATGGTTACGAAATTCATGAAAAAGATTAATATGAAGAAGGGACAATTCCCTCCACAGATGCTGCCTGACCCACTGAGTTTATCTAGCCTTTGTTTTTTTGCATTTCATTTGTTTAGTTTAACTTTTAATAATTTTTTTAAGATACAGCATGGAAACAAGCCTTTTGGCCCACCTTGTCCACAATGACCATCGATCACCCATTCACACTAGTTCTATGTTAACCCACGTTCTCATCCACTCCCAATGCATTCGTGTATTTTTACAGCGGCCAAGTTACTTACAAACCCGCAAGTCTTCGGGATGTGGGAGGAAACCGGTGCACCGAGAGGAAACTCACGCGGTCACGGGAAGAATGTGCAAACTCTGCCTAGACAGCGCCTGAGGTCAGAATTATCATATCATATCATATATATATACAGCCGGAAACAGGCCTTTTCGGCCCTCCAAGTCCGTGCCGCCCAGCGATCCCCGTACATTAACACTATCCTACACCCACTAGGGACAATTTTTACATTTACCCAGCCAATTAACCTACATACCTGTACGTCTTTGGAGTGTGGGAGGAAACCGAAGATCTCGGAGAAAACCCACGCAGGTCACGGGGAGAACGTACAAACTCCTTACAGTGCAGCACCCGTAGTCAGGATCGAACCTGAGTCTCCGGCGCTGCATTCGCTGTAAAGCAGCAACTCTACCGCTGCGCTACCGTGCCGCAAGAATTGAACTTGAGTTTCCGGTGCTGTGAGGTAACAGCCGTACCAGCTGGGGCCATTGGGACTGTTGAAGGTACACAATCATCTGTGAATAATGGCACTCTAGTCACAGGTGACGGTAGCACATTTTTCCCTTTACTTTTAAATTTTCCAACTCAGAGAAACAGCTCCCTTTGTGTGTGCGTGCACAGGCCATACGGAAAAACGCACACACATCCCATTCAAACACACCACACACACCATTCAAAAAACACACACATACACACAGACCATTCAAAAACACACAAACACACCACACACACACACACATTCAAACACACACGAACACACACACAATTGAAACATACACAATTCAAACACACTCACACACACACAATTCAAAAACACACACACAACACACACACACGCACACACAAACACACACACACACATACATACACACACACATACACACAACACACACACACACACACACGCACACAACACACTCACACAACACACACACACATACACACAACACACACAACACACAACACACACACACACACAACACACACACACACACACACATACAAGCACACATATATACACACACACACACATACACACACACACACAACACACACAACACACACACACACGCACACAACACACACACACACACATACACACAACACACACAACACACACACACAACACACACACACATACACACAACACACACAACAAACACACACATACAAACACACACACACACACACACACACATACATACACACACACACACACACACACACACACACACAATTCAAACACACATCCCCACACACAGGGCCTGTATTGAGAAATGTGTAATCAAACCTGATCCCTGTGACGCGGGGGGCATGCTGATCATTCAGAAAGTGTTAAAGAGTGAATTGCTTAAAAAGTTGGAAAATGCAGCAATCCTGAAAAATTGAATCTGAACAGATAAAAGTCTACTCCAACATCACAAATGGCATTGCTTGTCACATAAAGGAAATGATGCAGATGGAAAAAATGGATATATGCGCATACATTTATAAAATCCATGCTGACTGCACACAAAAAATGAAATCTCTGGTACAGTACACTTCACATCTATATTATTTGATTTTCAGCTTGGTAGTATTAACTCATCTTTTGCATTAGAACCAACAGCACTGATTTCAATTCATCAAATTCACATCGAAAATGTTTCATTTCTGAACAATAAGCTAACACATATAAAAATCCAATTTTTATCACCACACACACTCAATCTCCTGAATCCTTGCACCACAGACAGAAGCTCTATGTCAGTAATTCTCAGGATAATGCTGGTTTAACAACCTTCATTGAAATACTCTTTATAAATCCAGTAACAAAGACTAATAAGCGAAAGGAAAAATGAGAGTGTAATGTGGTCAAATTGGCAGCAATTGCTCCATCCCATATCATAAAATGTAGTATTGAACTGCAGGATTAACTTAAAAGAAGAATTACTCAATGCACTAATCCTATTTCCCAGTAGAGGAATCTTTTCTTTTTCACTAAATAGCTGCTGTTTAGAAATGGTAAATGAACAGGAGATTTTTAAAGCTGAAATATTCTGCTCCCCAAATGCTAAGTTGCAGGTACATGTATTAATTTACTTTAAAATTGGACTTTTTGAATAACCTGCATTTTATGATCTTGTCGTGTTCATTAATTCTTAATCAGACAACAGTAATCAATATGTACATTGGCTCATGTAGAAGCAGGAGCACGTGAGGGTAAAATCTCGGCTTTTCATTAACATAGAATGCAGAATATTACAGCACAACAACTGGCCCTTCTGCCCACAATATCTGTGAACATGATGCCAAGACCGACTCTTATTTGCCTGTACATAATCCATTCCCCTCTAATCCCTGCATTTCCATGTGCCTATGTAAAAATCCCTTAAATGAATTTTGGACAATCAGGTTCTCTGATGGTGTAAACGGAGGAAACTGTCGCAAGAGGGACAGTCAGAACCTCTTTGCCGTGTAAGCCCTTGAAATATGACCTGCCACCTGGTTCCCTATGACACTGAAGGAGGCCATTTTGGCCCAAAGAGCCTAAGCCACCTTCTTCCCCGACTCATTTTCCCTGTATATATGGTCAACATTGGTTAGCAAGAATGTGCAATGGTCATTCTGGTGTGGCATGAACAAATACAATAGAATGAGCCAAAGATTAGAAGGTTTCAGTCTGTTCAAGGCAGCACAAAATGTGACAGGCCTTGATGTGACTGAACCAAGGCTTCAATGGAACAGGTGATGAGGTGGGGAGTACAGGTGGGAGATGGTGTGGGGATAAAGGAGGCAATCTTTATTTTGGTGAAGATAATGTTTGCAAGCTCAACGTGAGATCAGATAGGTTGTCAAACCTGCAAACACCATTGGAAAGAGCAACCATGAAGCCAAGAGAAATTCATGTTGATAAGTGATAGAATAATGCCATTCAGCCCATCAAGTCTGCTCCGCCATCCAATCATGACAGAGCTATCTTTCCCTCTCAACCCCATTCTCCTGCCTTCTCCCTGCAACAAGTAAATTTCCACAGTGTGGGACGAATAAAGGAATATATTATTAACACCCGTACTAATCAAGAATCGACCTATCTCTGCCTTAAAAATATCCATTGATTTGGCCTCCACAGCCTTCTGTGGCAAAGAATTCCACTGACTTGCCACCCTCTGACTAAAGAATGAAGACATTGCATCGAGTTGACACCAGGTTGGGATTTGTAGAGAGAAAAGATTAATAGTTGAAGGGGTAGGAATTTTAAGGACCTGGAAATAAAATGCAATGCCAGCCATCATATTCCTCTGCATATTATGGAATGCAATTTCAATAAAGTGCATCACTATTTTAAGCCCTAATTAAGTCTCAATTCTCAAGACAAATTTTCCATTACATGCTGTCCACAAAAAATGGTTATGCTTGGATTTGCTTTGGGTAGAAGACTACAATTGAATGTGTATTACTTCAATTACATTTGGGGGGGGGATGGATGAACAGAAGGAGGGAGGAAGGGAGGGGGAGGAAAGTTGGAAGTGGAACAGGGAGGGAAGAAGAAAGGAAGAAGCTAAGAAGGGAGGAATGAGAGAAATGGGGAGGTGGAAAGCAAGCAGAAGAGAAGAGAGGAAGGGAAGGGGAAGAGCAGGAGAAGGAGGAAGTGGACAAAAGTAATGAGGTGGGAGGGAAATAAAGGGATGAGGGGGGGGAGGTGAGGGAGGGAAAAGGGAGAAGGGGGTAAGGGAAGAGGGAAGGAAGAGTAGGATGGGAAAGGGGGAGGGAGGGAGGGAGGGAGGGAGGGAGGGAGGGAGGGAGGGAGGGAGGGAGGGAGGGAGGGAGGGAGGGAGGGAGGGAGGGAGGGAGGGAGGGAGGGAGGGAGGGAGGGAGGGAGGGAGGGAGGGAGGGAGGGAGGGAGGGAGGGAGGGAGGGAGGGAGGGAGGGAGGGAGGGAGGGGGAGGGGAGTGTAGGAAGGGAAGGGGAGGGGAGTTTCGGAAGGGAAGGGGGAGGGGAGGGAAGTGTAGGAAGGGGAGGGGAGGAAGGGAAGAGGGAGAGGAGGGGAGGGGAGTGTAGGAAGGGGAGGGGAGGGGAGGAAGGGGAGGGGGAGGGGTGCAGGAAGGAAAGCGGGAGAGGGGAGGAAAGGATGAGAGGGAAAGTGACAGAGGAAGGGGAGGGGAGGAAGAGCAGGAAGGGAGCGAGATAGTGAAGGGAAGGAGGGAGGAAACTACTTCTAAACAATTTGCGGAAAGAAAAAGCAAACAAGCTTCTATTCTGAGATGATAAAGTGCCTCCAGAACAGCAGCATATTGAGAAACAAAGCCAAGCGACCCAACCCCACATCCCTCTTCCCCGCTCTCAGAGGATCTGGGACATCTGCCTGCCAGCTGGCCTCCAGGTTAACTGATAGCAGGTATTCTACACGAACCCTGTCAATATTTGGTGTCAGTATTAGCTTGGAAAAAAAAAGGCACACACTCAAGATGAAAAAAGATGGCAATTTATAATCTGTCACTTGCCAGTGGAATGTTTTAATTAGCACGGCAGACATGTAACAACGTGCTTACTTTGATCACCTATCTTTAAATGAAGATTATAATAAAAACATCAACAGAACTTATCACTGTCAGTTTGATACGTCAACTCTGTTTTGACAAGTGTATTTTACACACTTTCATCTGTTCTAATTTTTCATTAGCATCGTAGTAAAATCATTCTTTATTATGCAGGGCAAATATTTTGCTTATGCTACACTACAGGAGACCTAATCATTAATTTAGCAAAATGAAATTCCCTTGCCATTGAGGATTTTAAATCTATTTTAATTGCATCTCACTGACTGGATTTTAATTAATAACCAGTAGCAATAATCATAGCTGGAGATGTTCCAAGTGTGTTCCTGCCAGAAACATTACTGACGGTCTTTACAAGAAGAAGCTGAAATGTTGTTAAGTATTTACTAAGTGCCACATTAACGCTCACGCTTGTTGATTAACTGTTGATAGAATCACGCTGAATGTGATTTATTTTTGTTTCTTCTTTGGAAATATCATTGACATTACTTTGAAGAAAATAAATTACTTAAATCGGGAAGTAGACCCCATCAATTTTTGGCGGATTTTTTTTTAATGCCGTAAAGAGTGCAGAGAAGATTTATGAGGATGTTTAGTTTAGTTTAGTTTAGTTTAGTTTAGTTTAGAGATACAGCGCGGAAACAGGCCCTTCGACCCACCGAGTCCGCGCCGACCAGCAATCCCCGCACACTAACACTATCCTACACACACTAGGGATAATGTTTACATTTACCCAGCCAATTAACCTACATACCTGCACGTCTTTGGAGTGTGGGAGGAAACCAAAGAACTCGGAGAAAACACTGGCGGTCACGGGGAGAACGTACAAACTCCGTACAGACAGCGCCCGTCGTCGGGATCGAACCCGGGTCTCCGGCGCTGCATTCGCTGTAAGGCAGCAGCTCTAACGCTGCGCCAGCGGGCCAGGACTCGAGGGCCTGAGCTACAGGGAAAGGTTGGGCAGGCTAGGACTTTATTCCTTGGAGTGCAGAAGGCTGAGGGGTGATTTTGTAGGTGTATAAGATCACGAGGGGAATGGATTAGGTGGATGTACTGAGTCATTTACCCAGGCAGGGGAGTCATGAACCAGGGGACATAAGTTTAATGTGAGAGGGGTAAGATTGAATACAAACCTGAGGGGCAACTTTTTCGCTCAGAGGGTGGGAGGTATATGGAATGTGCTGCCAGAGGAGGTGATCTTTTTAGTCAATAATAGCCCCCACATTCCTTCATTCACCTCTTATCATATCATATCATATCATATATATACAGCCGGAAACAGGCCTTTTCGGCCCTCCAAGTCCGTGCCGCCCAGCGATCCCCGTACATTAACACTATCCTACACCCACTAGGGACAATTTTTACATTTACCCAGCCAATTAACCTACGTACCTGTACGTCTTTGGAGTGTGGGAGGAAACCGAAGATCTCGGAGAAAACCCACGCAGGTCACGGGGAGAACGTACAAACTCCTTACAGTACAGCACCCGTAGTCAGGATCGAACCTGAGTCTCCGGCGCTGCATTCGCTGTAAAGCAGCAACTCTACCGCTGCGCTACCGTGCCGCCCTCTTATCTTTATGTACTGATAAAACATCTCTGGGTTTTCTTTAATTGAACTTGCTAATATTTGTTTTCATTTCTTTCTTTGGGATTTCCTAATTTTGCTAATAATGTTCCTCCTGCATCTTTGTAATTCTTCCAGATTTTCTGACGTATTAGCTGTTGGTTACATGGACACGATGGGCAGAAGGGCTTTATGACTCCATAATGTTGACTCCTTTATGACTGGATATTTTGTGTTATCCAACCCTCTCTGCACTCTGTTACCCAGGGATGGATGATTTGGCAATCTGACCGTTTGTCTTCAACTGGGTAGTGTTGTGGAGCAGAGCAATCGAGGAGTACAGGTGCATAGTTCCTTGAAGGTCGAGTCGCAGGTAGATAAGGTGGTCAAAAAGGCTTTTGGCACTTTGGCCTTCATCAGTCAGAGTATTGAGTATAGAAGTTGGGAGGTCATGTTACAGTTGTATAACACATTGGTGAGACTGCATTTAGAATATTGTGTTCATTTCTGGGCACCATGTTATAGGAAAGATATTGTCAAGCTTGGAAGGGTTCAGAAACGATTTACGAGGATGTTGCCAGGACTAGAGGGTGTGAGCTACAGGGAGAGGTTGAGTAGGCTGGGACTCTGTTCCATGGAGCGCAGGAGGATGAGGGGTGATCTTATAGAAGTGTATATGACCATGAGAGAAATAGATCGGGTAGATGCACAGTCCTTTGTCCAGAGTAGGAGAATCGAGAACCAAAGGACATAGGTTGAAGGTGAAGGGGAAAAGATTTAATAGGAATCCGAGGAGTAACTTTTTCACACAAAGGGCGGTGGGTGTATGGAACAAGCTGTCAGAGGAGGTAGTTGAGGCTGGGACTATTCTATCGTTTAAGAAACAGTTAGACAGATACATGGATAGGACAGGTTTGGGGTGATATTGACCAAGCACAGGCATCCACAATCAGTACCCCGTTCCTGCCCACTCCCCATACTCCCTGACTCCGCTATCATTAAGAGCTCTATCTAACTCTCTCTTGAAAGCATCCAGAGAATTGGCCTCCACTTCCTTCTGAGGCAGAGAATTCCACAGATTTACAACTCTCCTAGTGAAAAAGTTTTTCCTCATAGAAACATAGAAAACAGGTGCAGGAGGAGGCCATTCGGCCTTTCATCTCCATTCTAAATGGCCTACCCCTTATTCTTAAACTGTGGCCCCTGGTTCTGGACTCCCCCAACATTGGGAACATGTTTCCTGCCTCTAGCGTATCCAATCCCTTAACATTGTTGGCCGGTGTGGGCGAGTTGGGCTGAAGGGCCTGTTTCCACACTGTACCACTCTATGACTATGTTTACCCTGAACCTATTTAAACTCTGATCCAAATGTTTCCCATCGCTGCAATGGTAATTTATCGTTGAACGGCTATTTCCACTGCCCCTTTACTTAGTTACTTCTCAACCTGGTACATTTAGCTGTACAAAATTTTAAAACCTTTAGAACGATGCTTGATCTACATGAATTATAATCAGTGCCATAAAAGTGCTCTTCTATGTACTCATTCCACTGGTCAGCATTAATGTTAAAAAGTAAATCCAGAATAATTGTTTAGACAATAGACAATAGACAATAGGTGCAGGAGTAGGCCATTCGGCCCTACGAGCCAGCACCACAATGTGATCATGGCTGATCATTCTCAATCAGTACCCCGTTCCTGCCTTCTCCCCATACCCCCTGACTCTGCTATCCTTAAGAGCTCTATCTAGCTCTCTCTTGAATGCATTCAGAGAATTGGCCTCCACTGCTTTCTTGCTAGAACGAGTGATGGGTCTCAGAGCAAAATATTGATGCAGTTTCTCTTTCTACAGATGCTGCCTGACCTGCTGAGTGTTTCCAGCATTTTCTGTTTTTATCACTCTTCCCTTCCATTTCTTTAGTTTTGTTTAGAGACACCGCGCAGAAACATGCCCTTCGGTTTACCGAATCCACACTGACCCGCGATCCCCACACACTAGCACCATCCTACACACACTAGGCTCAATTTACAATTGTACCAAGCCAATTAGCCCACAAACCCTGTACATCTTTGAAGTGTGGGGGGAAACCGGAGTTGTCGGAGAAAATCCACGCAGGGCACGGGGAGAACGTACAAACTCCATGCAGACAGCACCTGCAGTCAGGATCAAACCCGGGTCTCCGCCCTGTAAGGCAATAATTCTACCGCTGCACCACCTGCCTTGCCACATACTAGCTACCAAAGTTCTCCCACATGGGAGAACATTGTCACTTGCTGCTGTGATTTATTTACACACTGTGGGAGAATGCTTTGAGAATACAAAGCGATCAGAGGTCCTGCCTGACATCAACAGGACTAAACCCTTGTGATTTGTGGCCTGTTGGGAAGGTCAAGAGCTGGCAGAGAGAGACAGATGGAACACGCCAAAGTAATGCGGGGTGACAAATTTATTCCAGTGGCGGGTACAAAACCGACTCGTCCCAAGTCAACAGTGATTTGTGCCAGGAAGCCACACATTCTTCAATGAAGAAATGAGAATATAGCCAGACACACAGATTTCAGTTCCTACGGTTTAGTTTATTGTCACGAAGTACAGTGAAAGGTTTTTGTTGCGTGCTATCCAGTCAGTGGAGAGACAATTCAGCCAGAAGGTCCAAGTGGAACAGAACAAGTTACCAGGCTAAACCTTTGATTGCTCTATATTCATGAAGCTTTATTCCACCGTATGTAAATAAATTATGCCAGGGGTAACGTGGAGGCAGATACAAGTGGCATTTAAGAGGCTTTTAAAAAGGTACATGGATGTGCAGAGAAAAGAGGGACATGGATCACATGCAGGCAGAGGAGATTACATGTTATTTGGCAGAGACATTATGGGCTAAAAGACCTGCTCCTGTGCTGTTCTACATCCTATGTTCTAAGGGTGCAAGTGATAAATGGTATAAAACATGTGGCAAAAACCTCACATCTTTGGTAAGAGTCACCGATGTACAATGCATGCCCAGGGCCGTCTTTACAGCATTATGGGCCCCGGGCAAAGCAGTGTACTGGGGCCCCTACGACAACTACTCACAGGAATAAAAATGTAAATGGTCGATAAAATGGGGCCCCTATGCTCGTGGGGCCCCGGGCAAGTGCCCATCAGGCCCATGCATTAAGACGGCCCTGTGTATGCCCATGTTTGAGTTAATTTATTGTCACATGTACCAAGGTCCAGTGAAAAGCTTTGTTGCATGCTAACCAGTCAGCTGAAAGACAATACATGAATACAATCGAGCCATTCACAGTGTACTGAACAGAGTGGAGTGATTATAATGCGTGATTGCAGATCCACTTCTGTGGCCAGCACACAATGAGTCGCATGGGTTGGGCACCATCTTGGTCCCTGGAGTCTTCTGGAGATAATTATTGATGGTACTTATCGGAGCTATGACTATCTTAGAACCACCTCCAAATTGGTATTATTGACAAGGCCAGATAGCCGGTCAGTTTCTCTGCAATATCCTGGGGGATTGAGGATGTTGTGAAGAGTCAGGCCAGGGTCACAGAGGAACCAGCCGTGGGTTTATTATGGAACTGAATGGAGACTGTGATAACCTTCAAACATGTGTGATAATTGCAGATAAAGAAGCCATTTGGCCCATTGATTTCATGCTGGATCTCTAGCGAGCAATGCTATTCGTCCCAATCCCATTATTTTTGGTTCTGCCACAACCTATTCCCTTTCACACATGTCCATCAACTCCTCTTTGGATGGTGACTGTAACCTGGGGTTACTAGTATAACACTGTGGTTATGGATATAACCAATCTAGTTTTGGAAATACCTGCTTAGTAGAAAGTTGGCAAATAATGTTGAGTCTGAAGAAGAGTCTCGACCCGAAACGTCACCTAATCCTTTTCTCCAGAGGTGTTGCCTGAGTCACTCCAGCTTTTTGTGTCTATCTTCGTTTTAAACCAGCATCTGCAGTTCCGTCTAGCACGTTGCATTTAGTGTTTGCTGGTTACCCACTGAAGTACTTACACTGGAAGCACGGAGACTGAGTTGCATTGTGAAAGTGGAGCATTCAGGGGAAACTCATGCAGCCACAGAGAGAACACACAAACTCCACGTACAAAGTGCGAGAGATCAGGGTCGAATGTGGGCCCCTGCAACCGTGAGGCAGCAGCACTAACTGCTGCTCCATTGTGCCATTTTATTGCCTTAAAACAACCAGGCAGAATTTGCACGACAGAAACCAGTTTTGCAAAGGAAGCCTGAGAGTGTATTCTCTCCCTTCTCCACATGCGTCAAGGACCCAGTGCTATTTTCAACTTTGTGGCAGGGGGAGCTGAACGACAGAAGGATTCACAAAACGAGCATTGAACTGGCCCTCATGACCATCGTCCCCAGAGGCGGCACAGTGGTGCAGCTGGTAGAGCTGCTTCCTCACAGTACCAGAGACCAGGGTTCGCTCCTGATCTTGGGTGCTGTGTGAGAGACAGTTTGCATGTTCTCTCTGCGACCGTGTGGGCTTCCTCCAGGTGCTCTGGTTTCCTCCCACATCCCAATGGCATGTGGAATTGCAGTTTAATTGGCCCTCTGTAAATTGCCTCTGGTGTGTAAGGGAGTGCACGCTAAGGTGAGACAACACAGAACTAGAGGGAACGGATGGTCATTGGTCGGCATGGACATGATGGGCCGAAGGGCCTGTTTCCATGATGCCCCTCCAAACTCTAAACTTGTGAAGTGGGGCAGTGCGATCCAATTTCCACGACTCCAGACCCTTTCATATTCGAATGAAATCCTTAACTCCCTCTGAATGCATGCACTTCACAGAATTGCAAGATTTCCTTTATTTAATCTGCCAGGCCCCCCTCCACCTGTAACCTTGCCAGTAGATCAACATTGGTTTTGGAAGTACCTACTCAGTAGAAAGCTGCCATGTAAAATCAAGCTTTTGCGAGACGCCTATTGAAGTATTTACACTGGAAATGCTGGGACTGGAGTTGCACAGTGAAGCTGACAGTTCCAATGACTTTAAATTTCACAGCCAAACAGGCAAGGTAGCCAAGCCTGTTGTCAGCAATTAAGTACTGGGGTCATCTTGAAAACATTATTGTAAGTAAAAACAGATTACTTTAATCCTTAGAAAATGAGCATTTAGTGTGAGACTGGCATTCGACCATAAATCGAACGGATGCTAAGGTGGCCAAAGAGAAGGAATGTGGGACACTGGGAAACAAATTAAGATACCAATCTTTTCTTGTTTAGGAAAAGTAAATTGAAGAGGACTCTGCCGTGGCTATGATCATGGGGTTTTTCTAAAGACAATAGCTTTTTAAAAATCCCTTCACTCAAGCAAAAAACAAAAGCTTTTCTGATTCCCATTAACAATTTCTGTAATCATTTAATTACTGATGACAGAAATGTATTGCTTGCAACGAAACAGGCGCATGGCGACACAGTGGTGGAGTTGCTGCCTTAAAGGGCCAGAGATCCGGGTTCGATCCTGACCATGGGTGCTGTGTGGACGGATTTTGGACGTTCTCCCTGTGACTGCATGAGTTTTCTCCGGGTGCTCTGGTTTCTTCCTGCTCTCCACAGACATACAAGTTTGTAGGTTAATTAATTGGCTTTGGTAAAATTGTAAATTGTCAATTAATCATGTAGGGTGGCACGGTGGCGCAGCGGTAGATTTGCTGCCTTACAGCACCAGAGATCTGGGTTCGATCCTGACTACCGGTGCTGTCTGTCTGCAGTCTGTACGTTCTCCCCGTGGCCTGCGTTGGTTTTCTCTGAGATCTTCGGTTTCCTCCCACACTTAGGTTTGTAGGTTAATTGGCTTGGTATAAATGTAAATTGTCTCTAGTGTGTGTAGGATAGTGTTAATGTACAAGGATCGCTGGTCAGCACAGACTTGGTGGGCTGAAGGGCCCGTTTCCGTGCTGTATCTCTAAACTAAACTAAACAAAAACTAAAACCTTTTGGCTAATTTAGGTCAGCGTGGACTTCCATGCCCTTATGATCTCCCAAGGTCCAATTTTAAGTTCCTGTTCCCAGTAGAAACAGAAGAACTGAGTGCAAAGGCTATGTAAACTGCAACAATACCCTGTGTTCAAAGACTTGTGCTCCTGAATAAAGCCATTTTTCTAACCAAATTGCTCTGATATAACACAGGGTTGTACAAAAAAACAAACTTCTGGAGGAACTTAGTGGGTCAGGCAGCATTTGTGGAGGGAATGTACAGACCACGATTTGGTTCGGGACCCTTTTTCAGACTAACAGATGACTTTTTGGGATCTGGACCTTTTGGTTTGTGTCTGACAAGGCAGAGAATTGCTCACGCATATCCTAACCAAGGGAAGTCTGATCCAACGAGCTACTGTGCCAACTGCCTGCTCTCAATCATCAACAAAATGGTAGTCAACATTGTGCTCAAAGGGGACATATTCACCTGCGTACTGGTACCTAATTTGAATTCTGCTAGGACCATTCAGCTCTACAATCATGTGGTGTTGAGGTCCAAACATGAAACAAGGATAAATTCCAAAGGTGAACTTGCATCTGCCAGCTTTTTGTGTTAAGATTTTCCCCAAATTTTTTACACCTCGGAATTTTCTATCTGTGTCTGTTTATATATATGTGTGTGTGTGTGTGTGTGCGTGTGTGTGCATGTGCTTGCGTGTGTGTGAGTGTGTATGTGTGTGTGTGTGTGTGTGTGTGTGTGTGTGCGTGTGTGTGCATGTGCTTGCGTGTGTGTGAGTGTGTATGTGTGTGTGTGTGTGTGTGTGTGTGTGTGTGCGCGTGTGTGTGCATGTGCTTGCGTGTGTGTGAGTGTGTATGTGTGTGTGTGTGTGTGTGTGTGTGTGTGTGTGCTTGCGTGTGTGTGAGTGTGTATGTGTGTGTGTGTGTGTGTGCTTGCGTGTGTGTGAGTGTGTATGTGTGTGTGTGTGTGTGTGTGTGTGTGTGTGTGTGTGTGTGTGTGTGTGTGTGTGTGTGTGTGTGTGTGTGTGTGTGTGTGTGTGTGTGTATGTGTGTGTGTGTGTTCAGGAAGGGGGCGGGGTATCTAAAATAATTGGGAGATTAATTAGTCAAACAAAGTCTCCAACTGTATGGTGACCAAGACATGTACGTGATCCATCCGTCTGTAGCACTGATAATCACATAGGTGAGAGCACTGCCAAATGTGCAGCACCTGATCTAAGAGGTTTTAAATTAGCCTGGTGATGTTGATAATGTAGACATGGGCAATCACAAAACTTTAGAGAACAGTGTTATCTGGACAAACCAATGGTCTTAGAATTCAAGAAAGGACATTAAAAAAAGGTCCTGCAATACCTTTTCCAAACGAGCCATATTTCTGAGTGGAAATGACAACAGCATGATTCTAATTAACAAGTTTTTAAACCCAATTAATTTGAAAGAAGATTTGAGCTTCCCTTCAACGATGTGGTTGCTCCGGCATAGAAATCTCAATGGGTTTATGCCAGAGCTGTTGGAGAGGTGCAGACAGAAGGGAGGGGTTGGACTGAGGTGTAGAGTTGGGTTACTAAAGTGAACGGAGAAGACAAGTAGAGAAGCCGGGCCTCAGATAGTAAGGTAGTGCATTATCCATTTACACTGGGGATTCAGTTCAGATCAGATGAGATGAAAGGATCAGAATTAAACTTGATCTTGCAAATGTTTAAGCTGCAATTTGGACTAAACCGGATCATGAGTTGGACAGCGTCAGATTACTGAGAGACACAAAGTGCAGGAGCAACTCAACAGGTTAGGCAGCCTCTCTGGAGAACATGAGGCTGTGATGGATGGACATGTATGGTGCTGGTCAGTGCAAGACTTGCCTCCCGTAAGCTTTAAGACACATTACATTACACGAGACCTCTCAAATTTTAATTCAGATCAGACTATTGAATAGACTATTGCAACAGATGTGGAATTATAGCTGCAGTTTAAACCGTTCAATACTGCCGTACCACGTTCTCCAGAGAGGCTGCCTGACCTGTTGAGTTACTCCTGCACTTTGTGTCTTTCTGTATTAACCAGCATCGGCGGTTTTTTATTTGACCAATGTCCAACTTATTTTACAACTTTGATATCAATCCAATGGGTTCAAGAATCCCTAGCAAAGTGATATTTAGCAGAAACAAGTCATGCTTTGTATTTAATGGGATTCAGGCATCTGAATCTAGTCACATCGGCCACAGAGGTAGATATATGGGATGAGTGGAATCACAAAACAAGATTCTGAAATCAGTGAGGAGCAAGATTTAACAGGAGATCTGGATTTCACATTTGTAAATGTGGAAAATTATTGTTTGGCTTAATGCACAGGGAAAATCTGAAGGAGAAACAGAAAATGCTAAAAAGAAAAAACAGCAGGTCAGGCAGCATCTGTGGAAAAATAAACTGATTAAAGTTTCAATACTGGGATCCTCAGAAAGGAAAATTAGTAGCATTAGGCTTACTTAACAAATGACTAAAAAAAACATTTGGAGTAACTCAGCAGGTCAGGAGAAAAGGAATGGGTGATGTTTTGGGTCGAGACCCTTCTGCAGACCAAAAACATCACCCAGAGATGCTGCCTGTCCAGCTGAGTTACTCCAGCATTTTGTGTCTATCTTTGGTGAGTAACCAGCATCTGAAGATCCTTCCTACACAAAAAAATACATTTCATGTAAGTGAAAGAGAGATGCGAAGAAGCCTTGGTAAGAGAGAATATCTGACAGTAAATGCAATTCTTAACAGCACAATATTTTAGACTAGAATGCAAGCTTGTACAAATGTTCTGGACAAAGCAAAAACCAAACCAGAACTGGTTAATGCACACCATTGCCAAAAGTAGTGGAGCAACTGTAACCATAAACAACGTCAAGTGAGGTAGATCAAAGGCCGCTGAGCAGATCCGAGTATCTAAAATGGATGAATATAATGCTTTTAATGTAATCTTCCAAGATACCTCAAGGGAGAATCACAAGCAAAATATGTTACAGAGCCAGAGAGATTATAATATGGAACCAACACCTGGTCAAAGGAATATCTAATGTCTGCTTTAATAGGGAAGAGGTGAGATGCGTTGAGAATATCAGTGCTTTGTGTGTAGATGATGGAAGGATTTTGATATAACTCCTTTATTGGTGGAGCCAAGCCCTTTGTTATGTTAGATCTAAATATTTAAAATTGGAATGTCGTACATATTGAAAAGATCAGATTTCAATATTACAATGAAGTAGGAAGTAGGAAATGGCAAAATCTAAGAGCATCTAAGGAGAAACAGCTTGTGTTCCATAATAAGTTACAGGTTGATCCCATATAGAATTATTTGCTGTTTGCAGCTGGTGCCAAGAGAGGCCATGTCTTTTCAAGATAGGTAGTGTTCGACAGTCTTTCCAGACAGCAGGCCAAATCAATCTGCAACACCTAACATGAGCATGGAGCCTGCTGCAACAGCATGGTGTCCAATGGATCGAGTGTTGAAGTATCCTTACCAGCCTCCACTGAAGTCCCCATCATTGACCTGTGCAGAACGTGACCGGAGAGATCACAATGATGCAGCTGGTATCGCTGCTGCCTCACAGCACCAGAGATCCGGGTTTGATCCTGACCTCGGGTGGAGTTTGCACATTCTCTCTGTGACAATATGGGTTTCCTCTCCGTGCTCCGGTTTCCTCCCGCATCCCAAAGATGTGTGGGGTTTGTAGGTTAATTGGCCTCTACAATTACCCCTGGTGTGCAGAGAGTGGATATGAAAGTGGGATAACATAGCACCAGTGTGAACGGATAATCGATGGTTGATGTGGACTCAGTGGGCCAAAGAACTCGATTCCATGCTCTATCTTTCAATTTAATCTCCACAAAGACATCATATAAAAATTATTCCAAACCAAACACCAGAGAACATCTCCAATTAATATAACTGCTGAATCCTTCATGACATATGAGCAAGCGATTGCAACAGCAGAAGAATTAGATTAGTTGGTGAACTGGTTTAAAACGCAGCTCAATACATTTTTCAGAAGAACCATTAGAGGCACTGGGGAGAGAGATCAGGCAAACTTATTCCAAAGTGTGGAGGTCAATAAAAGCATGATATACAACTACATGAAACGTTTAAAATTAGAATTTTGACTGAAGATTATCAAAGTATTATTTAGGAGAGAAAACTGGGAATATGAATATAAATAATCATTTTGACAGATTTGGTAAAGTGTATGAAGAAATGTTTTGGTTTGAGAGCCGAGCATGAGTCTCGGTAAGGGACAATTTTCATGAAGGGAAATTCACAGAAGAAAAATCAATAGCAAAACAACTGTTGTACAGAATGTTCTCCCTCTGAGCCATCTCCTTCTTTAATAATTGTCTTCACTACACAGTCCCTGATGCCCCATTCATTTTGTTCGTGGGCTGAAGAATGATCCCACTAAACGTCTGTGCTGTTTTTATTATTGATCTCATGCTCATTCAGAGATGCCATTTCAGCTTTCTTCTCAGGCTTCGGAGGCAGTCCAATGAAGATTCAGCAATGTGTTTAGTTTAGAGATACAGCATTGAAACAGGTTCTTCAGCCCGCCAAGTCCATACCGGCACGTTTACACAAATTGCTACGTTATCTGATTTTCTCAAGTAGTCCTTGCACACTCGGGGCAATTTACAGAGGCCAATTTGCTGGCAAACCCACTCGTCTTTGGGATGTGGGAAAAATCCGGAGCAACACATTTACGAGTTCACAGGGAGAACACATGCAAACTCCACTCAGACAGCACCCGAGGTCAGGATCAAACCTGGGTCTCTGGTGCTGTGAGGCAGCAGCTCTAACAGCTGCACCACTGTTCTGTCCCCTACAGTGATTCCAATTAATAATCATTCCATAACAAAACAGTACTGGTTGCACATTGGCCCAATGCATGCGTGCAGATGCTGCATTAGTCCCTCCAACATGAGCAGAGCAATCTTAGAATTGATTTGACATGCAACCAATTGTAGAAAAATAATATTCAACACTATTACATAATATTGCAAGAAATGCCTCGAGAAAATAAATCCTATAAATGAAAGCCAGTATATATAAGAAACGATTAAATGTACAAATTTACTATATTTTTGGGAGATGTGTTTAAGCTTTATGATGGGAGCGATCCAATAAATATGTAACAACTTGCAAGATGTATTTGGCAAAAACACCTTTCAAGAGATGATGGCAGAGGAAAGATTGAGGAATTGGTGCCAAAACGGCAAAATATCTGTTAAGACTGGCATACAGCGAGCAGTTGTGTGATACTGCAATGTGTCACTGTTTGCAAAGATACTTTTCACAACCAACTTAAACAACTCACACTCAAGGGGAATGAAAATGGAATTATTCTGCTGGCCATCAAAACGGGGAGATAGCAGAGGCATTGGGCAGGTGATCGGGAATTAGGTGCCTTGCAGTTGTCCACAGAACACTACCACCACTTGCGGCTTTCGTGTGGAGAAAATGTGCCAAGGTTTATTGCGAGAGAACGTTTTCTCACAAAATTTGACGCTGAACCACAGATGGGTGGGTGATCAAAGGTTTGGTCAAAGTAAGTATGCTTTAATTAAGGAAGGAACAGGAAAGGGAAGCATTGGACCCGTCGTGGGGGGGGGGACCACCATGAGGGGGGGTGGGGGGGAGAACAAAGGAGGACCCGGCATGGAGGAACCACCGGGAGGGAGGGAGGGAGAGGGGGGGGTGAGATCAAAGGAGGACATGGTGCAGGATACTTTGTAATTTTGTCAGCGCCCTTTATGTAGCGACTCTTTGCATACCTTGGGTGCGCAAAACAAAGAATTTCACTGTGACTTGGCACATGTGACAATAAAGTATTCATTCATTCATTCATTCATAAATTCAGAGGATGGGATCAGGGCAGCTGAAGGCAAAGCTGTCCACGGAGGATAGACACAAAATGCAGGAGTAACTCAGTAGGCCAGGCAGCATCTCTGGACAAAAAGGAACAGGTGATGTTTTGGGTCGAGACCCTTCATCAGACTGAGAGTCAGGAGGAACTGGGGTCTGCCAAGCAGAACAGAAATGGAGAGACATAGGTTTGTAAGGCTGGAAGATGGCATTGAATGTCATAAACTCATGGGGTGATGTGGCACAGAACCAGGTCTTCTGAATGAATTTAAAAGAGAGTTAGATAGAGCTCTAGGGGCTAGTGGAAACAAGGGATATGGGGAGAAGGCAGGCACAGGTTACTGATTGTAGATAATCAGCCATGATCACAATGAATGGCGGTGCAGGTTCGAAGGGCCAAATGGCCTCCTCCTGCACCTATTGTCTATGTTTCTATGATTCCCCGGCTCCATTCCAACCATCAATTGATACTAATCCTACGTTGATCCCATTATTCATTCTGCCCAAACTGAATGCTACAGATAAAACCAGGCTCCAATGTACACACTTAATACAAATTGGAAGCATGTGGATATCTTTACCATGGCAAGTGCTGTAAAATCGCATCTCCTGGTAGTGAAGTGTGGCTGAGTCGGCATCTCTTCAGTCTTCATTACGTGGGAACAAACGAGCAGGTTTGCATAATTATTTACTCAATAATTGCAGACAAAAATAATATAATTAGTATATTGACCTTCCCTGCCTTTGGATATTGAAATATAACACAAGGAGTCACGTTGTTTATTCTTACCGTATGAATTATGAAACCTAATTAAAAAAGGTACCACTATAAACTTAATTTCACTGGGACCAGGTTTACATATGAGATTATAAACAGCATATAGGGTTTGATCTTGTCACGTTCTTTAATAAGCTATTGAAAGAGATTCTGTTTGCTTAGGACTGAACATATGGCAGCCTCTATTTGCCCTTCCGAGTTGCCACGGCCATTCTATTTGCGGTGTGTAATGGTCTGTTCATCCAGTTAAGCACAAGTGTGTTACACTTGCCGACATTCTTGGGAGAAAAAAAGTTGTTTTCCCAGAGAAGCGATCAATTAAAACAACTTTTCGCATGGGCTAGAAGCGTAACAAAGCAAAATGGAATATTGTTCTTGCTCACAGATTAAAACAAGGAAAATTGTTATGGCTAGATCCGGTCATAAAGGTGAGAGGGGTAAAGTTTAAGAGATGCGCGATGCAAGTTTTTTTTTCAGATAGAGAGTGGTGCAATTCGCTGCCAGGGGTGGTGGTGGAGGCAGACATAATAGTAGCTGTTAAGAGTCTTTTAGAGAGGTACATGGATATGCAGGGAATGGAGGGATGTGGATCATGTTTGGCACTGACATTGTGGGCTGAAGGACCTATTCCTGTGTTGTACTGTTCAGTGCTCTATTAGGTTCACACCATCTGTCTAGTGCACGTTTTCATCCAATCCCTTTTTGTTCTGATTCCTTAGTGTCCAAAAGCCAATTATTTTTGCCTAGAATAGACATAATGACCAACCAGTCACATTTCTTGCTAATATTCTCTTCCATTCTATCAGTTCCTCTTTTTTTGATTATTCTTTGCTGTTTTCCAACAATTTGCAGATTTGGTGCTTCTATGAATATATATATTTATTTATTATATTTTTCTTTGTTTCATCTTATCACCTTTAAGTAGATACGATGGATCAACTCTTCCCTTATAGTATACATTTTGCAATGGAATGATTATAATGAAGTAAAGGTAGACACAAAATGCTGGAGTAACGCTGCAGGGCAGGCAGCATCTTTGAAGAGAAGGAATGGGTGACGTTTTAGGTCGTGACCCTTCTTCGGGAATATATTATATATGTTAAAATATAGTATTTCTTTTAAAATTTTAGATTATTAGATTAGATTGGAGATACTGCACGGAAACGGGCCCTTTGGCCCACCGAGTCAATGCCGACCAGCGATCCCTGTATACTAACACTATCCTACACACACTAGGGACAATTTACAATTATACCAAGCCAATTAACCTACAAACCTGTACATCTTTGGAATATGGGAAGAAACCAGAGATCCCGGAGAAAACCCACGCAGGTCACGGGGAGAACGTACAAACTCCATACAGACAGCACCCGTAGATAGGATCAAACCCAGGTGTCTGGCGCTGTAAAGTGGCAACTCTCCTGCTGCACCATGTGCCACACCAATATTTACCCATTTAAAAAATCTAAAATCCCCTTTTAATCTCATTTTCCAGTTCAAGCTAGCTCATTCCTTGCACCAGCATAATTTGCTTTCAATTCAAAGCTCTCATTTTAGACTGAAATGTGTCACTCTCAAACTCTCTGCAAATTATGTCACAGGGTGAGCACATTTCCACAGAAGGTCCCTTTACAACGAGGCTTCCGATTAATCCTGCCTCATTTCACAAGACAAGTTCTAAAATAGACTGATCCCTAGATGGCTCCATGATGTATCACCATCCCAAACCAGTTCTCTGAACTTTCTCCAAGCAACTTTGGCTGATTTGATTTACTCAAGTCTGCCTGTAAATTGAAGTCCCCAATGGTTAAACCAATGTCTTTGCTGCAAATTATCCCTTGATTAATGGTCATTTTAAATACAAAATAGCTCCATTCATAGCATGGCAAATATTGTTGTATTACCTCTGCACACATTGAGAGAGATACATGATGAGTGAATAAGTTGCACATCAGAGCTTGTCTGTAATGTTTTCCAGCCTTCTCTCTCCTGGGGAAATCAGGCTATGGACTGAAAATTGCTTTCTTTGCATCTTAATGAAGGGCATGAGGGATTACAATTTGGAACTTAAAATAATAAATGGATTAGATTAATGTAGAGCCATTACAGTCTTTGGAAGACAAAAGAACATCCTGTCAAAACTAACACACTCCAGCCTCAAGGATTTAAAACCTTCCCCGATGTCTGGAAAAATGCCACCTGGTGCAATCATTGTGAATTCTGCAGAGCTCCAAGGGAACTTGACAGACAAAGTGAGGGCTGGCTGGAAAGACTAACAAGGTCTTGTCTTTTATTTCACTTCAGAGATCAGCACAATAAATCCTCGACGAAAATAAAAAAAATCCTTTATTTAATTTAAAAGCATTAAGTAAAAGATTTGAAGGAGCTCCAAGGTCTGCTAAACTAACAAAAGCAGATGAATCTTTCAGGTTTGTTCTTGTATATTCTGGAAGCAAGTCCAGAGCAGGGAAATGTACATCAAAAGCCCTGTGTTTACATGGAGCAAGCGCAGAACACGGTCTTCTAGTGGTGTGAAAAGACAATAGTTCCGAAAGTCACCACCACTCATAGCACGTGTAGAAAAGAAATGCAGATGCTGGTTTACCCCAAAGATAGACACAAAATGCTGGAGTAACTCAGCGGATCAGGCAGCATCTCCGGAGAAAAGGAATAGGTGGTTTTTCGGGTCGAGACCCTTCTTTACTCTCAGTCTGGATTGAAGGAGTTTATGTATTTGTGGAGAGAGATTGAAAGAGGCTGAGGACCAACCTGATAGAAGTACGTAAGATCATGAGAGGCATGGTTAGGCTACATAATCAAAAACATTCTTCCATGATAGAGGTACCAAAACACAAAAGGGCATATTTTTAAGGTGTGAGATATGAGATTTAAAGGGAATGTCAGAGGTTTTTCTTCTGCACTGGTTTGATATTAGCAATGCAACTCCAGTGGAGGTGCTACAATTGCTACATTTAAAAGGCATTTAGATAGAGAAGGCATACAAAGCTTTCTCCATCGCTCCATCGCTGCTCCCACCCTCTGGAACTCACTACCCCAAACCGTCAGAGACTCCTCCTCACTCACCACATTCAAAACATCACTGAAGTCTCACTTGTTCAACACTGCCTTCAATCATTGACCGTCGCTCCACCTTATTCTTCCTCTTCTGTTCGTTTATTTATTTATCTTTATGTTATATCTAATATGTAAAGCGTCTTTGGGTTCCTAGAAAAGCGCTATATAAATGTAATGCATTATTATTATTATTATTAAAGATTTACAAAGATAGAAAAGGCATACAAAGATTTGGCCCTATTTCAGGGTAGATTTGTGTACATGGTCAAAAAAGTCAACATGGACATTGTGGGCCAAAGGACCCATGTCTGTGTTGTACAAGTCTATGACTTCAGGTAAAATCCTCAGAAGCCAAAGCCTGGGAGTAATTCATTGAAAGTTCTGAAAAATGTAATGGCCAAATTTACAGTTCAGTGTAAATATGCTCTTTTAGATTTTGCTTCAAGTCGCAATTATTAACGCTGCAAAGAAGTCCAACTAATGAAGATGGAATTCCAGAGAGATCACGATGATGGCTCAATGAAAAATGGATGGGGCATACAGTTTGACTAGCGGTTCCACTTCTAAAGTTGCATTAGCAGATTACAGACTGCTGCACCTTCATTGCAAATCATACTCCATCATAAAGTGCTTACAACACGGTCAGAGTGCAAAACAAAAAGGCAAGTATCCTGCTTAGGGTGGCACAGTGGCACAGCAGTAGAGTTGCTGCCCCACAGCACCAGAGACCCAGGTTCAATCCCAACTACCGGTGCTGTCTCTGTGGTCTGTGTATATTCTCCCTGTGACCATGTGGGCTTTCTCTGATTCCCTCCTAAATTCCAAAGACATGCAGGTTTGTAGGTTAATTGGCCTCGAAGGTAGACACAAAATACTGGAGTAACTCAACGGGTCAGGCAGCATCTCAGGAGAGAAGGAATGGGTGACGTTTCGGGTCGAGACCCTTCTACAGACTAATGTCAGGGGAGGGGGCGGGACAAAGATGGGATGTTGTAGGAGACAGGAAGGCTAGTGGGAGAACTGGGAAGGGGGAGGGGAAAGAGAGGGACAGAGGAACTATCTGAAGTTAGAGAAGTCAATGCTCATACTGCTGGGGTGTAAACTGCCTCTGTAAACTGGGGTGTAATTGGCCTCCGTAAATTGCCACTGGTGTGCAGAATGGAAAAGTGGGATAACATGAATCTAGTGTGCAGATGATCAATGGTCGGCGTGGACTTGGTGGGATGAAGGGTCTATTTCCACGCTGTATCCCTAAACGAAACTAATCCTGGCCACTTACATTCCTTTGTCACAGATCAGAAGAACAAAATTACCAAATTATAGGGTATATTTTTGAAGCAATTATAACTAAGAGACAATAAGGCAGATTGGGCGGCAGCATTACATTCAGCGTGTCTGTCAAATTCAGAGCCTCTTGCATTTGCTGGGAGTTGAGGGAGAGAAGCAATTACCGTGCGATATATTCCTGGCGGAGTTCTCACATGTTCAGCGGTGTGAGCTTCAGTGATGTGATGAGACCTGCCTTGGAGTCAGGACTTGCCAAAACGCAAGAATGGGCAAAAGAAAGTGTTGAAACTGAGCTTTGCAACTCAGGTGTTACAAACCGTAGACCACATCAGAGCGCTTAGGGTGGTGAGATACAGACGATTCCAGATAAACAGGTGATAAATCAAAAAGCCATTGCCCATTACTTTAGTTTACCACAAAGAAAGTTTTGGCTCAGAGTTTTAAGTGTGACACTTTGGGTTATTCTTGACATGTTCCAGCTTTTAAAAATATGAAAGCAAGTCGACTTTTTTTAATATGAATTGTTGCCAAGCGGTTATGGAATTTTCGAAGGTGTTAGCTGTGGTGCCTTTGAAGGTCCATGTGTTCAGAGGTGAAAAAAATATATAATGGTGTTATTGCGTCAGCTTGGGGCTTTATTTGGAGAATGCTTTTAACTTGCAGCAGGGCTGATCATAATCAGAGAAGACCGCAATGCAGTTCCAATGAATTCTCTCATATTTGGTCCTGTCTCCAACCACCACTTCATTTCTCAAGGCTGTCACAACAGTTTGCAGAGCGGATTTCTCCCACTCCTACTGAGACATAATCAGTACCAAAAATACACCAAAAAAAGAGCAGCAACTGTTATAGTGCGTTAGAGACGTCTGCACAGACAACAGTGGGTGATTCGATTCTTTTCATATAATTATCTGCAAGCTGATAACCCAATTCAGAACACTTGCTTAGGTGTCTAAATTTCAGACTTTATTGCCTCTGATATGTAATGTGAAATCGACCACATAACTTCACCAAACTTGATTGCAAGGTTTCGGGTAATTCGAGTATGCAGACACTGTTTGTGAACGATAGTTATCTTGTGGATTCTCAGCTGATGCTGAAACTCTTATCCATGCTTCAATGAACTGTGCATTCAAAACTTTGCTGGCTGTGGCAAAATCCCATTCACCCAATACCCCATGTGCTCACTGATCTACACGGTTTCTAGCTAACCTAACCTCAGGTTGGTTTCCATTTCATATCTCTAGTATCTCTCTCCCCTGACTCTCAATCTGAAGTAGGGGTGCCAACTATCTCACTCCCAAATACAGGACAAGGTGACGTCACCACCCCGCCCCCCACGTGACCTCGCCCAGCCAGCGGCCACATGCTCCCGCTCCACCAATGGCGGCCGCCCGGGCCGGGAGGCGGGTTGCTATGCAACCTCCATTAGGCGGCGCCTGGGCCTCCGAGTCTACACTGTCCATTTTGTGTCTATCTCAGGTTGGCTAACCTGGCCAAGCAAATTCTCAACCTTGTTTTCAAATCTTGTCAAGGTCTCACCCCAGGAACCATAGGGCTCTTGAACACTAAGTAACATGAACCACTACCTCAGTAACGATGATCTTCTATGGATTGTGGCTTTGGTTGCATTACGGACTTTGACTTTGCAGTATGATGGTTACTTAGTATTGCAGCTATCGTATTATTGATTATTGCATAGTTACCTGTGTGTTATTGAATTAATAACCCTGTTAAGCTGCAGCAAGTAAGAACAGTATTGTTCCATTGTCAACCCATTTGACAATTAAACATCCGGACTTGACTAGACTATGTTCACTCTTTGCTGGAGAGAGCACAGAGGAGATTCAGTGGGATGTTGTCTGAGTTGATTACATGTGGCCAGCTCTCCCTGGCTTGGACCATTGACTGCTTGTCTACCTCCGCCATCCATTCACTTAGAGTCAAGAGATTCAAGAATCAAGAGTGTTGTATTGTCCAAACGTCACCCATTCCTTCTCTCCCGAGATGCTGCCTGGCCCGCTGAGTTATGTACATCAGGTTGTTGTCATCAACAAATGCTCGACATTCAACGCCATCATCCCCTCCCAACTTGTCATCAAGCTCAGGGAACTAAGTCTCTGCACATCCCTGTGCAACTGGATCCTCACCTTCCTCATCACAAATTGGCAGCAACACTTCCTGCTCAACAACCATCAGTGCAGGAGTTCCTCAGGACCATGTGCTCAATCCCCACGCTGTCAATGCTTCTCCGGCGTCCTAATTTTCGCTGAAATCACTGACAAGTCAGTAAGTACTTGAGAGTTTTGAACTATAACATCTTGCCTGGGTTACTTGAAAACCAAGCTTCACGGACAATTCCACAGATTCACCACCTTCTGGATAAATAATCTAATCTCCATTCTAAAAGTACATCCTTTTATCCTGAGGCTGTGTCCTCTGGTCCTAGACTCTCCCACTATGTCAACATTCTCTCCACATCCACTCTACCCAGGCCTTTCATTATCCACTAGGTTTCATTATCCAATGAGGTCCCCCCTCATCCTTCTAAGCTTAAAACGAGTACAGGCCCAGAACCATTAAATGCTCATTATACGTTAATCATCCTTGGGATCATTCTTGTAAACCTTCTCTGGACCTTCTCCAATGCCAGTACAGATGGATGAGGATATCCTTCCTCAGCTATGGGGTCCAAAACTGCGCATGATAGTCCAAATGTGGCCTTTTCAGCGTTGTATAAAGCCTCAGCATTACATCCTTGTTTTTATATTCTCATCCTTTTGAAACAAAGGCTAATATTGTATTTCCCTTCCTTACTATTGACTCAACCTGCAAATTAACCTTTTGAGAATCCTACATCCTAAGTACCTTTGTACCTCCAATTTCTGAATCCCCTCCCCATTTAGAAAAGAGTCCATGCCTTTATTCCTTCTACCAAATTGTATGGTAGTACACTTTGCAACACTTAATTGAATTTGCCACTTCTTTGCCCACTTTCCCAACCTGTTCATGTCCTTCTGCACACTCCTGTTTCCTCAACCCTCCACCTATCTTTTCATCATCCACAAACTTGGTCACAAGCCATCAATTGCATCTTCGAGATTATTAACACATAACGTGAAAAGTAGTGGACCCAACACTGAACACCACTAGCACCTACACTTCACACCACCTCAGGAAAGCAGCCAACATAATCATGGACCACTCACACTGCAATCATTTCCTCTTCTTCCCTCTCTCAACAGGCAGAAGATACAAAAGCTTGAAAGCACGTAACACCAGATTCAAGAATAGAATCTTCCATGCTGTTAACAATCATGAAGAGGTTTCTCACAAACTATGGGTGGATTCTCAATCTCCCAATCTACCTCATTGCAGCTCTTGCACTTTATTTTATTTGGACTTTCCCTGTAGATGTAAATCTATATTCTGCACTCTGGTTAATTTCTCTTTTGGCACTACCTGTTGTACACATGTATGGTTTGATTTGTCTGGATAATACGCAAAGCAAAACTTTTCACTGTATCTCAATGCACATCACAATATTAAACCTACTAAAATCCATTTTTGACCTGTTTTGATTTAGTCTGCTTCTAAATTTAGGAGCGTACCCAATCAAATGCCCACCACATCTCCTTCAGTTAAGTACTCAATGATGCTCAGTATTTATATTGCACTGGAACTTTGGACTCTATTTCATTACCTTATTAAACAGTTTCAGTCATAGCAATTACATAGGACTTTGAAGTGGGTTCCGTGAAGTGCTGCATGCTATTTTGGTTCCTTACCTAAGAAAGGATATATTTACCTTAAAGGAAGTGCAATGAAGGTTCACCAGATTTTAAAAAACCTGGGACAGTGGGACAGTGTAATATGAGAAGAAATTGGTTGGGCAAGACCTGATTCACTGGTGCTCTGAAGAATGAGTGGAGATCCAATTGATACAAACAAAATTCTAAATCGGTTTGACGAGGTGGATATAGGGTGTATACCTTCCCATCTGAGGGGATCTGAAACCACAGGTCACTGTCTCAGGATAAAGGACAAGACACTTGAACCACAGACGAGGAGAGTGTTTTATTTATGCTTTGGTGGTAAGCCTGTGGAGTTCTCAACCACAGCAGGGGATGGAGGCCAGGTCACTGCGTACAAATGAGAAAGAGACGGAGAGATTTCTTCTCGCTGGAGGCATCATGACATAGGGGTGCAAGATTAGAACAAGAATTTTGTGTTGAAACAAAGGATTAGCAATAGTTGTTCTAAATGGCAGAGCAGCTCAAAAGGCCATAAAGCCAACTCTTGCACCTAACATGTGTAGGAAAGAACTGTAGATGCTGATTTAAATCGAAGGTAGACACAAAATGCTGGCATTTGCAGTTTGTTGTTATTGCATTCCATTTTATAGACTTAGGTAAACATGCTTCCTAGATAAGATCACCCTGTAATAACCAAACATTAAATTAATTTATAATAATGTTCCACCATCATTATGTGTAGTGCTGAAAATTGAGTTCTATTTAATTGTTTTTTTCGATAAAATAAAAAAACTAACTGGATGAGGGATGTGGGCCAAACATGGGCAAAGGGGACTAGCTTAGGTAGGGTTTTATGTTCAGCTTGGATGAGTTTGGCTGAAACACCTCATTCTGTGCTGTACGATTATGAAACATTTAATGAGGAATTGCATTTATTCATAACCTTTGAAATTCGTAGATGGATCTACGGGACAGTGTTGGCGATTAAAGTGGAGAAAAAAATTGGACATTTATTGACTTCAAGTGGATGGTGTAGTTGGAGATCAAGTCCTGTTAGTGTCTCACTTTTATTAGCTATTTAAGAGGTGTTTGGCAGAAGGAAAGGTTTAAAAGCATTACTGAATTTATAGCCAAGCTGTTAATTGTGTTGTTAACCTTAGGCACGAAAACTATGAAGTTTTTTTTCTTTAAAATGAAACAAGTATAAATATTTGCAATGGTGTTCTATCTAAAATGAAGTAATAAAGCTCACTTTTGATTCTTTTGAGCTGAAAATGTGTGAGGCTCTGAATAAAGATTTACTTTCAAAAAACACAGTGGACTATTTAGATTTAGATTTTTAGATTTAGATTTAGAGATACAGCGCGGAAACGGGCCCTTCGGCCCACCGAGTCCGTGCCGCCCAGCGATCCCCGCACATTAACACTATCCAACACACACTAGGGACAATTTTTACATTTACCCAGTCAATTAACCTACATACCTGTACGTCTTTGGAGTGCGGGAGGAAACCGAAGATCTCGGAGAAAACTCACACAGGTCACGGGGAGAACGTACAAACTCCGTACAGACGGCGCCCATAGTCAGGATCGAACCTGAGTCTCCGGCGCTGCATTCGCTGTAAGGCAGCAACTCTACCGCTGCGCCACCGTGCCGCCCATTTAAATTTGGATCCAATGCAGAAGGAAATGGAAGGTGAATAGTCCGTAAAATGTCTATTAACTTCCTGGATATTTTAAACTGCTGTAGGTTTAAGGAAAGCACCCTGTTTAAGGTGTACACTGGCCCTATCCCCGAACTCTATCTCCATTACATTGACGACCACATCCGTGCTACCTCCGGCACCCATGCAGAACTCATGGACTTCATTAACTTCACCACCAATTTCCATCCTGTACTCAAATTCACTTGGACCATCTCTCCGACACCTCCCTCCCCTTTCTTGATCTCACAATCTCCATCACAGGAGATAGACTAACAACTAACATCTATTACAAACCCAATGGCTCCCACAACTATCTCGACTACACTTCTTCCCACCCTGCTTCCTGCAAAGACTTTATCCCCTACTCCCAATTCCTCCATCTACACCGCATCTGCGCCCAAGATAAGGTGTTCCGGACCAGCACATCCGAGCTGTCCTCATTCTTTAGGGAACGGAGGTTCCCCTCTCCCATCATGGATGAGGCCCTCAGTACCCCGCAGCTCCACCCTTGCTCCCCCTCCCCCAGTTGCAACAGAGACAGAGTCCCCCTAGTCCTTACCTTTCACCCCATCATCGTATACAACACATAATCCTCCAACATTTTCGCCACCTCCAACAGGATCCCACCACTAGCCACATCTTCCCATCTCCACCCCTTTCAGCTTTCCACAGAGACCGTTCTGCAACTCTTTGGTTAACCCATCCCTTCCCACCCAAACCACCCCCTCTCCAGGTACCTTCCCCCTGCAACCGCAGAAGATGCAACACCTGTCCGTATACCTCCTCCCTCGACTCTGTCCAGAGACCCTGACAGTCCTTTCAGGATAAGCAGAGGTTCACTTGCACCTCCTCCAATCTCACCTACTGTATCCATTGTTCGAGATGCGGACTCTTATACATCGGCGAGACCAAAGGTAGACTGGGCGATCGTTTCGCTGAACACCTTCGCTCAGTCCGCCTGGACCTACCTGATCTCCCGGTTGCTAAACACTTTAATTCTCCTTCCCATTCCCACACTAACCTTTCTGTCCTGGGTCTCCTCCATTGTCAGAGTGAGGCTAAACACAAATTGGAGGAACAGCATCTCATATTTCGCTTGGGCAGCTTACAGCCCAGTGGCATGAATATTGATTTCTTTAACTTCAAGTAACCCCAGCATTCCCTCTCTCTCTATCTCTCCCCCACCCAAGTCACACCAGTTTCTCGTTTTCACCCAACAAACAGTTAAAAATGGCATGTTTCCTTTATC
The DNA here is from genome assembly GCF_053455715.1 of Rhinoraja longicauda. NCBI lineage: Eukaryota > Metazoa > Chordata > Chondrichthyes > Rajiformes > Arhynchobatidae > Rhinoraja > Rhinoraja longicauda. The sequence goes on along the minus strand of NC_135987.1, from coordinate 17,797,564 downwards.
ATCCGTTACTTTTTGGCATAACTTTCATTAATTTGTTCTATACTGTATCTCTCTACTTCACCGTCTATATCTCTCGTTTCCGTTCCCCGTGACTTTCAGTCTGAAGAAGGGTCTCGGCCCAATACGTCACCCATTCCTTCTCTCCAGAGATGCTGCCTGTCCCGCTGAGTTACTCCAGCTTTTTGTGTCTATTTTAAGGAAAGCATAGTCTGGACTGGTGTACAGCATTGTTCATAATACAAGCAATGCAGCAAAAGCCATGATACAAGAGGACATTTTAATTGTAGCAGAAACAAAAAGAGAAAGTGTTCTCAGTAGGTCAGGCAACATCAGTGGGAATAGAAACCAAGTACCATCCAAATGGAGTTGGACATAATCCAGACTGGGTCAGGTCAGCTTCCGCCCCAGATGGGTATAAATGAATCTAATAGGTTTTCACAACGATGCAGTAACTTTGTGGTCACCTTGACCAGCTATTTTTTAATGCTGGATTATTAGAATAATATCAGAAGAAAAAGGACGTACCTTTAGAAAGGAGATGAGGAGGAATTTGTTTTGTCAGAGGGTGGTGAATCTGTGGAATTATTTGCCGCATAAGGCTGTGGAGGCCAAGTCAATAGGTATTTTTAAGGCCGAGATTGACAGATTCTTGATTAGTCCGGGTGTCTGGGGTTATGGGGAGAAGGCAGGAGAATGGGGTTAGGAGTGAGAGATAGATCAGCCATGATTGAATGGTGGAGTAGACTTGATGGGCCGAATGGCCTAATTCTGCTCCTAGAACTTATTAACTGAATTGAAATCCAGTTCCCATGCTGGAATTTGAACTCGAGTATCTGGATTATTAGTTCTGTTTTATGCGTTGCTTATCTACTCAGTGACCATACCATTCAAAATGCAAACCATCACTCCAAGGCAACATCATTTTGTTTACACCAAATGCTGGAGTAACAGTGGGAAAGGCAGCATCTCTGGAGAGAAGGAATGGGTGACCTTTTCGGGTCGAGTCCCTTCTTCAGACAGTCTGAAGAGGGTCTCGACCCGGAACAAAACCCATTTTTTGTCTCCAGAGATGCTACCTTTCCCCCTGAGTTACTCCAGCTTTTTGTGTATCTTTGGTTGAAACCAGCATCTGTAGTCCCTTCCTACACATCATTTTGTTTCCTCTGCATAACTGCTATTACCCTTCAAGCAGTCCTGAACCAATCTGGATTAGATCCAAATCCAGACCCACCTAGAGTTGCCAACTTCCTCACTCCCAACTAAGGGACAAAGGGTGATGTCACCACCCCGCGCCCCACGTAACCTCACCCAGCCAGTGGCCACGTGCTCCCGCTCCATCAATGGCGGCCGCCCGGGCTGGGTGAGGTCACGTGGGGCGCGGGGTGGTGACGTCACCCTTTGTCCCTTATTTGGGAGAGGAAGTTGGCAACTCTACTAATATGGGACAAAGGAGGTCCCGTAAAGGACAAACTACAGGATGTCCCGGCTTAAATATGGGACAGTTGGCAACCCTAGACTCACCATTCTGGTTGCATCTTATTTGTTCTCCTGCTCCTGATATCTAAATTATGCATAGTTATTCATGTAAGAATCTTGTTTTTCAGAAGATAATTGTTGAGGCAAAACAGCCACACAGATCGCACAAGTTTTATTTTGCTGCTAACTGGGAACGTTGACGTTAAATCCTTGTGGAACTGCCAGGGCGCGGAGCCAAGTTTGAACTGTGCTGAACCTGCAACAAAGCCAGCCTCAGATAATCTGTGACTGGTCACTGTGGCAGTGAAGCCACCATCACATGTGCATCATTAGCAGCAATCTTCACCTCCAGGGGCCACTTGGTTCCCGTATCCTCAGCAGAAATCATCTTCCCCCATTCCCAATTCCAAGACCCTTTGGCAACTGATAATGTGAATAAATGTCATTGTTTCCAGCAAGCTTTTCAGTGTTTGCATTTAAACCCAAGACAAAGCGAAAACGGAGCTTCAGGCCAGTTTAATGTTAAACATGGTGCAACATGTGCTGTGCGACATTGGATGCAACTCCATCAGTGAGGCAGTGCTGCCTCAGGGTGCATTCAGCACTCTGCCTATGAAAACCCCCAACTGCTAGTAAATTTCCACTCCGGGTGATAAACATAGGTGTTTGTTCACCTCATGAGCTCTCCAAATTGGAGATCCTTCGGCTGTATGCAGGGACGCTGGTCTTATTAAACTTCACACTAGTTCCATAATTTGAGGCTGGTGTTGCTTCTCTGGAGACAAATACGTTTAACTCTGCCTTCGAACGAAATTGCACACTTTTGCAATCAACAAATTGCTGAGGTTTACCATTCTACTCAGGACAAAGGCATGCCATTTTATTGCTTTCAGAATGAACATTTCAGGTGAAAAGGAAAGTCACTCAGCCCATTTCTGGCAGTCTGCGATCTGTTATTACTGCTTAAGGCAGAACTATGTAGAAAGGTGCTCACATAACATTTCGAACAACGTGCTTCTTAAAAGGCAAATGGGTCGGGCAGCCGATAGAGAGTAGTGGAGTGACCTCATTATCCTTCAGCAAAGAACATATCTGAATAATGAAAGGCCTAGACAGAGTGGATGTGGAGAGGATGTTTCCACCAGTGGGGGAGTCCAGGACCAGAGGTCAGAGCCTCAGAATTAAAGGATGTTCCTTTAGGAAGGAGATGAGGCGGAATTTCTTTAGTCAGAGGGTGGTGAATCTATGGAATTCATTGCCACAGAAGGCTGTGGAGGCCGTCAATGGATATTTTTAAGGCAGAGGTAGATAGATTCTTGATTAATACGGGTGTCAGGGGTTATGGGGAGAGGGAGATTGTATGGTGGAGTAGACTTGATGGGCCTAATTCTGATCCTCTCACTTATGAACTTATTTCCTGTTCGTGGAAACACTAAACTTCTCCCCTCCGCTGAACACTGTGCCCACTTTGTTTGTTCATGCACCACCTACAGAGACTTATGATGAACTGAGAGACCATAGAATTCATGGAAAATGGACTGCGCATTTGCCAAAACAATAATAACCTGAGTTTAGATCATCCCTTCAAAGTTGCAAACTTCCAAGGAGTATTATCAAACAGCATTATCAAACAGAACCTGGAAGTTTGAACTAACCATATGAACTGATATTAGAAACAGCCGAAGGGCATGTTTCCGCATGTATCTCTAAACTAAACTAAAAATGAAATGAATTATATTAACACCATTGGTTAAGAAAATACTGAATGATTAGATTAAATGTAATAAAAATGAACTGCAGATGCTGATTGACACCAAAGATAGACACAGAATTCTGGAATAACTCAACGTGTCAGGCAGCATTTCTGGAGAAAATGGATAGGTGATGTTTTGGGTTCATTAGTTTTGTTTAGAGATACAGCATGGAAACAGGGCCTTCGGCACACACCGATCATCAATTACCCATTCACACTAGTCCTATGTTATCCCACTTTCACATCCATACCCTATACATAAGGAACATTTATTATTAGAGAGGCTAATTACCCCGCAAACCTTCACCTCTTTGGAAGAGCACTCAGAGGAAGCCCATGTGGTCTCAGAGAGAACATGCAAACTCCACACTGACAGGACCTGAGGTCAGGATCGAACCTGAGTCTCTCGCACTGCGAGGCTGCGGATCTATCAGCTGCACCACTGTGCCATCGTTGCGTCTAACGTGCTGCACAGCTGCAGCATGTACGGATTTCTTTGTTCGGGGTCATATCCGGTACACGTGACAAATGAATACTCTTGACCTGTAACTCTACGCAGTGCACCAGGATGACAGGTATTTATTGGGCTTTGGGAAGACTGAACATCCTGGCCATCATTTTCAAGATTTTAGCTGACCAGATGGGACAGCCAGCACCTGCCCCATTGCAGTGCAATTTTAAAGGTCTATTTATAAGTAAGGAAAGCAATGACATAAATGTCTATATATTGTTTGTCACAGTGCCATTCTTTATTTCATTCCGCTGGTGCTGGAGCTCATGCAAAAATGTTGGGGGGTTTTTGTGCTTTTTGATGAAAATAACAGCTGTCCGAGACAGCTTGTGCAGAATTATAGCTGAGCTGTTCATAATTGTGAGCATCCAAATGCAGTGATAGATTTAAGAGAGCTCTCTACCCCACGGGGGGATAAAGAGGTGAGAGATTATAGTACCAGTTTACAACAGCAGGAACTGCTGCCAACTGATATAACATGGCAGACCTCATCAAATACAACCGAGGCATTCACTTCTTCAGTGCTTTTCCCTGAAAAGCATATAACATTAACTGTGTTATTTTAACACAGAAGACAATCAAGTCGTCTTAGTTACTTAATTACTTGTAAAAATAAATGATGGATAAACATTTGTTCTGTTCACCGTGTGGTGGAGATGGGTTACGTTCTTGCCTTCAGAAGGAATGTGGATAAATATATGGTGGAGGAAAACATGCACGACCCGAAACGTCACCCATTCCTTCTCTCCAGAGATGCTGCCTGTCCCGCTGAGTTACTCCAGCACTTTGTGTCTGTCTTCAGTGTGAACCAGCATCTGCAGTTCCTTCCCACAGAATTCACAGGGTTGAATATATATATAGAGACTTGTTCTGGTAGAGACTAGCACAGACACAAGGGGCCAAATGGCCTCCTACTGAGTTGCAGCTGCACTTCTTGATTTTTTATTTCCTTTCAACGAGTCAGGTATTCTGTATTGAAGTAATGTGCGTCTATAGTTACTGTACAGATAAGCAAGCCCAGAACTGCAAAAGTGTGGTTTTAGAACTGGATGCACTTATTTGATAAAATTATGACTAATATACAATGGCCAATATTTTACAATCAGCGACAAAGCAAACAAGCTCTTCAGTAACTCCAATATTGTTCAGTGAGTGATCACTGTCATATTTAAAGTTCGATGCTCGCGTTATAAAGAGTCATGGAGAGTTATAGTTTGGAAACGGGCTCGTGTCGGCACCAACTATTAACTGCCCATTTTTAGTTCACTTTATTTCGGTTCAGTTTGGAGATACAGAGCGGAAATAGGCCCTTCGGCCCACCGAGTCCATGCAGACCAGCGGTCCCTGTACATTGGCACTACCCTCTGCACGAGTGAAAATTTACACCATTTACTGAAGCCAATTAACCGATAAAGGTGTATGTCTTTGGAGTGTTTGGGGAAACTGAATCACATGGGTAAAACCCATGTGGCCACAGGGAGTGCAGCTCCTCTGCCACCAAGAGGAAGGAGGGACCCGAGAGTGAGGTGGACCATCGAGAACAATGAGGGTGGGGGGGTATCCGGTGGGCGGTCCATCAAAAATGAAGGTGTTATCCGGCGGGGGCAGTTGAGAGAGAAGGGGAGTCCAGGGGCGGCGAGCCAGGCCTGCTCGTCGGGACACTCTTGCCGGTACGCTGCCTGCCCCAGCCCCTCACGGCCATACCGTGCTGAGTGTGAAGCTCCAAAGGAGCTCAGAAGCATCCTCACGTGTAAAAGCTGAGAAAAGCAGACCTTCCCGTGGTGAACACCCGGCGCTCCATTGGGAAACTCTGGCCACCAGCCACCTGGATGTATCTCAACCTAATGCACAGGCTCACAGGCCTCTGGGGTACAGCTTCAAACAAATTGAAGGCTGCAATTCTTACAAGCATCTGCGAGTATTATTGAGAACAGTTCCTTAAGTCATGGTATAATGAGGCATGTAATATAAATGTCCATTTGAAGATGTTTGCCCTGGTAGCTATACATGTTTGCCCTGGGAGTACAGAGAAGGTTCACCAGATTGATTCCTGGGATGGCAGGACTTTCATATGAAGAAAGACTGGATAGACTCGGCTTGTACTCGCTGGAATTTAGAAGATTATGGGGGGATCTTATAGAAACTTACAAAATTCTTAAGGGGTTGGACAGGCTAGATGCAGGAAGATTGTTCCCGATGTTGGGGAAGTCCAGAACAAGGGGTCACAGTTTAAGGATAAGGGGGAAGTCTTTTAGGACCGAGATGAGAACGTTTTTTTTCACACAGGGAGTGGTGAATCTGTGGAATTCTCTGCCACAGAAGGTAGTTGAGGCCAGTTCATTGGCTATATTTAAGAGGGAGTTAGATGTGGCCCTCGTGGCTAAAGGGATCAGGGGGTATGGAGAGAAGGCAGGTACGGGATACTGAGTTGGATGATCAGCCATGATCATATTGAATGGCGGTGCAGGCTCGAAGGGCCGAATGGCCTACTCCTGCACCTATTTTCTATGTTTCTATGTTTCTATAACCACTTATGAGGTGTTTGCACAGTAATCAACCAGAACCAGAACATATTGGGTCATTGGAAAGAGTCCCGTGCTTACATCTTACCTTTTGGTCTTTGTTAACTACTCTTTGCTGCCTCAATATAGCTTGTCTGAATATCTACCTGTGAAATGACAAAAAAATATAAGATAAATACAACAACGGGCGTCGTTTCCAAAACTAAGTTGTACAAAATTAGTTATTCTGGCACCCCAAGCAGCCTTGGCTAAACATTTAGAACATTGTTTTATTGTCCAATGCCCCGAAACTGAACATTGAAATTCTTACTTGCAGCAGCACCACAGATATGTAAATATAGTACTTCGTAAAATCCATAATAAACAACAACAAAATAGCTCAATATATATGGAATGGAAGGGTCCACAATGTCCGTGTCGAACATGATGTAATGTTAAACTAATCTCCTCTGCCTCCACATGATCCATATCATTCCATTTCTTGCATATCCATGTGCAAATCTAAAAGCTTCTTTGACGCCACTATTGTATCTGCCTCGATCACCAGCACATTCCAGACACCCACCAGTTCCTGTCGAAAAATATTGGCCTGTACATCTCCTTTCAACGTTTCACCTTAAAGCTGTGCCCTCGAGCCTATGACATATCCACCCTGGGGAAAAAGGTGTTGACTGTGTACCCAATCTATGCCTTTCATAATTTTATATACTTCTTCAGTCATGATAAGCTCAAGATATCATGAGATAATCAGGTGTGTTATTTGCCTGGGTATCAGTGATTCCTTTTGCGAAGAGCATGGGATAACAGGTAAGGTTCTTTATGCCAGCTCTAATAGTCACGTTCTAGACCCAACTTGCAAATGCAATGTCACCACTTTTCCTGGTTCGATTTGTCCTGGCAAGGTCTCTGTCCATAGAAGATGTCACAGAGGTTTGTCAATCTTGCCCTCTCTCGTAGGTTCGGAGGAAGCAGAGTCTCGAGGTATTTTTAAGGCAGAGGCGGACAGGTTCATGAGAAGCAAAGGACTGATGGGTTACCGTGGAGACACAAAGAACTGCAGATGATGGAGTCTTGAGCAAGACACAAGGTGGTGGAGTAACTCAGTGAGTCAGGCAGCATCTCTGGAGAGAATGGACAGATGACGTTTCGGGTCGGGACCCTCCTTCAGACTGTGTAGGCTGGAATATGGAAGTTAAGATTACAATTAGATCAGCCATAATCACACTGAATGGTGAGGGTTGACCCAATAGGTGAGTTGAACACCCTTGCACCTTATTAGTTGAAACATAATCATAGAATCATAGTCATATAGCGTGGAAACAGGCCTTTCAGCCCAAATTGCCCACACTGGCCGACATGTCCCAGCTATACTAGTCCCACCTGCCTGTGTTTGGCCCATATCCCTCCAAACATATCCAATCCATTGTTTCTTAAACGCTGGGATAGTACATGCCTCAACTACTTCCACTGGCACCTCGTTCCATACACCCACCACCCTTTGTGTGAAAATGTTACCCCTCAGATTACAATTAAATCTTTTCCCCTGCATCTTTAACCTCTATCCTTTCATGAAGGCCATGGTTAGTACATGGTTAGTACTATGTTGTACATGAGGATGTCGCCCAGATTTTCAGCTGGGATGAGAAGGAGAAAGAGAAAATTGGTGTAAAAAAACCATTGTAATAGATGAATGCAAATCAGATTTTGGCTGGAACATGTCAAAGTCTCTCTGTAATCCATTCTCATGTTTAAGACCCATTGTCGCATTGTGTGATCTTGCTGTGCACAAATTGGTCGCATAGCCTCAAAGTTTCCGACACTACAAACCTAATTGCGTTTCAAAAGTATTTCACCGGTTGCAAAGTACTTTAACATATCCCCAGGCCATGCTGTACAAATATGTCTTCCCCCCCCCCCCAATCTTTCAACGGTATGTCCCTGTTGTGCTATGTCTTCATGGCAAGACAAGAACTTATTTCTGTGTTCCGATGATAAATGTTGAAATAGTGTCCACATAAAACCCTGCTCCCTTATACAGAGCTAAATTCTAAATAATGTAAAACAAATTCATAACTTTAGTCCTCCAGAGGGCATAGCTAATTTATTAAGCTTTCTTTTCATTTGTTATTAGCCTTTTCTTACTCAAAATATAGTTTAATTTTACCAGTAAAAAAACAAAGCTTAAGTGTTAACAGATGCCTGCATACCAGCACTGTTTCGTACACCCATGGTACTAAAAGTGATTTGCAACCACGTCATATTATTTATCATTACTCATTTACTGTCAGCAATGTATTAGAGGTTAATAGAAGTGTCGGAACATCTAGTGATTTACTTAGTAAAATTTTTGTTCCAAGGTTTAGGTCGGTTGATTGGAGTCTGTGAGACTTTCAATATTCATACATTATGAACAGGAAACTATAGTGACCTTGAGCCATGCCTACCCGTGCAGTATATTTTATCAGCTTTGACCTTCAGCAGCTTATAAATACACTAGCTGTATTTAACCAATATTTTCTTCTGTATTACTGACACCGCAACATGCAGCCGGGAAGATTAATGTGGAGTGACAACAACAAGAAGAAAAATCATGTGATGCAGATATTCAGTCTCCTCCAATGGTGAGTGACCTTCAGCGTTGTGAGCTGTCAATACTAAAGGACGAGAATAATCATAGGTAGCCTTTAAGGGAGAAGGGGCAGCTCCTTCAGTCACCTCTTGCTACAGTGCCCTGGTGTACGGGGAATTGTCTTATCTAGTGTTCAGATTCCTACAATGAGAAGGGAGAAAAAAAAATCAATATCCGTGGTGTTAGCGATGTTACAGCAACCTCTAAAATATCAAGACAGATCCATTTCTTTCATAAATGTCTTCATTCCCAAATGTCACCGTTAAGTGATTTTTTTTTGTCCCCATCTAAGGTTAAGCCAAATAGTATTTTATAAAAGTTTATTTTTTCCCCTTCAATTGGATGTAACAGGGAATTAACTGATTTTATTACACTGGATTGTGCTGTAGTGCGGTTTATCATTTTTTTAAAATGTATTTGTAAGGGGGGAAAAAAATCCAAATGTAGGAAGAAATGTCGCTATTGTATTGCGGTGTAGAATAAGAAGTAATTACAGAGAAAAATGAAAGCTGTTCCTGCTGTTAGGAGAAATGATAAGGGAATAGTGTTCCTTTTCAAAGCATGGAGTCCATTTTGATATAATTGGTTCCAGAATTATTTATGACATTAATTGCTGCATTATCGACTGGTTGTCAGTTCTCCTGGCAGTCAGTCCATCTTTCTTACCACTGCAAGCCAACTCAGCCCAAACTAGACTGACAAGCTAATTACACTCATCTCCCCCTCAATGACAAATGCTGCTCATCTGAAACCTTTCCAGAAATAGGCGCTTTTTCTTTCCTTCAAGTGAGTTCATCCCGAGCCAGTCTGAGCTGATATCTACAGGTACAGAAAGCAGCTAACTCTTCGCACACGGTGATTAGTGAGAACATCTCACTTGATCCAAATACTCAAACACCTTGCGCTATCAATCTGAGTGTCAGACCGCGCTATGCTTATTGCTTCCAACGGATTTTTCGACTGGTTCATATCTGTCACTCAGTGCTAAAGTCCACAATCCTCAGCCTGAGAGAAAGATAAAAAGCAAAGTACCTTCCCCCTGCCCTCCCCCCTCTACCTCCACCACCACCACTTTCCTCCCTCCTTCTTACAGTACATCCAGTAAACAAGGATCGAATGCGACATACACCAAACTCAGTATGTCCTGCAGCCAGCTCAGATGCTGTCATCTCCAGCTACATCAGGAGCGCTGGCTCAATGGCAACATCCTTGACATCTGTCAGAAACTTTTAAATGTCTGCTCCTTTCATCAGGATGTTTCAGCCAGGGAAAAGATGACATTTCATAGAGGGGTAAGCAGGGAAAGTTCTGTCGCACCCTTTTCCGACTGTCATTCCCAGTATCCTCCAAACATTTCAAAGCACCGACAAATAAACTTGGTCATTTGGAAATGTATGCAGTGATGACCACGTTTGTTTTGTTTTTTTAAAAACCTATCAAGCTAAAATGTGCACTTTTTTCTCATAGGCAGCAGTGCGACGGAAGATTTTGCGCCAGGCTATTTTTGACCTTTGTGATGTGCTGCTTCCAAAGACCGATGAGCACAACGCAAATACACATGAGTTCCTTAATGCTCCAGTCCTTCCAATTGACTGGAATATTTGCCGTATCAAAAATTACGAAATAAAAGTTGGAGAAGGTCATTTTGATCCCGGTAGCAGTGCTAATATTTGGCCAGATTAGCATCTTCATGAGTGATTATGAGCTTGGGGAGATGACAATCTAATGCCCCAACACTTCTTCACAGCTGTCAGTAGCATCGAGAGGGAATTTATGGCTGTGCCCGATGTCTGATTATTCCATGCCTTTTCCAAAAGACATTGCACAATTGACTTTGTGTTTCTTTTTCTTGAATTTTTTTCATCTAATTTTGTGCCTTATTTTTGGTTCCACTTAAAATATTATGCGGGCAGATCTCTTAGAACTCTGAAAGCTGGACCAGAGGGTGATGTGTTTCGGCTGAGTGTGGGCAGATAATTATCGGTTTGGATGGAGAATATGGTGAAATACATACAACTTTACTCAGACAGACGCAAAGTGATACATCTTGGGAAGTTAAACCGGGCAGAATTTACAGTGGATGATAGTGCCATGGGGAATGTTGTGGAACAGACAGACCTCAGGTTAGTAGTACATCGTTCATTGAGAGTGGGGAGACAAGGTGGTGAAGAATGCATGTGGCACACTTACTCATCGGATGGACATCTGTACAAGAGTTGGGATGTTATGTTACAGCTGGTCTGTACATTGGTAAGACTGCACCAGGAATCATTTGGAAGGACATGACTAAACTAAGAGGGTGCCAGAAAAGAATCAGAGGGTTTTGCAGGGACTGGAGGGATTGAGTTATAAGGAGAGACTGGAGAAGCAAGGGCAGTTTTCCTTGGGGTGAAGTCGGCTAACGTGAGGATTTAGAGGTTTGTTAAATCATAAACGGCATGATGGTCAAAATCTTTTTCCCTTATAGGACCAGGAAAACTAATGGGCACAGGTTTACGGTGAGAGAGGAAAGATTTAAAAATGGCCTGAGGGACACGTTTTTCACACAGAGAGGGGCGAGCTCATATAGAACGAGCTGCCAGAGGAAGTGGTAGAGGAGGGTACAATTACAACATTTAAAAACACGGGCCATTGGGGCCTAGCTTTTATGGGCATCTTGGTTGGTGTGGACAAGTTGGGCTGAAGGGCTGTATCCATGTTGTATAATTCTAGTTCTATCCACTTGACCCCAACACTGCATTCATCTGATGTTTGTGATAGAGGTGCTGGGATAATGGCCAGTGATTTGGACTTGGCCAGCCAGAGCCCTTCATGAACTGAAGGATGCAGCAACTTAGTGTTTGGCTAAGTTTAAGAGAATCTGCCGTGCTGTCTTTCCATCCTCACTGTTCCAATGAACCCCACCATTTGAGGATTTCCATAAAGCATCTGATAAGGTGAAAGACTGGAGCGACTAGGCTTGTATACACTGGAATTTAGAAGGATGAGAGGAGATCTTATCGAAACGTATAAGATTATTAAGGGGTTGGCCACGTTAGAGGCAGGAAACATGTTCCTAATGTTGGGGGAGTCCAGAACAAGGGGTCACAGTTTAAGAATAAGGGGTAGGCCATTTAGAACTGAGATGAGGAAAACCTTTTTCAGTCAGAGAGTTGTGAATCTGTGGAATTCTCTGCCTCAGAAGGCAGTGGAGGCCAATTCTCTGAATGCATTCATGAGAGTGCTGGATAGAGCTCTTAAGGATAGCGGAGTCAGGGGGTATGGGGAGAAGGCAGGAACGGGGTACTGATTGAGAATGATCAGCCATGATCACATTGAATGGCGGTGCTGACTCGAAGGGCCGAATGGCCTCCTCCTGCACCTATTGTCTATTGTCTATAAGGTGCCATGTTACAGTTTATTCCTGAAAATAAAAGCACATAATGTATAAAGTAGCATATTATCATGTCCAGCAGGTTGATCAATAGGTAACAGAGTAGGCATAGAAAGTAGAACAATGCAGCACAGAAACAGGTCCTTCAGCCCACAATGTCCATGCTGACCATGATTCCAAATGGAATAATCTCTTCTGCCTGGGTGTGATCCATATCCTTCCATACTCTGCATATTCAAATGCCTATCCAAAAGCCTCTTAAATGCCATTATTGCATCTGCCTCAACCACCACCCTGGCAGTGTACTGCAGGCACCCATCACTGTATGTATAAAAAACAACATGCCCCACAAGTTTCCTTTAAATTTCGCCCTTTCACCCTGAAGCTGTGGTCTCCATGGGTTGTTTTCAGTATAAATGGTCCGTTTGGAATATGTGATGGGTAATGTGCCTCAGTGATTGTTACAAGGACCACAACGTTTTACAACTTATGCAACTGATGGAGATGGAGGCCCTGAGAGTGTGGTTGACAGAGGCAGGTAAGAAACTAAATCCAATATGATGCCACTATCAGTCACATCCTCACCAACCAGCCTTTGTCCTTATGCTGCTGTACACAGGCAATCTTTCCCCTTCTCTCTCAGTCCTTATGCAAGGTCTTGAGCCAAAACGTCAACTTACATCTTCTGCCTCCACAGTTGCTGCTGGATCTGCTGAGTTCTTCCAGTATTCTGGTTTTTTAAAAATTCCACATTCCAGCATCTGCAGCCTCTTTTGCCCTCTGGGGAGAAACCCGGTGAAGTGATATAAAGGGAATACAAAGGGAACTAGAAAGGTTAAGAAAGTAGGCAAAGGCCTTACAAATGGAATATAATGTAGGAAATTAGGAGCAAAGAGGTCCTTCTACAGTTGTACCGGGCCCTGGTGAGACCGCACCTGGAGTACTGTGTGCAGTTTTGGTCTCCAACTTTGAGGAAGGATATTCTTGCAATTGAGGGCGTGCAGCGTAGGTTCACTAGGTTAATTCCCGGAATGGCGGGACTGTCGTATGTTGAAAGGCTGGAGCAATTAGGCTTGTATACACTGGAATTTAGAAGGATGAGGGGGGATCTTATTGAAACATATAAGATAATTAGGGGATTGGACACATTAGAGGCAGGAAACATGTTCCCAATGTTGGGGGAGTCCAGAACAAGGGGCCACAGTTTAAAAATAAGGGGTAGGCCATTTAGAACGGAGATGAGGAAGAACTTTTTCAGTCAGAGAGTGGTGAAGGTGTGGAATTCTCTGCCTCAGAAGGCAGTGGAGGCCAGTTCGTTGGATGCTTTCAAGAGAGAGCTGGATAGAGCTCTTAAGGATAGCGGAGTGAGGGGGTATGGGGAGAAGGCAGGAACGGGGTACTGATTGAGAGTGATCAGCCATGATCGCATTGAATGGCGGTGCTGGCTCGAAGGGCTGAATGGCCTACTCCTGCACCTATTGTCTATTGTCTATTGTCTATTGAAATAGAGCATATGCCCACCTTGCAAAGAAAAATGATAAGTATATGGAGTTAGAGTCATACAGCATGGAGACAGGCCCTTCGGCCCAGCTCAACCATGCTGAGCAAGTGGCTCCATCTATGCTAGTCCCATTTGAGCCACATCCACTAAACCTTCCCTTTCCAATTTGGGAAATTCTCGATCTCTGAGATGCAGAGAGATATTTGTGTCCTGGAACATGAAGGCTAGTTACCAAAAAGGCTAGTATGTAACCATAACAAATAATTAGTAAAGGTAACAGAATGTTTTCATTTATTGATAGGACATTTGTTTAAAAAGAGAGAGCGGTTATATTGCTGAGACCATGTCTGGAGTATAATGTACACAATTGTCCCTGTCATTTCAGAATGTTACTGCATTAGCAATTCAGAGGTTTACTGAACCTGAAATAGGTTCAAGAAGGTTCAGGGTCTGAAGATGGTCTCCACCCGAAATGTCATCTATTCCTTTCCTCCAGAGATGCTGCCTAACCTGCTGAGTTACTCCAGCATTTTGTGTCTGTCCTCACCAAACTAATACCTGGTGGTCTCAAAAGAAAAAGTTTGACAGATTAGGCTTGCTTACATCCATTGAAGTTTGGAAGAAGGAGAGAGGACTTTATTGAAACATCTGCAATCCTCAAGGGCATTGGCTGCACAGATGTTGAAAGGATATTTCCTCATGGGAGATTCTAGAACTTAGGGGCATCCTTTAAAAATAAGGACTCACCAATTTAAGTCAGAGATGAGGCAAGGGATTTGTTTTCCTCAGAGTATTGGGAGTCGTTTGGAACAATTGTCCTCAGAGGGAGATGGAAGAAAATGATTGATATATTTTTAAAGTAGATTTAGACAAACTTGATAAACAAGGGGGTGAAAGGTTACTACCCAGGTCAATGTGAATGCAGAGTTGAAACTGCATTTAGATTGGCAATAACCTAATAGTAAATATATTGTCAAGCTTGAAAGGGTTCAGAAAAGATTTACGAGAATGTTGCCAGGACTAGAGGGTGTGAGCTATTGGGAGAGGTTGAGTAGGCTGGCTCTCTATTCCATGGAGTGCAGGAGGATGAGGGGTGATCTTATAGAGGTGTACAAAATCATGAGAGGAATAGATCGGGTAGATGCACAGAGTCTCTTGCCCAGACTAGGGGAATCGAGGACCAGAGGGCATCAGTAGGTTCAAATTGAGGGGAAAAGATTTAATAGGAATCCGCGGGGTAACTTTGACACACAAAGGGTGGTGGGTGCATGGAACAAGCTGTAGAGGAGGTAGTTGAGGCTGGGATTATCCCATTGTTTAAGAAACAGTTGGATTGATACATAGATAGACAATAGACAATAGACTATAGACAATAGGTGCCGGAGTAGGCCATTCTGCCCCTCGAGCCAGCACCGCCATTCAATGTGATCATGGCTGATCATTCTCAATCAGTACCCCGTTCCTGCTTTCTCCCCATACCCCCTGACTCCGCTATCCTTAAGAGCTCTATCTAGCTCTCTCTTGAATGTATTCAGAGAATTGGCCTCCACTGCCCTCTGAGGCAGAGAATTCCACAGATTCACAACTCTCCGACTAAAAAAGTTTTTCCTCATCTCTGTTCTAAATGGCCTACCCCTTATTCTTAAACTGTGGCCCCTGGTTCTGGACTCCCCCAACATTGGGAACATGTTTCCTGCCTCTAACGTGTCCAACCCCTTAATAATCTTATACGTTTCGATAAGATCCCCTCTCATCCTTCTAAATTCCAGTGTATACAAACCTAGTCGCTCCAGTCTTTCAACATATGACAGTCCCGCCATTCCGGGAATTAACCTAGTAAACCTACGATGCACGCCCTCAATAGCAAGAATATCCTTCCTCAAATTTGGAGACCAAAACTGCACACAGTACTCCAGGTGCGGTCTCACTAGGGCCCTGTACAACTGCAGAAGGACCTCTTTGCTCCTATACTCAACTCCTCTTGTTATGAAGGCCAACATTCCATTGGCTTTCTTCACTGCCTGCTGTACCTGCATGCTTCCTTTCAGTGACTGATGCACTAAGACACCCAGATCACGTTGTACGTCCCCTTTTCCTAACTTGACACCATTTAGATAATAATCTGCCTTCCTATTCTTACCACCAAAGTGGATAACCTCACACTTATCTACATTAAACTGCATCTGCCATGCATCCGCCCACTCACACAACCTGTCCAAGTCCCCCTGCAACCTCATAGCATCTTCCTCACAGTTCACACAGCCACCTAGCTTTGTATCATCGGCAAATTTGCTAATGGTACTTTTAATCCCTTCATCCAAGTCATTGATGTATATTGTAAATAGCTGCGGTCCCAACACCGAGTCTTGCGGTACCCCACTAGTCACTGCCTGCCATTCTGAAAGGGACCCATTTATCCCCACTCTTTGCTTTCTGTCTGTCAACCAACTTTCTATCCATGTCAGTACCCTACCTCCAATACCATGTGCTCTAATTTTGCCCACCAATCTCCTATGTGGGACCTTGTCGAAGGCTTTCTGAAAGTCGAGGTACACCACATCCACTGGCTCTCCCCTGTCAATTTTCCTAGTTACATCCTCAAAAAATTCCAGTAGATTAGTCAAGCACGATTTCCCCTTCGTAAATCCATGCTGACTCGGAACGATCCTGTTACTGCGATCCAAATGCTCCGCAATTTTGTCTTTTATAATTGACTCCAGCATCTTCCCCACCACTGATGTCAGACTAACTGGTCTATAATTTCCTGTTTGCTCTCTCCCTCCTTTCTTGAAAAGTGGGATAACATTAGCTACCCTCCAATCCACAGGAACTGACCCGGAATCTATAGAACATTGGAAAATAATCACTAATAGGATAGGTTTGGAGGGATGAGGACCAAGCGCAGGCAAGTGAGATGAGTGCAGCTGGGACATGTTGGCCGGTGTGGGCAAGTTGGGCCGAAGGGCCTGTGTCCACACTGTATCACTCTATGACTATGAATGACAGAACAGACTCGAGGGGCAGAGTGCCTTTTCCTTCTCTTAATTCATGTGATCAAGGCCTTTTAGAATGGACTTTGCCAGTGCCGGGCATGGGTGTTGATATCCCCATTGTACAGTTTATGTGACACAAATCCAAACTCCTAATTGTGTATTTCCTATTCTATTTTGTTCAGCAGACACACAAAATTTCAATGGCACACTGTTGTATTCACTGTTGTTCAACTGTGTTGCCTTAAGCTAGCATTAGATCTGGCACGCTACACAATTAATGGATTTAAAATAAATGGAAACATTCGTTCATTTTTGTTTGGAGATTTCTCAATACCTTCGGAAAAACAATGATTTTCTGTAAGGAGATTCTTTATGAAATAAATTGTACGTGAATAGGTCATCGGTGTGTATGGCAAAATCTAATCCTTTAATGACACATTGAGCCCAAACCTCCAGAGTGAGATTGGCACTGGTGAGTTCAGCATTGGCAAAGGCACGGAAAATAAATTGGTAAAAATAATGTTCCACTGAATCGTCTGCTAACGGCTAACTCTTCAACAGTCCAGGAATCATCTAAAAAAGTCATTAGGCATGAGCGTTAATGTCACAAGGTGGAAGGTTGCCAGTCAAAAAACAGATTGATGCTACCAAAATTGATGCACAATATACTTTTGGGCAGAAGGTCATTCTGCCAGATTCAGGGACAGTTTCCAGATCCAGCCCAGGATTCACAGCAACTGGGACCTCAACGCCTGTCGTCTCGTCGCCCTTTCTCCCGTCACGCAGCGACCCTCTGTGGCTCCGGTTTCAACATACTAGGAGCATGGGGAACCAGCTGGGAACAGACATCGTGACCTCCTCAATTCACTGTCGCACCGAACACCACAGCCCCACCCGGCTCGGACATGCCCCGCAAAGAGTGGGTCGCCCTGAACCGGCTCCGTACAGGGGTCGGCCGGTTCAACGCCAACATGCATCGTTGGGGGCTGCGTTCATCAGCAGCCTGCGTGTGTGGAGCAGACCAGCAAACAGCGCAGCACGTCATTTTCGACTGCGCTGTCCTCCGCCCCCCTGGTGGAGGGGTAGACCTCACGGCCCTCGACAACAGCACATTGCACTGGCTACAGCGCCTGGAGGGCGTTACATCATTTCTGTTGCCTCAAACGCAAGAAGAAGGAGAAGGGACAGTTTCTTCCCAGCTGATGTACAGGCAACTGAACCATCCTATAACCAACTAGAGAGCAGCCCTGAGTTACCATTTATTTCATTGGAGACCCTTATACTATCTAATAGGAATTTATCTTGCACTAAACATCATTGCTTTTATCCTGTGTTGGTACACAGTGAATGGCTTGATTGTAATAATGTGCAGTCCTTTCACTGACTGGATAGCACGCAAAAAAATGTTTCACTCTACCTCAGTACACATGACAATAATAAACTAAATTAAACTTTCAATTAATATGTCTTTCCCTCTTTTTGGATCCAAGTTGACCAATATCTAAGACCTATGTCCACATCCCTCTATGTAAGGGACCTTGGTCATTGGATCAGACATTCCTGGCTGCTAAAGTGATATCTGTGTAGTCACTTTAATCTTACATGTGAGTACATTTCTAGGTGCAAGTCCCTCAACCAAGCTGCCCAGATCGATGGTGCTCTGCATGTGTAGGTCCTCCCAGGGGCAACAGAAAATGCCCCAACTAATAAAATGTTTAAAATAAACTTTGAACACTTTCAAAAAATAAAATGAATCAGACCATTAAAAATACTAAAGTGAAAATAGAATCAAAAATGTTAAATTAAGAGTTCAATTAAATTAAAATGCATTTTGAAAGCAACTAAAAACATGATTAAAATTCTATACAAATTCATTCATTTACCAACATGTCACATCTACATTAGTCCCACCTGCTAGCGTTTGGCCAAAATCCCTGTAAATCTGTCCAATCCATGAATCTATCTATCTATCTATCTATCTATCTATCTATCTATCTATCTATCTATCTATCTATCTATCTATCTATCTATCTATCTATCTATCTATCTATCTATCTATCTATCTATCTATCTATCTATCTATCTATCTATCTATCTATCTATCTATCTATCTATCTATCTATCTCTCTATCTATCTATCTATCTATCTATCTATCTATCTATCTATCTATCTCTAAAACTCTGTGTCCATGTGTATGTTTGTATGTATGCAGCATATCTTTTGTCGCTCGCACAGCCAAAATGGTACACCATAGCGCTACATGACTCCATCATGGCCGCCGCTGCTCCTGCTGCCACTCTAAACCCCGGGCGTCTCCATCATGGCCGCCGCTGCTCCTGCTGCCGCTCTAAACCCCCGTCGTCTCCATCGCTGCCATCGCCGAAGAGCCTTCAGCTCCTGCTCAGCATCAC
Source organism: Rhinoraja longicauda (assembly GCF_053455715.1). Lineage (NCBI taxonomy): Eukaryota > Metazoa > Chordata > Chondrichthyes > Rajiformes > Arhynchobatidae > Rhinoraja > Rhinoraja longicauda. The sequence continues at coordinate 17,778,394 of NC_135987.1, read as the reverse complement.
TGCCGCTGCCACTCTCAGCCACGGGCGTCTCCTTCACCGCTCAGTCCTGGAGCCGCCGCCGAGCAGTTAAAGGTCAGACTAATTAGACCAGGCAAACCAGGTCTAAACCCCTCCCACATTCACGCGGCGGCAACAACCCGCTGCTGCTGCTGCTGCTGCTTCCCCCTTCTCCATTCCCCCGTCCCCAGTCCCCAGGTCCCAGTGGAAATGCTCGCCGCCCACACAGGTGTTCTTCTCATCATCCATTACTCGCCCGCAGGTGGGCGTCGCTCCACCGCCCAGGCGAGGGGGAGGAGCCTGATCCTTCCTTCAATCAACAAAATAACGCTCCCGCACTCCCTTACCTTCTTTTCTTACACCGCCCCTTTTTTTTCTTTGGCCCATTAAACATCATCACCATCTTTTTTCAGGGGGAGGGGGAAACCCGCCGGCAGCTACGGCACCCGCGCCGCCCATGGCAACGGCGCTGTAGGCCGCAGGCTCCGGGTTAACACTGACTCACCCGAGGAGATTTCCTCTCATCTCCCTTTCCCATCCCATCCACCCGTCCCTCCCTCCCTCCATCCCTCCCCCCATCCATCTCTCCATCCCCTCCCTCCCATTCCCTCCCCTCCCTGTGGAAGCTGCTGTACTTGTTGTACACGGCCGTGCATCCATAGGCCGCGCAACTGGTCGGCATTATCTTTAAAAATAACAAATCCCCCCAAACCTCCTACACAAAATAAAGCGAAGTTTCCATCATGCATTTGTAACGCCTCTGGTGCCTTTTCCCTCCTCCCCTTCGTTTCTCAATCTCTCTCTCTCTCTTGCTTTCCGTCCCCCCACCGGACCTCCTTTACTGATGGTAGGTTGGTGAGTAGAGACCTTGCTGTGGGTGGGTGGGGAAAGTGGGACATTCACGTTTGTGCATGGCGTGAGCAGGGACGTCTTTCCCCTCTCCTCCCCTCTCCTCTCCTCTCCTCTCCTCTCCTCTCCTCTCCTCTCCTCTCCTCTCCTCTCCTCTCCTCTCCTCTCCTCTCCTCTCCTCTCCATGGGCAAACGCCATATTCCAGCTCAAGGTAGGGTGACGTTTGTTTTACCTTGAATACAACACAAAAGTGCTGGGACAACTCAGTGGGAAGTTGGGAAGGAATTCCCTTCAAAGATGCTGCCTAAACCACATAGTTCGTCCAGCACTTTTAAGTTCAACTCAAAATTTCCAACATCTGCAGTTCCCTGTGTTTGTCTCTCTCTTTGTTTTTCTTTTAACCTTGGCTGTACTTAGGCAGGAGAGTGCGGAGGATGTAAGATAAATTGCATCTTGTTCTCATTGGAGGCCCGCACACTTGTATGTACAGAACAATTAAAAAATAATAATTTGGCATCTCCTGCCTACTCTACAATTCAATGATAGATCAGCCATGATATTATCTCTTTACAACTCGCCCTCACTAACCCTATATCGTTTCATTTGCTCCAAGTTAAATTTTGCAAGTGCTGAATTCTGTTCACGAACTTAAAATGTAGTGGCCAGTTAGAGTCACAAGAGACTGTGGGTGGTGTAATTTAGAGAGAAAAAAAACAGACTATTGTAGGAATTCAGCATCTGTGGCACCTCATCAGGACTGATTGGCTAGTTTTTTTTGCGCTACATGTGTTCTTTGCAGAAATTATGTATTTGCATTCTTGGGCACCTGTTCATCTATACATTTGTAACATTGGGCAGTTTTTCAAAATCATTTCTGTTGGGATTGAGCAATGTTTTGAGATTTGGTTTGTTTAAAAAAGTACTGATGCAAACCGATGAAAATGCTCCCTTGAGACACCACCTGATAATTGCCACTCTTTGGGAGGGCTTGGTGGTATTAAATTAAACCCTTATAACAATACTAAAAGTATAAACAATAACAAGTGTAATCTTATAAGAGTAGTATTCTTTAAAAAAACCTTTTCAGTTATTCAAAGTTCAAAGCGCTATATAAATGTAATGTATTATTATTATTATTATTAATAGTTAGCAAAAAATATAATTTAAATATATTTTAAAAAATCAAAATTATACGCAAACCAAATTTTAACTTTTAGTATAAATGTCTGTTCAAATGTTTCTGGTTTTATGTATTTCTTTTTTTTCATTCTACCCCTTCCCTTGTTATCACCTATCCTTGTGCTTTAACTCTTTTCTATATTTCTTAAATTCATTACTTTTAACAAAAATCTTAATTTCACTGACTAAACAACTGACAAAACCTCCGTTGTTCTCAAGGCAGACAACTGCACATCATTTCCACTGTCATAAAGAGAAATAAGTGCTTACTGACATCATCCACAGACAGATAAAACGCTATCAAAAGATACGTCCAATATTCTTTGCTCTTCCATGACAGAGCAGATAGCTTCTCTTTGTTAGTTCTTCAATCAGTTTTAATGCAGAATATCGGGAGCCCCGACCGCCCCGACGTGGCAACTCCAACAGCCTGACCGCGGGACAAGACGGCAGGGAAGAGAAAAAGACATTCTGGCCTTCCATCACAGTGAGGAGGGACTGGAGGAGACTCACTGTGATGGATGTTTCTTTTTGTTTGGTGTTAGTTGTGATTGTATGTGTTATTGCATTTTTATTGATTAATCTTATTGGTCTTATTGTTCAACTGCGGGTAATGTTTCATTTTACTACACATTTATGTGTATGTAACAAATAAACGACTATTGACTATTGATTGACTATTGAATATAGATAATATCTAAAGTTTCAGGAATACAGGCCTAGCCGACACAACTACCCACTATTGTCCCAAATCATTGTTGCTAATTAGCATTTTATGCCACTCCAAGGTCATATTTCCTTCCTGGTTTATTTACTGGCACTGAACAGAATAATCTAGAAGAGAGTGCACGCATTAACTTTAGAGTTGTATCCTTGATGTTATGGCAAAAATCCATTTGACCTTTTTATATATTTTGCCTTTCCACAAAGGGTTCTTCAGTTAGATTCTTGCTCGTCCATAGTTCTTATCTTCTTGGAAAAAAAATCTGTGGTGTTTAATTAGAATCCAAAATGGATGACTCCACATTCAATGCTGAACTCCATTGTCATCGTTTTCATCACTCCCAATTTGTTAATGCTGTTTCTCAATTTTCTGTTTCTATCTACACTATTTACTGCATGAGGGTGTTGATCTGAAAAGTCACCTATCCATATTCTCTTGAGATGCTTGACTCACTGGGTTACTTCAGCATTTAAAAAAAATCTTTCTTTGGTAAATCAGCATCTGCAGTTACTTGTTATTACACTATTTACTGTTAGCAATGTCATTAAAAGGTTTTACTGGTTTGGGAACTATCCAAGTCTGCAAGAAATTGCAGTGAGGTGGGGATATAGTCCAGTCCGTCACGCAAACCAGGCTTTCCGCCTCTGACTCCATGTGCACTTCACGCAACCTCGGAAAAGCAGCCAACGTAATCAGAGACTTGTCTCACCCTGGTCATTCCTTCTTCTCCCTGCTCTTTTTGGGCAGATCCCCATCTGTTATCAGGATTCTGAATAGTCCTTCCATAAGCTAGGGCACTGTCCGATTCACCTCTACTACTTGAGATGTGACCTCTACTACTTGAGACTGCTTCTCCATCACGTAAAAGGGCCAGTATCCTTCGATTCATCGAGAACACATGACGGACATATTCTTCCTTCCTTCAAAGACGTCTGCATAGAAAGAGGTTTGTTGCAAACTGACGACCATTGGCAACAGACGATGGAAGATGCTGAACGGACAAGACTCCCCGAAGCAATGAGAGATTTGTTTGTTTTGCTGACGATTGCTGAGATCAACACTTCTCAACAATTATGGGATCACTTCAAATATTCAATGTCTGAAGATTACCTTCAAAGAGAATGGAGAACAATCGATGATCCAAATATCATGATTGATGAGAAGCATCATGATCAGGCTCTGTTGTATATTCAAGACAAGCTTGTGAATTACAACAAGGCACTGGGATACTTTCATTTGCCACTAGCAAGACATGGAAGGATGAACCTTGATGGTGACAATCCAAAATTGCTGAGTGAACTGCAGTACAATAGACCTGAACAACAGTGATTTGTTGAAGAGAAGGATCCTCTGCTGAATGCTGAGCAAAGAGCAGTGTATGACCATGTGTGCAGCTGCTTGGAAAAGAATGTTCCTTCAATGTTTTTCATTGATACACCAGCAGGAATGGGCAAAACAATTCTCACCAATTTGATCCTCTCCAAAGTTCGAGGTCAAGTTGATGTTGCTTTTGCTGTAGCATCCTCTGGTATAGCAGCTACATTGATGCCTGGTGGAAGAACTGCACATTCTCGATTCAAGATACCCATCGAAGTGACAGATAATACCATGTGCAACATTGAGAAGAACTCAAACATGGTTCATTTGATCAGGAGTGTGAGACTGATTGTTCGGGATGAGTGCCCGATGATTAGGAGGGAGAGCTTTGAAGTGGTGGACAGAACTCTTCGACATCTATGCAAAAAAAACGATGAGCCTTTTGGCGGCATTCTTACCTTTTGTTGTGGCGATTTTCGCTAACTCCTTCCTGTTGTGAAAAGGGGAAATGATGCTGATGTTGAAAATTCCTGCATCAAGAAATCCTATTAACGTTCAAATTGTTATATTTTGTTATTCACATTTTAAACTTTAATAAATCCCTTTCCCACTTGCTGTGCCCGTCAGCCGCCCATGCCCAGTAATACCTCCATGTTCCAAGTCATGACGGGTGGGAATGGCGGCGCCGACAGAGAGCCCCAAAGAATGGACGGAGGAGATAAGAGGGGATGGAGTGGGTGAGTGGGGTGTGGGGGGGGGGGAAGGAGGGGAGTGAGTGGGGAAGAAGAGGGGTTGAGGGGATGGAGTGAGGGAGGGGAGGGGAGGGTGCTAGACCAATGCAGAAAAAAAACAATTTTAAAGAAAAATCATGATTTTCATTGAGATTTATTAAAAAAAATGTAAAGGCATTTATTTTAATGAAAAAAGTGCGATTTTTCCCAACATCACAATGGCAACCCAATGAGTTATGGGCCCAACGGGTCCACTTGGTCTAGTATTTCTTAAACGTTGCGATAGTACAATTATAGTACAATTTCTTTACTTTGCCTGATGCAATGGAATGGTAAAATTGAGAGACTGCACATGCAAAAAAAGACAAAAATCTCAAGTCCAGGCATCGGAGTGTAGCACTGGCAGAGTTGCTGCCTTACAGCACCAGAGATCTGGGTTCGATCCTGACTACGGGAGCTGGCCGTACGGAGTTCGTACATTCACCCTGTGACTGCATGGGTTTTCCCCAGGTGCTCCGGTTTCTTCCCACATTCCAAAGATGTACAGGTTTGTAGGTTAATTGGCTTTGATAAAAATTGTAAATTGTCCCTAGTGTGTAGGATAGTGTTAGTGTATGGGGATCACCCCTTGGCGCGGACTCGATGGGCCGAAGGGCATGTTTCCACACTGTATCTTTAAAGTCGAAAATAAACTAAGTCTAATAAACAAAGGGAAAATTTCAATTGATTTGGTTGCCCAAATGAAGTGGTGAAAAACTTGCATAATTAGTGCATCTTGACTGGTCTGTGCTTAAACTCAAATTGTTATTGATTTATTATTGGCACATTTATTAAGATACAGTGAAAAACTTTGTTTGCATGCTATCCAGTCAAATTATACTGTGCATGAGTACAATCGTCATTACATAAGTATAAGAGATAGTAAAGAGAAACATACCAGAGTGTAAAATATGGAGTTACAGCATTAGAGCATTACATTTACTGAGAAAGTAGGGATTAAACAAAAATCGCAAGAGCTACAGTGAGGTAGGTTGGAAGATTGGGACTACATTCTAGCTTATAGGAGGACTGTTCAGTAATCTGATAACCGCAGGGAAGGAGCTGTTTCAGAATCTGGTTATCAAAAGTAAACTTCTAAAATAAAATGTTATAAATCTGTTATCTCTTCATGTTTACACCACTGAAATAAATGGAAAAATGTGCATTAAAAATAAAATCGGCAATCAGAGAGCAAGTGCACGAAGTGGCTGCACGTATTGCAGACTCTGCCCATGTCTGAAATGCTTTCCTGTAATTAACCTTGCACATCACTCTAAAGACTTGAAGCAGAGCAAATGTCTGTGTCATGACCAAGAAGAATCCAACATTTTGGTTAATGCTTTTATTTGGTAAAGTGAAACAGCCATTTGAGCTCAATAACAAATTGTTGTAAGTAATTTCGGCAAAAGACTGGAGCATATCTCAGTGCAATCGTTTATCATAAAGAGATTAATTGAGCTGTGAGATCTACTTTTGTTGGTTTTTAAATCAAAACAACGTAACATAATATTCTTAGTATATGTAAATATACTTGCATAGATCTCACATTGTTTAGAGTAAACTTTGGTCATCACTTTTCAATGAATCTACTGTAAATTGTAAACAAGATAACTTGGATCATCTTCTGTATCAAATGCAAGTGCACCAGCAAACTATTTAGAGAAAAACATGCATGCAAATATTTAGTTACAGCATTAAATGGGAGAGAAACCACAATGGTGTACTGTGTGGAAAAGTGTACAGACTGAACCATTTAGTCACTGCTAAATATAAAACAGGAACATACCCATTCCAGAATTACACATGAATTCTATGGCACACTGCACAGTGTTAAAAAGATAACTGCTGTAGAAGTCCAAATACTGAATTAATACTGTGCATTATCTCAATACTATATTGTTTTCATATAAAAAATATATTGGAGTGCAACTGAACAGCATTGAACACAGACAAAAGCCCCCAAATATTTTTTCACCTTTTGCAGTGGGGATAAATTGTAAATTCTAATTAAATGTGTTATGCAGCACAAATATAATATTGCAAATATATCTTAGCACACAGTTTAGGTATGTTCTTCCGCATGAAAAAAAAATGTGAAGATAGACCGGGTTCCCATAGAATCAAAAGTCAAAACCACACAGAGATACAAGTATAATCTATCCAGCCTGCCAGAGTTGTCAATTTTGTTCGTGAGCCTTCACTGATCAAAGTTTTAAAAAAGAAGCTCATCTAATGGGGTTGATATTTAATCTTTCCAACATCAAAATAAGACCCACAAGGCAAAACATAAATCAGGATAAAATCCCTGAAATAATGTTGGTCAGTCAGAGGGATTTACAGTTTAGTGGGACTATTTATTTCATCGTGTCCATGGTCATCTATAAAACGCAAGAGAATTTTCCCATTACTCAACCACAGGTCGTTCTAATGAGTGGTGCAGGGGCTTAATGTGACTTTCTGGAACTTGGTGGTGATGCAGTAAGCATGCTCAGTTCAACATCAGCTGTGACCTCTGGCCTCCCATGAGCAGCAGTTCTACAAGGCAATCCATCATGAAGCTCATCCTGTCAGGCATGCAGCTGCCTGTCATGGCATTACAGGAGACCTGCTTAAAGGCAATCATGTCAATTTCTATGTGGCTGCTCAGACTGGAATGAAAGGTTGATCTTGACAGGCATGGCAAAGTCAGCAGAAGACACTGGCAGGCTGAAGTTGTATTCTCTGTGCTTTTTTTTTTCCTCCTTCCTCCATCTTTTTTACCCGCCCCCCCCCCCCCCCCAAAAATATATATACTTGGGCAGTGAACAGAAGCATTCTCAAAGCTGGTCGTCTCGAATGAACCTGTTCCCCTCCGAATGTTTTCCATGATACACATAGCGGCATTTCGCAAAGATACCTGCAAATGCAAAACAAGACCGTGAATCAATTATCCTTACAACCTTTAAAAACAAAAGATAAATAAACTTAGATTTTACCATTTCCAGAATGATTACTTCATTGTACATATCACCACAGCATTAATCTATGCCTGGTCTTCTATGATGGGATTGAGGTTAACGATGAAGGCAAGGAAAGAACATCGAACATAAAACACAGAACTGTACAGCACAGGAATAGGTGATGTTTCGACCCATCATGTTTGTGCCGAACATTATGCCTAGCTGAACTGATTTCATCTGCCTGCAAGTGTTCCATATCCCTCCATTACCTGTAAATCCATGTGCCTGACTAAAAGCTTCTTAAATGCCACTATCGTATCTGCCTCCACCACCATCCCTGGCAATGCTTTACAGGCCCCCACTAATCTATGTGTAAAAAAACTTGCCCCTCACATCTCCATTATATTGTCCCCCTCTCGCCTTAAGGCCATGTTCTCTGGTGTTCGACATCTCCACCCCAGGACAAAGGTTCTGAATATCTATCCTATTTATGCCTCGCATCATTTTATATACTTCTATCAAGTCTCCCCTCAACCTCTCATTGTTTCAGAGAAAACAATCTAAGTCTATGCAACTTCTCCCTGTAGCTGAAACCCTCTAATCCAAGCAGCATTCTGATAAACCTTCTCTGCACCATCTAAAAAGCTTCCACATTGGTTATAAGTTCATGGTCATAAGTGATAGGAGCAGAATTAGGCCATTCGGCCCATCAGTTCTACTCCGCCATTCAATCATGGCTGATTTATCTCTCATTCCTAACCCCATAACATAATGAGGGAAGCAGAATTACATCAGAGTATGTTTTGCGCTGAAAGAAATGTCCCGACCTGAAACGCCGCCTGTCCATTTCCCTCACAGATGCTGATTGACTTGCTGAGTACCTCCATTGTCTGAAGAAGGGACTCGACCCTAAAACGTCACCTATTCCTTCTCTCCAGAGATGCTGCCTGACCCGCTGAGTTACTCCAGCGTTTTGTGAATGTTTATAGCGCTGGTAAAGTGTTTGGCTGCTCCATAGGTGGAAATCACCCTCACAGAACAGATTATATCTCTGGATGGCCAAACTGGGAATAAAGTTGTTATGTCTGACACACTAAGCACTTCAATTAGCCAGCCTGTCACCATGGACCGTAGAAAGACACAAAGCCTTTACATAAGCTTATCTCAAGGAACAGCGCCTGCAGATAAAATCTAATGGTCGGGCAAGTGTGTGACACAGAGTTAGAACATTTCCCTCAGCATATATTTGGCTTTCATCTGCACAGTTACAGTGGACGCTATCTCTGAAGCCTGTAAACCTTGTCTTTAAAATACAAAGTGCATTGCAGTTGACAAACTCCAATCCATAGCATTAAAATTTAAAATAATTACGCAGAGACTGTTTTCTCTGGATAGAGAAATAAACTATTAGAGGTTTAGGAAAGAACTGCAGATGCTGGTTTAAATCGAAGATAGACACAAAATGCTGGAGTAACTCAGCGGGACAGGCAGCATCTCTGGAGAGAAGGAATGGGTGGCGTTTCGGGTCGAGACCCTTCTTCAGACTGATGTCAGAAGAGTGGGTGGTACAGAGATAAAATGTAGTCGGAGACAGTAAAATTGGTCTGAAAACTGGGAAGGGGGAGGGGATGGAGAGAGGGGAAAGCAAAGGCTACTAGAAGTTAGAGAAGTCAATGTTCATAGTACTGGGATGTAAGGTACCCAAGCGAAATATGAGGTGCTGTTCCTCCAATTTGCGCTGGGCCTCACTCCGACTACATTTTATCTCTGCACTGCCCACCCCCCTGACATCAGTCACAAGTAGGGTCTCGACCCGAAACGTCACCCATTCCTTCTCTCCAGAGATGCTGCCTGTCCCGCTGAGTTAAACTATTAGAGGGACAGGTATTGAAAAAAAAGAGGTGGTCTAGAAGGCTGTAGCCAACTCTCAACTCTCGTCTCGACTATGTCTTGCTGCTGGGGCCCGAGAGGCCGGGACGAGAGAGTGAGGCCGACGATCTGCGCAACTACCTCTCACTTAAATCCAAGTCAAGCACAAGTCATGACCAACATCGGCCAGCTGGCGGCGATCACAATCAGTGGTCGAAATAATAAGATTGAAAGTGAAGTCATGGTCATCTTCGAACCCGAAGGACGAACAACAACAACAGCCAACTCTCTCCCATATCTGAACACAAGACAGCAGCACTGGAACTAGAACCATCGAGATTCATTGGGTGAAACAGCACAGATATAGGCCCACCTTGCTGACCATCAACACCCATTCACACCAATCCTGACCTCTGCTGCTGTCTATATGGAGTTTGCATGTTCCACACCTGGGTCGCGATGTTGGTGGAGGCTTAATTCTCCCCATATTCTCCATTAATTCCCCTTAGTTTAGTTTAGTTGTTTTATTTTGGTATAGTTTATTGTCACATGTACAGTGAAAAGCTTTTGCTGCATATAGTCCGATTACCCACACACAATGGGGTAATTTACAGTGGGCCTTTACCCCACATATCTGTGGACTCTGGCCGGAAATGAGAGTACCTGGAGAAAACTCACAGGGTCAAGGGGAGAATATGGCAACCCCACCCCCGACATGACTGGTGGTAAGGATTTAGGTTGTCGGAGGGGTGAGGCTGCTCCACTACTTGCTGTGCCACTCTGCTGCCCATCTTTTAGTTAGTTAGTTTATTTATTGTCATGTGTCCAGATGTACAATTAAATTCTTGTTCTGCATGATAGACACAAAAAGCTGGAGTAACTCAACGGGACAGGCAGCATCTCTGGAGAGAAGGAATGGGTGACATTTCGGGTCAAGACCCGGCCAAGTCTTGACCCGAAACGTCACCCATTCCTTCTCTCCAGAGATGCTGCCTGTCCCGCTGAGTTACTCCAGCTTTTTGTGTCTATCTTCGGTACAAACCAGCATCTGCAGTTCCTTCCTACACTTCTTGTTCGGCATCTTGCCCATCTACGTGAACGCAGGAGATACTCTTCTGGAACAGCACACAGAGAGTGGGCACTGGATGGGTGAAGTAGGGGTGGGCCTGGACCAGCACCATGCCATCGGCCCCTGCCACCGCCGCCCCGCAGACTGCGTTCAATCCGCTCGCTCGCCCGGCTGCTGCAGGGGCTCCCCCAGCCGCCTCCTCCAACACCACGACCCACGAAGAGTCCACATGCAAATGCCACAGAGACAGCAGCAGAGGCCAGGATTGAACCTGGGTCTCTGGCGACTTCAAGCAGCAGCTCTACCCGCTGCGCCACTGTGCTGCCCTGAGTGTGTAGGAGAATGGTAGAATTTGGAGAGGAGTTGATGGAATGAGAGGAGAATAAATTGGGATTGGTGTAGGATTAGGGTTAATGGGTGTTTTTTAAGAAAATAACTGCAGATGCTGGTACAAATCGAAGGTATTTATTCACAAAATGCTGGAGTAACTCAGCAGGTCAGGCAGCATCTCAGGAGAGAAGGAATGGGTGACGTTTCTTCAGTCTGAAGAAGGGTCTCGACCCGAAACGTCACCCATTCCTTCTCTCCTGAGATGCTGCCTGACCTGCTGAGTTATTCCAGCATTTTGTGAATAAATACCTTCAATGGGTGTTTTATGTTCTGCACCTACTCACTGGCTGAAGAGCCTGTTTCACTGTTGTACAATTCTGTGGTGCTCTGAGTCTCTCTGACATGGTTCCTTTTTCTGCAAACTAAGGAGTTTTTAACGTTCTCCGTGTGACCTGCGTGGGTTTTCACCGGGATCTCTGGTTTCCTCTCACACTTAAAGACGTACACTCCAGGTTTGTCGGCTAATTAGCTTGGTGAAATTGCAAATTGTCCCTCAGATAGACATAGAAAGCTGGAGTAACTCAGCGGGTCAGGTGGCACCGGAGAGAAGGCATTTTGACATGTTCTGAATACATGCGGTATTGTTCAGTCTGAGGAAGGGTCTCGACCCGAAACGTCACCCATTCCTTCTCTCCAGAGATGCTGCCTGACCCGCTGAGTTACTCTGGCATTTTGTGTCTACCTTCGATTTAAACCAGAATCTGCAGTTTTTCTGTTCCTACTAGATGACGTTTTGTGTCGAGACCCACCTTCAGAGTGTCTTGAAATTGTCCCTAGTGTGTGTAGGATAGTGTTAGTGTGCGGGGATCACTGGTTGGTGCAGACTCATTGGGCCAAAGGGCCTGTTTCCGCGCTATATCTCTACACTAAAAGCTAAAAAGTCCCATTAAATACCTTCCCTGCATCAAATAGATTTAGTTGCTTTCATCCTTTTTTCATACACAACCTAGCCAAGGACAAAGGCAGCTACCTACGAACGCAAAGGAAGAATAACGCTCTTCAAATAGTTAAGCTGTCTCTCTCTTGTAATGAATTGGCAAGCTTTGTGTAATTTAATTTGGTCGACTTTTTTTTTCATCACGGATCCATTTTAGTCTTTTAGCCGCACACGAAATCAGTCTATCATTTTTCTCCCCAGATGTCAGGGAGGACTGATCTCAGGAGAAGAACATCACTCACAATGATCTCCAGAAGGAATTGCCAGACTCGTGGAGAGAAGTGATGATTGAACAGTGTCAAGGAGGGAAACAGAATCCTTGAAAAGATTACATGTGGGAAAATAATGACTCAGGAGATGTATGGCACTATAGCGTTTATCTCAGGCAGAGGGAACCAATGTGCAAGGATGATGTGTCAACTGTCCAAAAGATGAAATTTATTTCTCGCTTGTCCTGACACCCAAAATGTTAAATATTAAATTATTGATTAATTCTATGCATCCAATATATTGTCATTTGACTGGCTCATTAAACTGCCACATATCTTTGTTCTATTTGCAAAACCTTAATATGATTCCTTATCCGCCAAAAAATGTCGTCGACACAAAAATTGCCCAAGGAGATACTCTATTAGGAATGGTCAATAAATGCTGGATTTCTCCATGGTGTCAAGATCCCGACAATATGGTACATTGCAATTTTAGCATCAGTTTTATGCTTTGCTTTTTTCCTCACTTCTTCCAGAGCACGAAGATGTGCTGGAAAACAGAGAGCAAAATGATACAACGGTTCTGTAAAAATGAGCAGGGCATTGCAGCAAACCAGTCTACTGACGGTCTGCTTGCCATTTACACTTTGGCCTAAGAGGTCAACCAGGCATGGAACTTAACTCCAGAAACACTCTATTGATCACCTACGGTAGCTCAGGACTTGCTCGGTTTCAATGGGTGGCAAAAAAAAAATCATATCTCCAGGATTATCAGGACAAGGTTCAGTACTCGACATCATTGGGATATCCTTTCCAGAAACACTTTTGGCATTTGCCCTTTGATACGCCAGACTTAGCATTGCCTCCCTCCAACCTCACACTCATCTTATCCACCTCACCATTCCCACCAAACCAAAATAAATGAAGTGACTTGTTAAGGATATGTTTTTGGAGCTTATGTTAACGGTTAGTGATTGCTATCTGGTGGTGTTACTGACGGATTAGAGGCAAGGCTGTTAACAGACATCCCGGTGAAAGAGCCGCTTGATGAATGCAAGAGACTGCAGCTAGGTGTCAGCGCTTAGAAAATGAAGCAAGGACATGTGGTATTAATATTGTCAATGATCTCGAGACAGCAAAACAGATCCCATATTCTCCGTCAGTTTTAAATAGATATCAAGTGCATTAATGACAAAAGACGAGGCTTCAAACAAAACAGTTGAGTGATGATGTGCAAAGTGCACTCTGTGCTGGCAATAACCTGATCTGAAAAGACACTGTCAGTTGTGGAGACAGGCCCAGAATTGTGAGTCGTGACAGAAAACAGAGATGAGGAGAAAGATACTGGTACCATATTAGTGCCAACCAAATTCCAACACTGTCTGCACTCCTAACTGAATCTGACATCATTCCCTATCACTTGCAGTATCCTCTTCTATTCCTCCGCCTAGCTTTCCCCAGACAACATTACAAACTGTAATCAAGTTTTATGTTACCAGCGGTTCTGTCAGGGAGGTTGGGACTGAGAGGCCTTAGGATAACCTCAGTCATTCTACATTGTGAGCTTGTAATGACGGGACACTTATTTTTCTGATAACTCTTGCTACTTGAGGTGCTCTGTACAGCAATGTGCGAGCAGCTGTCATCTCAGATAAAGGGTTGGAATATTAAAGAAAGTGAATTTTTGGATGTATTGTAAGGCAGCCGGACTGTCTGGCAGTGGGAAATAAATTCCAGCTGCTGTAGTTCGCCCGAGGATAAAGGTGCTCGAGCTCGTGACAGTAAAAGTCAGCTGACATTTCTCAACTCCTGGGCTTTGAAACTGGTTCATATTTTTTTTACCCAAAGCATTGGATTTACAGAGAGAGAGATCGAGATAGAGATAGAGATGGAGATAGAGGGAGAGAGAGAAAGAGAGAGAGAGAGAGAGCGAGAGAGAGAGAGAGAGAGAGAGAGAGAGAGAGAGAGAGAGAGAGAGAGAGAGAGAGAGAGAGAGAGAGAGAGAGAGAGAGAGAGAGAGAGAGAGAGAGAGAGAGAGAGAGAAAGAGAGAGAGAATGAGAATAGAGAGTGATGGAAAGAGAGCAAGAGAACTATACAGAGAGAGACAGAGACACAGAGACAGAGAGAGAGAGAGAAATAGAGAGAACGAGAGAGCGATACAGAGAGAGAGAGAGAGAGAGAGAGAGAGAGAGAGAGAGAGAGAGAGAGAGAGAGAGAGAGAGAGAGAGAGAGACAGAGAGAGACAGAGAGAAACAGATAGAGAGAGAGAGAGAGAGAGAGAGAGAGAGAGAGAGAGAGAGAGAGAGAGAGAGAGAGAGAGAGAGAGAGAGAGAGAGAGAGAGAGAGAGAGAGAGAGAGAGAGTGACAGAGAGACAGAGAGACAGAGACAGAGCGACAGAGAAAGAGAGAGAGAGAGAGTGACAGACAGAGAGACAGAGAGAGAGAGAGAGAGTGACAGACAGAGAGACAGAGAGAGACCACACCAGGCAATGCGTCTTTGATTCAATAACAAATCATATTTTACAGCTTTCACATGCACCTGATAAACCTTGAGTTCAAAGGGGCAATAAAAAGAAATACCAATTTAAAATAGGAAGCCAAGATGCCATGCAAATAAAGGCACAATTTGCTTTATGAATGGAAGTGTTGCTTCTGAACAGTCAAACTTTAGGTTTGCAAAGAGCTGGCGGAGATCGTGGACAAAGTAAATACAACGTGGCAGAGAGGGCGAGGCTCCAGAAACTTGTAAAACACGTAATAATTTGTCTTATTTCTATTAAATGGTAATTTTTTTAAATATAAGAAACCCCCGAGAGTGATTGTTTTTGGATTAATTGGGGAATAATGGTTAACTAGCTTGTTAATGGTGTGACATCAATGCGCATTGTATCATTTTTTTGTGCCTTATTTGAAGCAGCCGACAAGACGATCATTGAAAGTGAGTAAAGCTCTTTCATTAGTAATTAATGATATGGTTTATTTCTCCCTTCTGTTCTGCAGTACTCAACTGCTATTGAATTATACATCCAATAATCAACATGCAAGCAGGCATGAATGACTTTGCTAATACCATCTAATAGATGCCACTATTGCATCTGCCTCCACCAGCGGTCAGATGCACCAAGTGGTTGACTCAACATGGACTCCATGGAAAGAAAGGTCGATCTCCCACATATGGAGGATGGTGAGATCAGGAGAGAGAACCACTGTCAATCTTTTGACTCTCCTGATCCCCAACACTGCACTACTTGGGAGGGGGTCACATTACAGAGCATGTTTCGGAAGGAACTGCAGGTGCTGGTTTAAACCGAAGATAGGCACAAAATACTGGAGTAACTCAGCGGGACAGGCAGCATCTCTGGAGAGAAGGAGTGGGTGACGTTTCGGGTCGAGACCCTTCATCAGACTTGAGGTCGTCTTCTTGAGTCGGAAGAAGGGTCTCAACCTGAAACGTCACCCATTCCTTCGGAGCTACTGAGCAATTCCGCTGAGTTACTCCAGCATTTAGTGTACATCTTATAGGGCATGTTTAGTTTAGTTTAGAGATGCAGCGTAGAAACAGGCCCTTCGACCCACTGAGCACACTCACCTGCGATCCCCGTACATTAGCACTATCCTACACACACAAGGGACAATTTTACATTTATACCAAGCCAATTAACCTACAAACCTGCACGTCATTGGAGTGTGGGAAGAAAACGAAGATTTCAGGGTAAACCCACACGGTCATACAAACTCCACACAGACAGCATCCATAGTCGGGATCGAACCCATGTCTCTGTCTATAAGTGCTGTAAGGCAGCAACTCTGCCGCTGTGCCACCGAGCTGCCTGAGTCACAAGACCCGATGTAGGTCAAACCAATGAGCTCTACGTACCATCAGTAATAAACTCAGTTGAGAGAGGAATCTGATAAAACCTTTTGTTACCCTATCTCTCTGCAAGTATACGTGGGATTACAATTGACAAAGAACTGACCATCCAATGGAAAATAAATCTGCAGTAGGATTGGCAAAAAACTTGACAACTTAACTGGTGTAGGAAATAAGTACAGGAGATCCATTCTTAGAGAATTAGAGTTGTTAGAGTGCAGAAGGTATCTTTTCATACCATTATCCCAATGCTCTTTGACCCAAAGAGAGGACCCTCAGCCTCATCAGTCTAACCTTGGAGTTTTCATCAATAGAACAACTGGGTTAACTTCAACATTTGAGGCATCTGGAACCATCTTCTAAGCTGTCCTTTAACATTTTATTGATGTTGCTTTATTGAAAATGAATTTTTAAACTGTAGAACCAAATTTCACAATTCCTATGTTCACAGTAAGTGAAGTTCATCTCTCTGCTAGTCATAGAGCATGGAAATAGGTCCTTCAGCCCACCTTCAGTCCATGCCAAGATGCCCCATCTACACTAGTCCCATCTGCCTGCATTCGTCCAAATCCCTCTAAACCTTTCCTGTCCACGTACCTATCCAAATATCTTTTAAATATTGTTTTAGTACCTGCCTCAACTACCTCCTCTAGCAGCTTGTTCCATCTATCCACCACTCTCTGTGTAAAAATTGCCACCCAGGTTCCTATTAAATCTTCCCCCCCTCATCTTAAACCTATGCACCTTGGTTTTTGATTCCCCTACTCTGGGTAAAAGACTGCATTCATCCTATCTATCAGGGCGGTCACGGTGGCGCAGCGGTAGGGTTGCTGCCTTACAGAAAATGCAGCGCCAGAGACCTGGGTTCGATCCTGGCTACGGGTGCTGTCTGTACGGAGTTTGTAGGTTCTCCCCATGACCTGCGTGGGTTTTCTCCGAGATCTTCGGTTTCCTCCCACACTCCGAAGACGTACAGGTTTGTAGGTTAATTGGCTGGGCAAAAGTAAAAATTGTCCCTAGTGGGCGTAGGATAGTGTTAATGTGTGGGGATCGCTGGTTGGCGCGGACCCAGTGGGCCGAAGGGCCTGTTTCCACGCTGTATCTCTAAACTAAATATAAACTGAACTATTCCCCTCATTATTTTGTACACTTCTATAATCTCACCTGTTAGTCTCCTCAAATTTCGCTTGGGCAGCTTACACCCCAGCGGTATGAACATTGATTTCTCTAACTTTAGATAGTTCCTCTATCCCTCTCTTCCCCTCCTCTTCCCAGTTCTCCCACTGTCTTCCTGTCTCCAACTACATCCTTTCTTTGTCCCGCCCCCCTTGACATCCGTCTGAAGAAGGGTCTCGACCCGAAACGTCACCCATTCCTTCTCTCCTGAGATGCTGCCTGACCTGCTGAGTTACTCCAGCTTTTTGTGATACCTTCTTAGTCTCCTGTGCTCCACGGTATAAAGTCCTAGCTTGCCAAACCTCTCCCTATGGCGCAGGCCCATGAGCCCTGGCAACATTATCGTACATTAAAGTCTCAATTCAAGTCACATTACGATTCCCATCCGTTTGAGTGCAGTTTCCTCCCCCCTGCTTCTATCTGGCTGGTTTACACAATTTGATATTGGACATATGGGTGCATTATGTACGAAACCCTTCCCAAATTACTGACGCAAAAATAAATATTGGCTGAAAGACAATTTAAATGGCCGACCTTTTAATTGCGGTAATGAATCATACAATGTCGCTGCATTATTAACTTGGGAGATGGTGAAGGTGTTCTTTTACAAGTGTGATTGATCAGAATCCATGAAAAACACAATGACCATCTGAGCTTATTTACTCTGTTCCCCTGTCCAATTTTCAGCGTTCAATATAGCATTGAAATAATCTGAGAAAAAACTTGATGAAATGATAAATTACCACACTGCGAATGTGCAACAACATATGTACAACACATGTCTCAGTAATGTTCTTGTAAACTGCTATCAGAGCTGCCTTCAATTATTTGCTGAGTCTGTATGGCCATATTCCACAAACTCTGCTTCACAAACATTCCTCCTCACATCTCAACAGGAAAGCAAAATGGATGATACCTGACTGGAATGCAAATAGGGCATCATTAAGGAAGACATTAGTTTAGTTTAGTTTAGTTTAGTTTAGAGATATAGTGCATAAACAGTCCCTTCAGCCCAACGAGTCCGTACCGACCGGCGATCCCCGCTATCCTAAACACACTAGGTATAATTGTCTGAAGAAGGGTCTCTACCCGAAACGTCACCCATTCATTCTCTCCAGAGATGCTGCCTGTCCTGCTGAGTTACTCCAGCTTTTTGTTTCTATCTAGGGACAATTTACATCTATACCAAGCCAATTAACCTACAAACCTAAGCGTGGGAGGAAACCAAAGATCTCAGAGAAAACCCAAGCAGGCCATGGGGAGAACGTACAGACTGCAGACAGACAGCACCCGTAGTCAGGATTGAACCCGGGTCTCTGGTGCTATAAGGCAGCAACTCTAACGTTGCGCCACCGTGACTCCCCACAGAATTAATTAACATCGGCCCACAGGCTTGGCGTGGGGGTCTTGGATATCAATCAAGATTGGGAACCCTGGCTGGTTTTCTCGTTCCAACCCTAAGGGGGAGGCTCGGCTAAAATGAGTTTCTCCATTGTGACCAAGGCAACACGCTGATTGACTTGTGGTCCCAGTTTAGTTTAGTTTGGAGATACAGCAAGGAAACAGCCCCTTCGGCACACTGAGTTCATGCTGACCATCAATCACCCGTTCCACTTTCTCATCCATTCCCTGCACATGAGGGGTGGTTAATTAATCCACAAACCGCACGTCCTTGGGACGTGAGAAGAAACTGGAGCACTCAACAATGAAGCCACAGGGAGAACGTGCAAACTCCACCCAGGGAGCTCCTAAGTCAGGATCGAACCTGGGTCTCTGGTGCTGTGAGACAGCTGTCTATCAGCTGCGCCACTGTGCCACCCTTAGTGTGTGTGGCAGACCTTCTCACCAATGACAACGTTTCCGCAAGGCAGAGATGAACACATTTATTCCATAAGATTTTCAGTTGTGTAACAAATCCGTGGTTTGGAGTCACAATTACAAAAAAGAAATCTGAAATAATAGCAACAGGCTTGTGTGGATTACAGCAGTTAAGGAAAAAATATTCAATTCCAAAAAAAGGATACTGTCTCTTTACCACAGTTGCTTTACCAGATGTCATAAGCAATAATTGGTAGAGACCAAAGACATATTCACTGCCCGTGCCAACTTGTTTAGTTACATGTCCAGAATGGACAAATTGAAAATGACACTAAGAGGAATGTGCTGTAAACATAGTTTCTTAATATTAAACCTTTATGCCTTTATTCTATTTATTTATGTTAACTTTGATAACTTACGACTTAACAAACCAAAATTAGGTACAGATGATGCCTATTACAAATGTAAAGACTGTCCGTTTCTATATCCATCTCCCAATGCTCACTGAGGAGATTTAATCGGCTGCAATCTGATCTGGAAAGGTTGACATTTGGATTTTCCTTTGCACATGTCTAACACAACATACAGGAAAGTACTGAACTGATTCAAGGCCAGCCCGTGTAAAAGACTCGTGCAGATACTTCCAAGTGGGGTTAATTAATGTACAAATGCACTTTCCCGAATTAGGTTTCAGTTCAATGTATTAGTGATGACGTGATATCCAATTGCACTCGAGTCCATCTACAACTAGGAAGCAAACAGGCCATCTCAAGTTAGACACAGAAAGCTGGAGTAACTCAGTGGGTCAGACAGCACCTCTGGAGAAAAGGAATAGGTGACGTTCTGGGTCGAGGCCCTTCTTCAGACCATCTGAAGTTTTCACTTCATCCAGTCTGCTGCTGGAAAAATCAAGTTCGTGGGAAGAAAGTGACGAGCTGATGCACAATAATAAACCATATTGTGTCGAGCATCCAGTCATTGAGATCCTCTTTGGGCTGCAAGTATACTACCTTGTACAGACATGGCTGACATACATTTAAACCCCAATACACATTAAGAACCCATTAGTCTGACAGATTAAAAGTTATCTTGAAGCTAATGTTTCCATTATGTACTATTTGGCAGTGGAACAATCAACACTTTGTTCCTCATATGTCATACTTTGTTTAAAACAGGGAGGGCATCTCCACATCCCTGACTGACATTGACATGCTCAGCTTTGATGTGGGCTTGTGCTGTCTTCAGATTAGCTACCAGTGTTGAATGATTATTCTGCAGCAGTGACGATGGGAAAGGGATGTTTTTTTTTTGATGTGCGTGGAGGTGGAGAAGGGAAGCGACAGAGAAAAATAATCAGTTAATACGCAATTTCCACTCTGAAATATTGCCGCTCTTAAGGTTACTGAGGCCCTTCTATTTAACTAGAACCTTCAGGAAAAAACAAATTAATCAACAGCCCACTGAAGTGGGTTTAATGATTGTATTCTGCATACAATCAGCTTTCCCCATTCCAGAGCCATCAATATGTCAAGGAAAGACATATCCAAAGGATGTAGCTCTTAACATCAAGGTTATCTGCTCTCCACAAGGCTTGGCAATTCTTACAGCTCTGGGGTTTTTTTTTTAACATTGGCTGCATTTAACATTTTCATCAACATAGCAATCAATCATGGTAATAACACTGTGCAAAAAAAAAATCAATTAACAATGCAATTAAGCTTTCCTTATTATGTGAAAGGGCTGAAATAATACCTGTAGAAAAAAGATAGACTCATAGTGCACAGGCATCCATAACCATATGTGAGACTGAATTATGGGGTGAGGCAAAGATGGGGTGGGTAGCCGAGTTGTTATTTTAGACTGGATATATCTCATCCAGACTGTTTATCAGTCTGCACTGACACTTCACTTCATAGTTACTGCTCACCCAGCAGTTGTTTCGGAAAGATATTCGTTGCTTAACCAACACATTACGTTAACTTGGATAAAAAAGTTACTGAAAAAGAAAAAAAAATCAGTTCAGCCTGCATTTTACGGAATGGAGAAAATGCTAATGTGTAAAAATAAAAACCCAGACAATTTTGCCTCATTATTATTAACCAACTGAAGGCAGAACCAATCAGTCATTATATTGTTTAGATATTTGCTTCCTTACAGACTATTTGAGATGACATCTACCTCCCTCAGACTGTATTGCTAACTTAAATCCAGAACCTTCAAAGTTAAACTGACATTTGTTCTCTTCCAGTAAAAAATATTTAGTCCATTAAACATAAATACCTGTCATTATGATACATGCACTGAGTACAAGTCTCCAGTTTTCCTCCAATGTTTATTACATCCAAACAACTGCAGTGCCTGCATGTTTTCAACTTTAGTGTATTGATTAAACTTTTAAATGCCTGCCATATAACCTAGGGACATCAAAAAGATTAATTTGCGTCAATGTTCATCTGTAATTCATTAGCCATTTATACTGTGCAACCACATGGACTATCAGGAAAATGCATGCCATTTTTCACCGTAGTGATGCTTGGAAGCAGATCTTGGCAGTTCCACTGCATAAAATTGGGACGTGGGGGCCTGTCCATTTACAGTACAGTATTATACATTGCCAAAGAGCAACCAATTAAAGGAGCAGTGGTACAAAAAAAAAATTCTGAAACTGCATTCGCTTCCTATAATGTGCAATAAACAGCAACATAAATTGCTTGTTACAGGGAGTGGAACAATTTAAGAATTTTTGCAGCAGAGGCAACCAATTAATCTACAATGTTAAATATGCGGTCTCAATGCGAAAATGATTTTAGAGACGCAATTATATTAATCAGTAGCCAGTGTTCGGGCTCACAAAGAATATCTTGTGCAACCTACTTATTTTGTTTAAAACATCGATTTGTTCTTTAATATTCGGTCACAGTGGAACGAAACGCATTTATTATTTGGTGCTAGCAGGCCACTGATCAAAGCCTGACATTAAATGCAAGAATTATAGTCGGTAAATGAGGTTTGTTGTAGGAGGAAACAAAATGGAGTTTTAAAGGTACGAACAGCAACATCTCAGAAACTAGTGCAGGATCTTACTGGGCGCAAAGCCTTGATCTTACCCTGGTATCAAAACCAGCACCAAATTATTTACATTATCAAGTCAGCTTATGCATGAAATCAATACCTCAGATTTTGTTCCTATTTTGTCAATACTTTCATTTAAAATCTCCCCATTGGGAGATATGGGGATATCTATTCTCGCTTTGGGGTCTTCTTCTTTAGAAAAATATATTAATTAGTATGCAGCTTCATTGGACTTTGGTTAGGTTGCATTTTGGAGTATTATGTGTAGGAAGGAACTGCAGATGCTGGTTTATACCGAAGATAGGCACAAAATGCTGGAGTAACTCAACGGGTCAGGCAGTATCTCTGGAGAAAAAGATGTGACATTTCAGGTCGAGGCCCTTCTTCAGACTGCGAGTCAAGAGAGAGAGATACTAGAGGTATGAAAAGGTATAAAAAGGCCAAATCAAAGCATGCAATGTCCAGTTCTCGTCGGTCAATTACAGGAAGGGCGTATTGGCTTTGGAAAAGGAGTAGAGGATGTTTAGCAGAATGATGCCTGGAATAGAGGGTGTGAACAATCGGACAGGGTTTCTGGAACACTAGAGGTTGCGGAAAGATCTGCAGAAATATGTGAAATTCTGAGAGGCCCAGAGAGGTGGCAGTCAGAGCCTACTATCAGGATGGAAATATCAAATGCTGGAGGGCATTGGCTTAGAGTGAGAGGGGCAAAGTTTAAAGGAGATGTGCAGGACAAGTTTGTCTTTCCATAGAGGGGTGGTGATTGAATTGATTGTGCTGATGGGGTTGGTGGTGGAGGCAGATACAATGATGGCATTTAAAAGACTTTTGGATAAACACATAGTTATGTTGGGAATGGAGGGATATGGATTATGTGCAGGCAGATAAATGTTGGTCTTAGCATCATGCTCGGTACAGACATTATGGGCCGAAGGGCCTGTTCCTGCACTGTAGGTTTTAAAATCATAATATAAAATAAATGAATGCTATTTGCCAAATAAATTAATGAGTTAAAACCAGTTTTGATCCATGCTGCCGCATACTCAGGTAGGAGGTATTACAATATTTTAGTAACAAAGATTATGTCAAGACTGTGTCATAAATACAGAAGTACCATATTAAGGGCTCAGGTCAAATTAAATCCTGCCTCATTGTGCAATCTATTATTACATATACAGCCAGCGAGATTGTGTCATTTACATCATAAATGTCTGAGAAATGAAGGTTAATCAATAAAAAGATCAATACTGATTTACAATTTATTCACAAAAATCTGTAATGGTTGCACACTTTAAGCCTATTAGTTACTGAATATAGTGACTATCTGACAGAGTCTCATGAATCCACAGCACTAATAGTGTCACATTTTTCATTATAGTCAGAGCCTTTTGGACCTTGAATGACCACAGCAGCAGCAATGTCTAGAAGTAGTCTGTAATTACTTTAGAGGCCATGGCAGCCCCCACCCCCCATCCCAACCCTCCCCCACCCCCACCTCCACCAACAAATTTAGAATAGAATAAAAAATAAAATAAATAACATTTTACTTGAGATGGTAATATACATTTATTAGGAGAATTGAGATCTGGTAATGCAACATATTTAATGCTGGGCTCTATTTTTTTTTAAATGGCTCTTTTTGATTCATAGTTTATGAAATAAGAAATCAAAGAATAAAACTGTCTGCTCCCCTATAATATGTATTAATTAATTTGAATGGATCCCAGTAGATATCAGATTTTCAAGGCTAAGAATCAAATGAGGAGATTCAGCACAATGATAAATACTCTGCTGGACTTCTACAAGTGTACTGTAGAGAGCAGACTGACTGGTTACATTACCACCTGGGTCAACTACTCAAACACACAGAGACTACAGAGAGTGCTAGACATTGCCCGGCCCATCACAGGTACTAGATATAGATTTAGAAAATAGGTGCAGGAGGAGGCTATTTGGCCCTTTGAGCCAGCACCACCATTCATTGTGATCATAGCTGATCACCCACAATCTGTAACCCGTGCCTGCCTTCTCCCCATATCTCTTGTTCCCACAAGACCCAAGAGCTCTGTCTGACTCTCTTTTAAATCCGTCCAGTGAATTGGCCTCCACTGCCTTCTGTGGCAGAGAATTCCACAAATTCACAACTCTCTAGCTGAAAAAGCTTTTCCTCATCTCAGTTCAGGACTCCCCCAACATTGGGAACCTTTTTCCTGCATCTAGCTTGTCCAGTCCTTTCATAATATTATACGTTTCTATAAGATCCACCATGATCTCCCCACCATTGAAGGCATCCTTAGGAGGCACTGCTTCAAAAAGGCAGCCAGTATCATCGAAGAGCCACATCTCCCTGGCCATGCACTCAAGAATAGCTTCTTCCCATCAGCAATCAGGGTCTTGAACAAGATACAACACCAACCTAAGCAACTATGAATTCATATGGACTTTCTTTGGTTTCATCAAAGGACTTTGCTTTATGCACCAGTATTAAGGTTATTAATTTATTGAACTTTTTTTTATTATTATATATTTCTATGCTGTACTGTTCTATGTCCTAGAAGATAGACACAAAATGCTGGAGTAACTCGGTGGGACAGGCAGCATCTCTGGAGAGAAGGAATGGGTGACGTTTCGGGTCGAGACCCTTCTTCAGACTGAAGAAACGTCACCCATTCCTTCTCTCCTGAGATGCTGCCTGACCTGCTGAGTTACTCCAGCATTTTGTGAATAAATACCTTCGATTTGTACCAGCATCTGCAGGTTCTTCAGACCACCTGTGTTCACTGCATTTACTATTTCAGTAAAATAGTAAATTGCCCCTGGTGTGTTGGATAGAGCTGGTCGGTGTAGACTTGGTAGGCCAAAGAGCTGCTTCTGTGCTGTATCTCTAAAGTTAAGCTAATGCATGGAAGAATTTCATTGTCCTGTACATATGACAATTAAACACGCTTGACTCTTAATCTTATGGTAACTCGCTTTGTAATGACAAAGAAGTGGACAACGCAACAAGATTGGCTTTGAACCCAACGCTGACAAAATAATATCATAATCCCATGCCCAGTCCATCACCGGCCCTGACCTCCCCACCATCGAAGGGATTTATCTGAGTCGCTGCCTCAAAAAGGCAGCCAGCATCACCAGAGATCCACACCACCCTGGCCACACACTCATTTCACCCCTGCCATCGGGAAGAAGGTACAGGAGCCTGAAAACTGTAACATCCAGGTTCAGGAACAGCTTCTTCCCTACAGTCATCAGGCTATTAAACACGACAACCTCAAATAAGCTCTGAACTACAAAAGACTATTATTATTATTATTATTATTATTATTGTTTACATATTCTGTTGTGCTGCAGCAAGTAAGAATTTCATTGTTCTATCTGGGATATATGACAATAAAACACTCTTGACATGCCACCAGGTAATGCTTTTAGGTGCTCTCTCCCCATATTTAATGTAATCTTGATCTTTGGATTTCTTCTGCTCAGCACAAACCAATGTAGAACTAGTCAGGAAATATTATACTACCTGCAAAAGAAGGTTGCCTTTGCACCTGACATAATTTTGAGAAGCATTTTGAAAATTGGGCAGCTTAAGTTTAGTTTAGTTTAGTCTATTATTGTCGTGTGTACCGAGGTACAGTGAAAAGCTATTTGTTGTGTGGTATCCAGTCAAAGAAAACATGATTACACTCAAGCAATCAACAGTGTTCAGGGCACAACATTTAGTGCAAGAAAAAGTCAGATTAAAGATAGTTCAATGGTCAAAAGGTGATTAATATGTGTGTCAGGGGTTATGGAGAGAAGGCAGGAGAATGGGCTTAAAAGGGAAAAATAGATCAGCCATGGTTGAATGGTAGAGTAGACTTGATGGGCCGAATGGTCGAATTCTGCTCCTATCATTTATGAACTTATGTCTCCAATGAAGTAGATGGGAGGTCAGGACTGCACTCGAGCTGGTGAGAGGATGGTACAGTTGTCTGATAACAACTGGGAAGAAACTGTCCAGCACAGTAATATCTGAAGGCTATTCCCATGGAAGCCCAGACACTTGGGGCAGGAGAA
Source organism: Rhinoraja longicauda (assembly GCF_053455715.1). Classification (NCBI taxonomy): domain Eukaryota; kingdom Metazoa; phylum Chordata; class Chondrichthyes; order Rajiformes; family Arhynchobatidae; genus Rhinoraja; species Rhinoraja longicauda. The sequence continues at coordinate 17,752,144 of NC_135987.1, read as the reverse complement.
GTCCTCATGCTAGTTGAAAAATTGGTGTCCTGGCTCATTGCATTTTCCATGTTTAGTTTGTAACTTTATCGGCTGGGGCAAATCAAGTGGTTACCTCAGTTACTTTTGAAAGCTCCAAATGATTCCTGCCATGATTTCCAAACCTTCTCCACCTCAAAGTTAAAATAAAACAATGTGGCAGACAGTCAGAACCATTTTCTCAGGGTGAAAATACCAAAGACTGGAGAGCATGACTCTAAGGTGAGATGGGCAAAGTTCAAAGGGGATTGCGGGGCAAGTATTTCACACAGAGGATGGTGGGTGACTGGAATTGGCTAGCAGGAGTGGTGGTTAAAGCTGATATCACAATGGCTTTCAGAAGGCATCTCAATGGATACATGGGTGTGCGGTGAATGGAGGGATATGGATCATGTACAGGCAGAGGAAACTCGTTTAACTTGGCATCATGTTCAGCATAGACCTTGTGGGCTGATGGGCCTGTACCTATACTGTGCATTGTCCCACATTCTATGCTGTGGGGGATTTTGGCTAAAAACTCCTTCCAGCAGTTCCATTTTATTAAAAGGATTTTATTTTCTATGTATATGGTTGACTACTGAAAACAAAATTGTATTAATGTTAGAGGTATAATACTCAAGTATATATATATGTACTTAAAGTAACTGTTAGGTTGTTAAACTTCCCCAATTATAAACATCAAACTATTTTTGTCTGATATTCCATACTTAGTTCATTGAGCCATGAATATTGTGCATAATTGATATAGCCGAACAATCAGATTGGATGAAATGTACATTGTCCATTCTTGGAATATTTGTCTTGACAGCGTTTGGGGACAAATGATGATCACTGAGGTTTGCAAAGAGTTTCTTGGAAGAGTGCACTGTTTTACGGCTGTGTTGTCCAAATGACACACAGAATTTTTTTTAAAGAAGCTTGAAGATTTTACAAAAATATATAAACTTTAATTATTTATTTGTTGGGTTCTGGCCATTTCCAATAAGGCCTGTATTTGTTGACCATCCCAAATTCATCACAAGAGGGTGGTAGTGAGCTAGTGTCTCTAGAAGAGGATTCAATTGCAACATCTAAAAGTCATTTGGTCAGATATTTGGCGATAACAGGTTCAGAAGACGATGGGCCAAAAGCAGGCAATTGGGCCTAGCCCTGTATGCCAACTTGGTCGGCATGAACAAGGGTCTGTTTCCAAGTGTGTGTGTTGGTTAAGGTGTGTCTGCTCTTAATGCCCTTGCACTTCTCGGTAAGAGAGGTGTTTGTCAGGGATGCATAAGTGCAATGCTTTTAGTAGATGAGTCACATGGCAGGCAATGCGCACTGGTGATAGCGGGAGTGAATGTTTTGAGTGGCTACGGAGCACAAACCAACTGGGTTGCTTCGTCCTGGATGCAGTTGAGCTGCTTGAGAGTTGTTGGACATTTCAGATCCTGATTGGTGTCAATATCAGTGACATGATGAGATAAATCTTATGCTGCTGAAGTAATGGAAGCACCTGGTGAGCAATAGATTTAGTAACTGCTAATGATCACCTCAAGCTTCCAGTGAGGTTGAACAATCCACATGATCTTCAATCTCTGATGGGGGCAGGAGATTGGAAAGTACATATCCTTAAACATTCATCAGCTGGGGAGAGGCAGCTTACACCAAGAGCGGATTGTGAATAACACACACAAAACATATAAAATAGTGAAATGTCAGATTTAAATTCACCATGAACGATTTTCTGATGCACATGATTTTATTTTGGCTCGACAATAAAGCATTCAGAGCAGAGGAAACTATATATTACATATTTAATATTCCAGGGAAAGGCTCAGCAACACACACTGTAAACCCCTTGCCGAGTCCAAAGCATTGGAAAAAAACAGAACATTCCGGTCTAAAGCAGGCCCTTAAAAACTACATTACCTTCTTTTTATTGACAGCCCACTGAAAAGTATTTGTTTCCAAAAAACGGAGCCTGGAACATTCAGGAGATGAACAAAATACTTTGTTGGTCCAAAAATATGTTTAAAACTTTGCAAACTGATTCGGTTACCATCTGAAACGATTACGCTTGGGAACAGTGGTTCAGAGGTCGCAGATGAATAACTGCACTGAAAGAACATAACTTTACACGACATCTGGTACTTGTACTGAGGAAGGGTGAGCTGCATCAGAGCACTAGATTGACAACGTCAGAAAGCACAGGACGAGGAAAACTTTGTCCAGCTAAATACCTTGTTTATATCTGCATTCTCCAATGCTCTCTGCAAGCTTTTGCTCACATTGTCTTGCTCAGTGACACTTGTAACAGGCATGTGAATTGAATTGTGGAGATCTCATTGTGGCGGGTATACAGCACAATGTCACTCTGCCATTGGAATCTACATTTCGAGCCTTGAAAGGCCAAGTACACAAGTAAAGGACCCCGTTAATTTTAGTTTAGTTTAGTTTAGTTTAGAGATACAGTGCGGAAACAGGCCCTTCGGCCCACCAAGTCCCCACCGACCAGCGATCCCTGCACATTAACACTATCCTACACACACTAGGAACAATTTACATTCCTACCGAGCCAATTTACCTACATACCCGCACGTCTTTGGCGTGTGAGAGGAAACCGGAGAAAACCCACACGGCCACGGGGAGAACGTACAAACTCCGTAGAGACAGCAGCCGTAGTCGGGATCGACTATTGTGTCCGTGTTCTGACTTGAATTATCAAACATCCATTCCATCCACAGATGCTGCCTGATCCACTGGGTTCTTCCAGTATTTAATCCTTTGCGTCAGGAACAAGACAGTACATCTTCAGTAATTCTAATGAATGCTCCTGTTGGTTAGTTATTAGTTTAGTTTAGAGATACAGCACGGAACCAGGTCCTTTGGCCCATCGAGTCCGCACCGACCAACAATCCTTCTACACCAGTTCCACCCAGCAGACTAGTGACAATTTACAGAAGACAATTAACCTACAAACCTGCACATGGAATGTGGAAGGAAACCTGGGCACCCGGAAAAACACAAGTGGTAACGTGGAGAAGCTACAAACTCCGTACAGACATGCACCCACAGTCAGGATCGATCCTGGATCTCAGGCGGTGTAAAGCAGCGACTCTACCATTGTGCTACTTTCCCATCCCTCCGTACTGGAGATGATACAAAGACTATTTGGCCAGGTGGGCCGTAGCAGGGAATGTGATGATCCCCAACAGCAGGCTCACCTATATTTGCCTACCTTCAAAAACTCATAAGTGATAGGAGCAGAATTGGGCCATTTGGCCCATCAAGTCTACTCCACCATTCAATCATGGCTAATCCATCTCTCCTTCCTAACCTCATTCTCCTGCCTTCTCCCCAAAACCCTTGACACTGGTACTAATCATGAATCTATCTATCTCTGCCTCGAGAGCAGCCTAATCTCGCCTTTTCCTCCACTTTTCTACTGTCCATAGATCGTTTTTAAAGCAACTGTTCAACTGCAAATGTATATAAAGAGCCTATAACTGTCTGGATCAAAGGTCGTGTAATTTTCCAATTTCTCTCTCCTGCAGGAATAATTGTAGCATTAAGCATGTATCAATGGGCCAATGTTATTACCCTCAAGGTTACAATTTCATGTTTGAGTTTCTTTGTATTTCTTACACAAGCAGAAAGTGTATCTTCAACAGGTTTGGCAGGAAGGTTTACGCTGGTCAGAAAGTCGGTGATCGAATTTGCGGAGTTTGACTCATTCTTGGCCGGTGAACCGACATGGGCCTTGATCCTGATTAATAGTCATGCCTTTGTGTCCACACCATCCATTGCTCTCTCCTTCGAGAGCGTTTGCAGATGATATTGCATGCATCTGACACCACATTAAAAAGAATACTACCATTACAAAACAATATCAGTGCCAGGTTTTACATAAATTTGAAAAGGAGAAAAATCATTGCAAACAAAATAAATAGTAAAGCAAGGCAGAGGCTCCCTGCTGCTCTGATAAACTAGTACGAAAAGATTCGACAATGTATGCCAAAGAAAGCATGCTCATCTGATAGAAATTTAAAAAGAAAGGATGCCAGAAGCCAGAGGAGACACTGAGGAGAGATTTGAAGAGGTGATTGCTGTCACAGTTGTCATTCACGTCAGCTGAAAGATGCCAAATTTGAAATAAAATGGTGTCAGCTGAATAGCAAAATCTGTTTACCATGTGTTTTCAGTCAGGAAATATTATGGATGAAAATTTGGGCAAATATATAAAGTATTATAGGTCAACTCCAGGGGATTTGACACACGGTTTTTATAAATTTAAATCAAAACAACAGGAGCTACTTAAGGGTTCTAACTGCACTGCATGACAGCTGTAACAAAACAATAACATACACTTTCCTTGCCAATGTGCCAACACCAAAAATGATCTTTACGTACAAATTTGCAATGAATTGCTTTATTAATTCCAATCTATAAAGGCCTTGAAACAAAAACAATAATTCCCTTTCACCCAAAAGCCACCGGAAGGGAGTGTGGCCATTTTGGGTGAGTGAGTTTATATTTTTGCATCTCCATGGGTCATGAGTGTGGGTCACAGTCAAGGTAAAGGCACCAGTCGACACAAACCTCGCGGCCTCCATTCTTCTGACTGGCACCAGTGGTCCACTCTCTCACACAGGCTTGAACACATGGTCAATGGACCGTTTGCATTTCAACCACATTGTATCCTGACTTGAGCAACTCTGACATGCTGTGATGTGTCAGCATCTGGTACGCATGTGTGGTGCAATAACCATATAACCATATAACAATTACAGCATGGAAACAGGCCCATTCGGCCCTACCAGTCCACGCCGACCACTTTCTCTGACCTAGTCTCATCTACCTGCTCTCAGACCATAACCCTCCAATCCCCTCCCATCCATATACCTATCCAATTTACTCTTAAATAATAAAATCGAGCCTGCCTCCACCACTTCCACCGGAAGCTCATTCCACACAGCCACCACCCTCTGAGTAAAGAAGTTACCCCTCATGTTACCCCTAAACTTTTGTCCCTCAATTCTGAAGCTATGTCCCCTTGTTGGAATCTTCCCCACTCTCAAAGGGAAAAGCCTACCCACGTCAACTCTGTCCGTCCCTCTTAAAATTTTAAAAACCTCTATCAAGTCCCCCCTCAACCTTCTACGCTCCAAAGAATAAAGACCCAACCTGTTCAACCTCTCTCTGTAGCTTAAGTGCTGAAACCCAGGCAACATTCTAGTAAATCTCCTCTGTACCCTCTCCATTTTGTCAACATCCTTCCTATAATTTAAAAATGAAATTTTAAAAAATATATAGAAGACTGAACTCCAAAGGAATCAAATTTATGCTTTTCTATATTTCCACTCCATTGCAGGTATGTTGAAGGAGGGTATGTTGGGGAAGGTAGAAGCCCATTGATGCATGGAGTACCCCTAATGAGAACAGCCATGCTGGTGATAACTGCACTCAACGTAAGGCAAGATCAAGAGCACCTGAATTCTCAAAGACGTTCCCTCACCTTCAGTTTCAGTGGTGAGATGGCTGTGGGCACCAGGTGGCGACAGGTGAGAGGGGAAACCTGAGGGGCAACTTTTTCCACACAGCATGGGGTGAGAATATGGAACGGGCTGCCAGAGGAGCTAGTTGAGGCAGGTACTATGGCAACATTTAAGTCTGGAGAAGGGTCTCGACCCGAAACGTCACCCATTCCCTCTCTCCTAGATGCTGCCTGACCTGCTGAGTTACTCCAGCATTTTGTGATACCTTCGATGGCAACATTTAAAAGACATTTGGACAGGTACAGGTACAGGAAAGATATCGAGCTACAAGAGGAAAATGCGGGCAAGTGGGACTAGTGTAGAAGGGGCATCTTGGTCGGCAGGGATGAGTTGGGCTGTCGGGTCTGTTTCCATGCTGTCTAGCTCTCTGACTCTAACACTTAACAAGGTAAACAAACGTACATGGTCAAGTGCTTTGTAAAATTGATTTTTTTTTGCTTCAAACCTCAGGTGCTGAGATGTCATCTGCCCAAAGGTGTTTGATTAGCAGTTTTGGCAGCTGAAAGTTTTGCCATGGGGCAACTGCAGGGATTTTCCACAATTGAGTGTTCTCATCGCGTTGGGACATTTTAATAAACACAATAAACTGAGTCAAATTTAGGTAGTCATCATTGTGTTTTTGCCCAAAGGCATGTATTTAGAATCGCGTAATTTCTTTAGAAATGATGATTGGCACACAGTTGTGCAACTGGTCGGGATCATGCCTCAAAGCTGCAGAGACCTGGGTTCAATCCTGACCTCTGATGGTGTCTCTGTGGAGTTTGCAAGTTCACCCTGTGGCCTCTTGTGTTTGCTCTGGGTGCTCCGTTTTCCCACATCGCAGGCTACTTTTTTTACAGCTATGAGGTTCTTGAACCAATCGCACAATCTAATTCTACCTCGACAACAAAACACTACACCCTCTCTCTCAGTGTGAAGAAGGGTCTCGACCTGAAATGTCACCTATTCCTTTTCTCCAGAGATGATGCCTGACCCGCTGAGTTACACCCAGTATTAGACCCAACCACCCTTCAGATCGGGCAACATGGTGGCACAATGGGAGAGTTGCTGCATTGCAGTGTCAGGGACCTGGACTTGATCCTGACTCAATAGACAATAGACAATAGGTGCAGGAGGAGGCCATTCGGCCCTTCGAGCCAGCACCGCCATTCAATGTGATCATGGCTGATCATTCTCAATCAGTACCCCGTTCCTGCCTTCTCCCCATACCCCCTGACTCCGCTATCCTTAAGAGCTCTATCTAGCTCTCTCTTGAATGCATTCAGAGAATTGGCCTCCACTGCCTTCTGAGGCAGAGAATTCCACAGATTCACAACTCTCTGACTGAAAAAGTTTTTCCTCATCTCAGTTCTAAATGGCCTACCCCTTAAGCTGTGGCCCCTTGTTCTGGACTCCCCCAACATTGGGAACATGTTTCCTGCCTCTAACGTGTCCAACCCCTTAATAATCTTATATGTTTCGATAAGATCCCCTCTCATCCTCCTAAATTCCAGTGTATACAAGCCGAGTCGCTCCAGTCTTTCAACATATGACAGTCCCGCCATTCCGGGAATTAACTGGTGTCCTGGTGCCTGTGCAGAGTTCATCCGTTCTCCCTAAGGCAGCATGGGTTTCCTCTGGGTTTCCTCCACCACTCCAATTACGTACAGGTTTGCAGGTTAATTGGTTTTGGTAATATTGTAAATTGTCCCTAGTGTGTAGGATAGTGTTAGTGTACGGGGTGATCACTGGTCGGCGTGGACTCGGTGGGCCGAAGGGCCTGGTTCCACGTTGCATCTCTAAACATCATCACTTCAACACCACGGACACCAGAAGCATGTGGCAGGGTGTCAGGGACATCACTGGCTACAAGAGCAGCCCTGCCTGCCCCCACAGCGATATGGCATTGACCAACGAGCTTAACACCTTCTTTGCCCGCTTTGAAACTGGCAAAACCACCTTGAGTGAAAGAACCCCAGCCGAGGCGGTGGGACAGGTCTTGCAACTGAGCACACAGGAGGTACAACGCGCTCTGCAAAGGGTCAACCCACGCAAGGCTGCAGGACCGGATGGTGTTCAAGGAAGGGTACTGAAGGACTGTGCTGAACAGCTGGCTGAGGTATTCACCAGGATCTTTAACCTGTCATTATCTCTGGCTACGGTCCCCAAGTGCCTGAAGTCGGCTATCATAGTTCCGGTGCCGAAAAAAGCAAAGATCTCCAACCTGAACGACTACCGCCCGGTTGCCCTAACGCCGATAGTCATGAAGTGCTTTGAGAGGCTGGTCCTCTCACACATCAAATCCAGCATCCCTGACTCACTGGACCCACATCAATTTGCATACAGGGCAAATAGATCTACAGAGGACGCCATCTCTCTGGCTCTTCACACTGTCCTGACTCACCTAGAGAGACAGGGCACGTACGTGAGGATGCTATTCATAGACTATAGCTCCGCCTTCAACACGGTCATCCCCACCAAGCTCATCACCAAACTCCACCAGCTAGGCCTCAGCTCGTCATTATGTGACTGGATCCTGGACTTCCTGCTGGAACGACCGCAGGCAGTGAGAATGGGCCCGCACCTGTCCTCCACTATCACCCTGAGTACCGGCACACCACAGGGCTGTGTTCTGAGCCCCATGCTCTACTCCCTCTTCACACACGACTGTGTTCCTGCATTCGACACCAACACCATTGTCAAGTTTGCAGATGACACAACGGTGATCGGGCTGATCACCAACGGGGATGAAACAAACTATAGAGCGGAGGTGCAGAACCTGGCAGACTGGTGCTCGGATAACAACCTGTCCCTAAATACCACCAAGACCAAGGAGCTGATCATCAACTTCCGTAGGTCACATAACGGGGAATATGCCCCGATCTCTATCAACGGGGTCAGTGTGGAGAGAGTGTCCAGCTTCAAGTTTCTGGGCACTCACATTTCGGAGGACCTAACATGGTCCAATAACACTGCTGCGCTGGTCAAGAAGGCACAACAAAGACTGTTCTACTTAAGAACACTGAAAAAGTCTGGTCTACCCCAACAGCTGCTGACGACCTTCTACCGCTACACCATAGAGAGCATCCTAACGCATGGAATCCCTGTGTGGTACCTCAGCTGCACGGAGGCAGAAAGGAAAGCTCTACAGCGGGTAGTCCATAGAGCTCAGAGGGCCATCGGAACACAGCTACCAGACTTGGAGGGCATCTACAACACACGATGCCTCAGAAAAGCCACCAGCATCCACAAAGACTCTTCACACCCCTGCAACAGTCTGTTCGAACTCCTTCCATCGGGCAGACGATACAAGGCCTTCTATGCCCGCACCTCCAGACTCAGGAACAGCTTCATCCCCAGGGCCATAGCTGCTATGAACCGGTCCTGCTGAGCCGGATGGCCACAACGCATAGATCAACTTGCACTTTACCCTGTCCAAAACTGTTACAACTGTTCGTTTCGTTGGGTTGCTGCTGTCTAAATTACCTAAATTATTGCATCGTATGGGAGGCGCATTCCCAATCTCGTTGTACCCCTGGGTACAATGACAATAAAGATATATTGTATTGTATTGTATTGTATTGTATAAAGTAAAGTCTAAAGGGTAGGGATCAATGTAATGGCTCTGATACTCAGGGCGTTTGTTATGGTTTCCTTCATCGGTCGGGGCATTGAGCTCTGAAAAAAATCTGAAAGCATAGAAAATAATGAGAGGCATAGAGTCATAGAGTCCTTTGGCCCACCTTGCTGACCAGACGCCCCATCAACACTAGTCCCACCTGCCTGTCTTTGGCTCATATCTTTCTAAACTATTCCTGTCCATGTACCTGTCCAAATGTAATTTCAATGTTGTTAAAGTACCTGCCTGAAGAAGGGTCTTGACCCGAAACGTGACCTATTCCTTCTCTCCTGAGATGTTGCCTGACTCACTGAGTTACTCCGGCTTTTTGTGATACCTTCGATTTGTACCAGCATCTGCAGTTATTTTCCTACACAACTTACCTCAACTTCCTCCTCTGGCAACTCATTCTAGATGCCCACCACCCACTGTGTGAAAAAATTGTGCCTCGGGTTCCTCCCCTCTCACCTGAAACCTCTGTCCTCTGATCCTTGATTCCCCTACACTGGGTAAAAGACTGCATTCAGAAACATTTTCCAAGGGTGGAAATGTCAAAGGCTTTAAGGTGAGAGGGACAAAGTTAAGAGATGTGCAAGGCAAGTTTTTCTTACACAAAGGGTGGTGGGTGTATGGAACGAGCTGCCAGGGCAGGTAGTTGAGGCAGGTAATATCCCAACTCTTACGAATCATTCATACAGGTACATGGATAGGACAGGTTTGTACCAGCATCTGCAGTTATTTTCTTATACTACATGGATAGGACAGGTTTAGAGGGATATAGGCCAAACGCAGGCAGGTGGGACTGGTGTGGATGGGACTGGGCAAGTTGGGCTAAAGGGCCTGTTTCAACATTGTATGACCCTATGTCTCCATGAGATGTATGGGGCAAGTATTTTCTGCACAAAGGGTGGTAGGTGCCTGGATTGTGGTGGTGGTAGACACAATAGTGTGTTTAAGAGGCTTATGGATAGGCACATGGATATTTAGAGAATGGAGGGATAGGTGTCATGTGTAGGCAGAGGAGATTAGTTTACCACGGCATCACGTTCAGCAACAGACATTGTAGGCCAAAGCACCTGTTACAGTACTCTACTATTCTGCATAACCTGGCAAATATACTTTACTTTCATTTATTTTAAAGCTTTCAATGTCATTGCCAATACAGCATAAATGATCTGCCACTATCTGCAGGCTGATTACCATCCTTCTGATTAGGTTCCAAGAAAACACCTCTCCAATGATTTTGGTTGATCTGCCAACCAACCACTGAAATGTGAACTTGCAAAATCTGGGCTATTGTCATTATGAGAAATGAATGATGAGAAAGCACACTCTCTCTCCTCAGCATCCTCAACATCACAAGACAACGATGAGGTTCCATCTGCAACTGTTGATATTAGGTCGGGGATTAATTACAAATAGGGATCTATTGATATTAAAGCTAACCAGACACACGCTTACTGTTTAAAGAAAGCACTTTTTCCCCCACACAGAGAGTGCTGCATGTTGAAAATAATAACAAGGCATCAGATTAGTTTTAGCTATCTCTGTCTCGGACTATTAAAGTGAAAGATTACTCTATTCTGCAGCGTGCTCTCGACTTTATAAATTTCTATGAAATGAGAAAATGTTATTGATAGCGTGTCCAATAGTGGGAATTTCCATTCTGAAATAAAAGGACGTAAAAAGGAAATGTAATTCTTAAGGAAATGTATTGATGGGTAGCAGGAGATCGCACTGAGGAGCTAATTTAAGTGGCAATGAAATTAATTTTACTGACGTATATTCAATCTGCAGAAAGTGGAACAAGGTACCCTGTCTCTCTGTTCGCCAGAGATAAGGGAACAGTAATTTAAGTCACAGAGGTAGTTTCCATCGCTGATTTAATCCGAGCTGTGCTACATAGCCCCATGTGACCCATCACAGGGGATTTCATACACAAGTGACAAATATTTGTGGCAACCTGGATTTTAGATAATGCTCCTTGCTTTAACAAACATTGAATGGAAACAAAAGATACAGACAGAATCATTTACCATGGATGCATTATTATCATTGTCCGCGTATCTTCTCGCTGCATAGTTAAGTCGAGCTCTCAACCAACAAACCGTAACAACACAAAGCAGGTCAACTTATCTTTCCTTTTGCACGCAGTCAGGTTAAGCGGAATATTACATACATATTTCAAAAATAACATTTAATAAATGCTTTCGGATGGTACTATCCAAAAGAAGGGACCGCATATGTTGGTGTAAATATACACAATATATGTTAAGGGATGTATAGGTAGAGGGAGATTGGAAAGACAGATAAATATATATTTAATATAAGCAGTTACAGTGTTCTCAGGGGATCCATTTTAGGTACTAAGGTTAATTCAGGTTTTCCCACTGACAAGCCTTTTATACACATGATGGCGCTCTAACTTGGGAGACCTGGTGGTGAAGCAGTAAGACTCAGGCACAGGGCTATGTCTGTGATTCTCCTTGTGACAAGGAATGAATTATGAATATCTCACGGAGGCAAGGGTCAGGAGTTTCTCCACACAGTAGAGGACAAGAAACAAAGCAGGGGTTATGTAGCAACTATTAGTGAGAGCAGTGGCTTACACTACATGCCTGGAGGACCAAGCCAGTGGGGGCAAGATAGAAGCATTGCATAGATCCATTCAATACACAAATAAATTTGCATATCGATCCAACTTTACGTCGTAAAAGTGGCATGTCAAGCCCTCATTTCTTGAAGCTCACACATCAATTGTGCATCGTGCCAAAAAAATAAGTAAGAAATGTGTTATTGTGCAAAATAATCTAAACCTGTGATGTTTCAATGACTGTTACAACCACAACGGAAAATAATCAAGTCGAGGTGGTGACCTGCAGTTTGAACAGCAATTAAAGTGAGACCTGATCTCAGGTTTACTGAACAGCAAATAGCATTTGTGTAGGAAGGAACTGCAGATGCTGGTTTACACCGAAGATAGACACAAAATGCTGGAGTAACTCAGCAGGACTGACAGGATCCCTGGGTAGATGGAATGGGTGACGTTTCGGGTCGAGACCTTCCTTCAGTCTGAAGAAGGATCGACCCAAAACTGTAAGAAGTGTAGATAAAACGTCATCCATTCCTTCTATCCAGAGATGCTGTCTGTCCCGCTGAGTTACTCCAGCATTTTGTGTTTCTCTTTGGAGCAAACAGCATTTGTAAGGATCTGCAGATGCTGGTTTACAAAAAAAAAGATGCAAAGTGCTGGGGAAACTCAGTGGGTCAGGCAGTATCTCTAGAGAACATTAATAGGGTGAGGTTATTTTTCAGGACCTCACCACACTGATTGTGATGGTGGTGACTGGCCTACTCCTGCACCTATTGTCTACTGTATGTATCTAAGATGTATAACTGGACCACCATGAGGCTTGGGAGGTTGTCGGCACAGGAGGAGATAGAGCTGCTGCCACAGAGTTACACAGTGGTAACAGAGTTGCTGTCTCGCAGCGTCAGAGACCTGGGTTCGATCCTGACTACGGGTGCTGCCTGTATGGAGTTTGTACGTTCTCCCAGTGACTGCGTGGGTTTTCTCCGGGTGCTCTGGTTTCCTCCCACATTCCACAGACGTACAGGTTTGTAGGTTAGAAGGGCCTCGAACCGAAACGTCACCCATTCCTTCTCTCCCGAGATGCTGCCTGACCTGCTGAGTTACTCCAGCATTTTGTGAATAGATACCTCAGGTTTGTAGGTTACTTGGCTTCTGCAAAATTCTCCCTAGTGTCCCTCGGATGGAACTAGTGTAGTGGTGATCGTAGGTCGGCGCTGACTCAGTGGGCCAAAGGGTCCGTTTCCACATAGTATCTCTAAAACTAAATGAAGTAACAAGGAAAGACTGGAATTTGGAGGACAGTGAGGATGGATTGGGAATCACACTGGGGCAAGCAGATTGTTTGGATATGGCTCAGCAGGAAAGCTTCAAACACAAAAGGGAAAAGTTGCGATGAATTCCCAAGACACAAATTGGTCAACTGCTCCTTTACGCATGTCAGAGTATCAAAGCTCTCTGTGGTGTGCCTCAGTTCCCAGTGCCATCAGAACGTCATTCCCAGGTGGAAATGTCAAACATTAGAAGGCTTAGCTTTAAACTGAGAGGGTCAAAAGTTTATTGATGGGTGGGGCAAATACTTTTTTTTACAGACACTGGTGGGTGCCTGGAATTCGCTGCCTGGGGCGCTGGTGGGGCAGGTACAACAGTGGCATTTAAGAGGCTTCTAGATAGGTACATGGATATGTAGGGAATGAAGTGTGATGGATCATGTTAGGCAGAGGAGATTAGTTTAAATTTGTCGTCATCGTGGCTATCCCTCGAGGTCGAGGATGATGGTGTACGTTCCGATGTCAGAACGAAGACGCCTGTGCGTGTGTTTGTTTAACGTGTACTTGATGTTGCACTCCAAGAAGCACGCGGTCCTTCACAAATCAATCAACTAAGTCCAATGGCAAGGGAACCAAGACGATTGGAGCTGATAGATTTGTTGCAGCCTTCATCCGCCTTCACAGCCGTTGAGTTCAAGATAACTTTGTCCGCCTGGTCCGCCGTTGAGGTCTTGTACGTTGGATCATTCTTAGCCTGGACCCTCATCCTCGACCTTACTGCCATGGGTGGCCCTACCAGAAGCTAGTGCTTCCGACGGCATCGCTCTCAGAATCATGGGGGCATGCAAGCCTCTTCACCACAACGAGGTGAACGATCTGAAGAGGAGTTCAAATTAGAGATACATACAAAGTGCTGGAGTAACTCGGCAGCCTCTCTTGAGTAAATGGACGGGGGTGTTTCAGGTCGAGACCCTTCTGTAGGGTTTCAACCTGAAACGTCACCCATATTGTTGCTCCAGAGATGCTGCTTGATCCGTTGAGTTACTCCATCATTTTGTGTCTATTTTTTACATAAACCAGATTCGGTAGTTCTTCATTTCTACATCTTAGTTTAATTAGCATGGACATTGTGGGCTGAAGGGCCTGTTCCTTTTAGTTTTAGTTTTTATTTTATTTTAGTTTTAGAGATATAGCGCGGAAACAGGCCCTTTCGGCCCACCGGGTCCACACCGACCAGCGAACCCCGCACATTAACATTTCCTATACCCACTAGGGACCGTTTTTACATTTACCAAGCCAATTAATCTACATATCTGTACGTCTTTGGAGTGTGGGAGGAAACCGAAGATCTCGGAGAAAACCCACGCAGGTCACGGGGAGAACGTACAAACTCCGTACAGACAGCACCCATAGTCAGGATCGAACCCAGGTCTCCGGCGCTGCATTCGCTGTAAAGCAGCAACTCTACCGCTGCGCCACCGTGCTGCCCTCCACTGCACTTCCTGTGCTGCACTGTTTTATGTTCGACTAGTAACTGAGCACCGCGTCCCATGGAAAGTTACACCTGCAGAGCCATGAACGATGTATGAGGAAGGGAAAAGACCACAAATTAAAAACACCCGGAGGGAGCGAAGTTTGCGCCTAGCCGGTTCAACTTTCCCCTGCATTGTAACACCATTGCTCAATTCTGTTTTCTATTATAGTTTTTGTGCAACATCTCCATTCCAAATACAAACATGAAACAATTTTCAAGCCAGGATAAACATAGATCCTTTCTGCCATTTATTCACAGGCTGCTGTCCATCTTGAATCCTAGCATGGGGTTTTTTCCCCCCAGAAGAAAATTTGCGGCCTGTCTGACTTCATTTTGGTGATCTGAAGACACAATGTTCAAATGTACCATGAGGAAATAATATGGGATTCATAACACTTAGAACTGCAGATGAGTTGGATGTCTGCTGTGTAGCTACAGAGACAACAAGCATTCTATTAGGCACAAGACATAATTTCTATTCAACTGTG
Organism: Rhinoraja longicauda; assembly: GCF_053455715.1. Classification (NCBI taxonomy): domain Eukaryota; kingdom Metazoa; phylum Chordata; class Chondrichthyes; order Rajiformes; family Arhynchobatidae; genus Rhinoraja; species Rhinoraja longicauda. The sequence continues at coordinate 17,737,111 of NC_135987.1, read as the reverse complement.
GAGCTCTGTGAACAGCTTGGTTGAACATTATCAATTAATCATCCATTCTGGGTGTCCATAGACTGAGTTCAACGTTCTGCTTTTATGGTTTATTGTCGAACATCACTAATTCAAGCAAAGCTCTGGATTGCACTTGTTCGTTCCTGGAGTACGATAAAGATGTTGCCACTATCTCTTATAATTTAAGAGTCAAAAGTCAAGAGCATTTTTAATTGTCATATGTACCAAAAATGGAACAATGAAATTGTTGTTTGCAATGTTGATAATAGGCCTATGAACTCATAGATAACACAGGAAACAAACAAAAACAATAAATTAATAACCCCGATACTGATGAAAAAAAGACCAAAGTCCTTACTGCAACCAAAGACAGTCCATTGTTCAAAGTTTAGCTAGTGTTTAGTAGTATAAAAAAATAAAAAAGATAATCATCTATAATCACTATTAGTGCCAAGACCATTGATGGTTGTAAAATTCATCTATAATAGTTCATTGGAAATTGGATATATCATATGGATTTAACTACCAAAATCTGCATTTGCTACATCTTAGAACATTTGAATGGATATATTTGGGATCACATAAGATTATAATTTGAAGAGGACACAAGAGCCAAACCAAACATTTCTTTTAACTGTATCCTGATGATGATGAAAATCATTAATGTTCTAAATAGCAAGGGATGGATTTGGTTAATTCTTAGGGCAGCACGGTGGTGGAGTTGCTGCCTTACAGCACCAGAGACCTGGGTTCGATGCTGACTGCCGGTGCTGTCTGTAGGGAGTTTATATATTCTCGCCGTGACCGCGTGAGTTTTCTCCAGGTGCTCCAGTTTCCTCCCACACTGCAAAGATGTACAGCTCTGTAGGTAAATTGGCTTCGGTAAAAATTGTAAATTGTCCCTAGTGCGTTGGATAGTGCTAGTGGACGTGGGATCGCTGATCGGCATGGACCTGGTGGGCCGAAGGGCCTGCTTCCGCGCTGTATCTTTAATCTAAACTGAACTAAACTAATATCTCATTTGTAACAGAAGAGCCCAGAAATTGGAACATGATGGTTGGAAGTGTTTTTAACTTAAGACCCTGCCGACATTCCTGGGAACTTAAATGGCCCATTTAAGTCTCCAGGAATGTAGGCAGGGTAACTGTTAAATATAGGCCAACTCGGGCCAATGGCACAGGGGAAGAAGATCCAATCTTTTTTCTCAAACAACACTGTAAACTGCTGGAGTCATAGAGTCATACAGCACAGAAACAGGCACTTGGACCAACTTCCCCATGCCGACCAAGATGCCTCACCAACACTAGCCTCACCTGTCTGAATTTGGCCATATCCCTCTTAAAACTTTCCTATCCATACAATATGATCAAAATGCTGGAGTAATCCAGCAGTCAGGCAGCATCTGTGGAGGGAATGGATAGGTAACGTTTCTGTTTGGGACCCTTCTTCAGACCTAAAACGTTGCCTGTCCATTCCTTCCACAGATGCTGCCTGACTCGCTGAGTTGCTCCAACACTTTGTGGTGTTTTTTTGCTCAAGATTCCAGCATCTGCTGTGTCACCTTCAAGGTTATTTATTTAATTGCTGTTTGTAAGAGAATGCTGGATATAAATTCTCACAAATGTATTTCCTTTACTTTCACAGTGACTATATTTCAAAGGTACTTTACCATCTGTGTCATTCTCCATTGTGAAAAGCACTATGTAAATACAAATCATATAATATTTTTTCCCCTGGCATACTTCACCCTGGGAGCTCACTTGATGCATGTGGTACCATAATTGAAATCAAGTGGTCCAGCCATTTGATCCACTTGTGCACATGAGAAACAGTTCAGAACTAACCTCCTGTTCACATTCCACACAACTCTCTTCCAAGCAACTAATTCCCTTTTAAGGAAATTCATGGACTTCTGTAACCACTTGTGGTCGAGATTTCCACTTTCGTCCTGTGGAGCACATTTTCCAGTCTAAATGTCTTCCTTGTGCATAATCAAACATGACCTGTTGGCAGGCCTTGACTGGCTCATATTTCCCCAAGTACATGGTTATTTCATACCACCCTATATACCCAAGTCTGCAGGGCCATCTTCCAATAGTTTCTTGGCTTTCCTTCATTTTCTTGAATGTGTGCTTGCTTGCGATGCTGGCTGTCAACCAAAGCTGAGCGAGCCTGGGCTGGAAATATTCTTTATACGCTTGGGCTGCGAACGGATCTGGTTTCTGGTTTGAGAAGCCTGTTGTTATCAATGCACAGAAATGGATTACCACACCTCGCTCCAACCCCCATGGAAAAAGTTCTTCCTCAAATTTCATTGAGGCTTTGGTGAGGTAGACGGACAGGACAGTTCTTCCCAAGATGGAAATATCGAAGACCAGAGGGCATAGCTTTAAGATGAGAGGGGCAAACTTTAAAGATATGTGGGGGAAGTTTTTTTCTGCACAGAGAGAGGTGAGTGCCTGGAATGTGCTGCTGGGGATGTTGGTGGAGGCAGATGCAATAATGATGCCCAAGAGATTTTTAGGTAGGCACATGGATATGCAGGGGTTGAAGGGATATGGATTATTTGCAGGCAGATAAGAGTTGGTCATGGCAACATGTTCATAAGTGTTCAAACGTGATAGGAGCAGAATTAGGCCATTCGGCCCATCAGGTCTACTCCACCATTCAACTGTAGCTGATCTATCTTTCCCTCCTAACCCCATTCTCCTGCCTTCTCCCCATAATCCCTGACACCCATATTAATCAAGAATCTATCTATCTCTGCCTTAAAAATATCCATTGACTTGGCCTCCACAGCCTTCTGCGGCAATGAATCCCACACAACATAAACACCGTGGGTGGAAGGGCCTGTTCCTGTACCGTACAGTTCTATTTTCTATGTTCATTATGTTTCATTAGCCTGAGGATAGTTAATTGCACACAGGTGTGCAAATGCATTGCTTGCCACAGTGGGGTTTTTATGTATCATAATGCGTTTTGGGTAGCACACCCACGTAGCTAGTGGAGATACTGCTTCACACTTCCAATGACTTGGTTTTGTTCCTGACCTTAGACCTTGTCTCGTGCAATTTGCACCTTCTCCCTCGTTTCCTCTCCCTTGCCAAAGTCATGCGAGTTGGTACGTTAACTGACCATGGTAAATTACCCTGAGTGTGTGGATCAGTGGTAGAATCCTGGAGGGGGAAATTGATGGGAAAGTTAGAGAGAATAAAAGGAGTTAGAGTAGGATTAGCTCAAACGGCTGATTAAAGGTTGGTGGGCTGATGGGCCTGTTTTAATGCTGTATCTCTCTATGACGAGGAGTTATATGAGGTTAAATGTGCATTGGATTTTCTTTGTGAATTTCTCCTACAATTGCTTTCAAATTTGATGGTACAAAATACAGTGCTTTAACCTTCCTCCAACCAGTCAGGGGCAGGATTAAGATTTCCCCCCACACTTCATAACTTAGCCGCTGCTTTGATCCACGCGCGCCCTCACTCACTCACTTTGGTCTGTTTCCAAGTGCTCTGACAGTTCCAGAACAGACTGGGACTAAAGATACCGCGTCAGTGAATCTGGCCACCAACTCCTCAGATTAATCCCCAATAATTTACGTTAGTTAATCTGCACACAAGCAGTCAGTAAACGTGTCCAAACCAAGGCGAGGGAGCGGGGGAAGGGAGAAACTACAGAGAAAACCGCAACTCCAAAGGGCGTAGGCCATAGGCTAAATTTAGTGCTTTTCACATTGAGTAACTCTTCAAAAGAACACAGCACTGATGCGGGTGAATAGCAAAGCTTATTTTACTTGTGGGAAAGGCTTCATAACTTTGCCACAGATGAGTTATAGGCCTTTCAAACTTGTAAAAGTACTCCCGTAACGCTCAAACCGCCAGAGTGACATCCTGCATTTAGTAATCAGCATGAATGGTTCTCATTCAGCAAACCTTTTATCTGTATTTACTTTTGGAGCATTATCTGGATAATTGACACCGCACATTTGGAAAGAGTAATTCTACTCCATCCATCATCCGCACAATTATAAATTTATTCAGAAACGTCTCCGCTCTGCTGTATTTCAAGCGCAAGTCTCTTCCAAAAAAAAAAGTTTGTCCGAGCCAAAAAAATATCTTGGGGCTTGACAGAAACACAAACAATCGGCCGAGATGTTGTCCAAAATGTAGCAGCAGCAAATAAATCATGTCTGATTGTGGGGCCCAGCGTGGAAACACGAGGAGCAGATGAGTTCTGATCTACCACAAGGCTTCGAGGTCCTTCTCACAGTTAGATGCAAACACTGCCCCCAAAATAATTTTGTTTTTAAATAATTGTGCAGATGAAAGGATTGTTAGCATATGCACAGCAAATTTAAAAGGGTCAGATTTCTGCTCACAGCTAACTGCTATTATAGCACCTTGGGGAGATTTATTTTGAAAGTTGGGATCTGAAAGAAGTGACACTGGAAGAAGCTGGAACCTTGCCCACGCCATAAAGTACTAAGTGATTAAAAATGAATAGAGTAATAAGGCCCAAATGATATTTTGATTGATGATAAGAGGGAGTTTAATGGATTCTCTTTTAAAGGAAAAGTCTGGGACAGAGCAACTGAGCAAGAATTAATTTGTGAAAGTAGAAAATATTAGAAATAAAATATCACATTGGCTGGTTTTACATAAATTGCTATACTGCAGAAATTTCAAAATATATGACATGCCTGAGCTGGAAGAAATTTATAATGGGAATAACGTGTGAACCGCCTATGGTATTGCTCTCTGTGACTTGTAGGACATGGTTTAGATCGATTGTAGGGTTATTAAATGGTGCAGTCTGTTGCTCATAGGTTGTTTTCTCTGCATGACTTTCCAGTTCGATTTTTTTTTAACCGAGAAACTTTGTTTTGTTTCCCAATCCCCAGTCTGAGTTGCTGCTAAACCTCGCGTTTCATGGTTCGCATTCATCTTATCCGGTTTCTGTGCGTAGGTTTTAACTGATGGTTAAAGCCTAGCTCTAGGCTCTATTGGCATGGGGAGGCAGCAAAATGAGAGATGTGGGGGAAACGGCTTGGGTGGGTGTGACAGTATCAGATGCTGCAATGTGCCCGGCAGAGAAATGGAACTGGGAGAAACTGGCAGACTAGTGGAAAAGGATGTTTCATTGTACCTGTGCCTCACCGTAGTTGTGCCTAAGAAAATAAACTCGACTTGACTTGAAACGACCATGCACGCCTGTGCTGTTTTTGTGATCGTATCCACCTCTAAAAATTTGAAAGCTAGATTTTCAAAATTCATGAAAAAAAAAATTTACAAAACAATTACTGAAGTTTATAAGACTTAAGTTTATTGATTAACTTAGGCTGTCAGGCCCTTAGATAGCTCAAGCATCTTATAGATCTGCCATAGACACCAGCAGCAAGAAATTATTGCACCTTTTTGTCTGCAAAAGAAGAACATTTCTTATTAAAGATTTCTCACTTCCACTGGAAGTGTGGGAAGGGACCAGGAAGGATGGTCTGCAACCTCTGGGCTTTGGGAGAAACAGCGGATTTAGTATTGGGAGCAAGATAAGTCAGGGGCTTAAGTGATGAATATACACATTAGCTAGGATATGACGCTTAACCCGAGTCGATGGTACGAGTTGGGTCTGGAGCTCATGGGAAGTTTTGAGTTCAATAGAACAAGATAATTTCTGAAGCTGTGGATAATTAAAATCATATCTGGAGCAGTTAATGGAATCAGCCACAAAGATATCTGGAAAAGGAAATGAAAATGTCACAGTGACACAGTGACAGATGGTCCACCTTAAGAAACACAAAGCTGAATCTTTAGTGGTTATTAGCATCATCATTAGCAGTAACTCATTTTTTGGCATTGGGTTGCACTGAAACAAAACTCCACATGTTTCATACATTCCTGCAAGATCTGACTTTGCGATGTGGAGAAACAACGATAACATGAGGCACCCATTCAGATTTTCCCTTACTCTTCCTGCTCAGAGGGAAAGGAGCATTTGCAATGTGAGAAACTCAAGATTTCCTGCAAGCCACAGGAATACTCTCCATCCGTCTCCAGAGGTTCAGAACCAAATGCTACAGAGGCGGTGGGTGGCACGGTGGCACAGCGGTAGAGTTGCTGCCTTACAGCGCATGCAGCACCGGAGACTAGGGTTCGATCCCGACTACGGATGCTGTCTGTACGGAGTTTGCAGGTTCTCACCGTGACTGCATGGGTCTTCTCCGAGATCTTCGCTTTCCTCCCACACTCCAAAGACGTACAGTTTGGTAGGTTAATTGGCTTGGTGTAAATGTAAATTGTCCCTGGTGTGTGTAGGATAATGTTAGTGTGCGGGGATCGCTGGTTGGCATGGGCTCGGTGGGCCGAAGGGCCTGTTTCCGCGCTGTATCTCCAAACAAAACTAAAAAATGAATACTGTTACAGCAGAGTTGGGGTCCATTCAGCCCATCACATCTATGCTATGTTGTTCATCCTCTGCCCTTGCTCTTATGCTCAAGCCTCTGTCATGCCTCTCATTAAATTTTGAAGGCAATGTTTGATTTCATTCCCATAAGTGGCGAATTCCAGGTCTCATTGTGTGAGGTAATTTTCCCCTCAGATCCCCCTTAAAATCTTTGTCCAGAATTTTAAACCTGTGCCGCACCATAGTTTTGGAATTAAAAACAACAAAGGCCTGCTAGTAATTGGTCGCCCATTGCTGAAACAAGGCAAAGTCACGTTTATTGTCACATGCACAGGTACAGAGAGGGAATAGTGTATAATGAACGTTGTTTGCAGCAACGTCACAGGTAACTCAGAGAACACACAAAACATAAATTGCACATAAATTACACTGCCTTCAAAAGAAAATGAGAGGCATGGCAGAGGTAAATTAGATTAGACATTGTAAAGAAAAGGACTTGATGGGGTGGGGTTGATGAAAATGTGTCGCGTCATTGGGTATTTTTAAGGCACACTTTGACAGATTTGTTGATCAGTAAAGTTGTCAGGGGTTATGGGGTGAAGGGAGGAGAATGGGGTTGAGAGGGAAAGATAGATCGGCCATGATTGAATGGGCGGAACAGGTCCTGCTCCGATAACCTTTGAATTTGTGAGCTTGCAGGTAGGGGGTATCTAATCCAAGGGCTATTTATCAAGGATGATGTGGAGAGGCTCCATAGCATAGTAATGATCATATAGTCATTGAGTCTTGGAGTCACACAGCATGGAAACAGGCCCTTCAGCCCACCTCATACTAGCCAACCAAGGTGCCCCATCTACGATAGTCCTATTCGTCAGTTTTGGTCCATATCCCACTAAACCTTTCCTATCCATGTATCTGTCCAAGTGTCTGTTAAATGCTGATATATTATCTGCCTTAACGACCACCTCTGGCAGCTCGTTCCATATATCCTTCAACTATTGAATGAAAAAGTTGCCTCTCAGGTTCCCATTAAATCTTTCCCATCTCATCTTAAATCTGTGCCCTCTAGTTCATTATTCCCCAAACCTGGGTAAAAGACTAATTCACCCTACCAATTCCCCTAATGACTTTATACACCTATGTAAGATCCCACCTTAGCTTCATGTGCTGCAAGGAATGAAGTTCTAGCTTTCCCAATCTTTCCTTTTAGCCCAGCCGCTTGCGTCTTGGCAACATTCTCTCAGAAAAGAAATGATGGAGTCTTTCCAACCATGAATGGACACGGACACAGGGAGGCATGGTGGCACAGTGGTAGAGTTGCTGCCTTGCAGCACCAGAGACCCGGGTACGATCCTGACTACATGTGCTGTCTGTAAGGAGCTTGTACCATGTGGGTTTTCCCTGGGTGCTCCGGTTTCCACCTGCACCTCAAAGGCGTCTCGGGTTGTAGGTTAATTGGCTTCGGTAAAAATTGCAAATTGCCCTTAGTGTGTAAGATAGCCTACAGTACAGAGATCGCTGGTGGACGTGGACTCGAGGCGTGAGAGCTCATCATTGTCCTATGGAATCAGTATCTCAGCTAGATCTTCCACATAATGCATAGACTGCCTGGAACTGGATATGAACCCGAACATACAAGACATGGCCCACCCTCCAGACTGAGGGCAGCTCAAAGTTCTGGTTGTGACTACAACCACAAGGTTGAAAAGAATGCAGCAGAATATCAATCATGACCACCTCCCATATTTACCAGGGCACATGCCCAACATTCTCGCAACCACTCCAGGTGCCAAACCTGAACTCAAAAGCCCCTGGAAAGATTTCACATTCGTCACATGAAAAATAAATATAATTTCCTCAAAGATTCTCACTGCTTAATTACTTGCAATGCAAGGTTCACAAAAGCATTCATCCATAAGGCTCAGAAGTGGTCAATTAAACCTTCCTTGCAGCCACCCATTTTAGGGCACAGAATGTCTTGTTTGACCGGGTGAAACATTTACAAAGAGGCCCCAAAGCAGTGGCAGAAAATTCTGAACACGTGGGAGCTCACAGTCAGAGTTTACAATCAAATATTACAGCCTGAATAAAATTAAGTTCCATTTGCAAAATGGAATGAATCGGGCGCAATCAAACATGCACTTCCCCGCCGAAGCTGTTAACAAAGTCAAAGGATAATTTCAAGTGCAGTTATTTCAAAATGTGATCACGTCACGAGTTATGTCATTTTTTTCACCCTTAATTAGAGCTTCCAGCTCAATTGTGGGCACTCAGATTAATAAATTGTAGCAGTTACCATCAACATGAATTTGCGGGTCTGTCAGCTTTGTGAAACGCGCTGCCCAATGGGGCAGTTTATCTCGTATACTTGCAAATTGCAAAACAAAGGACTTGATTTTCAGCGGTGCCCTAGATGTCAAAAGTTGGCTATTTTCAGTAATCCCGTGACACAGATCTGAAAGTGATGGAGTGTTTAAATTTGGCTCTATAAAACACTAATATAGGAGTGCAAAATATCGTGCTCACTGTCTTCCACAGATACAAAGGGAGTACTGTAACGTGCTGGCACCAGAGCCATGTTTGTGGTGCTCAGTCTTGAGAGAAGGTTTCAAAACAGACTAACTGTTTGAAGAGATCTTCTGTAATGCAGCCAAAAATGGCATGTAGCGCAACAAAATTCTAGCACTGAATCATAATCCTCCAATCTGAAGAAGGGTCTCGACCCGACACGTCACCCAATCCTTCTCTCCAGAGATGCTGCCTGGCCCGCTGAGTTACTCCAGCTTTTTGTGTCTACCTCCAATCTTGCTAACTTGTACACTCTGAGGACACAAGGAACTGCAGGTGCTGGAATCTTGCATGGGATGTAAAGTGCTGGAGTAACTCAAAGTGCTGGAGTGCTGGAGGGGGGCACGGTGGCGCAGCGGTAGAGTTGCTGCCTTACAGCGAATGCAGCGCCGGAGACTCAGGTTCGATCCTGACTATGGGCGCCGTCTGTACGGAGCTTGTACATTCTCCCCGTGATCTGCGTGGGTTTCTCTGAGATCTTCGGTTTCCTCCCACACTCCAAAGACGTACAGGCATGTAGGTTAATTGGCTGGGCAAATGTTTTTTTTTAAATTGTCCCTAGTAGGTGTAGGATAGTGTTAGTGTGCGGGGATCGCTGGGCGGCGCGGACCCGGTGGGCCGAAGGGCCTGTTTCTGCGCTGTATCTCTAAATCTAAATCTAAACACTTCAGACAGCATCTCTTGAGTGACACGAGGATCTGCAGACATTGGGATCTTGTGTTGAACATAACGTGCTGGAGGAACCCAGTGGATCAGGCAGCATCTCCAAAGAAGGGTCCTGACCCAAAATGTCACCTATCCATGTGCTCCAGAGATGCTGTCTATCCCACTGGGATACGGTTCTAAAAACAAGGAACTGTGGACGCTGGTTTATAAAAAAAGGAAACCAGAGTGCTGAAGTAACTCAGCGGGTCAGGCAACATCTCTGGAGTAGATGGTGACAAAGCGGGAAGCATAATGGCACAGTGGTAGAGCTACTGCCTTATATCACCAGAGACCCAAGTTTAATCCTGACTACGGGTGCTGTCTGTACGGAGTTTGTACGTTCACCCCGTGACCAGCGTGGGCTTTCTCCGGGATCTCCGGTTTTCTTCCACACTCCAAAGACGTACAGGTTTGCAGGTTAATTGGCTTGTTTCTCTTTGTAAAATGTCCCTAGTGTGTGTAGGACAGCGATAGTGTGCGGGGATCACTGGTCGGCATGGACTCGGTGGGCCAAAGGGCCTGTTTCCGCACTGTTTCTCTAAACTAAACTAAACATGGGTAGGTGACGTTTCAGGTCATGAATCCTCTTCAGACTCCACTTATTTTGTGTTCTACACAGGCTGAAGACACGGGGATGAAATCATGAGAAGCCCGGTTTATGACCTGTAACAACTGCACCAAATGTTTGAGACTTACGCAATCTGTTAGCAAAATGTTGAAGTGGTGAATATTCTGGTAACATAGCATGCTGTTTCCCAACTAGATACTGACAGATATTCCTTGCTAACTTTGGTCAATAACATTGCATTATTAGCTTTCATCCATTGTGAGCTCACACACTGGTGGACTATATAATGACAAGCTATTTATTGCCCTTATGGAAAAGAAAAACTAATACTGTCTTTCTTACTCAGCTTCAGTCTCCAAACCTCCTGGCTGATCATTAAGTGGTATTCTAGACCAATGTTACAAAAGCAAATGTACCAATGCCAATACAAGGAACTGCAGAAGCTTGTTCACCAAAAAAACTCACAAAGTGATGGAGTAACTTTGCGGGTCAGGCAGCATATCTCAAGAACGTGGATCAATGACATTTTGGGCAGGATCTTTCTTCAGACTGATTGTTGGGGGGGGGGGAGGAAAGTTGGAAGAGAAGGGAGCAGGTCAAAGTTTGGCATGCTGGTCATATCGACTCATTACCTGCCTTGCTTTGTCCTGCCCTTTCTCCCTTCCAGCTGTTTTTCTCCTCTCTACAATCAGTCTGAAGAAGGGTCCTGACCCAAAACCTCACCTTTCCATGTTCCCTGGAGATGTTGTCTGGCTTATTGAGTTACTCTGTGTCTTTTTTCTAAGGGTACCAATGTTTTCTGATAACACTCTTATAAACATGTTTATGAATTTATGCCTCTGTATAAAAAGATGTCTGAAGAAGGGTCTCGACCCGAAACGTCACCCATTCCTTCGCTCCAGAGATGCTGCCTGACCCGCTGAGTAACTCCAGCATTTCGTGCCTACCTTCAATGTTAATTCCTCTATTTTTAAGCACTAAAGTCTGGCTTAGCATAGAAGATCAAACCCCATCAATTCCACAGCCAGGAATTGAGGCTGCGGAAGTTTTGGTACAGGCCGATTTGAAGGGGATATTCAAGAGAAATTCAAACCTGCTGATGGAGCAGCAAGCATCCCTGACCTCTCTTTGAACCCGTCCTAAGCGTTCTGATCCAAGAGGCAATTCAACAAGACATGACCAACAAGGTATTTATGTGCAGAGAATTGTGGCTCCATTCTTCAATAAGTAGCATTATCAGTAAATATCAATGGCAGTCATGTCCTTCATCATTATTAATTTCTAAAATTTTACCCAGATGTTCCCCCACAGCACAGATCCAAGTTGGTCATCATGCAATCTATGCTTTGAGCTTAATAAAAGTTGATGACATCTGCTCATGCAATAGGATGAAATCCAAAATATTTATTAACTCATGAAGCCAATTCATGAATATAAGCTTCTTTTGCTCAACCCCCTGATGCAAATCAACCTAAAGCACGTTACCTCCAGTGTGGAACATTTGTCTTATAACAAGATCAAGCAGAGCAATTAAGGTGCACAGAAACTTTCAGACTTAGACAATTGTTACTTGTGTGCCAAAACTAATCTGACACATGGATATAATTATTTATCATCATACAATCATAAAATATATTTATCAACACCCAGTTTCTGTTAACTTGATATCGGAATGTGAACTTTCCGTCTGCTAGGTCACAATCAGAAGGTAACAGAATACTTCAATACAGTCTTGCTGCTTCCTGCCTTTCATATCCTCATTCATTGGCCATTTCCTTTTGGAAAATGCAGTCCTTGAACTATTGGTTGTGATGAATGTACGAATTAATACAGAGAAGTATTTTTTTCTTTTTAAGTAAAAAATTACTTACAATTCACAGTGCAAAACACAGGTTTCATGGTTCCTCTGCGACATTTAAGTTTTGTACGAGTCCTGCCCCCATCTTAATCGTTGTCACCCTAATACAGTAGATTCTGCTTGTACTACCCCAGCTTCTCCTTAAATTCAACATTGCCTGTGGAATGAATTATTTTTTAACATAATCAATCAAGCTATCATTGTGCGGCAAAATAATTGAGGTCCCCCTTTCTTAACGGGAACCCAGTGTCCACCTTTCAAGTTCTCCTGAAGTATTGCACGAGGGCAAGAAATCACAATGCATGAATTTCCTCGCATTCCAATATGAAACACATTGAAATATCTCTGTATTGCACAGACGTTTCCTTCACTGAAAAGTTCAAAGTGCTCACAACAAGCCCAGCCATTTGTACAATCTAATCTTTTATGGATTCCACCAAACTTAATCAATCCCGTCAGAGAAATCTCTGCCAAATTCCTTTCCAAAATCCACTAGGCAATGGAATCTGGAATATCCATTCAAATCAGATCTTAATGATTTATTTCTGGACGCTTATTCTCCAATGGTAGGACCTTCCCAGCCCACCAGAGACAGAAATGGTGCGACTCATCAAAATGAATGTTCTTGAAAGCTAGATTTATTACTGCAGCTGAGTTACCCCAGGAATTACCAGAAGCTACACACCTAAGCCACTTCAAGCAACTAGAAGCAAGGAAATGCAGATGCTGGCTTACACAAAAGGACACAAAGTGCCGGAGTAACTCATGTAGAAAGGAACTGCAGATGCTTGTTTACACCAAAGATAGACACAAAATGCTGGGGCAACTCAGTGGGGCATACAGCATCTCTGGAGAGAAGGAATGAGTGATATTTTGGGTCGACTAGAAACATCACCCATTCCTTCTCTCCAGAGATGCTGCCTATCCCACTGAGTTACTACAGCATCTTGTGTCTATGTTGGAGTAACTCAGCCAGTCAGGCAACACCTCTGGAGAATATGTTCAGAGTATGTTCTCTTGAGGTGCTGCCTGACTTGCTAAGTTACACCAGCAATTTTCTGTCATCTTCAAGCAATGGTCCTCTTTTGCATCTTGTTGGCCACATGCTGTTGTTACGCCACTTTCTGGGCAGCGTGTACTAAACCTCCCTCAGCCCTCTGAGATTCAGCACAGAAATTCCTGTTGGTCTCCAGAAGGAATAGCAAAAGCCATTTCGCTCATATTGGAAGGAAATCAACAAAAATGTTTCAGGATACTTTGCCAGATAGAGATGGGATATTTCAAAAAGGGAAATTAATTCTTGGAGGAAAAAACCCCCCAAAAGGTCTAGAATATTTCAGCAGGTCGGGCACAAACACATGAATTGCCAATGTTCTGGGTCAGGCCACTTCTTCAGATTGATTATTGAGGGCGGGGCGAAGGTGGAAGAGATGCGGGGGCAGGAAAAAGCCAGACAAGTGATAGGTGGATACAGACCACAGAGTTATATAGCGTGGAAACAGGCCCCTTCGGCCCAGCTTGCCCACATTGACCAAAATGGCCCATCTATACTACTCCCACTTGTCCGTGTTTGGCCCATATATCCCTCTAAACCTCTATCCACTTACCTGTCTAAATATTCCTTAAACATTGCAATAGTACCTGCCTCTACTCCTCCTCTGGCAGCTCGTTCCATACACCCACCACCCTGTGTGTGTGTGTAAAAGTTCCTATTAAACCTTGCCCCCCCCTCTCCTTAAACCTATGCTCTGGGTGAAGGGGGTTGAATTGGGAGATGGTTGGACAAAGGCCAGGGATAAAAAGACCAAAGGCTGTGAGATAAGCAGATAAGAGGCGTGAAGTGCAGGCGTAGGAATATAGGTGGAAGGGGACGGAGGAGATAAGCGTGATGAGATTGTGGGAGAACTGGATGTGCATCTAGTTGAGCACAAAGAAGAGTGGGGGGGGGGGGAGAGGGTGTTTCTACTTTAGTTACATAAAATTGGAGAATTCAATGTTCATACCATTGAGTTATAAGCTACTGAAGCAGAGTAAGAGGTGTTGTTTGCGTGTAGCCTCACTCAGGCACTGGGGGATAATTCTTCTATGTTTGAATATATTCAAATATAAATTTTCCATAAATAACAAAATGTCAAGGTTGCCTTCAGAGATAATCTAGGTGATTACTATTTGCTCTTGCTGAATTCCTGGAAATGTTCTCTTTCTCTGTAGAATTCTCTCCCAGAAAGTTTTGAAGAAGGGTCTCGACCCGAAACGTCACCCATTCTTTCTCTCCAGAGATGCTGCCTGTCCCGCTGAGTTACTCCCGTTTTTTGTGTCTATTCCAGAAGTTTTATCCTGCTCTGCACAAAATTACCTTGGCATTACTGCAAACTCAGCATCGAGAAGTGGTAGACCAATCATTTGAATGATTTTGGTTGAAGCTCTGATATTCTGGAATCAGACCCAGAGCCACAACTTAGTCTTGGACTCACTCACTCATCTGTGTTTTTCAGTTTTCACTCACTGGCATATGTACAATATGGCCTTGATTTATTTAACCAATGGGAGATATATTTTCTTTGCAAGTTGCATCAGGAAATATGAACCCACTCTTCTTCCGGAGGCAAAATGCCCATTTAAATGGGACTTTTGTTCCAGTGATTGGGTGTGTGATTACAACATCATCACTCTTTCTACTGAACCCAAGGGCCTAGAGCTGTGGCATCAACATGAGACCAAATGAATTATCAATTTACCAAGTCTTCACAAAAGACCAAATTAACCAGCAACAAACCAAATATTCACCCTAAAATGTACCCAATTAATTACTCCTACTAGTAAAATATACCCAATACATTACTCCTACTAGTACACATCCAATCACTTAGCTAATTTTGACATTGCAACGTTCTACAAATTCAGGTCGGCAGCAGTGGTCGAGTTGCTGCCTTACAGCGCTAGAGTCCCGGGTCTGACCCTGACTACAGGTGCTGTCTGTACGGAGTTTGTACCTTCTCCCCGTGACCTGCGTATGTTTTCTCCGGGATCTCCGGGTTCCTCTCACATTCCAAAGATGTACAGGTTTGTTGGTTAAATGGCTTTGGTAAAATTGTAAATTGTCCCTAGTGTGTGTAGGAAAATGTTAATGTGCGGGGATAGCTGGTCTGTGCAGACTCGGTGGGCCGAAGGGCCTGTTTCCGCACTGTATCTCTAAACTAAACTAAATAGTAAGCGAATAACCGCTGGGCTAATCTATTTTTGCCAGGTTTGGTTTAGGAAGAAACATTAGCCAACATTTTTTTCTTGATCACTTCCACACATTGCATAGATGTTTCACGTTCACTTTACCAGATGAATCCAAAGCCTCTGATCATGTAACACAATCTCTTTAATGCGATGAAGCATTAATCTAGTTTGTCTACTCAAATGCAGGGGCAAAAGGTGTATAAGCCAAACATTGCACTTCAAGCTGTACGAAATTAATATTTACTTTAGTTAGGTGATGACTGTATTCATTAACAAAGCAGAAATGACATTGTGATAAGAGACAATAATAACACAACAGCAATAATATATTGAAATGTCAATACTTTATGAGAAAATAAATAAACTAAAAGTGAATTCATGCACTCCACTTAATCCTAATCATTCCATGGAGCACTAACTTAATTTTCTCCAAACGCATAACATTGCAAATTAAAGATAATATATTTACTTCATTAATAACCAGTGTAGCAGCAAACATTCTATTGCAGTTTTATTTTACAAGCAAAGATGTGAAACCCTGATATTTATTATTTTTTCAATTTGTTTGGTAATGCATGTTAATTATTTTGAACCTGAGGATATAAATTTCAGCAATGTGGCAGTTGTTTTTGCTCTTATAATGCACTGCTTCTCGTTACATCCATCAGTTAGTGTGGACCATTTCAGCAAAACCATTAATTTGACACGCTCGTTAACAGAAATCTCTCAGGGCAACCGGATTTACATCAACTGTTTGACCCAAATGTCTGTGTTTTATAGATTTTTTTTTTCCCTGCACGACTGCGCAGCTTGTACACAGGACACCAGGCTTCCCAGATAAGCAACATGACATCTACAAAGTGACAGACATCAATAGTAATCTGCCAACGTTACCCGTAACTGGACTCCCTGACAGCGTAATCCACACCTGCATGACTGCAGGATGCAAGCCTGGTTTTGTGCCCAAATGAAACCACGAACAACACTCATTAGATGTCACCTGGCCTGATAAGTGGTCTGCACTACTTTTTGCTTAACATTATTACATTCATTTTATAATGCCGTCGAAAGCCTGATACCTCGCTACCTGAGGGCCCGGCCTTTGCCACCAAACGCTGATTTAACATGACACTGTGACGGAAAACAGCGAAAAGGGATGGGAGAAAAAAGGAATAAAGGATCAAAACAACCATGTTTGGCTCACTGCATGGGGTGTGCCTATCAACACTGATAACTGTTAGCTCCAAACCTAGTGTCACATTGATAGAAAAGGGAGATCACTCAAAGAATGCCTCATCTGACTGGAAGATATCATTCCTATGTGCTCCCTTCCCTCTGTGCGTAATTCCCAGTCATGTCACCGTGTGGCCATCAGAAGCTCGTGTATGGATCCCTGACACATAGAATAATAATGATTGTACATCACTGCTCTGAAAGTCCAATCATGCATCCACACTTGGCAAAGGCTCCGAGAGTCAATTACTGTATTGACATGCAATCTTCATAAGGAGAGAAATATTGTGCATGTAAGGTCATCTGGTTATGAAGACATATTATCATATTATCTGCATAAAGGTTGTAGGTCCAGAGCCTGACAAAGCTAATTATAGGAATACATGATGCAGAGGCTCCCAGTATATTATGTACTTAACTGCATGATTGTATTTTCTCGCTGAGATATGAGGCAACATGATTAAGCTGTGGTGTCATACGCAAGGCAATGTAATTTTCTTCTTCAGACCTGATAACCAAAATTTGGAAACATAATCTGTGTGGAGAGGAGTGTTTAATGCTTGCTCTGACACAGGTCAAAAACTATGATTCATCTACGGGGGAGAGTGGGGGAGGTTGCTGGCAGGGGTGGGTGGGGTGGGGAGGCTTGCTCTGTGCAAGTAGCACATTGGCGCGGCGGTAGAGTTGCTGCCTCACAGCTCCAGGGAGCCATGTTCGATCCTGATCACGGGTGCTGTCTGTACAGAGTTTGCACGTTCTCCCCGTGACCTGCGTGGGTTTTCTCTGGGTGCTCCGGTTTCCCCCCACACTCCAAAGAGGTACAGGTTTGTAGGTTAATTGGCTTCAGTAAAATTGTAAATTGGCCCTAGTGTGTAGGATAGTGTTAGTGTGCGGGAATCAATGGTCGGCGCGGACTCAATGGTGGGCCAGAGGGCCTGCTTCTGCGCTTTATCTCTGAACTAAACTGAACTAAGTAACTCTGTTTGATGGAATTTAAACGCTGTTTAGCATTTAATGTCGGCACAAAGTGAGCCTGCCTGCTGGCTGTCAGAGTGACTGAGAGTGAAGGTTGGAGACTTAATGGACCAGGCAGCCGCGGGAGCAGGTGGGATGTGTGAAATATTCTTGCTGGACTTTGGTGTGGAGCTCACCACTGTCTGAGACCTGCATCACCACGCCACTGAACTGCCAATGTGCCGCACTGACCTGGGATGGAGGTAGAAGGGCTCATCGTGTGACTGCCTGGCACCAATAACAACTTGAACAACTTGGCTAATGCTGATTTTGGAAAGGGACATGTCCACTAGCTTTGGTGTACTCTGTCTGAGTGGGTCAATTGTGGCACCTGAAAGGAAGCTGGATATACACAGAGTCAGTGATGGAAATGGGGGGGTATGTAGGGGAACGGCATTCCCAGAGTTTTCAATTTTCAGCTCAGGTTTAATGAGCACTGCAGAAAGATTCGAGTCGTTTATCACTTTATTCAACTCAGACGAAAACGATTTGTTAACTGCCACTGTTAGCACTTGTTAACAGCCAGTAGTTAACAGGTAGTAGTTATACAATGTGTCATCAATATATCGATCCACATTCCTCAGTAAATGTAATTGTGTTTTGACCATGTATTAATGACACCGCGTTCCTTTGAATAAAATTCAAGGTAGAATTTCTTAAACTCACTGTCACCGCGAGCACGGGCTCAGGTAAAGTCACGTTATTTTATTATTCCACGTTATTTTATTTGCCGCTGTGCCTCTCTGCCGCTGTGCCTCAGTTGTTCCAGTTAAATTAGAATGGATGGGGAGAAAATTAAATAAGTAGTACCAATAGTTTTTTCCAGCCTAAATCGTGAGTGGTGAATATTTTATTGTGGGTGGTTTTATTTAGCAAAACAATAGTGCAAGCGGAAATATTTTATTATATATCACTATCAAATTTTATAATATATCACGATCAAATCACTATCAAATATCTATACATTTCAGATTTGTGCACCCCTGTGAAAATGAGCATACTGAGATACTTTAAAAGACAGCGTCTTCAGATCAATGAAGAAATAAATGATAATGAAAACACTGAGCCAGAAAAGAAGGCAAAATTACTTGAAAATGATAATGTAACTGATGCAGCTGTTTCGCCTGATGCTGCATGTGAAGACATTTCAAAAGATATTGAAAAATGTGATCTTCCAGACTGTTGGACATAAGAAATGTACGAAGCAAAAACAGGTTGAGATTTAGAACTGTATATAATATTGTACACAAAGGTAGGCCCTACACAGATATGTCTTCTGATATTGAACTGCAAGAAAGAAAAGGCATCGACTTAGGGTACGTTCTACACTCTCGTAAGTCATGTGCAGATGTTTCTCACCACAGAGGGAACCAGATGCGAAAGACAGTGGTGGAAAATATAATTTCAAAACAATCTAAAATGTCTATTATGATTGATAAATCTACTACTATTAATGGGAAAACCGTTCTAGTAGTCAGCTTGAGAGCAGCAGTTGGTGAATCTTCCCAACCAATATCATTCTATTTTGACTTAGAACATAGAAACATAGAAAATAGGTGCAGGAGTAGTCCATTCGGCCCTTCGAGCCTGCACCGCCATTCAATATGATCATGGCTGATCATCCAACTCAGTATCCCGTACCTGCCTTCTCTCCATACCCCCTGATCCCTTTAGCCACAAGGGCCACATCTAACTCCCTCTTAAATATAGCCAATGAACTGGCCTCAACTACCTTCTGTGGCAGAGAATTCCACAGATTCACCACTCTCTGTGTGAAATAAAACTTTCTCATCTCGGTCCTAAAAGACTTCCCCCTTATCCTTAAACTGTGACCCCTTGTTCTGGACTTCCCCAACATCGGGAACAATCTTCCTGCATCTAGCCTGTCCAACCGCTTAAGAATTTTGTAAGTTTCTATAAGATCCCCCCTCAATTTTCTAAATTCCAGCGAGTACAAGCCAAGTCCATATGAAACTTGGTGCAAATGCAAAATCTATATATGATGGGCATCTAAGTTGCTTACAAAAAGGTGGTTTTTCAATACAGTACCTAAAAGAAAATGTGATATCACTTGTAACTGATGGTGCATCGGTAATGTTAGGACGAAATGTAGGGGTTGCAAAACTATTTATTGATGATTTCCATAATGCAACTGTTTGGCACTGTGCCGGTCACAGGCTTGAACTCAGTGTAGGTGATGCTATAAATGAAGTTGCAGGTTTGAATCATTTTCAGATATTTTGTGATAAATTGTATTCCTTATTTCATAGGTCTCCTAAGAATCAGGATGAGTTAACTGCATGTGCTGAGGCTCTTCACTGTCAACTGTTGAAAATTGGTCGTGTTTTCAGTGTGAGATGGGTTGCTTCGTCTTACCGAACTGTAAAGGCAATGTGGCAGTCTTACAAAGCTATTTGGGAGCATTTTGGAAAAGCACGCTGTGATGCTTCAAGATCTCGTGCAGAGAGAGCAAAGTACGAGGGGCTGAAAAAAGTATTAGAGTCATCAGCTTTCGTAAATAATTTGGGCTTGTTGATGGACAGTTTGCTGGAGTTGTCTGAACTGTCACTTGAACTGCAGAACCAAAATTGTACACTTAGTAAAGCACATGAGGAAATTAAATGAACTATCAAGGTTCTTGAATGTCAAATAGAGAAGCCAGGAAAATGTTATACTCAAGTGGAGAAAGCAACAAGCCAGATGATATTTAATGGAATAAGTTTGAGAGCTGGTAAAGTACCTACTATACATAGAAAACAGTTTTTGAGGAGTTTGGTCAATAATATGAAATCCAGACTGCTTGAATCTACAACAGCTTCCAATGATAAATATAAAAAGTTAATTAACAAGTCGAAATATTTAGATATTAACAATATTCCAGAAGATTCACTTGTTACCTTTGGGGATAATGATGTAGAAGAAATGGCAGAACAATTTGGCTTAAATGGTCGGCTTTGTGTCAGAGCCTTCAGAGAATTCAAGGAATCTAAAGGGAAGATAGTTTCTGCAGATTTTCAGCAGCTGGTAACGGCTGTAAATACAATTCCGGTATCAACAGCAGAATGTGAAAGAAGCTTCAGTGGTATGAATTTCTGCATGTCACCTCAACGTGCAAGACTTCAAACTGATCATCTCTCAACTCTTCTATTTATTAAGTTGGTGGGACCTCCTCTGTCAAAATTCAACGCCGAAGAATATGTGAGGACATGGCTTCTTAGTGGCAGAAGGCGTGCTGAAGAAACGGCATGCAGAAAGAAAGAGGAGGTGACAGAAAAAAATGGAGATTATATACCATTATGGAACATTTTGTAAGAGAGAGAGAGAGAAAGAGAGAAAGAGAAAGAAAGAGAAAGAAAGAGAAAGAGAGAAAGAGAGAAAGATAGAGAGAGAGAGAGAGAGAGAGAGAGAGAGAGAGAGAGAGAGAGAGAGAGAGAGAGAGAGAGAGAGAGAGAGAGAGAGAGAGAGAGAGAGAGAGAGAGAGAGAGAGAGAGAGAGAGAGAGAGAGAGAGAGAGAGAGAGAGAGAGAGAGAGAGAGAGAGAGAGAGAGCAGCTATGACATATAATACACAATAAACTATATTATAAATACACAACAAAACAAGTTATGCATTCTTGTACTCTTACATGGGTATGACCGCACATAAAAAAAATCCCCCCCCCCCCTTCCTTCCCAACTTCAGCCTCACGGACTTAGAGTACTCCTGGTTCCTAAAACCCATTTCCATCACTGCACAGAGTCATACAACACAGAAACAGGATATCCAGTCCCATTTGTCCATGCCACCAAGATGCCCTCTAAGATAGTCCCATTTGCCCACATTTGGCCTATAGCCCTTTCCTATCCATAGAAATGTCCAAGTGTCATTTAAACTTTATTGATTAGATGTCAGGGGTTATGAGGAGAAGGCAGGAGAATGGGGTTGAGAGGGAAAGATAGATCAGCCATGATTGAATGGTGGAGTAGACCTGATCGGCTAAATGGCCAAATTTGTCTCCTATAACTTATGAAATGCTGTTCATGTTCCTGCCTCAACGATCTCCTTTGGCAGCTCGTTCCAAATACTCACCCCTCCTGGATAAGGAAATGCGTGCATGGCTACCAGGACAGGCAAGGATAGTGGGACTAATTAATTTGTTCCTTTGAAGATCCATGGCAGCTCTAATGGACCACATGCTCTTCTGTGCTGCATCATTCAATGATTTTATTTTGTTGGCTGTCAGCTTCAGCAAATCTCACTTTCAAGATGCAGTTAGCCAGGACTGCAGACACATGTCTTTTACAATATGAAAAGAAGTTAAATGCAACTGAAGTGATTCCTCCCTAAAATCACACCTCGCAACTTGCAACAATACAAAGCCAACATTTTTAGTTTAGGTTAGTTTAGAAATATAGCGTGGAAACAGGCCCTTCGGCCCACCGAGTCAGTGCCAACCAGCGATCCCCGCACATTAACACTATCCTACACACACTAGGGACAATTTATACTTATACCAAGCCAATTAACCTATAAACCTGTACACCTTTGGAATGTGGGAGGAAATTGAAGCTCTCGGAGTAAACCCAAGTGGTCAAGGGGAGAACGTGCAAACTCCGTACAGACAGCATCATTAGTCGGGATCGAACCCGGGTCTCCGGCGCTGCAAGCAATGTAAGGCAGCAACTCTACTGCTGTGCCACCGTGCCACCCTTGAAACTATCCTCAACTTATGTTCATAGAAAAACATAGAAACATAGAAAATAGGTGCAGGAGGAGGTCATTTGGCCCTTCGAGCCAGCACCGCCATTCATTGTGATCATGGCTGATCATCCACAATCAGTAACCCGTTCCTGTCTTCACTCCATATTCCTTGATTCCGCTAGCCCCTAGAACTCTATCTAACTCTCTATCTGTTCCTGGAACAGATTTATTTTTTAAGTCCCTCTGAAGATACTTGCCTTCAGAAAGGCAAAAGATAGCCATTATCTTTATAGTATTCTTAGAATCTTATTAAATAAACATTTTTCTTTGTAATGGTGAAAGTCGTTGCCAACACAAAGGTTAACCATTACCTTTTAAACTATTTTAGTCACTAGTTGTGAGAAAATGAAAGATGTTACAGTGAAATCATAATATCCTGAAATCAACAGTTAAAATTGGATTCGGTGAACTGGATCATCTTGTAGTGACATTGCATGTCAAAACTGATCACCCAATCAAATCCTGAAATAGAAATGAGTTGTCCTTATTTATTAGAATGATGAGAGATGATGCACTGTTCGTTCAAAACTCGAATGTACAAATTTCATGACAGCCGTAACCATACATGTTGTTTAACACTAATTAACAAAATTTAATTTCCAGTTGACAACATAATTATCACAATCAGAGAGATTATTGCTTTCTCTCTGAATGTTAGATATGATATTTTGCATCTTCTATCCCTCTTTTTATCAATATACATTGCATTACAAGGCTTTTTCTATTTTAATGTATATTAAATTTGATTTATTGGGATAAATATTTCTCAGAGCCAGCAGTTTTTATAACACAAATCATACTCTAATTATAACATAATTAAGGGTAATTGGGTATGGCTTGGTTTTCCTTTAAACTGACAACTTATTCCACATCTGCCAGGACATTAATATTTCTACATTACTCAAAGAAAGTCAAGCACTTCCCTGGAATAGCTGATATATTAGATTCTAACTAGGCAATGACACGAGTCCAATCAGGCTCTTGCCAGAGCCGCAGCTAAAATACCCAGACCATCTGGATGCCTGTCCCATGATAAATCTCCATGATAAATGTCTTCGTTTTGATGTTCGAAAGGAAATACCGACCTGCTCAAACTTTTGGCACAGCTAAAAACATGTTGGTAACACTCAAATAGAACTCAGATGTCTAAACTATATCGAGGTCATTTCCAAGCTAATCATTATGACATGTGAGTATTGTTTCATTCCAGAAATAATCTCTTTAAAAAAACTCAGAAAATAATGAAAAAAGTTCTGACACACCATAACTTTCAACACACTTGTGCCAAAAATATGAAGTTCACATTTTTCCCAGCGTGGTATAGTGTGGTGTGGAACTTCTTAGCTTGTCACCATGAATCCCTGACCACAGTAAGTATTATGCGTTTCGAGATAAACTGAGAGAAATGGTGGTCTGTTTTCCCCTCAGCTTTACTCCATAGATTTTCTGGAGTTGCAGGAAATTGATGGGTAAACAAAAAAGCCAAAATAAAATTACATGTAGAAAGGAGCAGATATTTCACCAGGAGAACAAAAAATACAACATTTCTTTCAGATGTGTGTTTAGGAGCTGGTTTCACAGAAACCAGTGGAGTTTTTATAGGTTGGGACTGACGAGATGAAGTTTGCTAATGCAAACAATAGAGGGCAGAGACACAGGAGACTGCTGGAATCTGAAGCAGGAAATAATCTGCTGGCGGAACTCGGCAGGTCGGCAAGCATCTGCGGTGGGGGAAGGAATAGTCGACTTTTCAAATCGAAACCCTGCATCGGGACAATAAAGTCTCTTTCGTGTAAGCTGGTTTAAACCATAGAAAATTAGGGGGCTATTTTCCATGAACTGAATGCTCACGCACAAGACTCTTCCCAGGTAACAGCTCTGTGATAAGAACTTGCATACACCAAGGCAATAGACAATAGACAATAGGTGCAGGAGGAGGCCATTCGGCCCTTCGAGCCAGCACCGCCATTCAATGTGATCACGGCTGATCATTTTCAATCAGTACCCCGTTCCTGCCTTCTCCCCATACACCCTGACCCCGCTATCCTTAAGAGCTCTATCCAGCTCCCTCTTGAATGCATTCAGAGAATTGGCCTCCACTGCCTTCTGAGGCAGAGAATTCCACAGATTCACAACTCTCTGACTGAAAAAGTTTTTCCTCATCTGTTCTAAATGGCCTACCCTTTATTCTTAAACTGTGGCCCCTTGTTCTGGACTCCCCCAACATTGGGAACATGTTTCCTGCCTCTAACGTGTCCAACCCCTTAATAATCTTATACGTTTCGATAAGATCTCCTCTCATCCTTCTAAATTCCAGTGTATCCAAGCCTCAGGTCTTAAATATGTGTTTGTGGAAGGATTTCTTCCCCACCGTTCAACCATTGCAAAACTAGTTAATGGCAATGGTACTTGGCTGCTTAAACTGAACAGCTTATTTTACCTTCAGAGCACCTCGATAGTAGGTAGCTTGTGGGTCAGGAAATTAACCTATCATTAAAGATACAGATAGATTCTAATCCTTAGTCTGTAACATATAGTGATGTTGCCAGTCACTCAGTATCTGTAGCTGAAGAATTAAATCAAAGAAGCAATTATTTCATGTAAAACAGGGTGGGAACAAGAAACAAAATATGCCTCTTGCAGCTCTGTACTTGAGTTAGTAAATCTTACAATAATTGAGGTTTCAGCACCTTCAACATACTGCGTGAAGAGATAGTGGAAGTAGACTCTTCCATGACATTTAAGGAGGATCTAGATAAGTACTAGAATCGCCAAGGCAGCGAAAGAAGGCTATGGACATAACGTGGGTAAATAGGACTAGTGTAGATGGGTAGAACAGGTGGCAAGAACATGGTGAACCAAAGTTTAGGAAGGAACTGCAGAAGCTGGTCCGAGATGTTTTGGGTCGAGACGTTTCGGATCTGAAGAAGGATCTCGACCCGAAACATCCTTTTATCCTGAGATGTTGTCTGACCCGCTGAGTTACTCCAGCTTTTTGAGCCTATCTTTGGTGAAACAAAGTGGAAGTTTTGTGCCATATACAGTATATCTAAGACTCCACGATAGGTTAGTCAGCAAGGATGCACAGTTTGAAGTTTATTTTTAAGCATTTATGTTTGATCAGTTTTTTCACAATTTGGGATTAGTTTAAATCCATTGTTGTTGGCAGCTTGGTATAAAGTTATAGCATAGAGCATGTAAACAGGCTCTTTGACCCAACTAATCCTTGTCGACCAAGAAGCCCCATCTAAGCTAGTCCCATTTTCCTGCATTTGGAGCATATAAGGTAACCTGTAACTTTTGGTCAGTTGATTAAAAAATGAAAATATTTATTTTGATAACTTCCGATATGTGCGTTAAATATGTTGCGATTGACTCTGCATTAATAGTCAAGGCATATTTTGTAAAGTTAGCTCTGTCCAGATGCATGATCTTTACTGCCATTTTGAGGGCTGAGAATTCACGTGTGAGATGATGTGCTTTAAAAAAAAAAATGAAATTGAGGATATAAAATTATTCCCATTTTATTAACGTTGAAGCAACAGTATTCTTGCTCAGCCAGTCCCTGTTTAAATATTAATACCCTCTTCGGGAGCATCTGTTGTGTGAATGAAAGAATGTTGGCAGCGCAAAAGGGTATCAAAAAGCATTTTCATTAATTGAGTGCAACAGAAATGATGTGTTGATAATTCAGTGGTATATTCCTTTGCCAGGATTGTGTCTGCCCATGAGTTTGGGAGCCAAGTTGCTCAGTAGACAAAAAATATTGCAGATGCTGGAAATCCGAAATAAAAACACAGAATGCTGGAAGTATTCAGGTTAAGAGCTATCGGTGGAAAGAAAAGACAGAGTTAATGTTTCAGCTTGATGGCCCTTTAACTGTTCTGATGATGAGAGTTCCTTGAATTGTTCACTTTATTCCTGCCTCCAGAAAAGCTGCCTGACCTGCTGAGTATTTCAGGCATTCCCTGTTGTCCTTCAGTCAACAGTCTATTGAAGAATCAGTGAGTGCAATGATACACATTAAGTCAAACTCAGCTACTTACCTCATTGTGATGAGCAAGTTGGATTGATAGGAGGATTGCACAATTACATCATGCAATGCATTGCCATAATTTGCAGCGACAGTAACTACCTACCTGTGGTATCTATACACTAAAACTCTCGTTTGTTTGTTTGTTTGTTCCTGAACTACAGCTAAAACGGTACACGATAGTGCGACAATTTTAGGCCCACCTTACTCACAGTCCCTTTGGTGCTAATGGAAGAAGTTTAATTGAAATCGATGTTATATTTTTAAAATTATTCACATTTTAAAGTTTAAATCTATCTCGTAGGGAGGGAGGGGGGAGGATAAGGGGGGTTGAGGGGGATGGAGTGGATGGGATGGGGAAGGGGGGAGGAGAAGGGAGGAGGGGGAGGGAGGGGGTATGGGAGGGGAGGGGGGAGGGGAGGGGAGGAGGGAAGAGGGGGAAGGGGGGAGAGGGGGAGAGGGGGAGAGGGGAAGGGGGAAGGGGGAAGGGGGAAGGGGGAAGGGGAAGGGGAGAGGAGAAGGGAGGAGGAGAGGGTGCTGCATCAATGCAAGAATGGTTTGGGTCTAGTAGAATATAAAACTGTACAGCACAGGAACAGACCCTTTGGCCCAAAACGTCTGTGTTTGCATTTGATGCCAAGATAAACTAATCTTCAGAGGTGCTCCTGACTCTCAGTCTGAGGAAGGGTCTCGACCCGAAATGTCACCTATTCCTTTTCTCCAGAGATGCTGCCTGAACCGCTGAATTACTCCAGCTTTTTGTGTCTATCTTCAGAGATGCTGCCTGACCTGTTGAGTTAATCCAGCATTTTGAGTTGTACGCAAGATTCCAGCAACAAGCAGTTCATTGTGTCTCCATTAAACTAATCCCAACTGCCTGTACATGATCTATACCCCTCCATTGCTTGCATATCTACATGTATCTGTGATAAAACAGTTGATTTTGCAAGATTTCCCACTTCACTACTGCTCCTTGTGGTTTCGCAATAAAAATATTAAAATGTATCTCAAAAGATCTGTAATGTTCTTTTTTGTTTGCTTGGCATGCAAAGAGAAACCACAATCGTGGGAAGAAACGGTCTTCAGACCCATCAAGCTGTTTCCTTCATTAGTTTTGCCATAAGGAAACATTTTGCAAAGTATCTTTCTTCCATCCCAAACAGTAACTCAAGCAATATCTTCCATAGTGCCTGCACTATTTATCCTTGACCAGTTTGGCACAGTATTTATACGGTCCCAGCAGCTTTCATTTTACATGGTCTTATTGTGCCAAGATTTTCATGAAATTGCCTAGTATTGCTAGTGTGGCAGGAAATCTATACAAGTGGAAGATTTGTACAGCTTGTACACATTTCCCAAGACGTTTTTACAATTCCGAACAGATGTATGAATAATTTATTCATTAATTTGAAAGTAGAGAGCTAAATGAAGATACTTCCTGCAGATGGAAATGTATCAGTTTTATGTTGGTCTGGCTGTAGATAACGACAATTGGCACAATACCCACCTATCCTAGTCTTAAGCCGAGGACTGCGGTACAGGGCAATACATTTTTTCTACAGATTGAAAGAAGTCGATAGCCTCATCAGTCCGTCCTGCCAACTCTTTCAATCCGATAAAATTTACCAATAATACAATGAAATCGTATATCAGATCGATATTACACGGAATAAAAGCAGATTAATGCAGTGAAATTTGTGAGGCTTTGAAAATGAAATGTTTTCAAATCAAACAATTGAAAGCACGAGTATCTTTTCATTTGTATTTTTGGAAATGCAACAGATTGCAGAGGATGCCCTGGACTCAGGGGGGGATGAATCCTCATTGAATAAAGCTTCATACAGTAAAGCTCTCTGATCAACCTTCCTGCTTTCCTACCTAACCCTCACGAAATCAGACCATCAAAAGGTAATGTTGCAGCAATCCAACATGATAATATAACATTACAACCTAATTAAACCATTCCAATCAAATTATAGATGAAACATCCTCAGCCAAATGAGATAGGGAATAATATTCCTATCCATTCAAAGGACTGAACTTCATGCCTTCAAATCTTCTAATGTCTTTATTATATTGCAGGCATTAAAACTCAATTCTACTCTCACTTAAAGCTTAGTAACTAAGCACTTCTGTCCTTCCGATTGACAATTGTTTGTATCAAAAAACGTTTAGATTTATAATTATCCATCAAGTTCACTACTTGGATCATGTCTCCTTGTGATCTTTCATACCACAAAGATTTTTAATACTCCATTTATTTAATTTAGCTTTGCAAGTCCAAATTTAAATCTACTACTATGTAAATTCACAAGGCAACCTCATCTGGGGTTGGACATGGAACATGAATTGTTATGATTCATCACAAAAGCTTTCCAATGAAAGAAAGATAATTATGTCTTCCTACAAAAGCACATAAATTCAAACTGAAACATAAATATTTCTGGGCATTTTTAGTTTAGTTCAGAGATATTATGTGGAAACAGGCCCTTCGGCCCACCGAGTCCACATCGACCAGTGATCCCCCCCCGCACAGTAACACTATCCCACACACACTATGGACAAGTTACAATTTTACCAAGCCAATTAGCCTACAAACCTGCAAGTCTTTGGAGTGTGGGAGGAACCGGCGCACCCAAAGGAAAACCCATGCAGGTCACGGGGAGTACGTTCAAACTCCGTATAGACAGCACCCATAGGATTGAACCATGGACTCTGGCGCTGTAAGACAGCAACTCTACCGATGCGCCACCATGCCGCCCTGTAACAATTACATGCGACAACTGCGGAAGTGATGGTGCTGAAACAAATGGAAAAACCCACTTTCACTGAATAACTTCTCACTTCTCATTTATCAATCACCAGATTGATTCCTGGGATGGCAGGACTTTCATATGAAGAAAGACTGGATAGACTCGGCTTGTACTCGCTGGAATTTAGAAGATTGAGGGGGGATCTTATAGAAACTTACAAAATTCTTAAGGGGTTGGACAGGCTAGATGCAGGAAGATTGTTCCCGATGTTGGGGAAGTCCAGAACAAGGGGTCACAGTTTAAGGATAAGGGGGAAGTCTTTTAGGACCGAGATGAGAATGTTTTTTTTCACACAGAGTGGTGAATCTGTGGAATTCTCTGCCACAGAAGGTAGTTGGGGCCAGTTCATTGGCTATATTTAAGAGGGAGTTAGATGTGGCCCTTGTGGCTAAAGGGATCAGGGGATATGGAGAGAAGGCAGGTACAGGATACTGAGTTGGATGATCAGCCTTGATCATATTGAATGGCGGTGCAGGCTCTAAGGGCCGAATGGCCTACTCCTGCACCTATTTTCTATGTTTCTATGTTTCTATCTTGGATTTGCCCGAATATAAAAACTGTGATAAACAGTTCAAAGTTTCCTCCACGTGCAAGAAATCACATCCAGCAAAGCTGAATATATTTTTCAATTGGAGAAATGCAGACGTTCAACATATTTCGTCAATACTTTCCCGTCAGCTGTATGGTTATGAATGAGCCGCAGGATTGAGTTTCAGTTGTGAGTACCTAATAGAAGAATATTAAATTACGAGAGGCATAGTGGTTTTGTAGGTTAATGGGCCTCTGTGAATTGCCTTTAGTGTGTAGGGAGTGGATGCGAACGTGAAACAACATAGGACTAATGAGAATGGGTGATCAATGTTTGGCTTTGGACTCAGTGGGCCGAAGGGCCTGTTTCCATGCTGGATCTTTCAATCAATCAAGTGCCTCTTTAATGTAAGTTACAATCGTTGACAGAAAATCCAACTGCAACAATTTTATTTTTTTTAAACAAATTATAGCTGATCAGCTTTATTTGGTGTCAAATTAACAGATCACAGTGAATTAAAATGTGCGTTTCAGATGTGGCTTATCCAACATCTACTGCCAAAGGCTACACTCAAGCCTTGCCATGACAAAGAAAGTTGTACTCTAACCAAACACGCTTACTACATCAAGGCACGGAATGTATTTGGAACATTGACATTTTAAAACTATACCAATTTTTTCTTCAATATTTATGTTTTATAAATTATTCCATACCTGGGATCTCACTGGTGGCATTATGGTTAATATATATTGGTCTCTGACTGGTGACATTTCATTGACTGAATCTGATACATTGAAGAGATAGAAACATAGAAACATAGAAAATAAACATAGCACAAAAAGTAAGGAAATTTGTGTTTGGTAGATTATTTCTTTGTTGTAACAATGCTTCTTGGCAATAAATCTTATACCGTTGGAAAGCCTGTTTATTTCCCTTTTAAATGGTGCCACATTTGTAAGGAACATGCATTTGTGGGATGAGCAGCAGAGCTGAGAATGTGGGTTGCGCCCATGAAAAATCTGCCAAATCTTTTCTGCCAATGCCAAACAGCTTATTCTGCCATTGACTCTTGTTCGGTGCTGTTTGGTGGATTGGATGATTGAAGTCTGAAGAAACAAGACATATTGGCAATTTAACAATTTATTCATTTAATAAACAGGAGCCTCAGTAGCGTGTGGAAGAGCCATACACAGCCACAACAGCCTGGCACCTCCTCCTCATGCTGGTCACCAGCCTGGTCACACACTGTTGTGGGATGGCATCCCATTCTTCAACCAGCATTTGTCGCAAGTCAGCCAACGTGGTTGTGTTGGTCACTCTGGCACGAACAGCACGCCCAAGCTGATCCCACAAGTGTTCAATGGGGTTGAGGTCAGGACTGCTGGCAGGCCATTCCATCCTCTCCACTCCCAAATTCTGGAGGTAGTCTCTGAGAAACCCTGCTCTGTGGGGGCGAGCATTGTCATCTTGGAGGATAGAGTTCGGTCCCAGAATGTGGAGATATGGGATTGCCACTGGTTGCAGAATCTCATCTCGATATCTCTCTGCATTGAGATTGCCTCCAATGATGACAAGCCTCGTTTTTCCAGTGAGGGAGATGCTGCCCCACACCATCACACTGCCTCCACCAAAAGATGTTACTCTATCGGTGCAGCAATCAGCATAGCGTTCTCCGCGTCTTCTCCACACTTTGACCCTATGATCCAACTGCCATAGGCAGAATCTGGACTCATCGCTGAACATAACGTTCCTCCACATGTTCAGGTTCCAGTGCACGTGTTGCCAACACCAGCGCAAATGGGCCTGACGGTGAAGGGCAGTCATGGCAGGCCTCCTGGCAGCCCTATGAGACCGGAGATCGGCTGCGTGCAGTCTGTTCCGAATTGTCTGGGCAGAGAGCCGTCGGTCATATCGTCCTGCAAACCTTGACTGCAAATCTGTAGAAGACAGCCTACGGTTCCTAAGTGCTGACAGGGTGAGGAAACGGTCTTCTTTGGGTGTCGTCTTCTTGGGACA
The DNA here is from genome assembly GCF_053455715.1 of Rhinoraja longicauda. Lineage (NCBI taxonomy): Eukaryota > Metazoa > Chordata > Chondrichthyes > Rajiformes > Arhynchobatidae > Rhinoraja > Rhinoraja longicauda. The sequence continues at coordinate 17,705,408 of NC_135987.1, read as the reverse complement.
CCCACTTCGCGGCCTGTCTCTGACATCCCCCGTTATATGGAACTTGGCCTTCACTTTGGAGATGGTACTAGGGCTCACTCCAAATAATGCCGCAACTTGGTTTTGCGGAACACCAGCTTGAAGTTGCCCTATCGCACGGGCCCTATCCAGATCAGTCAAACGTGGCATGCCGATTCTTGGAGCAGACACCTCCTGACCACTGTAGCAAGGCCCATGCTCACAGATGATGCCAATCAGGTGCCAATCAGGCATCTGATTGTCAGCACCTGGGGGTACCAGAAGCTCAAAACAAGAGTCAATAGCAACAGCAGAATAAGCTGTTTGGCATTGGCAGAGAAGATTTGGCAAATTTTTCATGGGCGCAACGCATATACTCAGCTCTGCTGCTCATCCCACAAATGCATGTTCCTTACAAATGTGGCACCATTTGAAAGGGAAATAAACAGGCTTTCCAACGGTATAAGATTTATTGCCAAGAAGCATTGTTACAACAAAGAAATAATCTACCAAACACAAATTTCCTTACTTTTTGTGCTATGTTCAGGTGCAGGAGTAGGCCATTCGGCCCTTCGAGCCTGCACCGCCATTCAATATGATCATGGCTGATCATCCAACTCAGTATCCCGTACCTGCCTTCTCTCCATACCCCCCTGATCCCTTTAGCCACAAGGGCCACATCTAACTCCCTCTTAAATATAGACAATGAACTGGCCTCAACTACCTTCTGTGGCAGAGAATTCCACAGATTCACCACTCTCTGTGTGAAAAAAACTTTCTCATCTCGGTCCTAAAAGACTTCCCCCTTATCCTTAAACTGTGACCCCTTGTTCTGGACTTCCCCAACATCGGGAACAATCTTCCTGCATCTAGCCTGTCCAACCCCTTAAGAATTTTGTATATATATATATATATGTAGATATATAATTTATATACGTATATATACTCTTGTGAAGTGTGTGTGCGTGTGCATAGGTGAGTGTCAGTGTGAGTGTGCGCGTGAGCATGAGCGCGAGTGTATGAGAGTGTGAGTGTGCGTCTGCATATATATATATATAATTGTTATATAATTGTTTTAATAATCTGGACTGTGCTACAAATTATATTGGCTTATTCTTATTGTTTGACACATTAATCCAATCAAAGGAGACTGTCCCTGTCCATTAAAGTATCCCAACTGAACACAAAGTAAATTGGCTGCATTTTCTGATATTTCTCAAAGGATAGCAGTTTCAAAACAACCAAAAGAACTGGCAGAGCAATCAGTTGTTTTGCAGCATCTGCTTGACCGTCCGATTTTGATCAGCCAATTATAAAACAACTAGAAAAATACATCGCACATAAGGGCCTGCAGATAGAGTCATGGAGTCATAGAGTGATACAGTGTGGAAACAGGCCATTCGGCCCAACTCGCCCACACCAGCCAACAATGTCCTAGCTACCCAGATGCTGGAATCTTGAGCCAAAAAAAACAAACTGCTGGAGGAAGCAGCATGTATATCATTATAGTAGTTAACTAATCAATGCCAACATTGATGCCACTACCAGATTGCAGGAAGACAAACCCATTCAAACATGTCTGCCCAACAGGTTGAATGGAGGCACAATGTTTTAGGTCGGGACCCAACCTAAGACTGATGCTGCCTGATGCACCGAGTTCCTCCAACAGTTTGTTTATTTCACGAAAGGAAATTTACCTTGTTGTATTACCTGAGGCTGCTTGTAAAGTGTTCATTATCTCACCAGAAAGCTCATTTCAAGGGTTATTGGAAAATTGCTCAACAGATTTATACGACTCTCCACGAAGGGTCCAGTGTATAATGCCATCTTGCTAACCAGGGAAGAGAGGACACATGTCATTACATTAGTTTACCTGTTGACATAAGGAACTGCAGATGCTGGAATCATACACAGAACACAAAGTGCTGGAGTAACTCAGTGGGTTGAAAGCTACCCAAGCAAAATACGAGGTGCTGTTAACCCAATTTGTGTGACTATCTTTTGTACACCATTTAATGTAGGATGCTAGCTCAGTCTCTGATGTAACTAATATAGGCCAGCAGCACATGGAAGAATGGGCAAATGGAATAATTGGTTTGTAGGTTAATTGGCTGGGCAAATGTAAAAATTGTTCCTAGTGGGTGTAGGATAGTGTTAATGTGCGGGGATCGCTGGGCGGCGCGGACCCGGTGGGCCGAAGGGCCTGTTTCTGCGCTGTATCTCTAAATCTAAAAAAATCTAAAATCTAATTACAAACATTAAATGTGTGGAAAGGAACAGCAGGTGCTGGTTTAGACACAAAGTGCTGGAGTAACTCAGTGGGTCAGGCTGCATCTCTGGAGAAAAAGGATGGGTGACGTTTCTGGTTGGGACCCTTCTTCAGTAATGAACTTACTAACATTGTTTGGGAAGTTTAAGGGTCCAGCCTTTTTTTATTTGATTCTATCGTTCAACTGATGTGCTCAAAACCTCAAGACTTCAGAAGAAAAGTGGAAGGAAGATGCTCTGAGATTCCTGCAGGTATACATTTTGTTCCGCATCTTCCGAAAAGACTTCAAAGGTATGGACTAAGTCTCATGTTCAGGTTGTGTTGCGGGCATTAGTATTTGTTGGAGTGGTAACGATCTGTCACATTGGTGATGCTGGAAGTTCCAGAATCAAGTAAATCTATTCTATTGACTTCCTGCTGCCATGTTATTTTTTTCCCCTTCCTGCTTTTAATAAAACCTGATTTCGGTTTGTAGTTTAAGTCCCACATTGTGATAGAGTATTCTGTATTCCTCAGCTATCCACCAGCAAGTGGAGCATTGCACAAATCTTGTCAGCTCCACGGATGACAGTGTTCCCTTGAACCCCCAGGCAATATTGCCTGGTACCGTGCATAAATAGTCACACCAGGCTTCACAGGGAATGCGGTCTCATTTACACAAATGGCCCTTGGCAATATGTTGGGAGAGGATATTTGCTGGAAGCCCCCGAAAAAAAACGTGACAATGTTTTCAGCACCTGCAATCACTTTCTAAGAATTCATTTAAAACACAGTAATTGGGATCGCAAAGTCGTTGAACTGAATTCCCATTCTTGTACTGTTTGAGTTCAGTAAATGTAAAGTATGACCAATGGAGTGATATCATTTCCGTAGATAAGAGTCTCTTTGACAGTCTGTCACCCTGTTGTTTGCGATGTTTCATTGGTTGCCATTGTGAAAGGCCGTGGAGTGGAGTGGAGTGGAGTGTTCATTACCCGTCACCACTCAGCTTCAGTTTTGTGATGCTTCGTGACAAGGGTCAGATTTCAGTGTAATAGCTCATTAATTTGATTGATATTTTAATGGTATTCTGATCTATTTAGTGCCAATACACAAACTCAATTTTCACTCCTTATTTAATATTTCTGTATCCTAGTGCATTGCAATAATGTTTTAAGATTTGATTCTGTGCTGATAAAAATGATATGTGTTAACAGGTAGCATTTAAGCTTATATTTAACCGGCTATCTTAAAATAAAATCAGGAACCATGAGACTTGATTGGCAAGCATAAATAATAGGAATAATAATTGACATTGAGAGGAAAGTCTTTCGTACAATCTCATGCATTTCACACTTGCATGAAATGGTTTCTGAAGACACTGGAATTTCCACCAACATTTTTTTCAATTTTATGTAGTTTTGCATCAACCATAGTGTGTTAAATCATCAGATAGAGGTAGCAACCAGCCATTGCCAAGCCTGCTGCCATTCAATTCTGAGAGCAAGATATTCTGTGATTATTGAATAATTGTTTGAAATGTCGAGGTGAGAGGTGAGAGGAGCAACATCTAAGGGAGATGTGCAGGGCAGATTCTTTTCATATGTTGAAAGGCTGGAGCGATTGGGCTTGTATACACTGGAATTTAGAAGGATGAGGGGGGATCTTATTGAAACATATAAGATAATTAGGGGATTGGACACATTAGAGGCAGGAAACATGTTCCCAATGTTGGGGGAGTCCAGAACAAGGGGCCACAGTTTAAGAATAAGGGGTAGGCCATTTAGAACGGAGATGAGGAAGAACTTTTTCAGTCAGAGAGTGGTGAAGGTGTGGAATTCTCTGCCTCAGAGGGCAGTGGAGGCCAGTTCGTTGGATGCTTTCAAGAGAGAGCTGGATAGAGCTCTTAAGGATAGCGGAGTGAGGGGGTATGGGGAGAAGGCAGGAACGGGGTACTGATTGAGAGTGATCAGCCATGATCGCATTGAATGGCGGTGCTGGCTCGAAGGGCTGAATGGCCTACTCCTGCACCTATTGTCTATTGTCTATTGTCTATTGTCAGAGGATGGTGGGTGCCTGGAACATACTGACAAGGTGTGGTCGTGGAGACAGAAACGATAGTGGTGTTTATGAGGCTTTTAGACAGGTACATGAATATGAGAGGATGGAGGGATATGGATCACGTTCAGGCAGAGAGATCAGCGTAGGTTGGCATCATGTTCAGCACGGACATTGTGGGCCGAAGTGCGAGTTCCCACACTGTTATGTTCTGTGTTCCATACATATTCCCCACCAGCTGTAAAGATGCGAGTGGGATTCATAATGGAGGATCTGTGATTTAATGCTCAACCAGCTAAACCTAAGCACACATAAGCACAAGAGCCTCTCATTGCATTAAATTGGCCACTTGCCTCAAGAAATTAATTGCAAACAATAACCTATTTAATAGACAATAGACAATAGGTGCCATTCGGCCCTTCGAGCCAGCACCGCCATTCAATGTGATCATGGCTGATCATTTCAATCAGTACCCCGTTCCTGCCTTCTCCCCATACCCCCTGACTCCACTATCCTTAAGAGCTCTATCTAGCTCTCTCTTGAATGCATTCAGAGAATTGGACTCCACTGCCTTCTGAGGCAGAGAATTCCACAGATTCACAACTCTCTGACTGAAAATGTTTTTCCTCATCTCCATTCTAAATGGCCTACCCCTTATTCTTAAACTGTGGCCCCTTGTTCTGGACTCCCCCAACATTGGGAACATGTTTCCTGCCTCTAACGTGTCCAACCCCTTAATAATCTTATACGTTTCGATAAGATCCCCTCTCATCCTTCTAAATTCCAGTATTCGCTTAAAAACGGTACCTTATATACCCCACCTGAAAAGCTGATTCCTTGTGTTTGTCCTGATTGAATGGTGGAGTAAAATAGATGGGACGAAAGGCCTAATTCTGCTCCGGTCACTTATGAACCTATTTTTTCCCTGAGAGGGAAACAAAGTTCCATATTTCAAAAGCCCGTAGGACTTTACAATTCGCTCTGTAGCCAATGAAGTATTTCTGAAGTGAAGGAGTTTAATTGTAGGGAATGAAGCAGCCAATTTGCATGCAACAAAACTCCCACCAAAACGGTTTGATAACAAGCAAGTGTCTAATTTTGTTTCGGCAACACTGATCACAGAAATTTCACATGTCCGTGTATTGCAAAGTGGGTTGGTATAACTGACATAGTTTTAAAGTTTGGGTCAGTAAAATAACCCGAAACATCACCTATTCACGTTCTCCAGAGATGCTGCCTGACCCGCTGAGTTACTCCAGCACTTTGTGCCCTTTTTTGTAACCGAGCATCTGCAGTTCCTTGCATCTCCTCGGATGAGGGCAATGTTGGGCATGCTTTTCTTCCCCATTCTCTGGGAATCTTCACATGAAATGGAAGATGTCCCAGGTAACTGGCAAGGTGCAGAAGTGGGGTATGTGTGCCTGAATGTTGAACGTATTGGTCAGTTTTGTAATAGTCTCACAACAAATTTCAAGTAACCCTTTGCATTCCCTCTCTCTGCGTACCTCTCCCACCCATATAATCCATATAACCCTTCGTTATCACCTCTTCCACAGCCAACAATGGACTGTTGTGAGCTCTACCTTTCCTGGTCTTCGGTGCCGGCTCTGAACCTTTTCATACCTCTAGTTTCCATATCCCCTGACTCTCAGTCTGTGGAAATGGTCCTGACCCAAAAGCCACATATTCCTTTTCTCCAGAGATGCTGCCTAACCCGCTGAATAACACCAGTGTTTTGTGTCTATCCTTGGTGTAAACCAACATCTGCAGTTTCTTCCTCTACAGGATGACACCACTGTTGTTTTACATTGAGGAGAATCAATGTTAAAGATTGGATTTTGAAATAGGGGCAAGAAGTAAAATGTTCATCATATTTGATTTGCTAAATTGTCAGACCCGAGTAAAATCAATCTCAGGCTGTTACAAGAAGCAAGTGAGAAATTGCAGAATGCATACATGAAGAGCCACAGACTGCAAGGCGACAGCCATGTACTGGAAACAGGGGGTAGGCTGGTAGCGTCCTTCCAACCAGTACAGACATGATGAGCTGAATGGCCTCTTTCTAAGTTGCATAATTCCACAAGTCTGAAGAAGGGTCCAGACCTTAAACACCCTTCCACATGTCTAACCCGCTGCATTACTCCATCGCTTTGCATTTTGATCCATGATAAATTTTACCACACAAACATTAATAAAGTTTCCTCATTTTAATTTTTAAGGGTATTTATTACCTACATTATCACACGCATTGAATTGGAACTATTGAGGTGGCAGCGGCAGGGAAAACCAAACAAGGTCAAATTTACTCAGTAGTGCACAGTTAAAGGGTGGGGGGAACAAACTACAGCAACTCTAGGTAAAAGCAGGGTGATTTCTCTGGGAATTTGCAGCACTTGAAAGATAATTACAAGTAAATAATGCATATAACGGTTGCCTCAGTCACTTACAGTCTATAGCAAAGAATAAACTGCTGGAGGAACTCAGTGGGACAGACAGCATCTGTAGAGGGAAATGGACAGATGACATTTTGGATCAGGACCCTTCTTCAGACTGATGTCGGGGAGGAGGGACAATGGCTGCAATGCCTGACTGATCGGAGGACAACCCAATCATCTGCTCCCTGACTGGCTGCAATGTGGTCATCGTGTGCTGTCTCAGTCCTTTGCAAAGCTGAAGCAATTTTCCAAAGCCACATTCCAAATGAAATTGGTGCAGAGATAGGGGAAAGAAGTCAGATTGACAACGTGTTTCAAATTTAATTCCAAGTAATGTGCAAAAATGAAAATGGTGGCTACAATGCATGTGTTGGCTGTGTGATACTTAGCAATAGCAAATGTTAGAGCGTGTAATCTGATGGACAACGTGTGCGTTAGTACGATGCTACAGAGGAGTTCTCAGTAATTGATGAGATAAGAAAATGTTCACACTCTGCTCAAGTGAGTAGTGCCTTAAAAAAATGTTAGACACAAGTTAGCACTTTTATAAATTGCATCTGAAATGATTACAGTGCAAGTACTCCGTTGCAATCAAATAAGTGTGATCTCAGGAATTAATGCTATTAAAGCATCGACAGTCACGATGAACCAGGTGTGAATGAACTTGACATGAGGGAGATGAACGACTATGAAAATCCATTAACCTATAAACTAACATTGGTTCCATTTCACAAGCTCAAATAACACGGATGTAGAATCAATAAAGCAGCAGGTATCCATGCCTCCTTGTTCCCTCCATTTCTTATTTTGTAGACAAGTATTAATTTTCAGGTACAAGGTCAGCTCATAAAAGATATGGAAAACAAAAAACAAAAAAAAATATGAAGGATTATTTGCATTCTCAGAAAAATGAAAGGACAAGATGCGTTCCAATTCTGTCAAAAGGTACAATTAGAAGGTGAGCATCGATTACAGGCACAAATTATAAATGATAGAGCAGGTTCCAAGAACCAGTTTGAAAGCAGGTCATACAAAATGAGAAAATAACACACACACACAGACACACATGTCACTGGAAGTGCCAAGGCTTCAAATTTTTTGTCCTTGACTTTCAGAAATCTAAACGTGCCCTTTCAATCAGCAAAGGCGACAATTAATTTATAATATTATCTGGAGAACATAAAAAGAGAAACGCAATTGCCACATTATGGGATTCCAAGTAAAATATGTCAAAGGAGAGAGCAATAGTTTAATTATGGAAAATGATTAAGATAGAGCAGGTTTATTATTAAATGCTGTGATATATGACAAGTTGATAAAAGCAGATTCTGCTGTGTAATCACTCACCTCTGTAATACTGAGCTGCTGAGCTAAAACCTCACACTTATGCAGTGCAGACATTCTCAAGGTGTCATCAATGAGGAAGAAAGGGCATGCAACTGCGGTGAAAAAATTGTTTTAGAATGCTCTTTAATGCCACATTCATGATGCACCTCAGTTCTCAGTGCAAGTGGTTTCACGTTGCAGAATAGCCATTGGTGAACTGTCTTTGCCTGCAGGGGAGATTTACAGCAGAGACAGCAATATTTGAACATTGAGCAAAACGCAAAATGCTGGAGTAACTCAGCGGGTCATGCAGCATCTCTGGAGGACAGGGATAGGCAATGGATTGGGCTGGGATCCATCCTCAGATTCCAGCATCTTGTGTCTTCTATATTTGAGCATCTGTGTGAGTAGGTTTTCAATCTTAAGAATGTTGCTGCCAGAGGGGAAAGTTGAGGAGAGGGTGGTTGGAGTCTGGAACTCACTGCCTGGGGTGGTGGTGGAGGCGGGAACACTCACAACGTTTAAGAGGCATTTGGATGGGCACTTGAAATGCTACAACATTCAGGGCTACGGTCCAAATGCGGGAAAATGGGATTAAAATTAGACTGTGTTTGGTACGGGCGGCGCGGACACGATGGGCCGAAGGGCCTCTTTCTGTGCTGTAGGACTCTATGACTCTCTATGACTCTCTAACATCAAAAAGATATTTGGACAGGTACATGGTGAGGAAAGGTTGAGAGGATATAGGGCCAAACACAGACGTGGGATTAGCGTAGATATGGCAACTTGGTTGGCATGGGCAAATTGGGCTGAAGGGTTTGTTTTCATGCTGTATGACTCTATGAATCTAATACACCCCTCCAAGGTTCTTCCCTGCTTTTATTTCCAATCACTCCGGTCAGACATGATCATCACCTCCAAAGTGGCAAAACAGCTGATCATTATGGAGCTGACAGTGTCCTGGGAAGAGCGTATTGAAGAAGCTAATGAGAGGAGACGCGCAAAGTACCAGGAGCTGGTGGAGATGTGCCGGGACAGAGGCTGGAAGACACGCTATGAACCCGTAGAGGTGGGCTGTAGAGGCTTTGCAGGACGCTCACTCTGCAAAGTCCTCAACCAACTGAGCATTACGGGGCTGGCTAAGAAGAGGGCCATCCAATCCGCAAGCAAAGCCGCAGAGAAAGCCACTAGATGGCTTTGGATTAAGAGGGCTGATCCGTGGGCAGGTGCTGCTGGGACGCAAGTCAGGGGCCTGATCAACCCCGGCTGGGTCACCTGGGCGAGGGTGTCTGATGTTGTGAGACCCGAAACACCCGATGACCCCAGGTCACACCACTGAGGACGCGTCCCAGCGCATCCAGAAGATGTATCTTGCACACTATTACTAAGATATAGCTGGTTGTGAAGTCACTGGTTGTTCTGCTTACTCGGGTCTCAATTGTCCTAATGCTTTAACAGTTCACACCGAGCAAATATTCTTTTCAGCTGCATAATTTTCTTTTGCTCAGTAAAATCTAACGTGGCAAGTGTGGAGCAAAGAACCTGAACTCCAGCTGGAAGGTTTATAACATTATAAATGTTATATGGACTTTCCATCGCCCGGTGGGGGCTCAGGACTTTCATCGGCCTGCTCGGCTCGGCTCGGCCCTGGGACTTTCCATCGCCCGGTGGGGGCTCAGGAACTTCATCGGCCTGCTCGGCTCGGCCCTGGGACTTTCCATCGCCCAGTGGGGGCTTCAAAAAGTTGGGAGCCTCGATCACCTCGTGGCACCACGGGAGAAGAATGTGGAGGAGATAAGACTTTTCTTTGCCTTCCATCACAGTGAGGGTGTGCCTAGAGCAATCACTGTGATGGCTGTTTGTGTAAAAATTGTATCTGTGTGTCCTGTGCTTTTTGTTGTCTACTGCCGGACCCTGACGTGAGAAGACGCTGGCGTTGTTTATTCGCCGCTTTTCCGTTAGGATAGTTTGTCTGTTTGTTTTTATGTTATGATTTTCTTTGTAAAGCGCTTTGAGCACACGATAAGGCGCTATATAAAATAAATGATTATTATTATTATTATTATTATAAATCATAAGCTCACTACCAATATCGCAGGAAAGATCATTCCAGTTGCTAAATTGGTGATGGTAATCACTAACAACACCAGAGACCAATGACAAGACACAGCAGATGCTGAAATCGCAAGTAAAAGACAAACTGCTGGAAGAACTCAACGGATCAGGCTACATGGAAATGGACAGATGATGTTTCAGGTTGGGATTAAAAAGGTCACCTGTCAAGAAGTTATCAAGAATGTTTAATTATCACCTGTACCAATAATGGATAACTTGCAGCAGCATAGCCACTCTGTAAACACAATAAGCATAGATAATATGTAATTATCAATCCATTTCCCTCCACAGATGCTGCCTGACCCACTGAGTTCCTTCAGCAGTTTGTTTTTTACTCAAGAGACCAAAAGCAACTTTCCTATAACACAGAATTCTAAGAGAATTGAGGGAGATGATTAGTCTTATAGAAGATGAATGAAAAACGAGCTTTAATATGTACTTAGAATCACTTGGATAAATATAGTTCAAGTTTGATTGCACAGCAAAAGTTGCATTTGAACTATAAACACATTTAAACTACAAACAAGAAATTAGCTTAAATTATGTTAATAGTACGAAGTTTGACTACAGTAAATAAGCATTGCGACTAAGGTAAGAAACGTTGCAAAAAAGATGTCCAATTATTATAAATTGATCCATGATTCTGATCGTACGTTAACATGTCTATTTCAGTACTTATCTTCCAGTCACGGTGAGGCCACATTTGGAGTATTGTGCTCAGTTTTGGTCACCTTGCTTTTGGAAGGAAGTTGTTTAGCTGGAAAGAGTGCAGGAAAGATTTACATGGATGTTGCCAGGATTTGAGGGCCTGAACTATAAGGAGATGTTGGGGCAGGCTAGGACTCTATTCCTTGGGACACAGGAGGATGAGTGGTAATTTTATAGAGGTGTATAAGATCATGAGGGGAATAGATAATATAAATGCAGAGTCTTTTACCCAGAGTATGAGAATCAAGCACCAGGGAACATGGGTTTAAGGCGAGAGGGGGAAAAATTTAATAGGGACCCAAATGGCAACATTTTCACATAGAGGGTGGTGGGTAGATGGAATGAGCTGTCTGTAGAGGTAGTTGAGGCAGGTACTATAACAACATTTTAAAGACATTTGGACAGATACAAGGATGGGAAAGGTTTAGAGAGATATGAGTCAAATGCGGAAAGGGGGGACTAGTGTAGATGGCAGTATCTTGGTTGGCAAGGGCAGGTTGGGCCAAAGGGCCTGTTTCTATGCTTTCCAGACAAAAAGACACCAGAAAGCTTATCGTTTCTTGTTGTTGGTGTTTATATTGGATCATCAACCTATAAGATGCTTAAGATATTTAGGTGCCTGAATACCTAATTGGATTAGTAAATTTTATCTTTAAACTTTAATAGACGATGTAATATTAAAAATTCTAAAGTTTAATTTTTAACTCTTCAGCGATGCCTCTTTTGGTAAGAGTACACCTTACTAGTGCACAGTGTTATGAAAAGAGCTTGAGTTGAGACTCTCTGTTATGGAGTCATATGGCACAGCCCACCAGGTACCTGCCTGTAGCAATGCCACACTTAACCCATTCATTCTCCCCACATTCCCGTCAATTCCCCTCAGATTCTCCCACCTGCCTACATACCAGAAGTAGTTTACAGTGACCAATTAACCTGCCAGGCCGCAAGTCATTGGGATGTGGGAAGAAACTGGAGCACCTGGAAGAATCCCGTGTGGTTACAAGGAGAAGATGCATACTCCACACAGACAGAACAGGAGGTCAGGATTGAACCGGGATCACTGGAACCGTGAGACAGCAGCTCCCATTTGGTTTTGCTGCCTTCTGATATCTCTCATTGTTTCCTATGGGAGTCTTCTGAAACCGCAGCTGGTCTCTTTGACATTAAGCATGACAAGTCCGTATAATTAAATACTAAACAAACATCGCAGTACTAATGTTGGTTTTCTTATCTATTCTCTTGCTATCTCAGCCACCCTATTAAATTGAAGGAATTGAATATTATTCCAGATAATCAAGCAACAATAAATCTGCAATTAACTTATCAATGCTCCAGCCAATGTACCATGTAGTTTTTCCCCAAACACGCATCTCACAGTGGGTAACTTTTTACTCAAATGCACATTGTAAATATTTAAAGGGAAAAAAAAACACAATAGCTTTGATATTTTGTAAGGGAACCCATCAAAGAGGCAGACAAGAAGAATGTTATTAAATCTCTTGGTGTACTATAATACTTACAATTGATGCTTGCCAAATGCTGTCACTCAGTTACATTGCAAACAAAGGAATCTAGCATTTAGGAAAGCATTTGGCTGACCTAAGGAGTAGATGATTTTATTTTACTGTGGGAAAAGCACATTTGCACGCTCCTTGGGATTCACATCAATGGAAAATATTCATGTTATTGTAATTTTTATTGAAGAAAAGTATATGACAGGATATTCAGTTTCAAAATAATGAAATACTAATAAATAAATTATGCTTCTTTTTCTCTAACATGCTGTGATATACAACAAGGGGAAGTGCTGTGATAAGTGTGTGTTAACATTATAATCAATTTACAGCTCTTCAGATCGCAATGAAAAGCCAAGCTTGGGTTGACCATTTTACTGCCAACCCACCAGCTTTTCAGAACCATGTTTTTTTCCTGGTGGTGTGTTCAACATGCCTGGTGCAGCCGAGTTCATTTCCAGACACTGCACCTCCAGACATGCTGTGATTCTAAGCCACCTCCATCTATCTCCAAGAGATAAAGGTCTTAATACCTGTACACCCATGTTGACGTCCAGAAGTGGTTTTGTATCAAGAGCAATTACTCAATAATAACTCAGACCTCAGTCTGAAGGAGGGTCTCGACCTGAAACGTCACCCATTCCTTCTCTCCTGAGATGCTGCCTGACCTGCTGAGTTACTCCAGCATTTTGTGAATAAATACCTTCGATTTGTACCAGCATCTGCAGTTATTATCTTATACTCAATAATAGGGATATAATTAGTCACCCTGCTAAATCTCCCGGTTGCCAACTATTTTAACACCCCTTCCCATTCCAATACTGACCTTTCTGTCCCAGGCCTCCTCCATTGCCAGAGCATGTCTATATGCAAACTGGAGGAACAGCACCTTGTATTCCACTCGGGTACACGCTAGTATGAACTACAGTTGAGTTTTAGGTAGCTAACCAATAAAACCCTTTCCTTGTTACCTCCTCTCTTCACCTGCATTTCTTCCACTATCCCGTCCCCCTTTCCTTTCCCCTCTATCCCCCATCACTTATATCCCCTCCTCTAGGTTCACATTTCGTGTCTCTTCTGTCCATATCTCACTTTTATCTTCTTTTCACGTTTGGCTTTTGTTCACCCATCTGCCAATCAAAGCCCTCTCACCTGTATCCACCTATCACTTGCCTGGCTTTGTCCCAACCCCGAAAACCCGAAGTAAAAATGGAAAGTGCTGGACATACTCAGCAGGTTAGGCAGCATCTGTGGAGAGAGAAGCAATGCTTGTGATGTTTCCACAAAAATAGAGCAGGGTGCATTGGAGTGCACAGGAGAGCAGGGAACTGCATGTTGAAGGAAGGGCTTCAATGTAAAATTTCTCCATTAATGATAGATAAAAGTCATGAGGCCATGGCCCTGATTTGATGATATTTCTGAAACACCACGGCCTCCTAAGCACATTGCAGTGGAGTAATGGATTTACACACATAAGCACACTGCAGTGGAGTCATGAATTTACACACATTTCTATCAAACAGATATCAGCTGCAAAAAACAGGTACTGAAAGCTGGTATGGAATTAAAATATCCAATACTATGAACTCAGCAACAAGGCCCATGATAGGAACCCTTTGGTTACACATCTGATGGCTTTGCTTAAAGTTGCCACATTGGTCTCTGGAAATGGACACAAAGTGCTGACACAAACTCAGTAGGTCAGGCAGCATCTCTGGAGAAAAGAAATTGGTAATGTTTTGGGGTGAGACTGAAGAAGGGGCTCAACCCGAAATGTCACCTGTTCCTTTTCTCCACAGATGCTGCCTGACCCGCTGAGTTATTCCAGCATTTTGTGTCTATCTTCGATGTAAACCATTCCTTCCATCTGAAGGGTCTCGACCCGAGACGTCACCCATTCCTTCTCTCCAGAGATGCTGCCTGTCCCGCTGAGTTACTCCAGATTTTTGTGTCTATCTTATAGACAATAGACAATGGGTGCAGGAGGCCATTCGGCCCTTCGAGCCAACACCGCCATTCAATGTGATCATGGCTGATCATTCTCAATCAGTACCCCGTTCCTGCCTTCTCCCCATACCCCCTGACTCCGCTATCCTTAAGAGCTCTATCCAGCTCTCTCTTGAATGCATTCAGAGAAATGGCCTCCACTGCCTTCTGAGGCAGAGAATTCCACAGATTCACAACTCTCTGACTGAAAAAGTTTTTCCTCATCTCAGTTCTAAATGGCCTACCCCTTACTCTTAAACTGTGGCTCCTTGTTCTGGACTCCCCCAACATTGGGAACATGTTTCCTGCCTCTAACGTGTCCAACCCCTTAATAATCTTATACGTTTCGATAAGATCCCCTCTCATCCTTCTAAATTCCAGTGTATACAAGCCTAGTCGCTCCAGTCTTTCAACATATGATAGTCCCGCTATTCCGGGAATTAACCTAGTAAACCTACGCTGCACGCCCTCAATAGCAAGAATATCCTTCCTCAAAGGATTTGAGTTTTTAAACCGAAGGATTTAAATCTTCGGTTTAAACCAGCATCTGCAGTTCCTTCCTACACATCTGTAGTTCCTTCCTGTACCAGACTGAAACCTGGAATGTAAAGCATTCTGCAGTACATTCCCTAGCTCGTTCAAATACAATTATAATCATATCATTTAGTTTGCTTCATTACAAAGTTGATGCAACAAATTGTGAGAAGAATAACTCCTTCCTTCCAATTGTACCTAATTATTATTACAGCTCATACTCTCTCTACCGAGGATCATAGAAATATAGAAAATAGGTGCAGGAGGAGGCCATTCGGCTCTTCGAGCCAGCACTGCCATTCACTGTGATCATGGCTGATCATGCACAATCAGTAACCCATGCCTGCCTTCTCCCCATATCCCTTGATTCCGCTAGACCCATCGTGTACACATGCCAGGAGTTAATACATTACAGCAATATTTGGTTAAATAGATAAATAGTTATTGCTTTGCAAATTAACTTTGCGCAGTTCAGGAAGTTCCTGGATACTCCAAATGAAGTACTAAATACGAGGCTTTGAAGTTGAGGACCAGAGTTGGGCCATTGACAACCATCTAGCGTATGCACAGAGCTTGATAATGTAACCGAACACAAATGTAATCCATAAATCTTCAGAACATTCATTGCTTACCAAATTTATTGCACAGAGAAGCATTCTACACAATCTTAATTAAAATTGATAAATAATTTCAATTTGAAAGTAAGTCGAGCACCTTTAAGGCACAGAAAATATAACTATCAGTCAAGTATTCAGGTGTTAATTACTTCATTATACTCTTCATAGAGAAACTGAGTGCATGAACATTAATAATGACAAATTAACCAAAGACAATATGGGGGTCATTGCCAATTACAGCTAATAACAGAATTGATGCATAGATTATCAAGCCAGTCATAGCAATATATCTACAAATATAACACCTCAAAAATGGATGGCACGGCTGGTAATATTAATGACAGAGGATATTAACTATTATTTAGTGGCAAAGGAAAGTGGATCTCCTTATTTTATTTACCCAGTAATACAAGTTTCACTTTCTATTTCCTATTTCAAAGACATTTAAATTGGAATAGACTGGAAACATAGAATTAGAAACATGACAAGGGTATTGGACCCTTCAAGTATGTTCCTCTAATTCAATGTTATCACGGGTGATCATCCAGATACAGTAATCTCTTTAAACCAGCATCTGCAGTTATTTTTCCAACAGTAACCTCTTCTGGTTTTTGCTCCATATTCCCCGATCCCTTTGCCTACAATACCTGCATCTAGATTCTTCCTGAACACATTTAATGATAAGCTAAGGTTCTGTCCGATTCAACTTTTCCCCATTGCATACATTGGACTTTGTCTATGGAATTGGTGCACTACAATACTGAAAACAATACCATATTCCAAAGATACTAGAGGAGCAAGATGGACCACTCTGTCGAAATCGACTATACTGAAGTGTAGTACGCAAAGGAGCGTAACGTCCGCCATTTTAGTAAGCAAAACCCGCTGCTCGCGATGCCTCTCGTAGTGTAATCAGTGTTTTGGGGGAACAGTATGTGTGATGATACCATAAAAATGCAGAATATATCTCATCTATCAATTCACAGATTTTTGTTATTTTTCTTTTAAAATGTTTCTGCAAGTTTCTGCCTACTAAAATGGTGCCGTGACCTACTACGGTCTTTAGGGTCGAGTGGTCTATTGTGCTGTGCTCTATTATCTTTGCTATATTCTGCAATCTGTACCTTCCCCTTTGTTCTATCTATGTACTTGAGTTTGACTTGATTATATTTATGCACAGTATTATTTGATCTAATTGGAGATCATGCAAAATAAAGTTTTTCACTGTACCTTGGTGTACGTGACAATAATAAACCTAAATCTAACCTATCAAGCCACGGCTGTCTCTTTCGGTTGGGATTGCCACAGGTGCAACTTTTATTGTGCAAAGAAACCTCTCCACAGCTCCATCCTAGATGGCTTGCCAGTTTCTTTAGCAGTGACCAGAGGTTTTGACTTCCCCACCATTATGTACTTTTTTCCAGCATCTCGACTGCCCACTCTCCTCAGGATTTTTCAAAGATGTCCTCCCTTCATTCTTCTCAACTCAAACAAATATCACATTCAGTCACTCCAATCTCTCTTCGCACGTTGATTCTCTTAGTCAGTTGGGTGAATCTTAGTTGCACTCTCTCCGAGACAAGAACATAAGGATAGCGGAGTCAGGGGGTATGGGGAGAAAGCAGGAACGGGGTACTGATTGAGAATGATCAGCCATGATCACATTGAATGGCGGTGCTGGCTCGAAGGGCCGAATGGCCTACTCCTGCACCTATTGTCTATTGTCTATTGTCATAGCGAGATTAAAAAACTGCATACAGTAGCCTCTGGCAATGAGGTCCAACAGACCATTTGCCTTCCTCGCTGACCACTGCACTGGCATTCTTACCTTCATTGCCACAGAAGGCTGTGGAGGCCGTCAATGGATATTTCTAAGACAGCGACAGATAGATATTTGATTAGGACGGGTGTCAGGGGTTACGGGGAGAAGGAAGGAGAATGGGGTTAGGGGGGAGATATAGATCAGTCATATTGAATGGCAGAGGAGACTTGATGGGCCAAATGGCCTAATTCTGCTATCGCTTATGACCTTATGGTGTATGAGGTCACCCAGGTATTTGTGCATTTCCCCCATTCCTGGCATGTTTAGATAATAATGTGCCTTCTTGTTTTTGTAGATAACCTCACATTTACCAACATTCACTGCATCGACCCACTCTCACTGGAGGCCTGTCCACCTCTCACTGGAGGTATCTGCATCCTCCTCACAAGTTCACACTCCCACCTACGTTTTTATCAACCGCAAACCTTACTGCTACATTTGTTAAAGAAGCGGTCTTACCTTTATGATTGCTGCCATCTCGAGTTCCCTGAGGCAACGGGGTGTATTGGTGAAAACCCAGTGTATTCAAGTCACCTTCACCAGTGGCCTGTGTGAGAAACAATTATCAATACAACAGCTCAAGGTCCAAAAAATCTATTCTTTATATGAGCAGGAGGTGAAATGCTCAGTCTTTTCAACCAGAAACCTTTCAAGATCATCGCTTCATTGATAATGAATACATCAGAGTCAAGCTTTGTCAGAGCTGCGTTTCTTCAAAATGTTTCCACGTGTGGAATAGCCTTCGTTTGCCGAGATGAGTGCAGCTTCCATAACACTCAAGAAGCTCGACACCAAATGGAACGCAGCAACCTGCTTATAGACACCCCACCAACAATCGGGTGGCACAGCGAGTTGCTGCCGTACTGCACCAGAAACCACGGTTCAATCCTGACCTCGGGTGCTGTGTGTATGGAGTTTGCACATCCTCCCAGTGACCGCGTGGGTTTCCTCCCACATCTCAATGACATGTGGGTTTGTAGGTGAATTGGCTTGGCATAATTGTAAATTATTCCTAGTGTGTGTAGGATAGGGTTAGTGTACGGGGCGATCGCTGGTCGACATGGACTCGGTTGGACAAAGGGCCTGTTTCCACACTGTATCTCTACACTAAACTAAAGTATATTTTGCCACACAAATTTTCAGGTAGCAATCTACATTCCTCATTTGATATGCAAGTGCAGACACATTTGCTCATGAGATGTACAGGTTATTTCTCGAGTCAATATCTTATTGTTACGAGATCTTTCACTATCAGTGGACATCTCTCGTACACTTGCAGCTTCAGTTGTAAAATCACGCAACTAGTGTTCGCAAACTGTTGCTCACATTATGGCTGTTTACGAGTTGTCATCTTTCTTCAGGAGCCTGTGTCAGCTTTTTGAAGTCATCTTTCAGCTTGTCAGTTTTATAATTTGACATGCAAAGAGTTGTGGAATATTTTGGTTTGTTGTTGCTTATATCCAAAAGTACTTCAGAATCCAAGATGAAGGTAGACACAAAATGCTGGAGTAACTCAGTGGGTCAGGCAGCATCTCAGGAGAGAAGGAATGGATGACGTTTTGGGTCGAGACCCTTCTTCAGTCTGAAGAAGGGTCTCGACCCGAAATGCCACCCATTCCTTCTCTCCCGAGGTGCTGCATGACCCGCTGAGTTACTCCAACATTTTGTGTCTGCCTTCAATTTGAACTGGCATCTGCAGTTATTTTCCTACACATCCCTCAGTATCTAAGATGTTCAATCCATTCCCACAAATGCTACTTTTTTTTTAAACCTGAAGAATAGACGAAGTTCTGAAATAACATTTAATCAGTTTTAAACAATGAAACAGTTCCTGAATTAAGTAAATTAATATTTTGAAGAAATAAAGTGCTGGAGGAACTCAACGGGTCAAGCAACATCTGTGGAGGGAATGGCATATGAAATTTTGGGTTGGGATCTTTCTTCAGACGAGAAGGACGATTCCAACATGAAACATTGTCCGTCCAATTCCTCTGCAGATGCTGTCTTGCCCGCTGAGTTCCTCCACCACTATGTTCTTGGCTCAAGATTCCAGCATCTGCAGTCTCTTGTGACTCCTTTAGAAGTAGACTGGTTAGACACTGCCCAGGGTAAAAAACTCCAGATTGAAATCAAAATGATTTCAGATCTTGTGTTGGAGTTAGACACAAAAAGCTGGAGTAACTCAGCGGCTCAGGCAGCATCTCTGGAGAGAAGGAACGGGGGACGTTTCGGGTCGAGACCCTTCTTCAGATGGCTCAACGACATTGTGACCCGAAATGTCACCCATTCCTTCTCTCGCGGGATGCTGCCTGTCCCGCTGAGTTACTCCAGCATTTTGTGTCTATCTTCGGTTTAAACCCGCATCTGCAGTTCCTTCCTAAGCACAAGTTGGAATTCAAACCAGGTTTGTGCAACCAATGCATCGTGAAAGAGTTCTTCAAAAGGATTAAGCTCAAAATGCTGTTGAAGTGAATTCAGTTGCTGATTTCTATCAGGCTAATTTAAAATGGATTGCACTGTGTACTAAACTCCACTGTTCCTTCCCATGTCATTACCGCAGTTAGTTTGCCCCAGTGGGCGGTTTGCAGAGTGTTTTACCTGGTGCAGGAGATTGCTTTGCCAATATCTCAGCCTGTCAGGGATGTTTTCCTTTCCTTCCCATTGCAAGGGAGATATGAACCATCAGTTTAAGAATAAGCCTGTGTCTCTCATTCTGTGCAGTGTCAGCTGAGCCTAATGTACCTTTTCAAATTGCTTGGGTTGCGTGTTTCGCTGTCCTTGTAGCTTGGAGGCGTTTTGTGAGCTTGCAATCTCCAAGCTGAATGGTGGATGACTTTTTCCCACCACACAGCCCTGCAGCCTCCAGCGTGTGTTACAACTGTATTTCATTTTCTCCGGTAAAATGCGGAGTTTTTGTTTAGGAAGACAATAGACAATAGACAATAGGTACAGGTGTAGGCCATTCGGCCCTTCGAGCCAGCACCACCATTCAATGTGATCATGGCTGATCATTCTCAATCAGTACCCCGTTCCTGCCTTCTCCCCATACCCCTTGACTCCGCTATCCTTAAGAGCTCTATCTAGCTCTCTCTTGAATGCATTCAGAGAATTGGCCTCCACTGCCTTCTGAGGCAGAGAATTCCACAAATTTACAACTCTCTGAGTGAAAAAGTTTTTCCTCATCTCCGTTCTAAATGGCCTACCCCTTATTCTTAAATTGTGGCCCCTGGTTCTGGACTCCCCCAACATTGGGAACATGTTTTCTGCCTCTAACGTGTCCAACTCCTTAATAATCTTATATGTTTCGATAAGGAAATTGCAAATGCTGGTTTACACCAAAGATAGACACAAAATACTGGCGTAATTCAGCGAGTCTGGCAGCGTCTCTGGGGAAGAGGAATAAGTGATGTTTCAAGTCGAGACCCTTCTTCAGACTGAGTGTATGGCTCTCAGTCTGAAGAAGGGTCTCAACCCGAAAAGTAAACTATTCCTTTTGTCCAGAGATGCTGCCTGGCCCGCTGAGTGACTCCAGCATTTTGTGTCTACACATTTTATGTTGTGTTGCTGGATGGGAGAGTTGGATGGCTGTTTCCAGAAATAATCACAAAGAGGATAGACAATAGACAATAGATGCAGGAGGAGGCCATTCAGCCCTTCGAGCTAGCACCGCCATTCAATGTGATCATGGCTGATCATTCTCAATCAGTACCCCGTTCCAGCCTTCTCCCCATACCCCTTGACTCCGCTATCCTTAAGATCTCTATCTAGCTCTCTCTTGAATGCATTCAGAGAATTGGCAGAGAATTCCACAGGTTCACAACTCTCTGACTGAAAAAGTTTTCCCTCATCTCAGTTCTAAATGGCCTACCCTTATTCTTAAACTGTGGCCCCTTGTTCTGGACTCCCCCAACATTGGGAACATGTTTCCTGCCTCTAACGTGTCCAACCCCTCAATAATCTTATACGTTTCGATAAGATCTCCTCTCATCCTTCTAAATTCCAGTATATACAAGAACAAAGCAAGACCCAAAGCAGGTGATATTTCATTACTTTTAAAAGAAGGCTTTAACTGTTTGGGAGTTCAAGACTCCTCTGGTCAAACATTTGTTTGCACTTGCCCAAGTTCTAGGTCATTGGAGAACATGTCCTGTGAGTTGAGTTAACGCTATACATAGATCTCTACATAAAAATGTTGTTTGAGATTACAAATGTCCATACTGCGCTTCTTTGATTCTGGATAATGTCTGTGCAATAACTGATATGTCCACACATGCACTAATTTATAGCTCAGGCTCTCAAGTCTTGGCAACATCCTCATGAATCTTCTCAGCACTCTTTCCAGCTTAATGACACCCTTCCTATAGCAGAGCAACCAAAACTGAACACGCTACTCCAAATGCAGCCTCGCCAACGTCATTAGGTCATTAGTGACAGGAGCAGAATTAGGCCAATCGGCCCATCAAGTCTACTCCATCATTCAATCATGGCTGATCTATCTCTCCCTCCTAACCCCATTTTCCTGCCTTCTCCCCACAACCATTGACATCCTTACTAATCAAGAATCTATCGATCACTGCCTTAAAAATATCCATTGATGGCCTCAATAGTCTTTTGTGGCAAAGAATCCAACAGATTCACCACCCTCTGACTAAAGAAATTATTCAACATCTCCTTCCTGAAGGAACGTCCTTTAATTCTGAGGCTATGCCCTCTAGTCCTAGACTCTCCCACTAGTGGAAACATCCTCTCCACATCCACTCTAACCAGGCCTTTCGCTATTCGGTAAGTTTCAATGAGGTCCCCCCTTCTAAACTCCAATGTCTTGTATTCTGCCTTTTTGTGCGATACGATAGAACTTTATTTACCTCATTGATCTGCCAACAGTCATAAAACACAAGATACATGAAACATGACATTAAAGTGACGAGTGGAAAGGATTGGGGATGTGCAAAGAATGGGGAGGGGTGGGGAAGTGGGGGAGTCAGTCTACCCCACGACAGAAGGGGGAGGAGTTATACAGTTTGGTAGCCGCAGGGAAGAAGGATCTCCTGTGGCGTTCTGTGCTGCATCTTGGTGGAACCAGTCTGTCGCTGAACGTGTTCCTCAGGTTGACCAGCTGTGGAGCTGGCTTCAATGCTTACAGTTCCCTTTCACACACAAAGCTGACGGGTCGGCTGGTTTTC
This sequence comes from Rhinoraja longicauda, assembly GCF_053455715.1. Classification (NCBI taxonomy): domain Eukaryota; kingdom Metazoa; phylum Chordata; class Chondrichthyes; order Rajiformes; family Arhynchobatidae; genus Rhinoraja; species Rhinoraja longicauda. Next base: position 17,682,865 of record NC_135987.1, on the reverse strand, counting down.
TTGGTCACTGTTTGACATCGCCCAGTAACCTTAAGACTGTGGAGGTGCACCGTGGGGACTGTCAGGGACAAAAGCCAACGGCAGGTTTGCACATAATTAGTCTGATTCAGCAAAAATCAAGCTCAGAGCATCATTCACCCTGTGCAAATGCAGTGGCATAACTCAGTATGCCTGAGGACCCAGGGCTCTCGTCAGCAGTTTATGTCCACCAATCTCTTAAGAGGCCCCGTTTATTCTCACAATGTGACCCAGTCATGTGTGAAAGCTGAGAGCTGTGGAGCCGATCAGAAGTCACAAGGGTCTCTCAAACATAAGCGAATAAGCAAAGATTAACATGAATCAGGAATCATATTTGTGATCCAGGAACTGTAACACTGTGGAATAAAATAATGCAAATTTTAGGATGTCATTTTTTTAAGGGGTCAAAGCTTGAACATTGCTCAAAACAATGTAAATCAAGACATTATTTTTGGAGTGTGAAGGATTGCTTGCTCTGCTTTACCTGTCGTTTATATGGAGATCTTGACCTATTTTGAATGAGCTGCTGCCTAAGAGGAAGAACAACTAACATTTATATGAAAGATGGACAACAAGTGCTGGAGTAACTCAGCGGGTCAGGCAGCATCTCTGGAGAAAAAGGATAGGTGACGTTTTGGGTCGAGAATCTTCTTCAGAATTATACATGGGAAATATAGAGAACGTCATAGTGTGCCTACAATATTTCCAGACTGCGTAATAATACCGGTGTGATCAATACCCCAGCTCGAGGGGGTGAGGAGTGTAGGATCCAGGCAGACAGAAGATAGACACAAAAAGATGGAGTAACTCAGCAGGGCAGGCAGCATTCCTGGTGAGAAGGAATGGGTGACGTTTCGGGTTGAGACCCATCTTCAAGTAGCGGTAGGGTTGCTGCCTTACAGCGTCAGAGACTCGGGTTCGATCCCGACTATGAATGCTGTCTGCACAGAGTTTATTCATTCTCCCTGTGGAGTGGGTTTCCATGGGTGTTCCTGTTTCCACCCACATTCGATAGACGTGCACGTTTGTAGGTTAATAGGCTACTATAAAATTGTCCCGAGTGTTCAGTGTAGAACGAGTGAGCGGGTGATCATTGATTGGCATGGACTCGTGGGCCTGAGGGCCTGCTTCCATCTCTAAACTAAACTAAATCATCTCTCATCTCTGGTATTGAGTAGTGTAACATGCTCTCTAAAGCATCAATGAAGGTGGGTCTTCACCAGGCTAAAAGCAAACCAGCAGCCTAGCTGAGAAAAGTGAAGATAAGTTATATAGTCCCTTAATTTCTTTCCCTTCACATAAACAACTCCTGAAAAGCTGTTTGCCCAGAAATTTGCAATTGGCAATTATGTAGTCATGAAGTGGTTCGAAATGGTTTTTTTTTACAGAAAGACAAGCTGAACTGCAAATGTATTTTGATCAAATTATCATAAACCTATTGCTTACCCTGTAAATGTAATCCCAAAACGCTAACAAAAATCCAATAATGGAATTTAATAAAGTCACATTGGAGCAGTGGCCTGTTCAAATGCCTTCATTCAGGGTGATTTTTCAGTTGTACATTGTTGTGGTGCAGTCAGCTTTCTGAGTACCACATTAGGTTGTCAGGTGTTACATTGAAAGGCTTTGATCTATTCTACATTTTCCCTGAGCACCATTCCCTTTGTCCTATTTTCACACCTTACACTTCCTTATCTATGTATCTCCCTCTCCCTCTCCCCTGACATCAGTGCGAAGGATCTCGACCCGAAACATCGCCCATTCTTTCTCTCCAGAGATGCTGCCTGTTCCGCTGATTTACTCCAGCATTTTGTGTCTATCTTCGGTTTTGTGTCTATTTTCAGTTCCTTCCTACACAGTACTTTACTTGAATCAAGTCAACTGCAAGTACAAAAGACAGAGAAGGGAAGCATACCAGACAGAGTACAGCAAAGAGTTCTCAACATTGCAACACGACAGTCCAGCCAAAAAGTTCAATGTTCGCAGGGAGGTAGATTGGACAATCAGAACTGTACCATAGCTTATGGAAGGACTGTACAGAAGACTGATAAAAGAGGGGAAGATGCTGTTCCTGAGTTTGGTGGTACGCACTTTGAAACATTTGGATCTTGGGCGGCATGGTGGCGCAGCGGTAGAGTTGCTGCCTTACATCGCCAGAGACCCAATTTGATCCTGACTACGGGTGCTGTCTGTACGGAGTTTGTACGTTCTCCCCGTGACATTCGTGGGTTTTCCCCGGGATCTCTGGTTTCCTCCCCCATTCCAGACGTACAGGATTGTAGGTTAATTGGCTTGGTATAATAGGAAATTGTCCCTAGTGTGTGTAGGATAGTGTTAGTGTGCAGGGATCGCTGGTCGGCGCGGTGTTGGTGGGCCGAAGGGCCCATTTCCACGCTGTATCTCTAAACTAGCGAGAAGGAGGAGAAATGACCAGGGTGGAAAAGATCCTTGATTGTGTTGGCTGCTTTCCCGAGGCAACAATTTTCCAACTTTTCTCGGTGACCATGTATACAAGTCCTCACGATTAACATCATGTTACACGGGATCCTTCACAACTTTAAATATTAACTCGCCCCATATTTATGATAAGTTCAAATAAACGGTAAATTGTCCCGAGGTAAATTGGCTTGTTAAATGTAAAACTTGTCCCTAGTGTGTGTAGGATAGTGATAATATGCGGGGATCGCTGGTCGGCGCGGACCTGGTGGGCTGAAGGGCTCGTTGCCACGCTGTATCTATAAACTAAACTAAACAAGTTTTCTTATGTACCATCATCCCACAAAGCAAGCTGCTGGAACTTGCAATTAGACCTTTTGGAAAAATTAACAAAAAAACTGGCAGCTGAAAAGAATGGAAATCTACAGAGAGAGATATGTCGACAGTCGGGGACATTGCCAATACTGTGTTCACCACAAAGATGAACTGAGTGTGGGATGCACACAGCCTGGCTCGGAGAGTCGTCGGAGATTAAGAAGCTTCCTTTACAAATCACAAAAAGAAAATAACGACCAGCGGTAGTCAAGGTCAGTATTTTCATTTCCGTTTCGAAGCAGTCAAGTTATTAATAAGACTTACTTTTGCAGCTTTGCTGTTAACACAATTGGAAGGGCCTGTGCAGATGAACTGTGACTGTAGCAGAGATGACATTAATAGGTATCTGTCAGGACGAGCCTGACAAATTACCTTGGCAACAATATTCTGATACAGTTCTACTTGCAAGCACAGTGGGAAGCATAAAGGCACCACTCTTTATGAAGAGATTACAAAGTCATACATTGTCTAAAAACAGCACACCGAGATATCTGGAATTTAGAAGGATGAGGGGGGATCTTATTGAAACATATAAGATAATTAGGGGATTGGACACATTAGAGGCAGGAAACATGTTCCCAATGTTGGGGGAGTCCAGAACACGGGGCCACAGTTTAAGAATAAGGGGTAGGCCATTTAGAACGGAGATGAGGAAGAACTTTTTCAGTCAGAGAGTGGTGAAGGTGTGGAATTCTCTGCCTCAGAAGGCAGTGGAGGCCAGTTCGTTGGATGCTTTCAAGAGAGAGCTGGATAGAGCTCTTAAGGATAGCGGAGTCAGGGGGTATGGGGAGAAGGCAGGAACGGGGTACTGATTGAGAGTGATCAGCCATGATCGCATTGAATGGCGGTGCTGGCTCGAAGGGCTGAATGGCCTACTCCTGCACCTATTGTCTATTGTCTATTGTCTATCTGGTGGCGGAGTGCAATGGGGAGCAGGCCTGCTATGCGAATGAATGTTAGGATGACAATTCTCTCACATCCATTCCCCGCACAGTCATTACCTATTCAATTGTTGGACATCAGTTATGAACAACAAGTGAAAGTAACCAGGTTTGACAAGCAGTTAGAGAGAACATTAATTCACTTCTCTCGGTGCAGTTTGGCTCCAAAAGGAACAATTGGCTTGGCACAACTTCCCTCTTGGGTCACAGGGTATTTGCCCGTCCTTCAAGGTTGCTCGGTCCGAATTCTAGAATTCACTGCCTAACAGGTTCAAGAAGGTGCCACGCCATCACTTCCTCAAGGGCTACTGCGGTGGACAATAAATATTTTTGAGGCTATCTGACATGGTGGTTTACCGAAATGGTAAGGTGGTATCGGAGCTGGAAAACTGTAACGTCCAGGTTCAGGAGGAGCTTCTTCCCTACAAACATCAATCAGGGTATTAAACACTGCAACCTCCAAATAAGCTCCAAACTGCATAGACTTGAGGGCATTGTTTTTCTCTTTGCACTATTATAGTTTGTTTGGTGTTTACATATCTGTTGTGCTTGGTCTAGTTTAGAGATATAGTGCGGAAACAGGTCCTTCAGGCTGTAGAGTCCACGCCGACCAGCAACCCGTGCTCACTAGCACCATTCTACACATGAGAGACAATTTACAATTTTACTGAAGCCAATACATCTTTGGAGCGTGGGAGGAAACTGGAGCACCCAGAGAAAACCCAAGCAGCAACGAGGAGAACGTACAAACTCCGTAATTACGGCACCCGTGGTCAGGATCAAACCCGAGTCACTGGTGCTGAAGGGCAGCAACTCTACCACCGCACCACCGGGCATACCACTGCAAGTAAGGACTTTATGGTTCTGTTTTGGGACATAGGGCATTGAAACAGTCTTGACTGTTGAATGCTGCCTGGATTAGAAGGTATTACAAGGAGAGTTTGGACAGACTTGGATTGGTTTCTTGGGAAAGTCAGAGGTTGAGAGGAGACCTGAGAGAAGATAGAATATTATGTGAGGCATTGATTGGGTGGACAGACAGAACCTTATTACCCCAGAGTGGAACAGTCTAAACTAGAGAGATGAGAGGGGCAAAGTTTAAAGGAGATGTACGGATCAAGTTATGTTTTTTATACAGAGGGTGGTCGGTCGGTGCCTGGCATGTATTGCCTGAGCTGGTTGTGGAGGTAGACACAATTATTGTGTTTAAGAGGCTTTTAGAAAGGCACATAGATATGCAGGGAATAGAGGGATATGGACCATGGGCAGGCAGAGAAGGCAAGTTTATCTTGGTATTATGTTCGGCACAGACATTTTGGACAGATGAGTCTGTTCCCAAGTAGTACTTTTCTATGTTCTACCTGCCATCTTTAGACATAGACACCGACACAATTGCAATAACACTTGATGACTTTGGCCAATGTTTTTGATCCAACCAATTACACCCAGACCCTGCATCATCATAGCACACAGTGCTGGAGGAACTCAGCAGGTCGGTCAGCATCCATGGAGGGATAGAGATAGGCAACATTTTGGGTTGGAACTCTTCATCAGTCTAAAGCAGGGTCCTGACTCAAAAGGCAGTATTCTATTCCTTCCACAGATGCTGCCTGACCTGCTGAGTTCTTCCAGCACTTTGCCCTTTGCTCAAGAGCGCAGCATTGGCAGTTTCTTGTGCATGTTTTCAAGAGTGAGTTAGATTTAGCTCTTCGGACTTACAGAATCAAGGGATATGGGGGAAAAAGCAGGAACAGGGGAACTGATTTTGGATGATCAGCCATGATCATATTGAATGGCGGTGCTGGTTGAAGGGCTGAATGGCCTACTCCTGCACCTATTTTCTATGTTTGACCTCTGCCCAGACCTCATGAATCTTAGTTTAGTTTATTGTCATGTATATCAATGAAAAGCTTTTGTTGCGCGCAATCCGGACAGCTGAAAGACAATGCATGATTCCAAGAGAGCCATTTACAGTGTATAGATTAAAAAAATTTGCGCGTGTGTCATTGACGTTCTGCCATCGCTTTGCCACAGCCAGTGCCACACCTGTGCCTCTGCGGAGATCGTCCGCAGTGCATGCCCCTCCGCCGCACGTCAGTAGGTGGGCGTTTGTCTGTACCTCTCCACAGTTGCATTTGTCAGAGTCCGAGAAGCCCCACTTCTTCAGGTTGAGTCCACAACGTCCCATTCCAGTGCGGAGGCGGTTCGGGGCTTTCCAGGTAGTATGTGGTGTCCTGGTGTCATCTGTTGTTTGATTTTGGTACCTGCCACGGTGGGTTCTAGTTCCATGAAGCTGTTCCGACTCTTCAAGCGTTTCTTGGCATGTGGGTGATTGTGCAAGGGGTGACGGGGGTCTGTGTCCACATTGAAGCGTTCTACTGCAGCTGCCCGATCACGTCTTCCAGATGGTTCGTCGATGCCAGTCAACTCGTACAGATGTTCAACCTTTGTCGGCTTCAGGCTATACATGATAAGGGGATGACGTTGAGAGCAAGGTAAAGGCAGCAAAGTCCAATCAAGGATAGTCCGAGGATCACCAATGAGGTGGATAGTAGTTCAGTATAATGGCCAATATTAGTGCCACAAACACCTTGTGTTGCAGAATACTGAAACAGTGGTTGGCATTGCCATGGGTTGTGGTGGGGAAGGTAGAACAGCCAGTAGTAAAGGAAGATACACACCAACGTGGGCAGAGAATGGAATCGACCGGCTTTTGTGGATAGAAGTGAATTTCGTCAGCAGGAATATCATAGTTGTTTCAATTGCAAACATGCTTAAAATAGAGATTAACAGACAGATGGAGAAACAAGGAACTACAATGCTAGTTTACAAAAAAGACACAGTGTTGGAGTGACTCAGTGGGTCAGGTAGCATCTCTGGAGAACATGAATGGTTGACCCTTCTTCAGGCAGATCTCTGAGAATCTTTGACAAGCAGATTACTGACATTTGCTACATGGCCAATTTTATTAGGAGGAGGGTGAAGGAAGGGCAGGGGAATCAAAGCGTGCTCCTGTTAAAATGGGGAAAGGTTGGTAGGACAGACAATGGGTGGCAGGAAAACAATGGGCTGCAACAGGATCCAGATCTGAAGACAGATTTGCAATGTAGAAGGAGAATAATATCAAGATGTTTCACACCACCATGCCCCAGAGATTTCTGGAGCCTTTTGCGAAGAAATTGCTCATAGTCACATTCCAAGGTAAAAAAAAGGAAAAAAAACAGAAAACTGCAGAAAAGGTTGGTAACACACATAGGTCAGGCAGTCAGTGGGTGTGGAAAGATAAATCGAGTTCGTGTTTCAGGTCAAAGCCTCTGTCAGAATGAAGGTAAACATTCCCTGGTAGCTCACACAACAACTGCCAAGAGTGTTTCAGAAATGTTGGAAGTGCAGATCACCAACAACACGACCAATTCTTGAAAGGGTATTCAATATTGTAGGAAGGAACTGCAGGTGTAGGTTTACACCAAAGGTAGATGCTAAATGCTGGAGTATATCTATTCCCACATTGTGGAATTCATTGCCACAGAAGGCTGTGGAGGCCAAGTCAGTGGATAATTTAAAGGCAGAGATAGATAGATTCTTGATTAGTACGGGTGTCAGGGGGTCGAGAGAGAAGGCAGGAAAATTTGCATTAGCAAATTTGCAGATGATACTAAGCTGGGGGGTAGTGTGAATTGTGAGGAAGATGCAATAAGGCTGCAGGGTGACTTGGACAGGTTGTGTGAGTGGGCGGATACATGGCAGATGCAGTTTAATGTAGATAAGTGTGAGGTTATTCACTTTGGAAGTAAGAATAGAAAGGCAGATTGTGTGCAGTTTTGGTCTCCAAATTTGAGGAAGGATATTCTTGCAATTGAGGGAGTGCAGCGTAGGTTCACTAGGTTAATTCCCGGAATGGCGGGACTGTCGTATGTTGAAAGGCTGGAGCAATTAGGCTTGTATACACTGGAATATAGAAGGATGAGGGGGGATCTTATTGAAACATATAAGATAATTAGGGGATTGGACACATTAGAGGCAGGAAACATGTTCCCAATGTTGGGGGAGTCCAGAACAAGGGGCCACAGTTTAAGAATAAGGGGTAGGCCATTTAGAACGGAGATGAGGAAGAACTTTTTCAGTCAGAGAGTGGTGAAGGTGTGGAATTCTCTGCCTCAGAAGGCAGTGGAGGCCAGTTCGTTGGATGCTTTCAATAGAGAGCTGGATAGAGCTCTTAAGGATAGCGGAGTGAGGGGGTATGGGGAGAAGGCAGGAACGGGGTACTGATTGAGAGTGATCAGCCATGATCGCATTGAATGGCGGTGCTGGCTCGAAGGGCTGAATGGCCTACTCCTGCACTTATTGTCTATTGTCTATTGAAAATGGGGTCAAGAGGGAAAGATAGATCAGCCATGATTGAATGGCGGAGTAGACTTGATCAGCTGAATGGCCTAATTCAGCTCCTGTCATTTATTAACTTAGCGGGTTAGATAGCATGTCCAGAGAAAAGGAATAAATGACGTTTTGGGATAGGACCCTCCTTCAGACCGAGGGTCAGGGGCGAGGGAAACTAAAGGTATGTAAATGTACAGAACAAATCAGAGTCGGCACCGATGACCCAAGAAAGGTGGAACCCACAATGGTCCTTTGTTGGCTGTGCAAGTGGTGATATTGAGGGCATATACACAGTGAAACTGGCAGGATGACTAGGTTGGGAGATGGACAGAGAGAGAGGGAATGCAAAGGTTACTTGAAATTAGAGAAATCAATATTCATACTGCAATATTGTAGCTTGGACAACATTGTGAAGGCATGCCGCTGCTGTTAGATGCAGTAATATCAGTGAAAACCTGACTCGCCTCCATACCATCGCACACAATATGAAGGAAAAGCTGACTGAGATAGTTCCTCAGCAGAAGGTTCCCTCACGCAATGAAGGCTCAATTTCAGCACGAGTTATATCCAATACGTGTTATGGAAACAAGTGGAATGGGTGATGTTTCATGTTGAGATCCTTCTTCAGACTGAATAGCAGAATTACCTGCATACAGTACAACAAAACTGAAAACTCCTCATCACAGTATTAACTCTTTGGGTATGTGCCTTCAGTTTGCAAGGTAAATGTTTGCTGTAATGAATAGTACTCCATTCTCCGAGCATAGAAATACTTCCATATAAAATGTAATTTGCCCTGGGTTTTCAAATTAACAATATTTCACTTGCTGCATCGTTATACAGCAACACATCCCTTCCATAAATCGGGAACTATTCTACATCCACAACCCTTCTAAATGGGCCGTAAAACTCTTTGCAACATTCTTGAAAAGACATGAAAAACTTTGGAGAAGTGATTTTTTTTTTCCTTACACTTTCCCTCAAAACATGGAGGCTGCACAGTGGCACAGTTGCTGCCTTACAACACCAGAGACACAGGTTAGTTGCTGACCACGGAGTTTGTTTGTACGTACAGAGTTTGTACGTTCTCCTTGTGACCGCACAGGTTTTCTCCGGGTGCTTTGATTTCCTCCCACCTTCCCAAGATGTGCAGGTTTTTAGGTTGATTGGCTTCTGTAAATTGTCCCGCAGTGTGGCGCGTGTGGATAATCGTTGGTCGGCACGGACTAGGTGGGCCGAAGGGCCTGCGTCCATGCTGCCTCTCCAAACATGCCTCCTCTCCTGCTCAACGACATTAAACCCGTCGCATTGTTTGAACCTAGGGGAATCTTTGCAGAGAACGTCAGTACAGAGCTGGGCAAAATAAACTAAACTCATCTGCAGCCTGTCCACACCTTTCTATTCTGTACAAGCGACAAGCATGTGCACAGAGAAAAGCTGCCGCTTGTTGGAAGAACTTGCGAGGATATGAAGGGAGATGATCAACAACCCGTCAGCACAAAGACATCAAAAAATGGAAAGGAGGAAGAAAGTTGTCAGGGAAGGGGATGGATCTTTTACAGCACTGTAGGAGTTGGCTGTCTTTCGATAATCAGCATATTTGAAATACTTCCTTTTATTCTTCTGTCTTGACGTTTGCAACTCACAGTGCTTCTCTTCTAAAATTAATTTCTTTGCATCCCAGACAGTTTGGCGAACACACACAGACAGAGTGAAGCACCATCCTGTCGATGACTCACTCATGCCAATGGGACACCTTATTTTGCCAGGAGAAGCCACACAAAGGGGGCTATTTCAGCATTGGAGGAGGTGCTGGGATGGAAATCATCCTTCCCCAAAGGAAGATCAATTAGTTGAGGAGCTTGTAGACCAGTGCAGCAAGCCACAATCCTTAAAGATGTAGGAAGGAGCTGCAGATGCAGGTCCGAACCGTTGATAGACACAAAAAGCTGGAGTAACTCAGCGGGACAAGCAGCATCTCTGGAGAGAAGGATGGCACGGTGGCGCAGCGGTAGAGTTGCTGCCTTACACTAGGTTCAGGTTCGATCCTGACTACGGGCGCCGTCTGTATGGAGTTTGTACGTTCTCCCCGTGACCTGCGTGGGTTTTCTCCGAGATCTTCGGTTTCCTCCCACACTCCAAAGACGTACAGGTATGTAGGTTAATTGGCTGGGCAAATGTAAAAATTGTCCCTATTGGGTGTAGGAGAGTGTTAGTGTGCGGGGATCGCTGGGCGGCGCGGACTCGGTGGGTCGAAGGGCCTGTTTCTGCGCAGTATCTCTAAAAAAAATATTTTTAAAAAAAGAATGGGTGACATTTTGGGTCGAGACCCTTCTTCAGACTAGTTAGGGATAAGGGGAACAAGAAACAAGTGAGGCTAAATGCAAATTGGAGGAACAGCATCTCATATTTTGCTTGGGCAACTCACAGCCAAGTGGTATGAGTATTGATATATAGTATAAGAAAATAACTGCAGATGCTGGTACAAATCGATTTATTCACAAAATGCTGGAGTAACTCAGCAGGTCAGGCAGCATCTCGGGAGAGAAGGAATGGGTGACGTTTCGGGTCGAGACCCTTCTTCAGACTGAATAAATTGATATGAGTATTGATTTCTCTAACTTCAAGTAACCCCGGTATTCCCTCTCTCTCCATCCCTCCCCCATCCAAGTTGCACCAGCTTCTCATTTTCACGCAACCATCAGCTAACAATGGCCTGTTTTCTCCATCATCGTTACTTTTTTAGCATAACCCTCATTCATTGTTCTTTATCTCTCTACATCATCGTCTATATCTCTCGTTTCCCTTATCCCTAACTAGTCTGAAGAAGGGCTTTGACCTGAAACGTCACCCATTCCTCCTCTCCAGAGATGCTGCCTGTCCCAGTGAGTAACTCCAGCTTTTTGTGACAATCCTTCAAAGTATTACACTGGTTGAGAAGCATTGATCTTGTGCAAACAATGGTGAGAATCTTATAGGGCATTCTAAGGTCAGGGAAAAATAAACGCTATCCCACTCAGAGTTGAAGATACGTTGTTTTCACTGCAATGGGAGGAAAGTTTTCTACTTTGTGGTGTGTCTTTGATTGTATACTTTACAAGTAAATTCACATTTCCAATTATCATACGAGTCCCGAGAGTCAAATAGACAGTAACAGGCACCTTTCACCTACCATGTCCACACGGACCATCTATACTGATCCAATTGGCTGATTGCACTTCAGCGTTTCTTGTGCCTATCCAGATTTCTAAGTATTCTGAGAGTACTCATGACACTACCTTCTCTGGTCGTGCATTGCAGATTTTAACCACCCTCTAGCTGAAAAAAAAATCTTCCTTTGATCCCCTCAAAACCTTTCGCTCCTCATCTTAAAGCTCTGCCTTCTGGTCTTAGGCACCTCTGGCAAGGGGAAGAAGAAGTGGCATAGATCTGAAGTTCTGCTGAGGGGCAAGTCTAAGAGGCATCTTTTGTTAAGAAACTCCTCGGAGGAAGTCACCGAGGATTCTCTGTCCCACGGCCCACTTTGCTGATTACCCAGGTTCAGCATCGCCCTCATTCCTCAGTTTATGTTAGCTGATCACCGCTCTTCCCGCAAGGAAGCCAGAATAAGCGTCAAGAACCATCGTCGAGCCCCTGGCTGGATTGCACAATTAGGCTCCCCCACCCCAAGCAATCTTCACATTGGAAAGCGGGCTTGAGGATTTCAATGGTCTGCCCATCTCTTTCCTCAAGCAGCACCCAGGGCTTCATTATTGCTGCATTCAGTCTCAGCGCTTGGATGACAACAGGAAGTCATTAGCCAACGCTGCTCCATACATCTCTGGTCTGCCATCAGCCACTCTGTCACATTCAACTGGCTGATCAGGATTGCCTGGGGATATAGATTGCTGGAGAGCTCACATTGACATGCAGAATGGTTGGCTTGGCACCACATGAGTGTTCAAAGCACTAAATCATGGGGGGGGGGGGGGGGGGGGGGGGGGGGGGGGTTTATTCAATTCTAGAAGTGTCCATTATCATATCAATGACCCCCTCTCCATGCAGGAGAATCAACACACTCCACGTAGCTCACTCAACCACCACTAATTAGTCATAACCTATTGATCATGAAGCTATGCCACATCTCAGTGCCAGGCTGTGTGTGACGCACTTCAGGCACACAGCCGAGAGTCACTGTGGGGTCACAGGAGGGAAAGCGAGGATGGGTTTTGACAAAGAGCTTCCAACCATTCACTTCCCTTGTGGGAACCTGCACCGTTCCTCCCTTCAGGTCTGTCAATGGCCGCAGAGAGAAACATGGAAAATAGGTGCAGGAGTAAGCCATTCGGCCCTGCGAGCCAGCTGATCATCCAAAATCAGCACCCTGTTCCTGCTTTCTCCCCATATCGCTTGATTCCGTTAGCCCTAAGAGCTAAATCTAACTCTCTCTTGAATACATCGTCCCCATACTTCGGCAATCTCCTCCGACCACATCAACCCCCAAAATAACAGCACGGTGGCGCAACGGTAGAGTTGCTGCCTTACAGCGAATGCAGCGCCGGAGACTCGGGTTCGATCCTGACTACGGGCGCCGTCTGTACGGAGTTTGTACGTTCTCCCCGTGACCTGCGTGAGTTTTCTCCGAGATCTTCGGTTTCCTCCCACACTCCAAAGACGTACAGGTATGTAGGTTAATTGACTGGGTAAATGTTAAAAAAAAATTGTTCCTAGTGTGTGTAGGATAGTGCTAATGTGCGGGGATCGCTGGGCGGGGCGGGGCGGACTCGGTGGGCCGAAGGGCCTGTTTCCGCGTTGTATCTCTAAATAACTGCTCTTCTCCAGTGCTGGCCTCCCCAGATTTAACCACTCCAGAAGAGATACCTGTGCTTCCCGGCTGCCCAGTTCGTTCTGGAATTCTCTCCTTAATCCGCCTGATCTTTTTACGATACGATGCGATAGAACTTTATTTGGCCCAGGAGGGAAATTGATCTGCCAACAATCATAAAAACAACCGCCAACAATCTAATCTCAGAGTTTAGTTTAGTTAATTGTCGTGTGTACCATAGTACAGCAAAAAGCACCTGTTTTTGCGTGCTATCAAGTGAGCAGGAAGACCATACAAAATTACAATCGAGCCGCATACCCTGTGTACAGGTACATGATAAAGAGAATAACATTTAGTGCAAGATAAAGTCCAGTCATCATCAGCGGTCACTCAAAGCGGGTATGACTGCCCTCTTAGGACGCCTGTGCGTGATTTTGTTTAACGTGGGGAGACTGGAGCACAGACAGCCACCACACGGTCCTTGACAGATCTGGGTCAGGATCTAGTGACATGGAGTCCAAGACGACCGGGGACCCTTTTCTGCTGCTGCCTTCATCCGCCTTCCCAGCCGTTGTGACGCTCCACTAAAGTCAGCCATCATCCTCCGCCTGTTCCAGTAAAGTCCGATTAAAGATCATCCAAGGGTCTCCAATGATGTAGATGGCAGCTCAGAACTGCTCTCTAGTTGGTGATAGGTTGGTTCAGTTGCCTGACAACAGCTGAGAGGAAACTTTGCCTCAATCTGGAGGCATGCATTTTTAAACCTCTGCTCCTCTAGTTATAGAGAGATGCAGGATAGAAATGTCGTGTCAATCTACTAATAAACCAGCATTTACACTAACCCCATTTTATATTCTCTCTGCATTCTCCTCAGCTTTTCCCCAGATCCTACCACTCACCACATACTCGGGGCAATTTACTGTAGGCCATTTAACCTACTGACCCGCAAGTCTTTGGGACATGGGAGGAAACCATATCACTGGAGGAGACCCACACCATCACTGGGAGAACATGCAAACTACACAAAGATCATATCCGAGGTCAGAACTGAACCTGGGGTACAGAAAGGATGAGTCGCCACATGGAAGTCTAAAACTACACCATATAGGTTTAACATGAGAAGGGAAAGATTTCAAAGAATCCTGAGCGAGTAACATTTTTGAATGGTGGTGGGGGAGGGGGGTGGGGGAGGAGATATATAGAACAAGATGCCACAGGAAGTGATCGAGGGGCTACAATGACATTTGGGCCAGGCACAGTCAAGTGGGCACAAAATGCTCAGCAGGTCAGGCAGCATCTCGGGAGAGAAGGAATGGGTAAGAGAAGGAAGAGTGACCCGCTGAGTTACCCCAGCATTTTGTGTCTACATTCGATTTAAACCAGCATCTGCAATTTTTTTCCTAAAGGCAAGTGGGACTAGGTTGGTTGGGCAGCTTGGTTAGCAGGGACAAGTTGGGCTGAGCAGCCTGCTTCCATGCTCTATAGCTCCATGCTATTCAGTGGCTCTATGAGCTGCACCACTGTGCCTTCTATCCTCTTTCAGATGCTCTAAAACGTCTTCCCCTAATCAAGATTATGCCTGCCTTCCAAAAATGGTATCGCTCCCCGCTCAGAATGTTATCCTGTATTAAAGGGGCAACATAAATAGAAGTTAATGTTACTGTTTGGGTGGGAAAATTGAGTCCTTTTGCAGGAAAAATCCAGGCTTTAAAATCAGCTTGCACCGTGCAGTGTAATTGTCCTCCGTTTACTTACAACTCCTCAGCAACTGTAGTAGTTCACGCCAACACGAGGAACTGGAGAAGCAAAGCAAAGAACTGCAGATACTGGTTTATACCAAAGATAGAAATAAAGTGCTGGAGTAAATCAGCGGGCCAGGTAGCATCTGTGGAGAAAAAGGATAGGTGACCTTTTGGGTCGGAGATGCTGCCTGACTCACTGAGTGAGTTACTCCAGTACTTTGTGTCAATGCAAGGAACTGCAGGTGCTTGAATCTTGAGCAAAACACAAAGTACTGGAGGAACATGTATTTCTGGAGCAATATCCAGCAGAAGGGTTAGGCCGTATCTTTAGAGTACGTAGGAGAGGTGAGAAAGCTGGAAAAGGGAGTCATCACTGAAGTCTCACCTCTTCAGCACTGCCTTCAACCACTGAAGGTCACCTCATCTTCTGTCTCCTTTCTCTGTTCGTTTACTTATTTATCTATTTATTCACTTCTCTATGTTCTAGAAATCCCAGTAAAGCGTCTTTGAGTGTTTGAAAAGCGCTATATAAATGTAATGCATTATTATTATTATTATTATAAAATGTAATCAGGGTTACTTTGTTACATGTAACCCTTGCTTTCCCCCTCTCTCCATCCCTCCCCCTTCCCAGTTCTCCGACCAGTCTGACTGTCCCTGATTACATTTTATCTCTGCTTGCTTTGTTGTTACCGTCTCCTAGCTAACAATGATCCATTCTACATTTTCCTTGATCTCCCTTTGATGTCTCGTTCTCACACCTTACACTTCCTTATCTCTGTATCTCCCCCTCCCCCGACTCTCATTCCGAAGAAGGGTCTCGACCCGGAACGTCACCCATTTCTTCTCCCCAGAGATGCTGCCTGACCCGCTGAGTTACTCCAGCATTTTGTGTCTATCTTCGGTTTAAACCAGCATCTGCAGTTCCTTCCAACACCTTAAACAATCAGGTATGGGCTGATAAGTGGCAGGTAATGTGCCAGTGTGGGCCATCTATGGGCAAGAGAGGGTCTGATCAACTTCCCTTGACACACACCGTTGTGAATCTCCCATCATCAACATCCTAGGAGCCGCCATTAACCAGAAATTGGACTTGACCAACCATATTTGCGGCACGGTGGCGCAGCGGTAGAGTTGTTGCCTTACAGCGAATGCAGCGCCGGAGACTCAGGTTCGATCCTGACTACGGGTGCTGTACTGTATGGAGTTTGTACGTTCTCCCCGTGACCTGCGTGGGTTTTCTCCGAGATCTTCGGTTTCCTCCCACACTCCAAAGACGTACAGGTTTGTAGGTTAATTGGCTGGGCAAATGTAAAAATTGTCCCTAGTGGGTGTAGGATAGTGTTAACGTGCGGGGATCGCTGGGCGGCGCGGACCCGGTGGGCCGAAGGGCCTGTTTCTGCGCTGTATCTCTAAATCTAAATCTAAATCCTAAATATCAATACTGTGGCTGTGAGAACTGGCCTGGGGCCCGATATACTGAAATGAGTGATTCACCTCGTGACGTCTCAAGGCCTTTCCACCACCCACATGGCACATGTCAGGAGTGTGATGGATTGAATACTCCTCACTTGCTGGATGCGTGCAACACTCTTAGTTCAGCTGCTGTGTGGACAATCTGAAAAGCATTGGGATTATGGCAGCAGTGGCGCAGCGGTAGAGTTGCTGCCTCTCAGCACCAGAGACCCAGGTTTGATATCAACTCCGGGTGCTGTCTGTGCGGAGTTTGTACATTCTCTCCATGACCCCATGGGTTTTCTCTGGATGCTCCGTTGCCCCACACACTCCAAAGACGCGCAGATTTCCAGGTTAATTGGCTTCGGTAAAAATGGTAAACTGTCCCTAGCGTGTGTAGGATAGTGTTAGTGTGCAGGGATCGCTGGTCGGCGCAGACTCGGTGGGCCGAATGGCCTGTTTCCGTGCTGTGTCGCTATACTAAACTACTTACTTCTGTTTCTTTGGCACCACCTTCTAAACCTGTCCACTCTATCACGCAAAAAGAGACTACAGCTACGTGCGAACACCATCACCCATAGGTTCCCCTCCTGGTCATACACCATCCTGACTTGCACATACACCATTGTGCCTCCAGCATCATGGAGTCTAAAGCAATGGAACTCTCTCTCCAACAGCCTCTGGAGTGCATTCACCAGAAAGACCAAAGCAAATCGCTCACAATCCCTTTCTCAGAGGGGATTAGGCGATTGTGATAAAAAGACAACAGCCAGACTCAGTGAAGAAGAGTAACTGTGTTTTTAGATATCAGACTTTAGACAGGAAACTAAGAAAGAGATCTTGTCACAGAAAATTGTCAAATTAACTCTGGATTGAATTTGTTGCTTCAGTTTGCCAGCACAAATGAGGGCCCAATTTGGAATTTTGCCCCTCAATGAATGTTGTGTGTCACTATCACTTTGTGACTCGAACAGTCTATGGATCCTCAGGATTCTTTCATCTTTAGATGCCGAGAGGGTGGTTTTGATTAGAGCAAGGAATGATGAACACTCCGGCCATCAATCCTGATTCGAAGCCCCCCTGTTCCTTCCCCCTCTCTGTCCCCAGCTGTTCTTTGAGAAGTCAGGGGAGAGATTCATTTGATGTTACTGCTCTACGAACTGGGTCGGAGGTTAACAGAAGGTCAGGCAATGACAGAAGCCGACAACTTGATGCCCTTGTTGTCTTCTGGGACTCCAACAGGTGGCATGACATCACCACACTTTCAAGAATATGGATGAATGCTGGCTTCATTTAAACGCAAAAGAGTGTAAAATACTTTTATACACACTTGACTCCCCAAAAACAATCAAACCCCCTTTGGCTCATTTCTAGATCAAACGAAGGAACCGCATGCGCAAGTAGAGAGGGCGGTATTTTGCTCGAGAGAAAATCTTTAAATGGATTTTAAATTAAAGAAATGTGTATGGGACAAGTTTAGCTGCATCACATGCGAATTCCATCCTGTGTGTGAAATCATCAGATGTTTATCTTGAAACTTCAATGTTTGTTCTTGTTAACTGTTCTCATATCCTCTCAGCATTTGGCTTTAATATCTTAAATGCTTTTTTAAGCTAACTCCTGTCTGCCCTGACTAATTTCCTCTCTAGCTGAGAGATCAGAGGCTTTCTTCACCGCTGTTCCTTTGCACCGGTGAAACCCCTGGTAATCCCGCTGCTTGTCTACAATTAATCTTTCCAGTTGCCACATTATTAACACTACCACCCACAGACTGAGAACGCTTGAGCTCCACTGGACATTCACTCCTGTGGGACAGGCAGGACCGTCAATCACGATCTGGTTAAAAAGCTCCCTGCTGTCAACATCAGAGATTTTATTCCTTTCCGACTGCTGATCAAACATTTCTTTCCTGGAAGATTAATTCACAATCCCACCCATTTCCTCCCTTAGCTTCTCTCCTTTTAAGTTTATTCAATGACCCATCCTGCATCGTAGGAAGAGGCTCTGCAACACTTAAAAAATTGAGCAAGGCAAAATAGGGATCCCATGTGCTGTAAAATTTATTTTCCCTTTAAAGCTGATCAGATTAGCCATGACCAACAAGGGTTCTCTTTGATCGTTCGCTGTAGAAGTTCACACGAAAAAATAATCACAAGACAAGGCTGATTTGGTTGACAGGACTACAGTAAACCTCCTTACAACCTAATCGATTTTGCTTTGATATCTTTTTGTCATTCTTTTCTCAATTGGCACTAAGGCACTTTGCAAGCCACAAAAAGCTAACCTGCCGAGACCCATCTATCTATCTTGTCATTCATCATCCTCTTTGAAAGCATTATGCAGTAATGTGGATAACATCACTTGCTCCTTTAGAGGGTACTCTTCTGTCGAACCTTTGCACCAAAACCCATCAGATGCATCAATGCATAGACATAAAAAGATCCTTTTAATTCATTCAGATGGACATCTTGCCACACCTTAATGTGAGCAGAAGAGGGTGCTGTATCTCAGATGTTTGCCTAGATTGCCTAATGTAAGGGCATCGAGGTATCAAGCGGTCACCTCAATCCTGCACCTCCCAGTAACCTTGCCACATGCATGTCAAAGATGGTTGCTAGGTGTTAGTTTGTCCTTTGTTGCTTTGTAAAGAATTTAAGATGCCATTACAAAATACATATGACAGCAGCTTGGATTTATGGCACCTTAAATATAGCAAAAATATCCCAAGGCAGTTGATAGAAACATTGAGAAAATTTGACACCAATCCATTTAACGAGGCATTAATCCGAATGATCAAAAGCTTGATCAAAGAGGCAGATTTAAAGGAGTGACACAAAGGATGAGAAAACGCCGAGGGATATGGAGGGAGAATTCCAGAACTTTGGGTTGAGTCAGTTGATGGCTCCCTCATTAACGTCAGAACTTTAAAAAAACAGAATGTGTTTGAAAGTTATTATGCAATAATCACATGCGATATTATGCATTTAGAAGAAAGAGACTGCAACATATTTACTTTCAAAAGACTCATTCATATTAGAGAGATAAATACTTAAATGTGATAGCCAGATTATAAAAATTCCAAAGTCACACTGAAGACCTCAGGTTGAAGTTTCTCATGCCACGTGTGTTGGTTCCCAGAAGATCATCAGTCCATGTGTCTCTGTGGGGTCCGCAATCCGCAGGCATTGCCACTTTCATTTCACTGCACATCGTGTGTGTGTGTATGTGACAAATAAACTTGACTTGACTTGACTTGGTGTCGACATCCCTTCCCTCTGCTCCCAAACTCAGAAATTCGAACAGTTGAAGGTTTCAACGAGTTTAGTTTAGTTTAGAGATACAGTGTGGAAACAGGCCCTTCGGTCCACCGAGACCATGCCGACCAGCAATCATGCCTACACTAATTCTATCCTACACACTCGAGACAATTTACAGGAGGCAATTTACCTACAAACCTGCACGTCTTTGGAATGTGGGAGGTAATCGGAGCACCCGTGGAAAACCCCACGCAGGTCACAGGGAGAATGTACAAACTTCGCGCAGACAGCATCCATAGACAGGAGCGAACCCGCGTCTCTGGCGCTGTAAGGCAACAACTATACCGCTGCGCCACCGTGCCACCCTATGGGTGAATGGGTTGTAGACATTTGTTTCACACTCCCTCCACAGATGCTGCCTGATCCTACACCACGCCACATTTAGGCACTCTGAGTTAGCTCAGCACTCTGTGCTTTATTAACTGAATCCATGCTGCCAGGTGTTAATCTTTCCTCGCAATGACACCACCCCCTCTCCCAAAGATGTGCCTCTGAATCACACGACTGCATGTAGCAGTACAACTGCTGCCTCACCTTCACCAGCAGCCCGAGTTTGATCCTGACCTCAAGTGTTGTCTGCATGGAGTTTGCACGTTCTTCCTATGGCCATGTGTGTCTATCACTCATGCTCCAGTTTCCTCTTTCTACAATCAAAAGATGTGCAGGTTACTTGGCAACTGTATATTGCGCTTATTACGCATAGAACTGGTCAGACTGGGGGCAGGGAGAGGTCAAAGGACTCTGGGGAGAAGAAAAATGGACTGGGATAGAATTTGTGTATAAATAATGGTAGATTGATACAAATGCAGTGAGCCGAATGGCCTGTTTTCCATGCTGTGGTGCTCTCTGACATATAACGTACCTCTGAGTGATAGTATGTGACAAAAGGAATCAAGAGAGAGAGTTCTGTGCATATGAAAGAAAGTTGCAGACACAGGAAAAATAGAAAGGAATGGGGCTGTTCCCGTGCGAGTCAGCATGGACTTGATGGGCTGAATGGTCTTTTTCTGTCTGAAGAAGAAACATTGTCCGTCCATTCCCTCCACAGATGTCTGACCCACTGAGTTCCTCCAGACTCCACCTTCAAGATTCCAGCATTTGCAGTTTCATGTCCCAACCTGTTTCTCCGTTGGTTATTTTGTAATTTTATCCGACTGCTATTGGTGTTTTTGTGGAGGCCATTTTATTTCCAGTTACTGTAGCCTTCTCTATTTGTGCTTTTCTTTCTTGAGCTCTTTTTAAAAATAAGTCTGCCTATACTCGCATCCTTTCAGCTGTTTTCCTACCACATGTCAACCTTATATTCTGAGTCAACTGTATTACTCATCTTCCACTTGCATTTGTCCTAATTTCTCTTAGGTGCCAGCTCTCATTTCTGTTTATTGAAGCTGTCTTCTATTAATAGTGGGTTTCAGAACGCATAATGCATGCCGATGAGCAATATTACACATGTATCTGATGTAAAACATTCAGATGTACAACATTAAATCCCAAGTAACTCAGATGAGATCAGAGACTTGCAGTTTTTGGCACAAATATACAGCCTTCTACTCCGATGCAGCATGTACTAGGAAATGTTTCACCAACTGTCTGATGAATTCATGGCAAACAAGTCTGATGAGCAACTTTAAAGAGTGAGCTCACACTGAAACAATTCCCAAATTGGCCCAAGTTGTTCAGCCCAATATTTCATTTAGAAGAACAGCACAGATGGTGTTTTACACTTATTTTGCCATTTTGAGGTACAAATCAAATGCAAATACATGCTTCTCGACAATCAAGGAAGAGTCACATTTCAAAAGTAAATTATGAAGTACGAATAAAACAAAAATCAAACACATTTAAGGAGATAAACGATTTGAAATTCACTAGTTAAAATATAAATTATCGAGGAATTATTTCATATGTGATTGTCCAAGTGTGCTTCTTTGATAAATCTATAAATTTATGATCTGTTGCCCAATGCATACAGTTACAGAGGCACTAAGATTTTGGTGGAAATGTGAACTACTCTTTACAGGTACAGGAATCAGATGAAAAATCACGATTTTCCTTTTCCTCTTAATAAAAACTGAATTTGTAGCCACCAACACCCAAAGGCTCTCCAGCAAACAAGCCATGCCCTCCTCCTCCGGCCATCTGGCAGGTGGTGCAGAAGCCTGAGGTCCCTCACCATCAGGTTCAGCAACTTCAGGTTACTCTCCTCCAACCAACTGTCTTTTGAGCCGACCTCCACAACCATAATCCAACCGCAGCAATGTAACACTATGTACCACATCTTGCGCTACCATAAACATGTTCTCCAATTGTGTTTTGCATGGTCTTGTTTTTTTCAGTCTTTTTTTCCACTGCCTTGCAGAATTTATGCATAATTTCTGTATAGTTTATGTTTTATGTCTTGTTTGAGTCTGTGATGCTGTCGTAAGTATGTTTTTCACTGGCCTGTATCACACCGCATTTAGGCATAGGACAATGAACTCGACTTGGCTTGAAATATTCCATTAAATCTTCCTAATAAAGATGAAATGTTATTGAGTTTGGCCTCATCAAACCCTTTGAAGGTTTGAGTGGATCTCGAGTAACAGTCCCACAAACACTTGAAGGGCGTATTGTTTCAGAATATATTACCTAGTCAACACTATGAATGTAAAGACATAATGATATTACAAATGTAAAGCCATGTACTGTTTTGTACATATTAAAAAACATAAACATACATGTTTTGTTCATTACTACAGTTTAACATTAAAATGTAAAAAGTAGTCCTTAGTCTGAAGAAGGGTCTCGACCCTTCTCTCCCATTCCTTCTCTCCAGAGATGCTGCCTGAGTTACTCCAGCATTTTGTGTCTACCTGTAGTCCTTATTCAACCCTGACTGCCAGTGCCGTCACACTGTGACCACATGGGTCTCCTCCCACATCCCAAAGATGCGTGGGTTTGATGATTCCCAGGCAATGTTAAATCTAGAACCGAGTGATCATTTTTCTTCAAATTTACAGCATCACTGGCTGTTCCACGATCTTCATGAGTGGCAAGGGCGTTTTGTTTAAGGTAGGTGCCAAAACTACTGAGTATGACACTATTGAATGTTTAGTTACTGAGAATGTCTGAACAGGTTTGTTTAGTGCTGATTTTTAAAATTCTGAATAACGATTAGTTCTGCAAAAGAAATTCATGCTAAGGTCACACTGAAACTTGGTGCAGCCAACGCCAAGGGTCTGTGGGGGAGGACCACAGTCTAGGGTCCTTCTGCTGCTGAACACAGAGGCTCAGGGGACACCTTGCAGAACAAGGGAATGGACCTCACCCCAGGCCCAGAGGATCACATCAGTGGCAAGGGCGTTTTGTTTAAAGATAGGTGTGAACACTACAGAGTATCACACTACTGAATGTATCGACGCTGAGAATGTCTGAAGAGTTTTTGCACAGTGTTTCCTGTGTGCATATCTTTTATTCCGAATAAACTTTAATTTTGGAGGGAAAAAAAAAGGTTCCATGATACATTGATTCACGAGTGCCAGGCTGAAGGTTGCTGCATCTTCTTTCAGTGGAGACATTAAACATGCGCATTGTCTGGTGTTTCAGGTGGGCATAAAAGATCTGATGGGACTATAATGAAGAGGAGTGAATGAATTATGCCCAAAGATAGACACAAAATGCTGGAGTACCTCAGCGGGTCAGGCAGCATCTCTGGAGAAAAGGAATAGGTGACGTTTCAGGTCGAGACCCTTCTTCAGACTGAGAGTCATAGGAGAGGGAAACTGGAAGTACATAACATATTAGAGTGGGAACCGATGGCCAAGGACCCCACAAGTTGGCTGGGGAAGAGGTGATAATGAAGGGATACGAACAGTGAAACTAGCAGGATGACTAGGATAGGGGAGAGACAGAGAGGGGGGAATGCAAGGGTTACTTGAAATTAGAGAAATTAATAGTTCAGTTGAGTTTAGTTTATTTAAACCGCTCATACTGTAATATTCATACCGCTCCAGCATGTTATGCCCAAAGTCTTACCAATGCTTAGGCCCCAGTTCTGGCTGATATTTACCACCCAATGTCATCAAAAGAAAAACTACGTTGCCATAACAATTGTTTCTGGAGAACTGCTGTGCACAAGTTGACTGCCATGGCTCCTACATTAGAATGGGACTAGAGGGTGTGAGCTATAGGGAAAGGTTGAGTAGGCTGAGTAGTTCCATGGAGCGCAGGAGGATGAGTGGGGATCTTATAGAGGTATACAAAATCATGAGAGGAATAGATTGGGAAGATGCACAGAGTCTTTTGCCCAGAGTAGGGGAATCGAGGATCAGAGGACATAGGTTCAACGTGAAGGGGAAAAGATTTAATAGGAATCCATGAGGTAACGTTTTCACACAAAGGGTGGTGGGTGTATGGAACAAGCTGCCAGAGGAGGTAGTTGAGGTTGGGACTATCCCATCGTTTAAGAAACAATTAGACAGGTCCATGGATAAGACAGGTTTGGAGGGAAATGGACCAAGCGCAGGCAAGTGGGACTAGTGGAGCTGGGACATTGTTGGCCGGTGTGGGCGAGTTGGGCCGAAGGGCCTGTTTCCACATTGTATCACTCTATGACTCTATGACTCAAACAGTGACGAGATTTTAATAACCCATTGTTGGTTGTAAAACATGCACATGGAAGCCCTCTAAGCTTTGTATGAGAAGAGACAGAAATGAATGTATTTTTCCTTTTTGACATTTGTGATGTCTACTTAGCTTCACTCTGTGTAGATGCCAATCCCCATTCAATTACATTCAGTTCTACAGTGAAGGATAACATATGATCCATACTGCAACAAAGAAGTGTCAAGGATGCTGAAGGAAACAGATGATGCAAATTGCAAGATAAAATGACAAACTTTTTTTTTTAAATTTATTTTTTACAGACAATCTAATTATCTATATTTTTCAATTACTTTACCATTTTCCCCCACAGTTCTTCACCAAAATGAAATTCTACAGGTTTTACATTAAGCTTGGGTTTTTTTCTGATGTATGCACGTTCTGACATTAAAGCTGAGCCACCAAGTAGACGAGGAACTAACTCGCCCATGCAGTGGTCAGCTAGTCTGATCTTTGGATAAACATGGCAGGGCTGTCAACCTGGGTTAATCATGAATGGACCAATGGCAATTTAGTAATTAACATTATAACCAAAGCTTTAAGTGATGTAACAGAGTCAGAAATCAGAAAGAATCAATTTAAGGGCGGTACGGTGGCGCAGTGGTCGAGTTGCTGCCTTACAGCGCTAGAGACCCGGGTTCGATCCCGACTACGGGTGCTGTCTGTACGGAGTTTGTACGCTCTCCCCATGACCACGTGGGTTTTCCCTGGGTGCTCCGGTTTCCTCCATCAGTCAAAAGTTTGCAGGTTGTGGGTAAAAATTGTAAATTGTTCCTTGTTATCCTAGTGTGTAGGATAGTGCGAGTCTACTGGGGTCACTGGTCGGCGCGGACTCGGTGGGCTTAAGGGCCTGTTTGTGTGCTGTACCTCTAAACTAAACTCAACGTCTCAACAGAACACAGGATAACTGTTTGTGGAGTTTACTCACAGCTTGTTCGTCGAACTTTGAGTCATTTCAATTAGTTGCCAAACAGGGAAAAACAGAGCACGAATCAAGGCAAGGCAAACCTTGGATTAGAATGGTCCTTGCCAAGAAAACTATGTTATAAACTTGTTTTTCAGATGAGCGTTGGAGTTATGGTCCTGAAACTCTTGCACTTGTTAGCTGCCCAAAGCCCCCTGTAGCTCTGCCAGCTGCTATTTAGAACAAGCATTGTCTGTGCAGGATATGGTGCTCTCAATTCTGTGTGCCTCGCGGACACGGGCTCACTTAGAAACCTTGCTGTGATGGCAACGGCAATGTGCATGTGCAGTGTTTTGGGCGTTGGTTAAACTCAGAGCCTTGTGATCATTTTTCTTTAAGTTTACCACTTTATTGACTCTCGCATGATGCATCGATTGTGCTTGGTGTTCTAAACAGAGCAGCCAAGAGGCAAAATCGACCATGAGGAGAAAACATAGGGTGAATGCACAGTCTTTTACCCAGGGTAAGCAAATCAAAATCAAGAGGCAACATGTTTAAGGTGAGTGGGGCAAGATTCAATACGAACCTGAAGGGCAACTTTTTCACTCAGAGGGTGGTCAGCACATGGAACGAGCTGCCTGAGGAAGTAGTTGAAGCAGATACCATAACAGCATTTGAAAGACATTTTGACAGGTACATGGATAGGAAAGATTGAGATGGATACAGGCCAAACATTTAGCAATTGGGGCGTCTTGGTCGGCGTGGACGAGCTGGGGTGAAGGGCTCGTTTCCGTCCTATATGACTATGTCAGTGGACAGTACAAGCTCACCAACGCTAACACAGAGATGGACCAAATTGCCAAATCTGTAAGCGGTGAATAAAAGGGCCAATTTACAGCAGCCAATTAACTTTTCAAACTGCACATCTTTGGGTTTGGGGGCGGGGGGGTGGAAATGGAGCACCTGGAGGATTTACATGCCGTGACAGGGAGACGTCACAGCGACAAGCATTGAAACCGGGCATTGGGTGCCCAGCCTGAGAAGGCGGGTGTAAAATGCTGTGCTTGAGGTATTCACGTCCACTATTTTGGGGTATTCACGTCCATTTTTCCTTCTGGTGCCAGAGTGTCACAAAAAGACACTGCATGGAGGCAGGCCCTTCAACCCAACCAATCCACACTGATCATCAATTGGTAATGATATCTGTGTTGATTTGTTATTGCGGATATGGTGAAAAACTTTGTTTTGCAAGCTCATGGACAAACGAGTGCAAACACAGGGACAATAGGTAGCGCGTAAAGAGAAAATCAACGTAGTTCAGAATATAGAATGACAGCGACAGAGACAGAACAGACTGAAAAAAAACTGCAAGGGATGCAACAAGGTGGATCTTAAGATCAGGAATACATAGAGTCATAGAGTGATACAGTGTGGAAACAGGCCTTCGGCCCAACTCGCCCACACCAGCCAACCATGTCCAAGCTACACTAGTCCCACCTAACTGCACTTGGTCCATATCCCTCCAAACCTGTCCTTAGCTTATGAGAGGACTGTTCAAGTGTTTGACAAACAGCGTCGATGAAGCTGCTGTTGTTGACTTTGGTGGTACATACTTTCAAGTTATTGTATGTTTTTCCTGATGGGAGAGGGGAGAATGACCAGGGTGGGAAATATAGATGGAGTCAATGGGGTGGGGAGGCTGGTTTGTATGGTGGACCACCCATTACACTAATCCAACATGAATCTCATCTTTAACAAAGACTAAATATATGTAAAGCTTGATTGTAATCATGAAGAGTCTTTTCAATGACTGGATAGTGCGCAACAAAAATATTTTTCGCTGTACCTCGGGACATCTGACAATAATAAACAAAACTATATTAATCTATCTACGATTCATGAGTCATAGAGTCACACAGTGTGGAATCAGGCCCTTCTGCCGAATTTGCTCACACCGACCAACTTGTCCCATCTACACTAGTTCCACCTGCCCGCGTTTGGCCCATATCCCTCTAAACCGGTCCTTTCCATGTACCTGTCCAAATGTTTCTTAAATATGCCTCAACTACCTCCTCCGGCAGGTTGTTCCACCGCCCTCTGCGTGAAAAAAGTTACTCCTCAGGTTCTTATTAAATATTTCCCTCCTCACCTTCAACCTATGTCCTAAAACCTATGCCCTGTGGCTTGGGGGAGAAAAATAAATCCAAATTTGAATCTGAAACATCTTTGTCATGGTGTGCTGCAGACACGGTGATGTTGAGCAATTTTGCAAAGAAGGATAGTCTTCTGCAGGTGAATCCATTATACTGCCTGGTGCTTTTAAATCAAGCAGAGTATGATCAGAGCTCTGGTAATGCTTCGCTCCCAGATAACACACCAGTGTAATTGAATTCTGACAACATCTTTACAAAGTGATCTTGGTAAAAAACTATTATTTATGTGCTATCGTGACACTATCATTTCTGAATCCATGTTGGCCAGCAGTGGTCTCCTAAGCACATAAATTCTTCTCGGGTTCAAAAGCTTAGACCCTACCTCCAATTTTCAAGCCAGTGTTTACCGAGCTATCAGGTGTTCCCTGTGAACAAACAGCTCCCTTCTTCGCCCTGGTAGATTCCCCTTTTTCATCTATCCAAGGCTTATCAAAAACACAATTTAATTACAGCTCCCAAAAAGTGTAAACACAGCTTCTTTTTATCTTGTGATACATCTGGACATGTAGACAATGTGCTAAAACAAAATAAATCTGCCCTGACAGTCACATCAAAGGGTTCAGCCAAGGGCTTGCAGCTACTTAATGCATTGGAATGTTGTTGCTAGGCATCAGCCTGCAACCTATCAGACCTATAAAGAAGAGTTTTCTTTACAGTGGTTTGCTAAAAGTGAGAGAATGGGAACTAGGAAGTGAAAAAGACTTCGGAATCTTAAGAGATTTAGAAGCTTAAATCAAATAGTTGGGGGTTTCTTCTGCTTTGTCACCAAATTAAAGCTGCCGATTATTATGGTGAAAGATAACAGTATAAACTTGTCGATATTTTCCCTTTTGGGCTCCCTGTCACTTTCGAGGAGACAGGGTTTCTTGTTAAAGCCATGTACTTACATGTACAATCAGTTGAGAGACAAGAGATGTCGAATAATGTGCTTGGCCTGTGTAGCTGGAGAATGATGAGGGATGGGAATCTCGAGTCCCAATACTTAAAAGCCACTTTATCAGTTGAAAGATGAGCTAATGGGTTTAGAACATCAGAATTCTAATGCGACTGACTAGTTATTTTGGAAAATGCTGCAACAATAACACATTCCATTTGTACAGCAGCAAAACAGCTTCAGGATCAGTCACAGGAGCTTCACAGACTAATGCAAGGAGGTAGAAAGACAAAAGGTTAAAAATCAAGATTGATAGCAAAGAGTAGGAAGGAACTGCAGAAACTTGATTACACCGAAGATAGACATGAAATGCTGGAGTAACTCAGTGGGTCAGGCAGCATCTTTGGAGAGAAGGAATGAGTGAAGTTTCGGGTCGAAGGCATCAAACTCTACCACTGCTCAACCGTGCCGCTCCAGTGGTATCAGAGTAAGTCGATGCTCAACTCCGTGGTGACATGCGAATAAAAATCTATGGAATACTGTTGACCTCTGAGATCTTTCCAAAATGGGAAAAGTAGGGAAAGTCTCCACTGCTTCGCCCAATTTAAGCATCTTAATCACCTTTTGGAGAAGTTGGCTCAATTGGTTGAAAAGTGAGATACTGCTGAATTAAGAATAATATTTTTATTTCTTTAACTAGTACACAAAGCTCTGCGTATCTGCATAACTGCATTGTGGATTATAAAGATGATTTATTAAAGACAGTCATGTTCTTTGTAAAGATTGCTTGTTGAGTCAGCTTTGCCCTTCCGCCTTGTGTTTTGAATACAAAACACCTCAATATTTGCTTCCCCATCCTTGTATTTACAGCCACGTCCTTTCTTTTTAATTAGCAATGTAATGACAGACAATTTGACAGTGTGATTGTATCACAATGTGATTCCTATTTAAAATTATGAGCCAGAAGAGGATGTGAAAAGAAACTGCAACGAAGCAAGATGAAATCCATCCTGGTTGGCAGGTGGGAAGGGACCAAGAAACAAGCTGGTGGAGGTCATAAAGTGCTGGAGTAATTCCAGGACTTTGGATCCTTTTTTCTGTAAGCCAGCATCTGCAGTTTCTCGTTTCTACATTTAAGCTGCCGGAGGACCCTGTTCCTTAAATACCTCCAGTGATCTAGCCTCCACAACCCTCTGGGATAGTGATTTGTAGGCACTCTTGACAAGAATGGGGAGAATTGGCCAGAAGGAGAATGGAACCATCACCAAGGTCAACAAAAGTAGTTGCCAAGAGCTGCAAGACAATCACTCAGAATAACTGACCCGATGACGTATATTAATTATCTGTAGGGAAATACTGCTTGAATCTAGTTGCCGAACCGTGTTTAGGAACAAGGATGTTGTCACAGAATATATGGACCTAAATCAAAGAATATTATAGTCGTACGACATGGAAACAGACCTTTCGGCCCACCAAGTGGGCGGCACGGTGGCGCAGCGGTAGAGTTGCTGCCTTACAGCGAATGCAGCGCCTGAGACTCAGGTTCGATCCTGACTACGGGCGCCGTCTGTGCGGAGTTTGTACGTTCTCCCCGTGACCTGTGTGGGTTTTCTCCGAGATCTTCGGTTTCCTCCCACACTCTAAAGACGTACAGGTATGTAGGTTAATTGACTGGGTAAAACGTAAAAATTGTCCCTTGTGTGTAGGATAGTGTTAGTGTGCGGGGATCGCTGGGCGGCGCGGACTCGGTGGGCCGAAGGGCCTGTTTCCGCGCTGTATCTCTCAAGTCTAAAAAAAATCTATATCTCTAAAATCTAAGTCAACACCAACTACCAACCAGATACCTTAACCCCATTTTTAAAATTCTCCTTGAATTGCCAGCGATTCACCCTAGATTCCACTCGATACCACGGGTAATTTAAAGTGACTAATTAACCTGCTAATGTACATCTTTGAGATCTAGCAGGAGATCAGCGCACCGGTAAGAAACCCACAAAGTCAGGGGAAGAACACGCAAACTCCACATCGGCAGCACCCGAGGCCAGGATTGAATTCGGGTCTCTGGTGCTTCAAAGCAATAGCTCTGCTAAATGTGCCACTATAATTTTGCTCAAAATCACAGAGAAACAGTCTCATGGTGAATAAAGTTGTTGGATACAGTACACATACACAGGCATTTGGGAGATATGGCTTTGTAAAGTCACCAGTTACAGTTTTGTGTTTGTGTTTCAATTCAATTCTAAGCCACCCCTTTAGGAAGCTTTACTCAGTGGGAGAAGTTCAACTCAGAACTGCAGTCTTGTGCTCTTAATGCCAACCTCTGTCAATGAGAAAGGATGCAAAGACTCCCAATAGTTCAAAATATGTTCTCCTTGAAATTCACAGAGACGAATCAAAAATCACAGACATCAGCAAAAATCTGTGAAGTGAGCCTCTAAATCCTAGCATGATGTCACTGATATTTTTGGTGCCGGGGTAAATTAACATTACATTCTCCCCAAATGGAGCCTAGTTTACTGGCCCATCATTTTTGTTTTCCATTTCTCTCTCACTTTAATCCTCCGCTTTACTTCTCAATGTTCTACTTCACATCGAGTGCATACGGCAAATAAAATCTCTTGAAATTATCCCCTCTACTTTATTCATCATCACCAAAATTGGATGTTATAATGAAAATTATAGTGCCTTGGTAACGATACATCCAGACCATTAACTTTCCCAATTTACCCATGTCACATTTATCAGCGCATTTAAAGCTGATTTGTTTCTCTGCATGTGTAGGAAAGAACTGGAGATGCTGGTTTAAATCGAAAGGAGACACGGGCAGCACGGTGGCGCAGCGGTAGAGTTGCTGCCTTACAGCGAATGCAGCGCCGGAGACTCAGGTTCGATCCTGACTACGGGCGCCGTCTGTACGGAGTTTGTACGTTCTCCCCGTGACCTGCGTGGGTTTTCTCCGAGATCTTCGGTTTCCTCCCACACTCAAAGACGTACAGGTATGTAGGTTAATTGGCTGGGTAAAATGTAAAAATTGTCCCTAGTTTGTGTAGGATAGTGTTAGTGTGCGGGGATCGCTGGGCGGTGCGGACCCGGTGGGCCGAAGGGCCTGTATCTCCCTAAACTCTAAATCTAAAATGCTGGAGTAACTCAGCGGGACAGGCAGCATCTCTGGAGAGAAGGAATGGGTGACGTTTCGGGTCGAGACCCTTCTTCAGACTGAGAGTCAGGGGAGAGGGAGTCAGAGATGTGGAAGGGTAAGGTGTGAAAACAAGACATCAAAGGGGACAAAGTTCAAAGAAAATGTAGAATAGATCATTGTTAGCGAGCGGAAGGTAATAACGAAGCATACAGATATAAAATATAATCAGGAAGACAGGCAGACTGGTCGGAGAACTAAAATTGGGGAGGGATTGAGTGAGAGGGAAAGCTCGGGTTACTTGATGTTAGAAAGGTCGATAAGAGATGTGCTTAAAATCCATTCCTCATGAACCTACTTCATTGCCACAACCACCAAGACCTACAACAACTGAACAACCAACATTTAGAAAGAGTTTGACAGTAAAGGTGAAACAGTTGTTTACTTCAACACAAGCAATTATGATGAAGGTTGATCTGTGGAATTAACAATAACATGACATGTCTCAGAGAGAACCTCCCTTTGCTTCAGGTCAGGACCTAGTTGAACCTGACAAGCAAATATTTCTTCATGATCAATGGTGCAAATCAGCCTTTTACTAGACCTTGTTAGTTATGAACAAGTTCAGGGACCAAGATGAGGAATTCAGATTAAAGCAGTGATAAATCAGCTTCACCACAGCACTTTCTTCAATTTCACAAATCTCCAGTGAGATGCAAAATACGCTATAATTCTTAATTTAGATTGAATTTATCAAGGCTCTGTTGATTGGCATGAATGAATGTTCACCAAACAACCAAAGCTGAGAAATGGTTAAATCCTCAACACCAATTGGGTGAGTATGTGATGAGGAGACTGAAAGAAGAGGAGTTGGGAAGACAGGGAGGTTTAGTTTTGATGGTCCAATCGTGAGGATGTGCCCAATTTCCATTCGCATTTGCCTTCAAAGCAAAATAATTAGAGCCTCATTATTTTTTTAAAAATCAGACTGGTAATAGTCTCAATTAGGGTAGGTGCAAGGGAAATCAAATTATTCCGAGCCCTCATGAGGGATTGAGTGAGCAACTACTGATTAGCATCAGTGGGCCCAGATGGAAGGTGTGTGTGTGTGTGTGTGTGTGTGTGTGTGTGTGTGTGTGTGTGTGTGTGTGTGTGTGTGTGTGTGTGTGTGTGTGTGTGTGTGTGTGTGTGTGTGTGTGTGTGTGTGTGTGTGTACACATGTACACGCAGGTGTGTGTGTGTGCGCGTGCATTCATAAGTTCGCAGAGGAGTGCAAAGTCAGGCATGAGCAGTTCCTGCAGCTTAATAGTCCAAGTGCTGGGGAGTAACTCAACTGCCAGTCCCACATTGGGCTAACCAGCCACCTCAGAACCTGCTGACGTCATCCTTGAACTCTAGGCACTGGCTCAGAAGATGATTGTGTCTTTAAAAAGTAACTACTCACTTTTATCAATCTGTCAAAAATACACAAGTCCTTTCCTCGATTTTTTCCCAATAATTTCCACATTTCCACTTCCCAATATTCCTGCTGCTGTCATCAGTTTTTCTGCTTTACATTTTTTAGATTTTAGATTTAGAGATACAGCGCAGAAACAGGCCCTTCGGCCCACCGGGTCTGCGCCGCCCAGCGATCCACGCACATTAACACTATCCTACACACACTAGGAACAATTTTTTTTAATATACATTTGTCCAGCCAATTAACCTACAAACCTGTACGTCTTTGGAGTGTGGGAGGAAACCGAAGATCTCGGAGAAAACCCACGCAGGTCACGGGGAGAACGTACCAAGTCCATACAGACGGCGCCTGTAGTCAGGATCGAACCCGAGTCTCCGGTGCAGCATTCGCTGTAAGGCAGCAACTCTACCGCTGCGCCACCGTACCGCCCTTTCCCAGTGTCCGAATGATGAGTATTTGTCACTTCAAATGCAGGGACATCAGTGCAAACTCTTGTCCTGATATTTCAGTACTTGAGGGGTTACTGTAATGTCAGTGGTTCATTGTACACCCAAGACACTGTTTGTCTTTTCAGAAGGAATAAAATATTCTGTGGCATCTCTCCTGGAGTGACAAGAATGTTCTCCCAGTGTCTTTTTTTAAATCACAGTGGCAGCTTTTCTGTTACTTCTCTCTTTTCTGTTTTTGGGTGCATTGTTACTGGTTCATGGCTCCTCATATTATAGGAACAACAACAATTCCAAAAAAAAATCCTGAGTTCTGATACAAGAAGAAATTGCCATGTGAACAGGGACAAAGGATGTAGTCAAAGACTCCTTGGAAAAAACATTATTCCCCATGGACTCTTGGGAGTCTGGCCCTTGCTCACTCAAAATGGAGAACGAGCATTCAGGATGGTATTGAGAGGTTCAAGGGCATGCAGCAGGAACACGCAGACGTCCTGCATAGGTCTAGAAGGATGCATTTCCTCACATCCGCCCACCAGCCTTGTCCACCCCAACTTGTCTCATCCATGGAAGAATCAAGAATTCCCATGTTGGTCCAATCCAACGAGCCACGTTGGAGCTATTAAAATCAGAGTAGAAGAAAGGCACAAAAGGACAGAGTGCAGGAGAAACTTAACAGGTCGGACAACATCGTTGGAGAACATGGATAGGTGACGTTTTGCATCGAGACCCTACTTCAGATTTAAGAAAATGGCTAAACTGGAGAACTCCATGTTCACCAGAGATGTTGCATCTCTGGAGAGAAGGAACGGGTGAAGTTTAGGATCGAGTCTGAGGATGGGTCTCCACCCAAAACATCACCCATTCCTTCTCTCCAGAGATGCTGTCTGTCCCGCTGAGTTACTCCAGCATTTTGTGTCTATCTTCGGCTTTATCTGATAATTGGCTGCCCTTTAAACTCTTTGCGCATACAACTGATGAGCAATGAGTTTCCTTCGTGTTAATCATCTGAGAACTTGTCAGATGACCAAACTCATCTCTGCCACAAAAATTACATTTTCTACCTTTAACACATCTCACAAATTTTCTGTTAATTGTCATCTGTCCTAGAATGTGATAACATTCTTGAGAATTGTTTGAATTACAGTGTTCCAGGTACATGGAGAATATTCTCATGCAACGGTAATGCTATTGAATGTCAGACCTTAGACACTGTCTTGTTGGAGATGGAACTCTGTGGTGCAAATTAATTTATCAGGTTTTTCAAACTTACGTAATTCTGAGTGACATTCCTAGTGCTGAGTTTTGAAGGCAAGTCCAACTTTCCAAATCTATGGGAAACCCTGACAATTCCATAAGTACAATGATAGGAATTATACAGTAATGCTAGTTAGTTTATTCACACCAGGGAACAACTATATTATTCCAAGAATTGAAGTGATAAACATTAACATCAGACAATCTTCAAGCTTAACTCAGTATCAGTTCCCTAGCATGACAAATGATGCTCAAAAAGCAATGTTATTATGTAAAAAGCCTGCAAAGAAATCTTGCTTTCCATTTTCTGACATTCAGATGTATTGTATGACTCATCAATAACTTTAGCCAATGCATTTTATTCTTGATTCTGAGCCAGGGAGGATATTCCAGACAACTCTTTGGACAAGAGGCTTTAGTGCCCTTGTTACATCTTCATCACTTAAAAGCATAAATTGGAGCAGGAGTTGGAAGAAGTGTATCCACCATAAAAGAGCAGCAATTATCATCTTTCATTTTTTTTTATGTTGCCAGTTGCTTCCCCTCCACCACTGCTGAAGATCTTGGCCTGTATTGGGATATAATGAAGTGACCCGACCAAAATGTCATCCATCCATTTTCCCAGAGATGTTGCCTGATCCACTGAGTTACTCCAGCATTTTGTGTCTATCTTTGGGATATAATTTCCTGGGTATTTCACTCTGGTATCAGGGCCGGCCCACTAACACTACCCTACATACATACACTAGGAACAATTTACAATTTTACCGAAGCCAATTAATCTATAAACCTGTATGTCTTTGGAGTGTGGGAGGAAACCAGAGCACTCGGAGAAAACCCACGCAGGTCACGGGAAGAACTTACAAACTCCGTACAGACAGCACCCGTGGTCAGGACCGAACCCAGGTCTCTGGTGCTGTGAGGCAGCAACTCTACCACCGTGCCACCGTGCCGCCCAGTACATATCACTGGGAGCAACCTGGAGTTATGACCCTTGAGGTCCTGCTTTTTAAAATGTTGTCAAACTCTGCAGAACCTCATCTCGTTAGCTGCCTGTATCTGTTGTGACTTTCAGCTACTCTCCTTCCCACCCCCCTGAAAATGTTCTGCAGCTCTGGCACCAAGGAGACAACACACCATCTTGGAGTCTCGCTTGCTGCTGTAAAATCTCCTATCTGCCCCCCTAACTAACGAATCTCCTGTCCTTATCACCTGACTGCCTGACTTCACCATTCCCCACTGTGCCTCAAGAGCTACTCCCACCACCACAGACCTGACTGCAGCTACTGCTCTTTCCTCACCGGTCATCCTCGGTCAGTTTACAACAGTTCATATTTGTTTTGGAGAGGAGTAGCCACGGGGAATTGCTGCACGCTCTGCCTACTCCCTTTCTCGGTGGGGACTCAGCGCGACCACCTTCTATCTATGATGTTCTCAGCCTCCTGCACGATCCCCAGGTCATCCAGCTGCTGAGCCAGTTCCCTGATGCGGTCAGTAAGGAGCTGCCTCCCACAGTGAGAGTGGTCAGGGACACTGGAATTCTCCGCGACTTCCCACATCCTGGTGGGGGAAGTATACAAATGTCTTGGCTGCCATCTCCACTGCGCCAGACAAAGGAAGATTCACCAAAAGACAGAAAAACACAAACTGTGCCATGTCCCTCTTCACCAAAGCCTCTCCCAAATCAAGCCTTACCATCCACAAAGTAGTTGCTCATCCACAAAGTAGTTGCTCATCCACAAAGTAGTTGCTCCTCCACACATTCGCTCCACGAGTGCCTGCCTTTGTCTACACCCCCACAAGGAGCAGTCACTCCAGGATGCTAACTGTTCCCAGCTGCTCAACTGGACCTGAACTTGTTAACTGGTGTTTTTTTGGGTTTTTTTAAAGCCCCACTCGTCAGCTCCTGCTTTCAGCTGCCCAGCTGATGACGACCTCGTTAGCTGTTGATTGAAGAAGCTGCAGGTGCTCGTTTACAAAAAAAGACACAATATGCTGGAGCAACTCAGCAGGTCAGGAGATCACAGATTGCTGATGTTTAACACACTTATACTCCTCACTCTGACTGGACACACCCTCAGAAAACCTGCCACAAACATCACCCGGCAAGCCCTGAAATGGAACCCCCAAGGAAAAAGGAAAAGAGGTTGCCTTAGGAACAGCTGGAGAAGAGGTGTCCGGGCAGAAATGTCTGGGAGTGGCTCAACTGGGGAGATCTCGAAAGAACCACCAACAACCGAGTGAGGTGGAGGACATTTGTCAATGGCCTATGCTCGCTAGAGGAGCCAAGGGCTTAAGAAGAAGATGAAGAGACTCCTCTCTCTGATATACATCAATGATATCCCCTCTTAACTCCTCCACTCAACGCAAACCTGGCTTTCCTCATAACTACATGCTCTATCCTAGGCATCATCCTGATCAATCTTCACTGCACCTTGTTTAGTTTAGTTTAGTTTAAAGACGCTGTAGGCCCGGACGCTGTAGGCCCTGATGCTGTAGGCCCTGTAGGCCCGGACGCTGTAGGCCCAGGGGCCACTGTAGTCCTGGACAGTGTAGCAACCCGCCTCCCGGCCCGGGCGGCCACCATTGGTGGAGCGGGAGCACATGGCTGCTGGCTAGGTGACGTCACCCTTTGTCCCTTATTTGGGAGTGAGGAATTTGGCAACCATACTCGAATGCAACCTACAGAAGTCAATTAACCTACAAACCTGTATGTCTTTGGGATATGGGAGGAAGCCAGAGCACCCAAAAACCTACACGGTCACAGGGAGAACGTATAAACTCCACAGAGATAGCACCTGTGGTTAGCATTGAACCCAGGTCTCTGACACTGGGAAGGCCAAAGCCTGACAAGTTGTAGGTGGAAAGACACAAAATGCTGGAGTAACTCAGCTGGACAGGTAGCATCTCTGGAGAGAACGAATAGGTGACGTTTCGGGTCGAGACCCTTCTTCAGACATTGTCGGTGGATGTTTGAACATTGAATTCTCTAATTCAAAGTAATTTGCTCCTCTCCTCTCTCCTTCCCTGTGCTCCACCCTGCCCAGTGTGCACATATTTCTCTCATTGTCCTGCCCCAGTTACGATGCTTTTTTACCTGCCTTCCTTTCCTCATGTGTGAGTGGGAAGATGCATGGCAGATGCAGTTTAATGTGGATAAGTGTGAGGTTATCCACATTGGTGGTAAGAATAGGAAGGCACAGTATTATCTGAATGTTGTCAAGTTAGGAAAAGGGGACGTACAACGAGATCTGGGTGTCCTAGTGCATCAGTCACTGAAAGGAAGCATGCAGGTACAGCAGGCAGTGAAGAAAGCCAATGGAATGTTGGCCTTCATAACAAGAGGAGTTGAGTATAGGAGCAAAGAGGTCCTTCTGCAGTTGTACAGGGCCCTAGGGAGACGGCACCTGGAGTACTGTGTGTAGTTTTGGTCTCTAAATTTGAGGAAGGATATTCTTGCTATTGAGGGCGTGCAGCGTAGGTTTACTAGGTTAATTCCCGGAATGGCGGGACTGTCGTATGTTGAAAGACTGGATCGACTAGGCTTGTATACACTGGAATTTAGAAGGATGAGAGGAGATCTTATCGAAACGCATACGATTATTAAGGGGTTGGACACGTTAGAGGCAGGAAACATGTTCCCAATGTTGGGGGACTCCAGAACAAGGGGCCACAGTTTAAGAATAAGGGGTAGGCCATTTAAAACTGAGATGAGGAAAAACTTTTTCAGTCAGAGAGTTGTAAATCTGTGAAATTCTCTGCCTCAGAAGGCAGTGGAGGCAAATTCTCTGAATGCATTCAAGAGAGAGCTAGATAGAGCTCTTAATGATAGCGGAGTCAGGGGGTATGGGGAGAAGGCAGGAACGGGGTACTGATTGAGAATGATCAGCCATGATCTCATTGAATGGCGGTGCTGGCTCGAAGGGCCGAATGGCCTCCTCCTGCACCTATTGTCTATTGTCTATTGTCTATGCCCCATATCCTAGTCCCTCCTTCCCCTTTTATCACCCCCATCCCCTTTCACCTATATCCCTCCCTCTGGCTTTGCATTTTACTCAACTTCTCTCCTTATCTGACACACTTGAGTCTGAAGAAGGGTCTCGACCCAAGAGGGTCTCACCCATTCCTTCTCTCCAGAGATGCTGCCTGTCCCGCTGAGTTACTCCAGCGTTTTGTGTCTATCTTCGGTGTAAACCAGCACCTGCAGTTCCTTCCTACCCATTAATTTCTACAACGTGGAAATGCAGATACACAGTGTTAAGACCAGAGGCAGTCGCATACAACAGGCAGTTAATGGCTCATTGCAGTAAGTCCAACATTTCCAACCCAACACTGAATTTGCATCCAAGTGGTAAGGTTGTGTACTTTATACCTGTGCATGCAAACGCTCAGTGAGTGATTTACAGCATTACTTTGCCAGAGGCTAATCTCAAATTCCAGCTTAAACTGAAAGATCTCAAACAGGCAAGTCTTGTGTTGCAGGTCCAGCTGTCATACTGAAGTGTAAAGGGTAGTTTAATAAATCATAGGAAGTTAAAAAAAAACACCTATATATAGTCAGCAGAGCCTACACGTGGGAAGAAAACCACACCGGCTTGCTGTGCTATGTTTTCCCAGGCGATTTTACTTACTTTTCATCATAACACATCTGCTCTTGTGTTTTTTTTAAAACATATTCTTCACAGAGAAAGTTCAGAGTTTCAAAGTCCTGCACTTTTTTTCTTCAAATTAGCTTGGTGGCTGGACAGAGATTTGAAATACCCCTTCTCCAGATCTTGTACTTCCCCGAGAGCTGTTAAGTGCACAAAATGTTGATCTTTTCCATCTCAGAGCAGCATGAAGAACTAATTGGCAGAAGCTCCCATCAAGTCTACTCTGCCATTCAATCATGGCTGATCTATCATTCCCTCTCAACCCTATTCTCCTGCTTTCTCCCCATAACCCCTGACACTCGTACTATTCGTACCCGTACTCATACACATCGGCGAGACCAAACGTAAACTGGGTGATCGTTTCATTGAACATCTTCGCTCAGTCCGCCTGGACCTACCTGATCTCCCAGTTGCTAAACACTTTAATTCCCCTTCCCATTCCCACACTGACCTTTCTGTCCTAGGCCTCCTCCATTGTCAGAGTGAGGTTAAACGCAAATTGGAGGAATGGCATCTCATATTTCGCTTGGGTAGCTTACAGCCCAGTGGCATGAATATTGATTTCTCTAACTTCAAGTAACCCCTGCATTCCCTCTCTCTCTATTCCCCCCCCCCCCCCCCCCACCCAA
Organism: Rhinoraja longicauda; assembly: GCF_053455715.1. NCBI lineage: Eukaryota > Metazoa > Chordata > Chondrichthyes > Rajiformes > Arhynchobatidae > Rhinoraja > Rhinoraja longicauda. Next base: position 17,643,189 of record NC_135987.1, on the reverse strand, counting down.
GTCATACCAGCTTTCATTCTCATCTAGCTACAGCTAACAATGACCTGTTTCCTTTATCATTGCTACTTTTTTGCATATCTTCGATTCATTTGTTCTATTTCTCCCTACATCATCGTCTATATCACTCATTTCCCTTTCCAGTGACTTTCAGTCTGAAGAAGGGTCTCAACCCGAAACGTCACCCATTCCTTCTCTCCACAGATGCTGCCTGTCCCGCTGAATTATTCTAGCATTCTGTGACTATCTTCGGTTTGAAACAGCATTTGCAGTTCATAGAAACATAGAAAATCGGTGCAGGAGTAGGCCATTCGGCCCTTCGAGCCTGCACCGCCATTCAATATGATCATGGCTGATCATTCAGCTCAGTAGCCTGTACCTGCCTTCTCTCCATACCCCCTGATCCCTCTAGCAAAAAGGGCCACATCTAACTCCCTCTTAAATATAGCCAATGAACTGGCCTCAACTACCTTCTGTGGCAGAGAATTCCACAGACTCACCACTCTCTGTGTGAAGAAATGTTTTCTCATCTCGGTCCTAAAAGACTTCCCCCTTATCCTTAAGCTGTGACCCCTGGTTCTGGACTCCCCCAACATCGGGAACAATCTTCCCGCATCTAGCCTCTCCAACCCCTTAAGAATTTTATATGTTTCTATAACATCCCCCCTCAGTCTTCTAAATTCCAGCGAGTACAAGCCCAGTCTATCTAGTCTTTCCTCATATGTAAGTCCCGCCATCCCAGGGATCAATCTGGTGAACCTTCTCTGTACTCCCTCTAAGGCAAGAACGTCTTTCCTCAGATCCTACACGAATCCTTAGCCTGGTCAACAGTAATGTTGCATTAAGTATTCTAAGTTAAATTTGTAGATTACTGCTGGATCTTCTCAAATATATCTTGAACTAAATTAACCGAGGCACACAGTGACAAATCAGTTCATCAGAATCACTTCTGCTGTTAAATTGTTTAATCTCATCAAGCTCTGTTTCCACATTCACTAATAAATCAAGAAGTCTCTGTAAGTGCCACTCCAGAAAGCAATGGATCGTGTGGATATGTAATCCTCACTGCGTAAGCAGCAGGAACATTGCTGGTTAAAAAAAAAATCTTTCATATTAGAGGCAGTGCAGCTGTTAGAACACAACCCTGTGATGAATATCTCATTTCCTATGCATGACATCCATTTCTGGCAAATTATTGCCACATAAATTTCTTGTCAACAGCAACGGCCAATTAATTAAGTTAAAAATTTACTTATGATCACAAGTATAAACCAAATAGAACAGCAAGGCAATTTCCCAGTTAACAAAGCAACTCCAGGTCAGTTTAATGAATAATTTTTAACCCTGTTATCAAACAAAGACAAGCCAATATCTCAGAAAGCTGACAGCAACAAAAAAAAAGCTGATGTTTGTAAAGCCAAAAAAGCCTTACATGCACTGGGACAATGGGAGTGGAAAGTACAAGACACGGAAGATTTTTCTCTGTCGGAAACCATATATGTTATCGGAGAGGGTAATAATCAGAAGGTGCCCATTATACACTTTAACATGAAAGCAACGAACAAAACAACATGAAGTTCAATAAGTACTTGCACAAAAAGAATCAGAGTAAATGTATAATTTGAAAGACTCTTATTATGCACCCACATGCACTCTGCAGAACTGTACACCAATAGACTGGATTGCGATCAACAGCAACGTACAATATCCTGTTCATTTTGAATTTGTCTTAAAGTGGGGTTAATTACTGTTTTGCTTGCTAACCCTCTGCTCTGGTGAATTGCTTAGTTCTTCCTCAGACAGGCCAAGAGCTGAGGCATCTGGTTTGAAATATATTGTGGAACTCTGGTCAGCTGAGAATTTTGCCTTGACAATATTATGTCAAACAATCAAATAACAAGTTGCATTGAACTTTTTTTTTTCCCTGCAAGCTAATAAATTCAAGTGTATTATCAGTGACCCTTTCCATTTTAATAGTGACACATTTCTGGTGAATTACAGGGCAATTTTATCCAACAGGCCATGGGCCAATTTCTTCCTTGTGTGTGAATGTTGTCTCCCACACAACCTCCCAGCCTGTTAATAAATCAATGGAATTGTCACAGTGCACTTGGTTACAGTGCGTCACTGGAGAGAGCAGGATATGTCCGGGTGTAATTCTGTCTATCAAACTAATATATTATATCAGTAGCTTTGTAATCTTCCCCAGTAAGTTATGGAAACCGATACAAAGAACCTGTGTCTTAAAGCAACATGCTCATGAAATGTTAAAATCAATCCCAGGTCGGCACAGTATTTTATTGCTCCGTGTGACACAATCATTGGAGTGCTATTAATGCCACGATGCTGTCAAGGTTCACAAGGTGAAAGAACTGCATTAAAAGCAAAATACTTCCATCAGGAGCCTGCTTAGGTTTCAGAGCAAGGTGGGGGGGGGGGGGCAGGGATTATTGCTGCCCAATAGAATGTGTGAGCATGAAGGTCTTGATCTTCAAACATCTCTTACCTCAGATGACCGATGGTTGTGCTGGCGCAGTGAGACCGACTTCGGGAGCTCCAAGCCACGGGAGCTTCGACCGCCCCAACGCGCGAAGTTCGATCGCCCCGATGCGGGAGCTTCGACCGCCGGCTGCGGGAGCTTCGATCTCCCCGACTGCGGATGGTTCGACTCCCCCGACCGCGGGAGAAAAACGAGGAAAGATTAGACTTTATAGCCTTACATCACAGTGAGGAACATGGGGAATCCGCTGTGGTGGATGTTTATGTTAACTTTTATCTAGTTGTGTGCCTTGTTACTTTTTTGTTTAGGGTGGCTGTATGGTAATTCGAATTTCACTGTACCTTAATTGGTACACATGACAAGAAACTGACCTTGAAACCTTGAAACCATAGACAGTTTCTCAGTATTCCTGACTTCACAACTCCCATACCCAATGCTCAGTAATAGACAGCCTATCCCATGCTCCATCACATGAAGGGATCACCAGGTGACAAAGGAAATTATTCAAGAATTTTCTCAACTTCCTCACTCCCAAATACGGGACAAAGGGTGACATCACCGCCCCGCGCCCCACGTGACCTCACCCAGGCAGCGGCCAAGTGCTCCCGCTCCACCAATGGCGAATGGGTCGAGACCCTTGTTCAGACTGATGTCAGGGGAGGGGGCAGGACAAAGAAAGGATGTAGTTGGAGACAGGAGGATAGTGGGAGAACTGGGAAGGGGAAGGGGAAAGAGAGGGACAGAGGAGCTATCTCAAGTTAGAGAAATCAATGTTCATACCACTGGGGTGTAAGCTGCCCAAGCGAAATATGAGGTGCTGTTCCTCCAATTTGCAGTGGGCCTCACTATGACAATGGAGGAGGCCCATGACAGAAAGGTCAGAGTGGGAGGGGGAGTTGAAGTGCTGAAGATTGGGAGTGGGAGATGAAGTGCTGAGTGGGACATTCACCTGAAACATTGACTGATTCTCTCACCACAGGCGCTGTCTGACCATATCATATCATATCATATATATACAGCCGGAAACAGGCCTTTTCGGCCCACCAAGTCCGTGCCGCACAGCGATCCCCGCACATTAACACTATCCTACACCCACTAGGGACAATTTTTACATTTACCCAGCCAATTTACCTACATACCTGTACGTCTTTGGAGTGTGGGAGGAAACCGAAGATCTCGGAGAAAACCCACACAGGTCACGGGGAGAACGTACAAACTCCTTTCAGTGCAGCACCCGTAGTCAGGATCGAACCTGAGTCTCCGGCGCTGCATTCGCTGTAAAGCAGCAACTCTACCGCTGCGCTACCGTGCCGCCCAGCGAAGCATTTCCAGAACTTTCTATTTTAATGCACATTTGGTGGCCACCTTTATTTGTAAGTACATTTTGTTGGTCTTCAAAAACAACTCCAGTAATTAAATAGTCGACTAATGGCTTTGGCACCCTGTACAGTCAATTTATGTGCCTTTTACAGAGGAAATGATTCACATAAAATGCCCCCCAAATTATTAAAAAAGCTATTTCTACTTTCGACTTTGATCCTATTCCAATCACCTTTAATTGGTGACAGAGTTAAAAGTAAAACTATAATTCTAATCCAAAGAACACATGGAGAATGCTTTAAACTCCATCTGGTCAATCGATGTGCTTACCAGCACATTTTTGACGTCATTCACTGGCTAGCTCTGATGATAAGCAATTTATGAGAATAGACAATAGGTGCAGGAGTAGGCCATTCGGCCCTTCGAGCCAGCACCACCATTCAATGTGATCAAGGCTGATCATTCACAATGATCTGGAAAATGGGAAGAGTACAGAGAAGATTTATCAGGATGTTGCCAGGACGTGCAGGGAAGATTTATCAGGATGTTGACAGGACGTGCAGACCTGAGCTACAGAGAGAGGCTGAGGGATTGGGCAGGCCAGGACTTTATTGCTTTGAACACATAGTGGTCCGAGGGGTGATATTACAGAGGCGTGTAAAACCATGAGGGGAATAGATAGGATGAGTATTTTTCCCAGGATAAGGGGAATCAAAAAGTAGAAAGCATAGGTTTAAGGTGAGAGGGGAAAGATTTAATAGGAACTTGAGGAGCAACTTTTTTCATACAGACGGTGGTGGGAATACATCCAGTCAACAATAAAGGGTACACACAGGAGCCTGCGGATGCAGGAAATTTGAGCATAAAACAAAGTGCTGGAGGAACTCAATGGGTCAGGCAGCACCCGTGGAGGTAAATAGGCACACGGCATTTCGGGTCAGGATCGTTCTTCAGACCGAAAAACTGACCCAAAACATGGTCAGCCCATTTACTTCCACAGATGCTGCCAGACGCACTGAGAACCTCCAGCACTTTATTTTTAGCCATAAACGGGCTTTCTACTTGACGGGGGCAAGATGCAACATCGCGTGCAAAAGGTCACAGATACTGAGCAAGAGCACACATGGTCAAAGCCTTCAGCACTTAATGTGAAGTAAATCCTAAGAACGTAACAGCTTCTAATTTCCCTCCCACAGAGTGCTTTTAAGATTGAAGAAAATGGTTGAGTGGAAATTATTTTTCCGATCTTTAGAGAACAGTCAGTGAATCCTCTCAAACTTTCATGGTGGCATCCAAATGATAGATTTTCATGCCATTGTCTCCTTCTGATGATTCCATTCACTGATCGCTTAAATTACTTCACGGTAAAGTGTTACATCCTCAAAGGGATGACAGCTTCAATAGCTATTCCTAAGTACTATTCAAGTCATTTTCAAGGACAACAGTGTCATTTGCAGTCTAGGTTATTCAGAACCTTAGCAATGATGTGCCTCGTACCATATTGTGTTGGCTGTGTAGCCACACACTGGAGCACACGAACAAAGGGGACCCAGAAAAACAGGTACGGAGACAAGACATGTTTCTGAACAGCTGCATTTGTAAACTCTTTTTTTTAAACTGAGGTTGGTATCTTGCAAGGCAGGGATATTTAAGCATTAGACAGTGGTAAAGTAACTGCCTCGCAGCGTCAGAGACCCGGGTTCGATCCTGAGTTTGGGTGCTATGTGTGTGGAGTCTGCACATTCTCCCTGTGTCTCCTGGTTGCTCAGCATTTTAACTTCCCCCCCCCCCCATTCCCAATCTGAACTTTCTGTCCTAGGCCTCCTCCATTGTCAGAGTGAGACCCAGTGCAAATTGGAGGAACAGCACCTCATATTTCGCTTGGGCAGCTTACACCCCAGCGGTATTTATTTCACAAAATGCTGGAGTAACTCAGCAGGTCAGGCAGCATCTCATGAGAGAAGGACTGAAGAAGGGTCTCGACCCAAAACGTCACCCATTCCTTCTCACCTGAGATGCTGCCTGACCTGCTGAGTTACCCCAGCATTTTGTGAAATAAATACCTTCGATTTGTACCAGCATCTGCAGTTATTTTCTTACAACCCAGCGGTATGAACATCGACTTCTCTAACTTCAAATAGCCCTTGCTTTCCCTCTCTCTCCATCCCCTTCCCCTTCCCAGTTCTCCCACCATTTTTACTGTTTCCGACTGCATTCTATCTGTGTCCCGCCCACTCCCCTGACATCAGTCTGAAGAAGGGTCTCGACCCGAAACGTCACCCATTCCTTCTCTCCAGAGATGCTGCCTGTCCCGCTGAGATACTCCAGCATTTTGCGTCTACATTCGATTTAAACCTGCATCTGCTGTTCCTTCCTACACTCCCGGTGACCACGTGGGTTTGCTCCAGGTGCTCCGGTTTCCTCCCACATCCCGAAGACGCAGGAGTTTGTAGGTTAATTGGGACACTGTAAAATTGACCCAAGTGGCTAGTGAGTGGAGGGGAAAGTGGGATAACAGAGAACTAGTGTGGGTGGGTGATCAATGGTCACCTTGGACTCGGTGGGCCGAAGGGCCTGTTTCCATGCTATGTCTGCAAACTAAACTAACCTCAAAAACATTGAGTCCACACACAATGAATAAAGTATCCCACAGAAAATCAGATCAGTGACCATTATATGTCAATTAGTTGAGGGCATTGTTCAAATCTAACATTAACGTAACATTATAGAGGTTGTACTGCTCCCGAAAGTCCCTGCAGTTTGGAACTGATCAAGGTAGCTTTACTTTCTTAAAATGCTGCCCAATTTTTCATCCCACAATGGGGTTAATAAATTTTCATCTATGAAGGTTTCCATTATACCTAATGTACATTTTAGCAATAACTGTCGTTATTCTCTGTGGTTTCTATTAAGTACTTTCCCCTTCTTTGGCAGTGATACAGAGATGTCTGTCTAATACTTGGGCTGCTCTGTGATTTGCAAAGACATGTTGACATCTCTCATGGAGAGAATCCATCGAATTATGTCTTCGCAGTTCAGGGATTCCATTCAACATATATACATATTTTCTTAAAACACACAAGGAGGTCATTCAGCCCATCCAGTCAATGCCAGCTCCCTCAGCATTTTCCATCAGTCCCATTCCCCACTTACTTCCTTGCAATCAACTGCCCCTCACAATCCCATAAACACCTTGCCCCCTCCCCCATTCTCATACCTCAAGAGTCAAGTGTGTAGGACGGCACCTCAGATGCTGGTTGACACCGAAGGCAGACGCAAAATGATGGAGTAACTCAGCGGGACAGGCAGCCCATCTCTGGGTAGAAGGAATGGGTGACGTTTCGGGTCGAGACCCTTCTTCAGACTGTCTTAAGACACCCATTCCTTCTGTCCAAAGATGCTGCCTGTCCCGCTGAGTTTCTCCAGCTTTTTGTGTCGATCCTCAAGAGGATACATGTCCTCTTGGACATGTGACAGGAGGACTGTCACATGTCCAAGATAAAACAATAAAATTCTTACTTGCAGCAGCACAGCATGTAAACATAGTAGTCTGTAAACAGTATAGTAAACAAGAAAAAAAAGTTTGGCAATTTTAAGGAGCCTATTAACCAACCAGTGTGGCTTTACTACATGGAAGGAAAGCCAGGAATCAAGAGGGAAACCTATGTCATCATATGGAGGACGTGGAACACTCCAAAGACGTACAGGTATGTAGGTTAATTGGCTGGGTAAAATGTAAAAATTGTCCACTAGTGTGTGTAGGATAGTGTTAATGTGCGGGGATCGCTGGGCGGCGCGGACTCGGTGGGCCGAAGGGCCTGTTTCCGTGCTGTATTTCTAAATCTAAAAAATAAAAATCTAAAAATCTAAACTCAACAGAGACCGCTCCTGAGGTCAGGATCAAACCCAGGTAGCAGAAGCTGTAAGGCATCACCACTGACTCCAGTGTTACTGTGTATTACCCTTGAAACTGCCATATTTTGATTTAAAATTTTCTTGATATAATGTTTATGTTCATAAGTCATAGGAGCAGAATTCAGCCATTCGGCCCATCAAGTCTACGCCTTTCAAACATGGTTCTGTCCACCCCTATCAACCACATTCTTCACTCATAGGCTGGTGTGCAAGGCCCCATTGGACGGCAAACATCCTTTGCACCACCTCGCCCAGGATTCACAGCAACTGGGACCTCAACGCCTGTCATCTCGTCACCCTTTCTCCCGTCATGCAGCGACCCTCTGTGGCTCCGGTTTCAACATACTAGGAGCATGGAGAACCAGCTGGGAACAGACATCGCCACCTCCTCAATTCACTGTCGCACCGAACACCACAGCCCCACCCGGCTCGGACATGCCCCCGCAAAGAGAGGGTCGCCCTGAACCGGCTCCGCACAGGGGTCGGCCGGTTCAACGCCAACATGCATCGTTGGGGGTTGCGTCCATCAGCAGCCTGCGTGTGTGGGGCAGACCAGCAAACAGCGCTGCACGGCATTTTCGACTGCACTGTCCTCCGTCCCCCTGGTGGAGGGGTAGACCTCACGGGCCTCGACAACAGCACATTGCACTAGCTACAATGCCTGGAGGGCGTTACATAATTTCTGCTGCCTCAAACGCAAGAAGAAGGAGAACCACATTCTCCTGCCTTTCCCCCGTAACCTTCACTAATCAAGAACCTGCCAACCTCCACTTTAAAAATACCCACTGACTTGGCCTCCACAGCCATCTGTGGCAATGAATTCCATTGGCTAAAGAAATGACTCCTCATCTCCTTCCTAATGGTACATCCTTTTATTCTGAGCCTGTGCCCTCTGGTCCTGATTAAAACATGTGCTATTTTAACCTCTAGCAACATGTCAATACACAAAGATTATATGCAGATTTTATGTTTTATTTGCTATCTTTAAACTTAGAACCACAGTGTTTCAATTTTAATGATCAGCCATGATCACATTAAATGGCGGTGCTGGCTCGAGGGGCCGAATGGTCTCCTCCTGCACCTATTGTCTATTGTCTAATCTTAATTAACTTGTAAACCAACATGTGGCAATACGTTGGTAAAGTTTGCAACAAACACTAGAGATGATTAATATTAATTGTACATTTATTAATTAAACTCTGAGAATTCAGCTCTATACACACACCATAAGTTTAATCAAAGAACTGGATACACAACACCGGAATTTATTTTCTTTGCTTTCAGACAATCTGCCAGCAGACACTCTTGTCTACTGAACTGGATCATGTATGTGCGGCTGTTTCACATGTTAGCTTGAGTTTTCATCAAACTCATTTGGGCATCAACATTGTGTAGGAAAATAACTGCAGATGCTGGTACAAATCGAAGGTATCACAAAATGCTGCAGTGACTGAGCGGGTCAGGCAGCATCTCAGGAGAGAAGGAATGGGTGATGTTTCGGGTCGAGACCCTTCTTCAGACTGATGTCAGGGGAGGGGACGGGACAAAGATAGGATGTTGCAGGAGACAGGAAGACTGTGGGAGTACTGGGAAGGGGGAGGGGAAAGAGAGGGACAGAGGAACTATCTGAAGTTAGAGAAATCAATGTTCATGCCGCTGGGGTGCAAGCTGCCCAAGCAAAATATGAGATGCTGTTCCTCCAATTTGCGGTGGACCTCACTATGACAATGGAGGAGGCCCATGACAGAACGGTCAGACTGGGAATGGGAGGGGGAGGGGGAGTTGAAGTGCTGATCCACCAGGTGATCAGGTTGGTTGAGGCGGACTGACCATCAACATTGCTAAGCTGCAGGATGTAGTTGAAAGATTCAACTTTGCAGTAGACTTTCGAGATACAGCGTGGAAACAGGCCCTTCGGCCCACCGAGCCCGCGCTGATCAGCGATCACCCCTTACACACACACACACTGTCCTACACACACTGGGGACAATTTTTACAATTTACAGAAACCAATTAACCTACAAACCTGTATGTTATTGGAGCGTGGGAGGAAACCGGAGCACCCGGAGAAAACCCACGCTGTCACAGGTAGGACATGCAAACTCCATACAGACAGCACCCGTAGTCAGGATTGAACCTGGGTTTCTGGCACTGTGAGGCAGCAACTCTGCCGCTGTGCCACCGTGCTGCCCAAAAATCAATAAAAAGCAGAAATCAATAATATATTTTCAGATATAAAAATGCTGCATTTTAATATAAATTCTAAATTAATTGGTTACTATTTAGGTATCCATCTAAATACTGCAGCAGGCATCTTTGTTCTGAGAGGTTATCTGACTGGACATTCTTTAGGCCCAAGCATACCCAGAGAACTAAAACGAAACATTTGCTGGCAATTTAAGAAACTGCAGATGCTGGAATCCTGAGTAAAACACAAAGTGCTGGAGGAACTCAGCGGGTCAGGCATCATCTGTGGAGGGAAATGCACAAGCGACGTTGTTGGTTGAGAATTTTCTTCCTTCCCGAACAGATTCCACCATCTGTACCCTTTTATCTCCTCCACTCATCACCTCCAACCTTGGTTACTATTTCCACCATCAATCCACCACCTACTCATCTGCCATTCCACTTCTCCTCTCCTGAATCCATCTATCACTTGCAAGCCCTTTCCCCACCCAATCCTCTCAACACCATCAGCTAGCCTCTGCTCCATCAGTCTGAATAAGGTTCCCGACCAGAAACGTTATCTGTCCATTTCATTCCGCAGATGCTGCTTGTCCCCATAAGTTCCTCTGACCCTTTGTGCTTTGAATGATTTATTGACACAGCCTAATTCTCCAGTCAGATCTAATATGAAATGTGGTCTTCAAATGGTCAACATGAGGATTGAGATGAAGGCTGGCTGGCAAAATGGTAGCAGATCAACTTTGACATGGAGCTGGGAAAACAACAGGAAATATTTAAGGATGACATTAACACTTCTTTTTGGAGTTGATAAGGGTGTCTCATGTTCGAGAGCTGCGAGGAAGTTTGTTCTGCCAGATACACTCATCAACTGGAACGCAACTGAGATACAACACCAGGTGGAATGCAGTTGTACAATGCAATCTGTTTCACATCTTGTTTTCATGTCTCAACAGTACCTTTCCTTCTCCTCCACAAGGGGAAGGGTTGGCTATGCCTCTGCAATATCCTCCCTAAATATTCTCTGGTGCTTTCTATTTGTGCAGCACCTTTGAATTAATATCCCCTGATGCTTCAAAGGGCTATTATCAAAAAATAAAATTGATGCCTTGGCGCAGAAGAAGATGTCAATGAAGAAGGCCAAAAGATTAACCAAAGTAGACTTTAAAAGAGAAATATGAGTCAGATTTTGGGAGCGAGTTCCAGGACTCAAGAATTTGGCAGCAACATCTTTGGTGTCAGTGGGGGAGTGATTAAAACTGGGAATAATCAAGAGTCAAATTTTTGAACAGGAACAGGGAGAATACAACCACATTGTAAAGGATAAAACACACAAGTGCAGGAAAGAGATCGGTAGGTCATGCAGCATCTGAGAAGGAGAGGGCTTGTGATATTTCAGGACAGGATCCTTCTTCAGATCGATGAAGGATCGCAACCTGAAACGTTGTCTATCCTTTCCTCCCCATATGCTGCCTGGCTCGATGAGTTCTTACATCTCTTCGTGCTTTGCTTGATTCCAACATCTGCAGTTTTTTGTGTCTTTATTTTACAGGGAAACGTTGAAGAAGCTAAGATTACAATAAAGATTAGGTGGACACTGCAATGGGGAAAATATATTTTCAGACATGCTGAGCTGGAATAAGTTAAATCATTTTATCATCCATGTTTATCTGATGACAAAAAAATTGACTATTCTGCATCCTATTCAGTAGCACAGTATAATGTCAATATTTGGATCCAAGTTAGAAATCCCTTTAGAACAAAATGGTTCTGAATTTTGAAGTTATAATCAAACCCATTGAGCTGAGTGGGAAAGTAGGTATAAGGGAAGCTCGACACAAAGTGGCTGGAGTAACTCAGCGGGTCAGGCTCTGGATAGAAGGAATGGGTGACGTTTCAGGTCGAGACCCTTCTTCAGGTGTGTACCCGAAACGTCACGCATTCCTTCACTCCAGAGTTGCTGCCTGTCCCGCTGAGTTACTCCAGCATTTTGTGTCTATCTTCGGTGTAAACCAGCACCTGCAGTTCCTCCCTATACACGAGAAGTTTGGATCCCTTGGATCATGATCAGTCTTTCTGAATTACTCTGCAATTACTTCTAAAGTAATGACCAGAGGACATAGGTTTAAGGTGAAGGGGAAAAGATTTAATAGGAATCTGAAAGGTAACTTTTTCACACAAAGGGTGGTGAATGTATGGAACAAGCAGTCAGCACAGGTAGTTGAGGCAGGGACTATCCCAACATTTAAGAAACAGTTAGACAGGTACATGGATAGGACAGGTTTGGAGGGATATAGACCAAATGGTGGTAGGTGGGACTAGTGTAGCTAGGACATGTTGGCCTGTGTGGGCAAGTTGGGCCGAAGGGCCTGTTTCCACACTGTATGACTCTATGACGCTAAGTGTAAGCAGGATCTGCATCAGAATGAATACTGAGCATGTGGGTCTGTATAAGAACAATTACCTTATTATTACAAATAAATAATACTCCCATTCTTGGAAGAAAATAAAGATCTCAATGTACTAACTTTGCAATTGCATTTCACAGCTCTGAATTATGCACCTTCTGAGAGTTATCTCTGTTTACTCGTTCCCTAGCTGCATGGAAGCAGTTATGAAAACAATTGTTATCACACTAGGAGGCTTAATAATATCTTTCCCTGCAAACACAAATTAGTACCATCCAATTAACAAACCATTTTTGGTAACAACATCTGACAGATGGAGATGAAATAAAGTTGGCAACTACCTAGAGATGTGTTTATTCCGCTTGTGTTATTTTACTTCAGTCACCATTGGACTCAAGGTTAACTTGTTTCCACTCTGGTTCTGTTGGTTGAAGCAGTAAATGTCAACCCTGTGGGAATCTGTCAGGAAGGGGAGTTGGGAGATGGAAGAGCAGGCCAGGTGAACAATTTGTGAGGTGGTGCATTCTTTTCACCACTAATGCTGGACTTCCACAGCTTCTGACAAGATACTCATGGCCATCCTGAATCCTCTTCCTCCATTTGCAGCAGTCTTTTGGGCCAAAGATTTCACACCTTTTGGAAGTGAGTATGGGATTGTAGAATCGTTTCCTCTGTCCACTTCATAATCCTTTGCTTTGATGATCTCCAAGCATTCTGTTCCGTTTGGACTTTGATCATAGAGTCATAGAGTTACACAGCGTGGAAACAGGCTCTTCAGTCCAACTTGCCCATACCGATCAACATGTCTCATCTCCATGGTCCTTAGTCCTACCTGCGTGCATTTGGCCCATATCCCTCTAAACCTGTCCTATCCATGTACCTGTCTATATGTTGCGATAGTACCTGCCTCAACTACCTCCTCTGGCTGTCCGTTCCAAACACTCACCACCCTTTGTGCTCCGGCATGCAAACATGGTGGCCTTCCCACTGAAACTGATTGAGTGCATTTACGGCCTCGATGTTCGGAGAGGACACTGATGCTGGTTCATTTTAAATTACAGTGGATTTGGATGATTTTGTGGAGATTGTATTTGTGGTTCTTCCCCCACACTTTGAGATGCCCATTATCGTGGACAATGTCTCAGAAGCTGACAAAAGTTAGAGAACACTGTGACTGGGAGACATTATACACTTCAGCATGTTTAAGGTTTATAACTTTCAATTCTGTTTTCAATAGTGAGGCTAAAGATGATGGTGAGTTTTATTATTATTTCCTCACTTTGAGGTGCCATGTTCTCTAGAGATGCTGCATGACCCACTAAGATCCTCTAGCACTTTGTGTCTTCTATTTATCTGAATACTGGTTTCTGTAATTCTCATGCCACATTTCTTCAGTAAAAGGATATATTTAATAATAATAATATATTCCTTTATTTATCCCACACCGGGGAAATTTGCAGTGTTACAGCAGCAAAGTGGATAGCATGAGATGATTCATTATAAATAAAAGTAAAGACAAGGATAAATTGTCATCATTTACTGTGTATTCCTTAACTGTTACTGTTGACTGGTCTGCTGGGAGCAGTGCTGGTTGTGCAGTCTCACAGCAGAGGGAAGGAAGGACCCCCGATATCTCTCCTTCACACACTTGGGGTGAAGGAGTCTGTCACTGAAGGAGCTACCAGTGCAGTGACAGTGTCCTGCATGGGGTGGGAGTCGTTGTCCAGCAGCGATATTTGGAGTATTATGAACACTTTTGGGCATTATATCTGAGGGAGGATGTGTTGACCCTGGAGATGGTCCAGAGGAGGTTTACAAGAATGATCCCAGGAATGAGTGGTTCCTCAATTGATGAGCATTTGACAGCACCGGGTCTGTACTCGCTGGAGTTTAGAAGAATGAGGGGGGACCTCATTGAAAAGTACCGAATAGTGAAGGGCTTGAATAGAGTGGATGTGGAGAGGATGTTTCCACTAGTGGGAGAGTCTAGGACCAGAGATCATATTCTCAGAATTAAAGGACATTCCTTTTGGAAGATGAGGAGGAATTTCTTTAGTCAGAGGGTAGTGAATGTTAAATTCTACCCTGCACAAGGCTATAGAGGCCAAGTCAATGGATATTTTTAAGGCAGAGATAGATTGATTCTTGATTAGTACGGGTGTCAGGGGTTATGAGGAGAAGGCAGAAGAATGGGGTTAGGAGGGAGAAATAGATCAGCCATGATTAAATGGCGGAATAGACTTGATGGGCTGAATGGCCTAATTCTGCTCCTATCACTTAAGAAAGCCAGTTCCAAATTAAAGATCTGAAGAAGTATCCCAACCTGAATATTCACCTATTTTTTCCCTCCCCAGATACAGCCTGACCCATTGAGTTATTTCAGCCATTTTTGCTCAAGATTCACCTGGAGTTTCTGGTGTCTCCTTATTCTAACTTAAAGCTGTTTTAATCAGATTTGGTTTCACCATACCATATTTATATAATCACTGTATGATCACTCCAACTTCAACCATTGACAAGGATACCCTAGCCTGAACTCTCTCACATAACAGCTCGGTAATGTATTCTAATTCACATGGCTAATCACAAAGGCCTTTCCCCTTGTTCACTTCTCCAGCCAAGGTCACCCTTGCAACATCCCATTATTTTCAAGTACTAGAATATCCACAGTAAGTTTAAGCAAAATTAATTTTGAAAGTATAATTCTGAACAGAAACAATATTTTAATTTATTCATTGCCCTGTGTCATAAATCTTGGAACAGCTACCAGACATGTTAAGGGCAAGTTAAAAATTGTTATTACCTAGTAATTATTAACAAATATCGCTGCCTTGCAGTGCAATGCTTGAAAAGTGACAGGTACATTTTAATTTGTACTTTGACAAATTTTGTGCTTATAATTTCTATGGAATGGCTGATGAGAGTCTGAAAATACATGATTATAAATGACAAATTCAAAGCCAAATTATACCTGAAGAGCAAGATAAATATTAACTGAAAGTTCTGCTGAGCCAATCATTTGACATATAAACACAATTCAAATGACAATAGAGAAAAGAACCTGTGTTGATTTTATCCACATCAAGGATGGGAATAAAGAAATAACATTGGCAAAAGTTTCCAGAGTTATATTTTGAAAGTTGTAGAACATGTAGAAAAGTAACATGCATGAAGCAAACTCTCTCGAAGGTAGACACAAAATGCTGGAGTAACTCAGTGTGTCAGGCAGCATCTCTGGATAGAAGGAATGGGTGATGTTTCGGGTCTCGACCCGAAACATCACCCATTCCTTCTCTCCAGAGATGCTGCCTGACCCGCTGAGTTACTCCAGCATTTTGTGTCTACCTTCAATTTAAACCAGCGCCTGCAGTTTATTTTCCTAAGCAAACTTTCTCAGCAGATGCTGCCTGACCTGCTAAGTTATTCCAGCGAAGATAAACACAAAATGCTGGAGTAACTCAGCAGGACACGCAGTATCTCTGGATAGAAGGAATGGGTGATGTTTTGGGTTGAGACCCTTCTTCATCAATTTGTGTCATTTTTTGTAAACCTGCATCTGCAGTTCCTGGTTTCTACATTGTACTGCTCCATTACAAAATGTCCTCAAGTTATGCCTACTTTGAAGAAGCTCTCCTCTATTTAGATGGGAGTTCTACGAGACTCCCTCCAACTGCTCCGCCTTGGTGTGATTCTGACAGGTATCCTGCTCTACCACCACGTTCTGACCTGGACTCGCTACCAGAGCCACATGCAATACCTCATGCAAACCGGTACTTTGGATCTGTCTTCACTAAGGAAGATACAAGCAATCTCCCAGATGTTCTAGTGGCCAGAGATCCTAGGGTGACGGAGGAACTGAAGGAAATCTACATTAGGCAGGAAATGGTGTTAGGTAGACTGATGGGACTGAAGGCTGATAAATCCCCAGGGCCTGATGATCTGCATCCCAGAGTACTAAAGGAGGTGGCGCTAGAAATTGTGGACGCATTGGTGATAATTTTCCAATATTCTATAGATTCAGGATCAGTTCCTGTGGATTGGAGGGTAGCTAATGTTGTCCCACTTCTTAAGAAAGGAGGGAGAGAGAAAACGGGAAATTATAGACCAGTTAGTCCGACATCAGTCGTGGGGAAGATGCTGGAGTCAATTATAAAAGACGTACAGGTATGTAGGTTAATTGGCTGGGTAAAATGTTTTTAAAAAATTGTCCCTAGTGGGTGTAGGATAAAGTTAATGTGCGGGGATCACTGGGCGGCACAGACTTGGAGGGCCGAAAAGGCCTGTTTCCGGCTGTATATATATGATATGATATGATATGAAATTGCGGAGCATTTGGATAGTAGTAACAGGATTATTCTGAGTCAGCATGGATTTACGAAGGGGAAATCATGCTTGACTAATCTTCTGGAATTCTTTGAGGATGTAACTAGGAAAATTGACAGGGGAGAGCTGGTGGATGTGGTGTACCTTGACTTTCAGAAAGCCTTTGACAAGGTTCCACATAGATTAGTGGTCAAAATTAGAGCACATGGTATTGGAGGTAGGGTGCTGACATGGATAGAAAATTGGTTGACAGACAGAAAGCAAAGATAAATGGGTCCCTTTCAGAATGGCAGGCAGTAACTAGTAGGGTACTGGGCAAGGCTCGGTGCTGGGACCGCAGCTATTTACAATATACATTAATGACTTGGATGAAGGGATTAAAAGTACCATTAGCAAATTTGCAGATACAAAGCTGGGTGGTAGTGTGAACTGTGAGGAAGATGCTATGAGGTTGCAGGGTGACTTGGACAGGTTGTGTGCGTGGGCGGATGCATGGCAGATGCAGTTTAATATGGATAAGTGTGAGGTTATCCACTTTGGTGGTAAGAATAGGTAGGCAGAATATTATCTCAATGGTGTCAAGTTAGGAAAAGGGAACGTACAACGAGATCTGGGTGTCCAAGTGCATCAGTCACTGAAAGGAAGCATGCAGGTACAGCAGGCAGTGAGGAAAGCCAATGGAATGTTGGCCTTCATAACAAGAGGAGTTGAGTATAGGAGCAAAGTGGTCCTTCTGCAGTTGTACAGGGCCCTAGTGAGACCGCACCTGGAGTACTGTGTGCAGTTTTGGTCTCCAAATTTGAGGAAGGATATTCTTGCTATTGAGGGCGTGCAGCGTAGGTTTACTAGGTTAATTCCCGGAATGGCAGGACTGTCGTATGTTGAAAGACTGGAGCGACTTGGCTTGTATACACTGGAATTTAGAAGGATGAGAGAAGATCTTATCGAAACATATAAGATTATTAAGGGGTTGGACATGTTGGAGGCAGGAAACATGTTCCCAATCTTGGGGGTGTCCAGAACAAGGGGCCACAGTTTAAGAATAAGGGGTAGGCCATTTAGAACTGAGATGAGGAAAAACTTTTTCAGTCAGAGAGTTGTGAATCTGTGGAATTCTCTGCCTCAGAAGGCAGTGGAGGCCAATTCTCTGAATGCATTCAAGAGAGAGCTAGATAGAGCTCTTAAGGATAGCGGAATCAGGGGGTATGGGGAGAAGGCAGGAACGGGGTACTGATTGAGAATGATCAGCCATGATCACATTGAATGGCGGTGCTGGCTCGAAGGGCCGAATGGCCTCCTCCTGCACCTTTTGTCTCTCTGTTATCAGGCAACTGAACCATCCTACCACAATCAGAGAGCAATGCTGGACTCCTATCGACCTCATTGGTGACCCTTGAACTATCCTTGATTGGACGTTGCTGGCTTTACCTTGCACAAAATGTTATTCCCTTATCATGTATCTAAAAACTGAAATAGCTCGATTGTAATCATGATTTTGCCTTTCTGCTGACTGGATGGCAAGCAACAAAAGCTTTTCACTGTACCTCGGTACACGTGACAACAGACTAAACTGAACTGGAAAGAGATGCTATCTGATATGCTGAGTTACTCCAACACTTTGCGTCCTTATCTCTCAGCAGATATATCTAATCGGCGGGAAAAAAATAAGGGAACTAAAGTTTGATTTTATACTAATGGAAAGATTTTCCACTTGCCTCTCATGTATCAGCCACAAAATATTTGTTGGTTCTTGTTGGAAAAATCAGAGCACGAGTACCCAAGTTGTGTATCACAAAGTGAACTAGTCGCAACCTTTAAGATTACATGTGTGACCAATTTTTGTACAAGACCTATCAAGTGGAACAGTGACAGACTCGCATTTGAAGGCAGCATAGGTTCCTTCCATGTGCACAACAATGCTGCACTTATAACATTGTTTTGTGCAGTGTTCCAAAGATAAATCTTTTGTTGAATTCAAATGCAGTCTTGCAATTTCTTTTGTTGGTTAAGGATCACTCTGCCTTGCTCCTATTTCACTCCTGTCACCAGAAAGATGGTATGGGAGTCAGAAAACTGTGACCACCAGGTTCAGAAACTGTTTCTTCCCAACAACTATCAGGTTCCTGAACACTACAAATACCAACTAAACCACAAAATACCAACTGTCTAGGAACGTTTACCTTTTTTTTTGCATTAATATTGTGGGGTTTTTTTCAACTTATCGACTTTCTTTCATTTTTTGTATTATATCTGAGTGCTGTGTTTGCAGAGGTGTTATGCTGCTGCAAAGGTCTGAAGGGTCTCGACCTGAAACGACACCCATTCCTTCTCCCCAGAGATGCTGCCTGAGTCACTCTAGCATTGGCGTCCATCTTAAGAATATCATTGTTCCCTTTCGGTACATTTGACAATTAAACACCCTTGACTCTTGACATAAGTAGGCATGATGTTATTTCATACAAGGCAAATAAGTTAGATTACTGATTCGTATTCAATTAACTATGATTAAAGCACAAAATGTTTTTGATTGATGCCATCTCATGTGTACGATACGATACGATGAAAGTTTATTCATCCCTGGAGGGAGGTTGGTCTATTACACACCATAACAACGTTCCTAAGTTGCAGAGTTTTATGCACAAACAACTAGAACACATGCACGTTTAAAACTTGGCAAATGTTAGAATTTATATCTCAATTATGTTTAAAAAAAGTCAAATAGACAAAGTGAATGATTTGAAAATTAGAGAAACTCTTTGACTTTGAGAAGAGTGCAAAACTCTGGGAGCTTGATAATTCCCACATCTTCCGCGATCTCTTCCCAACTCTCCTTGTTTTCAAACCAAGCAACAAAGCAGATGTTAAACAAGGCCATCAACAAAGCCATCATCCATCCTTTTTATTTTGCCTATTCATATTCTCAGCCCTAAAATTAAATGACTCGCACAATAACACACAGAAATCAATGCTTCGCCCATTGTCATGGTTGAAGGAAGGGATCTAATTAGAAGCAAAGACCGATGGAACAATCATTACAACTCCTAATCCCAAACACGAGGATTGATAGCTTTTGAGTAGCACACCAACGCCTTCTTTGATTTTTTCTGTGAACACTCCTTGTCTGAGAACTTCAATTTGCATGACTTTGCTTGCAGGCAGCTCCCTATGATATGCTAATTGTAGGGTACATTAGTACTAAAAGGTTAACATAAAATCCTTTGCAAACAACCTAATAGTTTATGATAATTTTGTTCTTGCCCTTTGTCAATTGCTGTGTTGCCTCTAGCTTCAGTTTTATCAAAGGGTTCAAAAATATATTTTGAACAAATTCACTCATTCATAATTAATCTTTAAATCACTTAACTTAATTTAGCTTTTCTGACCTGCTAACAGTCACCAAATTATAATGTAATTAAACCATTCTCCCTTACGGATATTTTCATTTCAGAATTAAGGAAGAGATTTCCATACAGCAGAACCATTTCATTGCACTACACCAAACGTTGGACCACTACACACTTGCGCGTGATAAAGTTATTCAAATTATTTAAACAACTATGAAAGCAGAATTCTCATGACACACATTTCCTGGTTCCTTTACGCAAACCCATAATTTTGAAAATACTCATGATAAAAGCATGACAATAGACAATAGGCAATAGGTGCAGGAGTAGGCCATTCAGCCCTTCGAGCCAGCACCGCCATTCAATGGCTGATCACTCTCAATCAGTACCCCGTTCCTGCCTTCTCCCCATACCCCCTCACTCCGCTATCCTTAAGAGCTCTATCCAGCTCTCTCTTGAAAGCATCCAACGAACTGGCCTCCACTGCCTTCTGAGGCAGAGAATTCCACACCTTCACCACTCTCTGACTGAAAAAGTTCTTCCTCATCTCCGTTCTAAATGGCCTACCCCTTATTCTTAAACTGTGGCCCCTTGTTCTGGACTCCCCCAACATTGGGAACATGTTTCCTGCCTCTAATGTGTCCAATCCCCTAATTATCTTATATGTTTCAATAAGATCCCCCCTCATCCTTCTAAATTCCAGTGTATACAAGCCCAATCGCTCCAGCCTTTCAACATACGACAGTCCCGCCATTCCGGGAATTAACCTAGTGAACCTACGCTGCACGCCCTCCATAGCAAGAATATCCTTCCTCAAATTTGGAGACCAAAACTGCACACAGTACTCCAGGTGCGGTCTCACCAGGGCCCGGTACAACTGTAGAAGGACCTCTTTGCTCCTATACTCAACTCCTCTTGTTATGAAGGCCAACATTCCATTGGCTTTCTTCACTGCCTGCTGTACCTGCATGCTTCCTTTCATTGACTGATGCACTAGGACACCCAGATCTCGTTGAACTCCCCCTCCTCCTAACTTGACACCATTCAGATAATAATCTGCCTTTCTATTCTTACTTCCAAAGTGAATAACCTCACACTTATCTACATTAAACTGCATCTGCCATGTATCCGCCCACTCACACAACCTGTCCAAGTCACCCTGCAGCCTTATTGCATCTTCCTCACAATTCACACTACCCCCCAGCTTAGTATCATCTGCAAATTTGCTAATGGTACTTTTAATCCCTTCGTCTAAGTCATTAATGTATATCGTAAATAGCTGGGGTCCCAGCACCGAACCTTGCGGTACCCCACTGGTCACTGCCTGCCATTCCGAAAGGGACCCATTTATCCCCACTCTTTGCTTTCTGTCTGTCAACCAATTTTCTATCCATGTCAGTACCCTACCCCCAATACCATGTGCCCTAATTTTGCCCACTAATCTCCTATGTAGGATCTTGTCGAAGGCTTTCTGAAAGTCGAGGTACACCACATCCACTGACTCTCCCCTGTCAATTTTCCTAGTTACATCCTCAAAAAATTCCAGTAGATTTGTCAAGCATGATTTCCCCTTCGTAAATCCATGCTGACTCGGAATGATCCTGTTACTGCTATCCAAATGCTCAGCAATTTCGTCTTTTATAATTGACTCCAGCATCTTCCCCACCACTGATGTCAGACTAACTGGTCTATAATTACCCGTTTTCTCTCTCCCTCCTTTCTTAAAAAGTGGGATAACATTTGCTATCCTCCAATCCACAGGAACTGATCCTGAATCTATAGAACATTGAAAAATGATCTCCAATGCTTCCACTATTTCTAGAGCCACCTCCTTAAGTACCCTGGGATGCAGACCATCAGGCCCTGGGGATTTATCAGCCTTCAGTCCCATCAGTCTACCCAAAACCATTTCCTGCCTAATGTGGATTTCCTTCAGTTCCTCCATCACCCTAGGTTCTCCGGCCCCTAGAACATTTGGGAGATTGTGTGTATCTTCCTCAGTGAAGACAGATCCAAAGTAACGGTTTAACTCGTCTGCCATTTCTTTGTTCCCCATAATAAATTCCCCTGCTTCTGTCTTCAAGGGACCCACATTTGCCTTGACTATTTTTTTCCTCTTCACGTACCTAAAAAAACTTTTGCTATCCTCCTTTATATTATTGGCTAGTTTACCCTCGTACCTCATCTTTTCTCCCCGTATTGCCTTGGTGATGAGTACACAATTTGCTACAATATGATAAAGTTATATATTTTTTGAACGCCACTATTTCTTCAAGCCTTAAGGTAATTATATAGTGCATGGGTTGTGTTATGACTGCTCTATTACTTGTGCTGAATAAAAGCCGGATTAAAACTTTTGAAACGACCTCATCCAGATTCACAGATGAAGACACACTGTTCCATATATTTCCCAAATTAATTAAAGCTGATGCAAAACAAATCAAAACATAATTGTGCTCATCTTAGTTGCTTTAGTATCAGGGTCGAACTGATATAAAAAAATCATAAAATTGCACCAAAAAACTTGCTGCTTCTTTATATAAGAAACTAATGCACAGCTCTGATTAGCAGGTTAGGACCTGCCCAAGAATACCTGATTCTGAATTATTAAAGATACAAATTAAAGGATTAGCATAAGAAACCAATGCAATGAAAGGTTTTCACATGATGATGGAAGATGTCTTTATAGATGTCAAGATGAATCAGCCCAGGTTAATATGGAAAACTACAGCACAGGAACAGGCCATTCAGCTCACAATGTCTATACCAAACATGATGCCAAGATAACTGATCTCATCTGCTTACATATGATCCATATCCCTGCATTTCCTGCATATCCAGTTGCCTATCTAAAACGCCTCTTAAAGGCCATTATCCTATCACCATTCAGGCAAGGGTCTCCAAGCACCTGCCACCCTCTCTCCAAACATCTTGTTGTGCACATCTCCTTTAAACTTTGTCCCTCTCACCTTAAAGATATGCCAACGACGACTTAAAATGGAATTAATTAATCTCTGATGATATAACTTCTGATGAACCTAACCACAATGATTATGCATTATCATTTTGATTTGTACCAGCATCTGCAGTTATTTTCTTACAATGATTATGCATTACTATTTAAGCTTTATCCAGATACCAGGTCTTACTATGCCATAATACAGCATAATTGTGACCTTAAAAACCTTTATTCTGTTTAGTATTTGAATTTATATATTCAAATAAATAATTTGAATATACAACTCAGCTTGTCAGGTGTTTAATTGGAGAGCAAGGACCTTTTTTTGCATGTAGAAACAAGAAACTGCAGATGCTGGTTTACAAAAAATGACACAAAGTGCTGCAATAACTCAACAGGTTGGGCAGCATCTCTGGAGAACATGGATAGGTGATGTTTCAGGTCTGGATTTTGCTAGATACTGCTTTACTTGTTAGAAACATGGCTATTACAAAATGTTATCCTTCCTGAAACAATAGTTGAAATATCAATATTTTTCTACAATTACTTTGTAAGTTCCACAATGCTTTGGTATACCAAAATAAGAATATTTCTTGTTCCTTTATATGGGATCTATAAAGGCCAACATATTGACCTTGAAAATATTTAATCATTGCATTAGTGAAATTATACTTATTTTAAAAATCAAACATAAATTATCTTTGCAAGAATAGGATTCAGTCCACAACCTTGACCAGGGATCACAGCTTAAGGATAAGGGGGAAGTCTTTTAGGACCGAGATGAGAAAACATTTCTTCACACAGAGAGTGGTGAGTCTGTGGAATTCTCTGCCACAGAAGGTAGTTGAGGCCAGTTCATTGGCTATATTTAAGAGGGAGTTAGATGTGGCTCTTGTGGCTAAAGGGATCAGGGGGTATGGAGAGAAGGCAGGTACAGGTTACTGAGCTGGATGATCAGCCATGATCATATTGAATGGCGGTGCAGGCTCGAAGGGCCGAATGGCCTACTCCTGCACCTATTTTCTATGTTTCTATGTTTCTATCACCAAAGTTAGTCATTAATTCTGATAGGTTATATTTACACAAAGGAAAGAGGAATCTCTCAAAAAAATCTTAGAGTGAAAAAAAATAGAAGAGACTAAATAAAACTCTTGTCTACCTTCAATCTCAACAAAAATTAGATTCATTATCTATTGCTCACGACTACCAGCTTTGGGAAATGATAGACTGGGAAAGTGGAGAGGCAATGCAGCAGGCAAGTGCAACAGCATAAAGCAAGCATAATGAAAATGCCTCTGGCAGCAATTAAACGCCTAGTGGCAATGCCTCTGGATGTCATATTCCAAAGTTCGGTCTGCGTTACTGGTATAAATAGGTCATCTCAGCCATGAAATAAACAGTGTTTGTTTATGTTGGTAACTGTTCATTTTATTCACGGCCCAGTGCTGCAATGAGTGGAGCTGCTGCTTCACAGTTCCCCAGGATTCGATCCTGGTCTCCGGTGCTATCTATGTGGAGTTTGCACATTCACTTTGCAACTCTGTGGGTTCCCTCGGGGGGCTATGGTTTCCTCCCACATTCCCAAGTAGTGGAGTTGCTCCTTAATAGTGGAGTAGTGACAGAGACCTGGGTTCAATCCTGACTGCGGGTGCTGTCTGTACGGAGTTTGTACGTTCTCCCCATGACCTGTGTGGATCCGGGATCTCCAGTTTCCTCCCGCACTCCACAGAAGTGCAGGTTTGTAGGTTAATTGGCTTGGTATAATTGTAAATTGGCCCTAGTGTGTGTAGGATGGTGTTAGTGTGCGGGGATCGCTGCTCGGCGTGGACACGGTGGTCCAAAGGGCCTGTTTCCGTGCTGTATCTCTAAACTAAACTAAACGTGTGCATTCATAGGTTTTATCCAGACCCTGTCAATTGCCCCTGGTGTTCAGGTGAGTGGGAAGAGTCTGGGGGAGGGAGTTAATGGAAATGAGTAAATGGGTGCTTGATGGCCAGTTCCGATGCAAAGGGCTGAAGGGCCTGTTTCCGTATTGTATGACTCTAGAAACTGCATCCCTTGAAATAACGGATCATGTTTCCACTTAAGTCAACATAGAAAATAGGTGCAGGAGTAGGCCATTCAGCCCTTCGAGCCTGCACCGCCATTCAATATGATCATGGCTGATCATCCAACTCAGTATCCCGTACCTGCCTTCTCTCCATACCCCCTGATCCCTTTAGCCACAAGGGCCACATCTAACTCCCTCTTAAATATAGCCAATGAACTGGCCTCAACTACCTTCTGTGGCAGAGAATTCCACAGATTCACCACTCTCTGTGTGAAAAAAACCTTTCTCATCTCGGTCCTAAAAGACTTCCCCCTCATCCTTAAACTGTGACCCCTTGTTCTGGACTCTTTGCTACATGGCAAGTTTCTAAGTTTAAGAAACATTTTACTTTTGGTAATTCTTCCAGCCGGGGAGACCTGCTGGGGAAATTGAAAGGGGATCTAGATTGTCTCGAAATCCAGTCTGGCTATGACTCAGTTCACTTCAAAGGCAGCAGGATTTCTTTTATGAAAAAAAAATAGTTCAAAAGTTGTTCCAGTGTACAATTATTAGGTCACCTTTGAAGCTTCATGAGAAAAAGCTTCAATGAACCTTAAGATAATGTCTCTCCAGGTGCAATACGAATCCACTTAGCAAGGGTATTATTCAATCTTTTGTGCAATGGTTAGCTGCTTATTAAAAAGTTCACCCACACAAGAGGTCGTGTCCCTCATTAAACCGAAGCAGGTTCCCTGGAAACAATCACAGAATATTTTAACTGTCAGGTTTTACATAGAAATGATTTCCTGCATATTTATCAATGACGTATCTTTGGTCTACGAGAAGCCAGTCCCCTAGTTGTAAATTTGTCATTCAGACATTCCTGCCAATAGTAAATGGATATCTGAACGAGTGTCACTTTGTTCATCTTAACTGTACTCACTCTTTGTCTTGCTTTTACACCCATATAATATTAAAGTTCTTCCTTTTAAAACAGCCAGCAGGAATAGCAGATCAAAGCAGAAAGTTGTAGTTTCACCGAACGCGCTCAGCCCACAAAGACCCTTTGGATGTCATATCATATCATATCATATATATATCATATATATACAGCGCGGAAACAGGCCTTTTCGGCCCACCAAGTCCGCGCCGCCCAGCGATTCCCGCACATTAACACTATCCTACACCCACTAGGGACAATTTTTTACATTCACCCAGTCAATTAACCTACATACCTGTACGTCTTTGGAGTGTGGGAGGAAACCGAAGATCTCGGGGAAAACCCACGCAGGTCACGGGGAGGACGTACAAACTCCTTACAGTGCAGCACCCGTAGTCAGGATCGAACTCGGTTGCCGAACATTTTAACTCCCCTTCCCATTCCCATTCCCATACTGACCTTTCTGTTCCAGGCCTCCTTCACTGTCAGAGTGAGACCACATAAAAACTGAAGGAACAACACTTCATATTCCATTGAGATGGCTGACAACCCAATGGTGTGAACATTGAACTTTCCAATTTTAGGTGACGATGAACCACTTTCCCCCCCATCTTCTTCCCCCATTCTTTCCCCTCTCTATCCATTGTTCCCCACATGGACACACATTTATTTCTCCCCTTCCACCTGCATTCCTTCCTCTAGCTTCACAGTTTGCAACTCTTCAATGCTTCTGTCTCGCATTGTGTGCCTTTTCCTCTCTGGCCATTGTCTAGTCATCTGTCTATCAAAAACCCTCACCAGTGTTCATCTATCACCTCACAGGCTTTGTCCTGTCCTTCCCCTCTCCCAGCTCCCCCCCCCCCCCCCCACCCCCACTCCACCCCAACCAAAAACAATCTGTAGGAGGGTCCTAGCCTGAAACGTCACCTACCCATGTTCTCCAGAGACATTGCCTGACCTGCATAGTTACACAAGTTACTCCCTTCGCTCAGTCCGTCTTAACCTACCTGATCTCCCGGTGGCTCAGCACTTCAACTCCCCCTCCCATTCCCAATCTGACCTTTCCGTCCTGGGCTTCCTCCATTGCCAGAGTGAGGCCCAGCTCGAATTGGAGGAACAGCATCTCTTATTTTGTTTGGGTAGTTTACACCCCAGCGGTATGAACATTGACTTCTCTAACTTTAGATAGTCCCTGCTTTCCCTCTCTATCCCCTCCCCCTTCCCAGTTCTCCCACCAGTCTTCCTGTCTCTGACTACATCCTATCTTTGTCCCGCCCCCTCCTCTGACATCAGTCTGAAGAAGGGTCTCGACCCGAAACGTCACCCATTCCTTCTCTCCAGAGATGCTGCCTGTCCCGCTGAGTTACTCCATCATTTTGTGCCGACCTTTAGTTACACACGATATTGTGTCGTGCACATCAGGTGACACATTTAAGAGGATGTTTCTATACTTTCAAATCCTACATCCAGAAATTTGTTTAGCTTTGCTGTTGCATAATAAATCGGACAGGTTACAGAGATCAGGAGTTAGGAAGTCATGTTACAGCTGTAGAGCTGTTGGTTATGGTGTTTGGAGTATGGTGTATAGTTCTGGTTGCTCTGTTATAGACTAGGGTGCAGTTTTTAACTTTTGCAAACACGCTTCACGTTTTTAGAGACAAAGCAGTACACATTGATTAGCGTAGGAAGCATTATAAATGTTGAGATTTAAATCAAAACCTTTCTGAAAAGCTGCATGTTTAACAGTTATTCTTACTGTCAAGAGTCATGAGTGTACGAAGGAACTACAGATGCTAGTTTAAATCGAAAATAGACACAAAGCTGGAATAACTCAGCGGGTCAGACAGCATCTCTGGAGAAAATGAATAGGTGACATTTTGGGTCGAGACCCTTCTTCAGTGTTTTATTGTCACATGTCCCAAACAGAACAATGAAATTCTTACTTGCAGCAGCACAACAGAATATGTAAACATAGTACTCTGCAAACAATGTAATAAACAAAAAAAAGTTAATTAAAAATGGTCAGAATAAAATTATGAATGTCAGCAAAATCATTGCTTGACAAAGAAGATTATTAGTAATGGGTTACAAAGTCCAGGGGTTAACAAAGGCAGGTAGTAAGCTTCTTGTACTCATGGTCAGAGATGAAGGAAGGGATTTTCAAAAAACATAGAGCAACAACCTCACATGGCTGGATAATTACGGACAACAAGGACATGAAAGCAAGGACAATGGGTTAATGAAAGCAAAGGCCCTATCAAGGTTGGAGCCATGAGAATCTCTGATGGTGATCTAAAGTCTGAGATGAAAGAGATTTGTGTTTGTATACTGGGACTGTCATGATAACTGGCTGGCACCAAAACTGAGACACAAGGAACTACAGATGCTGGAATCCCATGAAATGCTGTAGATAGGCAGAATCTCTGGCAAACATAGATAGGTATCCTATCTGGTCAGGACCCTTCTTCAGACCAGAACCCCTGAGCCAATAAAGAGTGAATGGCGTTTGGAAGTAATAATAATCAGAAAGGCAGAAAGGTCCATGGTGGGCACTTAAAATTTTAATTATCACTAATATAAGATAATGAGTCATTTCATTCTGATCCGAGTTACCATCCTTCCTGTGCCTTGGTGTGTAGCTTCAATGCACCTCGGTAGTAAACAGCATAAGGTTGGTGTGCTGGTATTGAATGTTTAGTGGGAATAGGAATGGCAATAGATCTGATTTAATGCAAATTCTTCAATGGAATTAGTCAGAGAGTTTCAGATCCAAAATACAGGGCAAGCATTGAGATTGGGCCAAGGCGGAGAAGAACCTAATGCTGAGGTGCCTGCACATTGATTCCATCTCTGATGAAGCAAACACTGAGCTCAATGTACTGAGGGAATGGAGAAAGGAGGTACAACTCATGGTTAAGAAATGTGCAGCTTTGACTTAGTTCTTATGCTCTTGGATGACCCAAGCGAAGGAGAATTTATCAAAGCAGGTATTTCAGACCGTAGCTGATACAAGTGGGTTATTGTCAGTCACTATTAGTTGTATATAGGTCAGTAAGGACAAAAAGTTCTCCCAAATACAATAAATACACCATGAATATTATGTAGCTTGAGATGAAATAAAGAAATCTAGTGAAGAATTTATTGCATCAGTTGGTAAAAAAGAACAATTAGTCTCGACCCGAAACGTCACCCATTCCTTCTGTCCAGAGATGCTGTCTGATCCGCTGAGTTACTCCAGCATTTTGTATCTACCTTCGATTTAAACCAGCATCAGCAGTTTTCTTTCCCAGGAACATTTCACAGCTTGTTAATTGGAATTATTGGATTAGGATATGAAGCAAATGGTATAAAGTTGCCACCAATATCATCTGTTTTCATCAAGAAGCTTTAAACTCACTGAGGCTACTGGTTCTGCTTCGTTGTTTTAAAGCCAGCTTTCTTTTAGATCCAACCAAAAACATACTCAGCTATATGTCAAAGGCAGATCACAACTCAAGATTAGAGAGGAAAGACATTAAACTCAGCGTTTGAGGTCACTTCTATATACTTCCATCAAAATAGACATCTTATTTATTTTTTGCCTGCACACACCAGCACAAAGACAACAGCAGCTGTAAAACTTGTAAAACAGCAGTACCAGGACTGTAAAATCTGCTTCAGGCAACCCCTCCCAATCATTTGGAGTCTGCTATTTATTTCTTTGTAAACACTGTCGTTTACAGACTATCAGGCACCAACTCTCTGATATTACCCTTCACTTATGTGAAACTGTCCAGAAACTTAACACGATGACCTTTTCAATGATTCCAGTGCCTGAGCAGTGTGCGGTAGCAGCGCTGCATGTATTTAGAAACATGTCTATTCTGTTGGTTGACATTTTCTTGGAATTTGGGAGGGTTTTTATCATACATTGTAAGTGCAAATGAAATCTGTCGATGTCACGTTGAGTGAAAACAGTTTCATGCATCAATTCATTTACAAAATTGGGTGATGAGTTAAAGGACCGTGGCAGTCTGGGATATCTGCACGGTAAGACAAACCTCCAGTTTGTAAACCAGAGCCAAATGAAAGGGAAATAGTCAGTTCTTTAGTCAGAGGGTGGTGAATCTGTGCAATTCTTTGACCAAGTCAATGGATATTTGTTAAGGCAGCGATAGATAGATTCTTGATTAGTACAGGTGTCAGAGGTTCTGGGGAGAAGGCAGGAGAATGGAGAACACTGCACAGGGGGTGGGGGCTGACATCGGGAGCTCCGGCAGCGGCAGCGGCAGCGTCTTCGCCCGCCCCAAATCGCGGGGCTTGGTTCGGCCCGCCGCGGACCTTTCACCGTCCGGCGCGGCCAGAAATAGGCCGCGGGATTTTCTCCGCCCGGCGGGGGCTTCAATGTCGGGAGCCCCGACCGCCCCGATGTGGCAACTCCAACAGCCTGACCGCGGGAGAAGACGGCAGGGGAAGAGAAAAGACATTCTGGCCTTCCATCACGGTGAGGAGGTGATTGGAGGAGACTCACTGTGATGGATGTTTCTTTTGTTTGGTGTTGGTTTATGATTGTGTGTGTTATTGCATTTTTATTGATTATTCTTATTGGTCTTATTGTTGAACTGCTGGTAATTTTTCATTTCACTGCACATTTATGTGTATGTGACAAATAAATGACTATTGACTATTGATATTGATTGGTTACTGATTGTGGATGATCAGCCATGATCACAATGAATGGCGGAGCAGACTTGATGAGCCGAATGGATTAATTCTGTTCCTACCACTTATGGACTTATGAAATCACCGATAGACCGGTTCCCCTGCAACCGCACGAGATGCAACACCTGTCCCTTTACCTCCCCCCTCAACTCTATCCAAGGACCCAAACAGTCTTTCCAGGTGAGACAGAGGTTCACCTGCACCTCCTCCAACCTCATCTATTGCATCCGCTGCTCAAGATGTCAACTTATTTACATCGGCGAAAACAAGCGCAGCTCAGCGATCGCTTCGCTCAACACCTGCGCTCGGTCCGCGTTGGCCAAACTGATCTCCCGGTGGCCGAGCACTTCAACTCCCCCTCCCATTCCCAGTCTGACCTTTCTGTCATGGGCCTCCTCCAGTGCCATAGTGAGGCCCACCGGAAATTGGAGGAACAGCACCTCATATTTCGCCTGGGCAGTTTGCAGCCCAGTGGTATGAACATCGACTTCTCCAACGTTAGATAGTTCCTCTGTCCCTCTCTTCCCCTCCTCCTTCCCAGATCTCCCTCTATCTTCCTGTTTCCACCTATATCCTTCCTTTGTCCCGCCCCCCTGACATCAGTCTGAAGAAGGGTCTCGACCCGAAACGTCACCCATTCCTTCTTTCCTGAGATGCTGCCTGACCTGCTGAGTTACTCCAGCATTTTGTGAATAGATAGTCAACAATATATCTCCTTTAATGCAGAAAATTGTTCTTATTCAGCTAACAAGAAAGCAAAGCACTGCAAGACTGAAATAAAATTCTGCAAAAATACTCTGCAATCCAGGCAGCATCTATGGAGAAATGATCGGCGTGAACAGAATTAAACAGGCCAATGACAGTTCAGCTGGTGCTGGAAGATATGAACAGCTTTAAGCAAGTACAAGAACTTGGCACAGTGTAGAGCAGCACAGTGGCATAGCGGTAGAGTTGCTGCCTTACAGCGCCAGAGTCCTGGGTTCGATCCTGACTATGGGTGCTATCTGTACAAAGATTGTACGTTCTCTCTGTGACCACTTGGGTTTTCTCCAGGTGCTCTGGTTTCCTCCCACACTCCAATGACGTGCAGGTTTGTAGGTTGTGTAGGAAGGAAGAAGGATCTTGACCCGAAACGTCACCCATTCCTTCTCTCCGGTGATGCTGCCTGTCCCGCTGAGTTACTCCAGCTTTTTATGCCTATCTTCAGTACAAATACAGTTGGTTCAAACATACAGCATGGAAACAGGCCCCCCGGCCGACTGAGTCCATGCCAACCAACAATTACCTGTATGCTAGTTCTATCCTACACACTAAGATGCTGCCTGTCTAGCTGAGTTACTCCAGCATTTTATGTCTGTCTCAGGTTTGTAGGTTAATTGGCTTCTGTAGATTGTAAATCGTGCCTAGTGTATAGAATAGTGCTAGGCTTAAGCTCAGGGGTGACCGCGCTTTTGCGGTTGCAGCTCCTAGACTGTGGAACAGCATCCCTCTCCCCATCAGAACTGCCCCCTCCATCGACTCCTTTAAGTCCAGGCTCAAAACCTATTTCTACACCCTAGCGTTTGAGGCTCATTGAGGAGGCGCTGTGAACTGTTTGCGTGCTACTGTATGTTTCATTTTTTTTCCATTGGAACCTAATCAGATGTACAGCACTTTGGTCAACGTGGGTTGTTTTTAAATGTGCTATACAAATAAAATTGACTTGACTTGACTTGACTAGTGTATGGGGTGAGAACTGGTCAGTGTGGACTCGGTGGGCCAAAGGGCCTGATTCCACAGTGTAGCTCTAAAGTCTAAAATTGGAATTTAAAAGTTGTCCTTTCTTAGCCTATCCACCCATAATTACACTGGGTAAAATCATCAAACTATCAGAAATTAAGCCAATTGTGGCTGTTGCTAACCATTTTAACTCCTCTTCCTATTCCCATAGTGACCTTTCTCTCCTGGGCCACCTCAATTGTCAGAATGAGGCAACTGGAGGAACAACATATTCTGCTTGGGTAGCATAGATATGGGGAGAAGGCAGGAACGGGGTACTGATTGCGGATGATCAGACATGATCACGGTGAATGGCAGTGCTGGCTAGAAGGGCCGAATGGCCTACTCCTGCACCTATTGTCTATTGTGTCACCCGATGATAGAAACATTGAATTCTTTAAATTTAGTCAACTACAAAACCCTCCCGCTCTGCTTCCCCACAAACCATTCTTTAATGGTCTAATGCACGGTGGCGCAGCGGTAGAGTTGCTGCTTTACAGCGAATGCAGCGCCGGAGACTCAGGTTCGATCCTGACTACGGGTGCTGCACTGTAAGGAGTTTGTACGTCCTCCCCGTGACCTGCGTGGGTTTCCTCCGAGATCTTCGGTTTCCTGCCACACACCAAAGACGTACAGGTATGTAGGTTAATTGACTGGGTAAATGTAAAAAATTGTCCCTAGTGGGTGTAGGATAGTGTTAATGTGCGGGGATCGCTGGGCGGCGCGGACTTGGTGGGCCGAAAAGGCCTGTTTCCGCGCTGTATATATATGATATGATATGATAAGATCTCGCTGCTCCCCCTCTGTGCTCACATCTCTCCACATCATCATCTATATCTCTCGTTTCCCTTTCCCCCGACTCTCAGTCTGAAGAAGGGTCTCGACCCGAAATGTCACCCATTCCTTCTCTCCAGAGATGCTGCCTGTCCCGCTGAGTTACTCCAACATTTTTGTGTGTCTCTGTTCGGTTTAAACCAGCATCTGCAATTCCTTCCGACACACTGGTCTAACTCACTCTTGAGTAAACAAGTCTGTGGTCCCTGCTCTGTTCACTCAACACACCCCTGATGGTTGTGGCTCATTCACATTGTTCACGTTGGGAACAGCTCCATCCAAGACCGCAAGAAATTGCAGAGAAAAGTGGACGCAGCCCAGACCATCACATAAACCAACCTTCCTTCCATGGACTCCATTTACAGCTCACGCTGCCTCGGCAAGACCACCAGCATAATCACGAAGAAGTCACACCCTAGCCACTCCCTGTTTTTTCCTCTCCCATTAGGCAAAAGGTACAGAAGTGTGAAAACACACACCTCCAGATTCAGGGACAGTTTCTTCCCAGCTGTTATCAGGCAACTGAACCATCCCACCACAACTAGAGAGCGGTCCTGAACTACTATCTACCTCATTAGAGACCCTCAGACCCATCTTTGATCGGACTTTACCTTGCATTAAATGTTATTCCCTTTTTCATGTACCTGTACAGTGTGGATGGCTCGACTGTAATCATATATTGTCTCTCCGCTGACTGATTTGCACGCAACAAAAGCTGTTCACTGTGCATGTGACAATAAACTAAAACTAAACATACAGGTGTACATAAGTCGGGAGTTTGTAACATGGGGAGGGCTTGAATTTCCTCCCATCACAAAGGCTGGCATCATCAATCTCTATACCTTCCTCTATTTCCCCCAACGACAGGCAATAAGATTGCTGACTCTAGTTCAATCCATTTCTGAAGATCTGGCCTTCTGATCTCTCGCTTCCAATCACCCACTGTTAAGCAGCTGCTCCATTGATCTCCGAGAAATTGCAACACTCAACCTGGCAGAAAATCACAAGTGTATTAAAGAAAAAAAGCATTTCTTTCCTTTGAATATTGTTACCTATTTGAACAATTTCTCAGCTCCTTGCAAAAAAACAGTTAATAATCCATTGAGGGAGTGACTTTTCATCTTGGAAAATCATCGTCCGAAAGTGGTGAAAACAACGTTCTGGCCAAACTCAAGTTGCAATCAGGTACAACCCTGGGGTTAGGCACTGGAAATGGAACAGAAACTCCCACTCCAGTTTGTTACATCCCGCTGTAGAAAGTCATTGTGAATTCTAGATGAGGATAATACTCCACACTTTAAAAGACTGGAGTAACTCAGCGAGTCAGGCAGTAGCTCTGGAGAACATGGATAGGTGACATTTTGGGTTGGGTGCTTACATCAGACTGATGAAGAAGGGTCCCGACCTGAAACATCACCTAGCATGTACTCCAGGTATGCTGCCCTGACCCGCAGAGTTACTCCGGCACTTTAGTTTAGTTTCCTTTAGTTTAGAGATACAAACTGAGGTGAGAAGAAACTTTTTCACCCAGAGAGTTGTGAATTTGTGGAATTCTCTGCCACAGAGGGCAGTGGAAGCCAAATCACTGGATGGATTTAAGAGAGAGTTAGATAGAGCACTAGGGGCTAGTGGAATCAAGGGATATGGGGAGAAGGCAGGAACGGGTTATTGATTGGGGAAGATCACAATGAATGGCTGTGCTGGCTCGAAGGGCCGAATGGCCTCCACCTGCACCTATTTTCTATGTTTCTAATGCAGAAACAGGCCCATTGGCCCCCCAAGTGCATGCCGACCAGCGATCCCTGCACATTAACACTATCCTACACACACTAGGGACAATTTACAATCATACCAAGCCAATTAACGTACAAACCTGTACGTCTTTGGAGTGTGGGAGGAAACCGGAGATCCCGGAGAAAAACCCACACAGGTCACGGGGAGAACGTACAAACTTTGTACAGACAAGCACCCGTAGTCAGGATCGAACCTGGGTCTCTGGCGCTGTAAGGCAACAAATCTACTGCTGCGCCACCGTGCCACCTGTGTCTTTTGTGCCTTTTTTTTGGAAAACAACCTTCTGCAGTTCCTTGTTTCAATAATACTGCACTCTGATAGTTCCACAGATTGCCACGACTCACTAACGCATCATATACACACAAGCCATGGCACAGGAGGGATAATTATATCACGTTCTTCACATTTAAAAAAACACTGACCTTACCCCTCCCTATTCTATTCACAGTTCAATTGCAGGCCCTTGACATGAAGCGTGGACTATTCTTTTCCCTCCACAGATGCTGCTTGGGCCAGTGAGTTTGCAGCTGAATTTGGTCTCCAGATCCAAACATCTGTGGTCTCTCGTGTCCCTATAGATGACTAATTGGATGCAAAGACCTTTGAGGAAGCCTGAGGCTTTATACGTTTACCTCTCTACCAGCATGTATGTTCCTGAATGAATCTGCAATTTCAGCAGGGGAGGAAAAAGTGTTGTCCAATATGTGTTTTCTGCTTGGTCACTTACGTGGACTTAAAGTTGGTAAGAAATGGAAAAGGGCAGCAATGTCCAACTGGTAAATCACAATCAGCGCTAAGTAGGTTCAGGATTTGAACTGAAGATAGGCACAAAATGCTGGAGTAACTCAGCGGGACAGGCAGCATCTCTGGAGAGAAGGAATGGGTGACGTTTCGTGTCGAGACCCTTCTTCAGACTGGTTAGGGATAAGGGGAACAGGAGATGTAGACGGTGATGTGGAGAGATAAAGAACCATGACTGAATGAATGATATGTAAAAAAGTAACGATGATAAAGGAAACAGGCCATTGTTAGCTGTTTGTAGGGTGAATAGACAATAGACAATAGGTGCAGGAGTAGGCCATACGGCCCTTCGAGCCAGCACCACCATTCAATGTGATCATGGCTGATCATTCTCAATCAGTAGCCCGTTCCTGCCTTCTCCCCATACCCCCTGACTCCGCTATCCTTGAGAGCTCTATCTAGCTCTCTCTTGAATGCATTCAGAGAGTTGGCCTCCACTGCCTTCTGAGGCAGTGAATTCCACAGATTTACAACTCTCTGACTGAAAAGGTTTTTCCTCATCTCCGTTCTAAATGGCCTACCCCTTATTCTTAAACTGTGGCCCCTGATTCTGGACTCCCCCAACATTGGGAACATGTTTCCTGCCTCTAACGTGTCCAACCCCTTAATAATCTTATATGTTTCGATAAGATCCCCTCTCATCCTTCTAAATTCCAGTGTCTACAAGCCTAGCCGCTCCAGTCTTTCAACATACGACAGTCCCGCCATTCCGGGAATTAACCTAGTAAACCTACGCTGCACGCCCTCAATAGCAAGAATATCCTTCCTCAAATTTGGAGATCAAAACTGTACACAGTACTCCAGGTGCAGTCTCACTAGGGCCCTATACAACTGCAGAAGGACCTCTTTGCTCCTATACTCAACTCCTCTTGTTATGAAGATGTGAGATCATATGTCTCTCCCTCATAGTGTACTGAATCAGTACATGGTTGACCACTTTAAAAGCAGGGCATTGTCTAGTTGAGACATATAGAACCGCGGATGATGGAATCTCGAGCTAAGCACAGTGCTGGAGGAACTCAATAGTTCAGGCACCATCTGGGGAGGGAATGGGTAGACAACACTTTGGAATGGGATCCTTCTTGAGACTGGAGAAGTCAACAGAATGGTCCCAACTGGAAACGGCGCCTGTTCATTCCCTCCGCAGATGCTGCCTGACCTGCTGAGTTCCTCAGGCACTTTGTATATTGTAGAGTTGTCCTTTTCACATTGGTCCACCAATTTCCTGACCACCTTTCGGAAGATCCCTCCTCCTGGTGTCAATCACAGAAGGCGAACATCAACCTGCCATTGCCTTTAGGTTATTTGCTTTAAAATCCCAGTAACGTCAGCAAAGACTTCCCACTATGAATACCAGTCCATGTCAAAAAGAAAGAGGCAACTTTTGCAAAGAGATGGCTGATAGTGGAGGGGTACAGAACTAAAACGTTGACAGTTTCGCTTTTCGAACCCTGTACGGCAGCAACTCTACTGCGGAGCCTCTGTTCCGCCCTGTAACACTTAACAAAAACAATAAACTGTTTCACTTTCCGCAGAGGCTGCCTGACATGCTGAGTTTTTCCAGCATTGCTGTTTATATCACTGCCTTTACCCAATTTTACTTTCCATTATTAATTGGTTGATGGCAACACCTCCAGGTTTTAATGTTTAATGTTTAGAGGGGATAAAATACACACACCTATCTGCCTCACATTGCTGATGTTGGGTAAATGAAGGTTCTGCAATTAAATCACACAGTCATCATGCACTGAAGGAGGCCATTCAGCCCATTGAATCCTTGACAGCTCTCTCCAGTCTTTGCCCAGCCGATGCAAGCAGCCAAGTCTTCATCATGAATCAAATCAAAGCAAACCCCTACCACCCAATATTACTTTCACAAATGTACTAAAGTGTGGATTTTAATGATGGCTACATCTCCAAGAGCCTCCTATGCCTAAACAATATGACATCTCTCCTCACACAGCAAATATTTGGCTTTCATGCACCTGAGAATACGTTCTCCCCGCAAGTCAGTGTACAAGGCTGCAGTTAGTTGGCTGGCAGGGAGGTTCTTAATGTGTTACAGTATGTTACGCATCAGCACATCGAGATGGCATCCATCCAAGCTTGGCCAGGGGCTTCCTCTGGAATACATGACAGCATCAAGCTCAGCACATTGCAATCTATTCCCCTAGAAGCAAGAATGATACAATGTGCACATTGTTAAAAGTTCATCTTGCTTCCATTATGGTATGCAGAGTGGTAATAAATTACATTTAGTGTTCACAGGATATATCACGTGAACAGTAAGTGTAAGCCAAGCTGGAAGAGGTCTGGATTTATAAGCACACCATCTGTATGTGCAGGCACAGAATGAATTGTCATAAACTTTTTCTTTCAGTGTGCACCAATAGATTTTGACAAACTTTTGTACAATGGAAATCTGCTTCTACTTTAGTTGTCACCTTCGCCTTTGCTCACACAGGTCATGCAATGAATGTTTCCTCTTTTCAGAGGCTGCAGAGCTCGATCCATGTTTGGCCTGGATGAAGATTAAAGTTTTTTGGTTTTTTTTAAACTGTGGTGGAGATCTTCTATGAGTCAGTCAGTTTACTACCCTCCACAGCTGGACAAATGCACTGTTGAGATTAAATGCATTACGATGGAGTCAATGTTTTAGCTTTGAGGTTCCTGGCAAAAGGATGAGAAAGCTCATGTGTCCAGGTTCAGTCCAAACTTTGCTTCTTTAATGTGCGGGTGATCTTAACCCTCTGGGGCTCGACTCTTGTAAACAAAACCCCAAAATCCTCAACGTTGTCAGCCATGTCTCATGCAGTCGACCTGGTAATCTGGATCTGTGCTTCACTGTTCTATCCAGATGTGGAAGGCAATCCCCCCACGGGACCAACACTGAGATCCTCAGATTTATCACGTTAGAACTGGAATTGAAATCCTATCAGCAGTCACTAAGAAAGAAATAAGGAGTCGCTACGAATTATAGTTTAAGCAGTATCAACGACATAGAGCAGTCGCAGTGAGTGTAGGAAGGCATCAACAAATTAGTTGCAGGAGATGGGCATTCAGACCCTCAAACCTACACCATTATTAAATAAGACCATGGGTAGACGCAAATAGCTGGAATAACTCAGCGGGTCAGGCAACATCTCGGGAGAGAAGGAATGGGTGACGTTTCGGGTCGAAACCCTTCTTCAGACTGAGCTGAATCAGTCTGAAGAAGGGTCTCGACCCGAAACGTCACCCATTCCTTCTCTCCCGAGATGCTGCCTGATCCGCTGAGTTACTCCAGCATTTTCTGTCTACCTTCGATTTAAACCAGCATCTGCAGTTTTTTTTTCCTTAAATAAGACCGACTAGTTCTAAAGCAACATCAACAGATCTTTCCAATATCTAAACTAGATGAATAAGATGAATAACTGTATAAGATCGTGAGAGGAATAGATAGATAATGCACAGAGTCTTTTACCCAGAGCAGGGGAATCAAGAATCAAACGTCATAGGTTTAAGGTGAGGGGGACAGATTTAATCGGAACCTGAGGGGCAATTTTATTAGACAAAGGGTGAAGGTATATGGAATGAGCTGTAGAAAGATGTAGTTGAGGCAGGTATTATTACAATGTTTAAAAAACATTTGGACAGGTACATGGAGCGCATAGGTTTGGAGGGATATGGGCCAAACGTAGGCCGATGGGACTCAGGTAGATGGGGCATGAGGGTCGGCATGGGCAAGGTGGGTTGAAGAGCCTGTTTCTACGCTGTATGACTCTGTGAATATATCCTTAGGTCGCTGGTTCACCTCCGGCTCGAAGGAACAGCTCACCTTTTGAATTCGCTGTGCACACACATGGCAGCCAGCTAACAGGCCCTTGTCTATTTCTTTTAGTTTTCACTTTTAATTTCACGTTTTTGTGTGCCACACTGTGTGTTGTGACTGCCGGCAGACCAATGTTGTGGCTCCGTGGATGAATGAAGTTTTAGCACATGGTATTGTATCGTACATGTCACTGGTGTGACAGATTTCATCAGCAAGTTAGTGTGCAGAGGACTGTGTACCAAAGAAGATGATACAAGTATTCCCCAACTGGGAACCATGGATGAACCATGTGGTCCACTGCCAGGTGAAGTCCACGTCTGCAGCATTCAATTCAAATGATCCCAAGCAATACAGAAATATGGGTCTGAAGAAGGGTCTCGACCCGAAACGTCACCCATTCCATCTCTCCAGAGATGCTGCCCGTCCCGCTGAGTTACTCCAGCTTTTTGTGTCTATCTTCAGTACAAATAAAGTAGGTTTAGACATACAGCATGGAAACAGGCCCTCCTGCCCACCGAGCCCATGCCGACCAGCGATCACCTGTATACTAATTCTATCCTACACACTAGGGAGAATTTGCAGAAGGCAATGAACCTACAAAGCTGTATGTCTTTGGAATGTGGGAGGAAAGTGGAGCACCCAGAGAATTCCCATGTGGTCACAGAGAGAACATGCAAACTCCGTACAAATAGCACCCATAGTCAGGATCGACCTGGGTCTCTGGCGCTGTAAGGCAGCAACACTACCTCTGCGCCACTGCGCCACCCTATATACACTTAACACAAGTAATAAATCTTGGAACCTACATGGATAAAACTCTTCAGATATATGATTGCATAATTAATGACTAACAGATATAAAATTCTAAGTTTACCAAATCACTCGTTTATTTACTCTCTTAGAATTTCGACAACGTAACTCTTCAATCTTGGGGGATGTTTAATGTGTCAAACAGCCCAAGCGTCCGTGATTCCAATGAATCACTTCTCCAGATAAACACCACAGCAACCCCATATCATATCTTCTATTACGACTGTTACCTAACATAATCGCTTCCATAACTAGAAATGCACTGTACTGTATATCTTTACAAACATATGTTAACACTAAACATAATGCGAACTAAAAACACTTATTAAACCTCTGTGGTGTTGACATCCTTCATTGTGAAATGTAACAGTCAGATCTGGATTAATTAAGGATCAAACCAGCGGCTCAAATTGCAGGGTTTCTTGGACAACACAATATCTTATCTCATAGCTGGGGGAATTATTCACTCTGAGATCATCATTCCGAAGCCAGGAAAAAAACGGGAAAAAACATGTTTGACATCGGGGCAACATCTAACTAAATATAACATCAAAGGGCTTTGAAAATAAATAATAATTCACGCAAAATGGAAATGGTTGCATGGCTGAAATCATAACTGATGTATCTCCTGTCAAAAATAAACCATCACCGCTCCAGTCAAAGCTGCTAGAGTTCTTTGGAAGGTGTTTATCAGTGGAACATGTGGAAAATGTTTAAACCTTTTTGGCTGGCATAGCAAGGTATTTTACCAGCACATGGTAGTGAATCTGTGGAATTGATTGCCACAGAAGGCTGTGGAGGTCAGGTCAATGGATATTTTTAAGGCAGAGATTGATAGATTCTTGATCAGTTTGGGTGTTAAAGGTTATGGGGAGAAGGCAGGAGAATGGGGTTGAGAGGGAAAGATAGATCAGCCATGATTGAATGGCAGAGTAGACTTGATGGTCCAAATGGCCTAATTTTGCTTCTATCACTTATAATGGCACAGTGGTGGGATTTTTCAGGCTTCTCCGATCGTGTTGGAAACCCAGGTTCATTAAAAGCAGAACCCAAATTAAATTACCTCTTGGGCGTATAAATGACAGATGATAATCAAGGACCATTTACACCCTGTCATTCGTTCTTCTACTTCTTGTGTCAGGCAGAAGATAGAAGAAGTATGTGCTGTCAGATACAGAAACAATATCCCCCATGATGTTATAAGACTACTGAACTGGACTACTAAACTACTGACTTTCATAAGCGAAGGGTGTATTCGCGATCTTCCAACTTACCTCATTGTGGCCCTTGCACTTTTATTTTATCTGCACTTTGTCTGTATCTACAACACCATATTCTTCACTCTTGGGTATTTTTCTCTTTGAATCACCTAATGCACTTGTAGGTTGTAGTGATTGTAGTGATGTATAGATGACTTGACAGGACGGCATGCAAACAAAGTTTTTCTCTTTACCTCAGTACATATAAGCCAATACCAAACAATACGAATGAGAAAGATAGTGTTGCAACATTATCTGTGTTCCAAGTAATGATCTTTGCAAATAAGGAAAAGATCGGCAATTGTCCTGTGAACTTGATTCTCAAAGCCACAATTGTACGGTTCACTATTGACTGCAAAATCAACTCAACTAGCCACACGAATAGGTTGAAAGCAAGACATTTCGCTAGAAATAATTCATCAAAGAAAAAGGAAATTCCAGTTTCCGATATGTAATCTAAGACTTTTGAAGTGTCCAATAATACCTGATGCACAATGAACCTATTGAAATGGAATTGGAATCCAGGACAGTTTATAAAAAGTAGTAAAGAAAATCAGGAATCCTGCAGGTCACTTCATGACTTACGTTCCTTTGGGAAATGTTTAGATGGAAAACAATTGTCATCCTGAACAGATATAATGCGAAGGTAGACACAAAATGCTGGAGCAACTCAGTAGGTCAGGCAGCATCTCGGAAGAGGAGGAATGGGTGACGTTTTGGGTCGAGACCCTTCTTCATCTCTCCCGAAATGCCACCTGACACGCTGAGTTACTCCAGCATTTTGTGTCTACCTTCGATTTAAACCAGCATCTGCAGTTTTTTTCCTACAGATATAATGCGTGTTTTGGCTTCAGGAAACAATGTTGCATGTGATGTCCATAAAATCTCCAATTTTGGCAATGATGACATATGACATATGACCTTCAACCACTGAAGGTCACCTCACCTACTGTCTCCTTTCTCTGTTCATTTATTTATTTACTTATTTATCTATTTATTAATTTCCCTATGTTCTCAAAATCTCTGTAAAGCGTCTTTGAGTATATGAAAAGCGCTATATAAATAAAATGTATTATTATTATTATTATATGAGGTGACCTATTACTCCAGGAATCTCAGCTAAAGCATCATCTTCAAGAGCATTCAAGAAAGCCCTGCAGTTGAGTTGCTGTCCTTCCACAAACATCAGAGCAATTGGAGCAGTGCTGAGAAGCCACAAGGGGCGTGTGTATATGGAGGGGCTGGAATATGGAGCAATAAACCAATTCTTGGAGGAACTCAGAAGGTTGAGCAGCATTTATCCTGTTGCAGGGTCTCAGTTCAGTTCAGTTTCTTGCCACGTGTACCGAGGTACAGTGAAAAGCTTTTGTTGTGTACTATCCAATCAGCAGAAAGACAATGCATTCAAGAGATTCAAGATTCAAGATTCAAGATAGCTTTATTTGTCATCCAAATTGGACGAAATTCAGTCACCCACAGTCCAACGATAAAAGCATTAAATAGGCATTAAAATTACACAACCCCAAAAACACACAAAAAAAGAAACATCCATCAAAGAAACATCCATCACAGTGAGTCTCCTCCAGTCCTCTCCTCACTGTGATGGAAGGCCACAATGTCTTTCCCTTCTCCTGCCGTCTTCTCCCGCAGTCAGGCTGTTGTGGTTGCAGGCCGCGCCGGACGGTCCGCAGTGGCCCGAGCCTAAGGCGAGTCCCAGCCGCTCCCGCAGCCTCCGAAGACGGCCGGCTCCGCCGATGATAAGTCCGATCCGGGGCGGGCGAACACGCTGCTGCTGTTGCTGCACGTCGGGGCGGTCATGGCTCCCGACATTGAAGCCCCCGCCCAGCAGAGAAAAATCCCGCGGCCTATTTTAGGCCGCGCCGGACGGTGAAATGTCCTCGACCCAAGCCCCGCGACCCAAGGCGGGCGAACACGCTGCCGCTGCCGGAGCTCCCGATGTCGGCATCCACGCGGCCCGAGCCTAAGGCGAGTCGCAGCCGCTCCCGCAGCCTCCGAGGACGGCCGGCTCCACTGATGGTTAGTCCGGTCTGCGGACTCTGCGAACCGGAGCCCTGGAGGTCGCCAGCTCCAGGAGTTGGGCCGATGGTAGGCCGCAGCAGGAACGGAGACAACACCCAGAAAACAAAGGTCGGGTCTCCGTTCGGAAGGGACACCTATTTACAATTTTACAGTCCCCCCCTCCCCCCCACATACACACATAGTACACAAACACAAAAACACGACATCACAACTACAATTAAGACA
The DNA here is from genome assembly GCF_053455715.1 of Rhinoraja longicauda. Taxonomy (NCBI): domain Eukaryota; kingdom Metazoa; phylum Chordata; class Chondrichthyes; order Rajiformes; family Arhynchobatidae; genus Rhinoraja; species Rhinoraja longicauda. Next base: position 17,599,237 of record NC_135987.1, on the reverse strand, counting down.
AAAAACAACAAAAACACAAAGACAAATGGACCGCAGGTAAGCCGCAGCTGCTATGGCAGCGCCGCCATTTTGGTTACATGGCATGATTACAATCGAGCCATTTACTGTGTATAGATACATGCTAAGGGAATAACGTTTAGTGCAAGGTAAAGCCAGCAAAGTCCGATCAAGGATAGTCCGAGGGTCACCAAAGAGGTGGAGGTGGATAGTAGTTGAGCACTGCTCTCTAGTTGTGCAACCTGAAACTTGAAGAATTACTCATCCATGTAGATACTGCACGACCTGCCGAGTACCTCCAGCAGATTGTTTTCTGAATCAGTGCCTAAATGAGATTCAGAAGGAAGCCCAAGTGTCTCACAAGCCCAAAGTGATTTCATGGCATAAAATCCAGGGAATAAAATCGCCCATCAAATCCACCAAAGGACTTGTAAAGTTGATCTGCTGGAGTTCAGATATCTCTTTAAGGAAGAAAAACTCTTTTTATACAAAACAAATAGGGTCATTCTACAAGCTCAACCCTATTTATTTCTACTTAAAGATCCCTCGTGCTTTCACATACATGGTGCATGGTGAGTTTACATTGTACTCTGAAGAAACAAATGGTATATTTTGCTTATACTGACAAGAGGATTTGTTTGAGGAATTACCAATAAAGGAAGAGTCAGCTTTTTTTCACGGTAAAGGAGCTGAAGATTATCTGCCCATTATCAGAATAGACAAAAAGTGGTATTAATGTTTCCTTCATTGCTCCCCTTCAATTGTTGTTTTTCTGATTACTTTACCGAATAGCAGTGTGCCAATTAGACTTTATCCTTCCCAAAATACATCAATCCCCTCGAAAATATCAGCAGGCCAATAGCTCAAACTCCAACCTGTTCCTGGCTTGACTAGCACACATCTGTTCAGTAGAGAACACCAAGTGGCTATCTTCATGGTGGAACTTCATGATCAATCTTCTCATTCCAAACAGAGAAGCTTTGTTGTTCCTTTTCTTGAACGTGGTCTAGAGACTGAATCAAAGTATCAAAAATCGACACAAAAAGCTGGAGTAACTCAACGGGTCAGGCAGCATCTCTGGAGAAAAGGAATAGGTGAAGTTTCGGGTTGAGTTCCTTCTTCAGACTGAGAGTCGGGGGCAAGGGAAATGAGAGATATCAAGAGGTACAAAAGACAAATGAATGAAAGGTGTAGGAAGGAACCACAGATGCTGGTTGAAAGTCATCTTGTTGAGTCTCATTGTCTGTACTCATTCTCACCGAACAAACAGCTAACAATGGTCTGTTTCCTTTATCATTGTTACTTTTTTTCATATCTTTCATTCATTTGTTCTATATCTCTCTATATCACCATCTACATCTCTCGTTTCTCTTTCTGCTGGCACTCAGTCTGAAGAAGGGTCTCGACCCAAACGTCACCTATTCCTTTACTTTAGAGATGCTGACTGACCCGCTGAGTTACTCCAGCTTTTTGTGTCTAAATGAATGAAAGGTATGCAAAGGGACAAATCAAAGCCAGCAACGATGATCAAGGAAAGGTGGGGCCCACAATGGTCCATTGTTGGCTGTGGAGAAGGTAATAACGAGTGATACTAACAGTGAAACTAAGCAGGAAGACAGCAAAACTTGTACGATGACTAAGGTGGGGTAGAGACGGAGAGAGAGGGGATGCAAGGGTTGCTTGAAGTAATATGGGACTGCTTTTGTCAGACACTTGGACACAGCGCTGGTTGGTAGAAAACGCATATTTCGGCTTTGGAATGACTTGTGGTGCATCTATGCTAGGAAAGTTGTGCCAACTTCTGTGACGATGCTGAGAATTTGATTTATTATTGATAATAACCAAAAGTAACATGCAGGGGGATGAACTTACATTTTTCATTATTTCTCTGCAAGGGCAACATATTTCAAGATGTCACCCATCCATTTGGCTTCAAGATAGGATAGTTGACAGCCTAAAATATATTGGAGGAATTGGTGTGTTGGGAACAACCAATCCCGTTTCTTTACAGACTTATCTTAAGTCCATCAGTCAGTGGTCTGACTGAATAACAATGTTTTGGAGGACAGGAAGCAGGGAAAGAGTGGGTGGGAATACAATAAATGCAGGGAGCCATGAACTATTCTAATAGACAATAGACAATAGACAAGAGATACTTTACCACCACCTCCATAAAAATACAAGCAGTATTGTATAATTGTATCCTATGACTTCAGCCATTTACCAACATTTATAGACAATAGACAATAGGTGCAGGAGGAGGCCATTCGGCCCTTCGAGCCAGCACCGCCATTCAATGTGATCATGGCTGATCATTCTCAATCAGTATCCCGTTCCTGCCTTCTCCCCATAACCCCTGACTCCGCTATCCTTAAGAGCTCGATCTTGCTCTCTCTTGAATGCATTCAGAGAATTGGCCTCCACTGCCTTCTGAGGCAGAGAATTCCACAGATTCACAACTCTCTGACTGAAAAAGTTTTTCCTCATCTCCGTTCTAAATGGCCTACCCCTTATTCCTAAATTGTGGCCCCTGGTTCTGGACTCCCCCAAAACTGCACACAGTACTCCAGGTGCGGTCTCACTAGGGCCATGTTCATTTCACCTCCACTTTGAAGAATATAAAGACAGTTATAATGACTGAAAATGTCACCCTTGATTTTGTACTGGAGAGGGCATCAAACAAACTTAATCTGCACGTGATGCTTTTAGATCAATATGAAATCATATTAATAATTGAAGAGAAATATAGCAGGTTTCAGAGAAATAAAAACAATATGTCATTCCTATTATCATAGTTTGAGATCTGGCCCACATAGCATGAGTATCCACATGGTGTTAAAGCAAAGTTTAGTTGCACATGAGAGTATGGGGAGTATAATAAGGAACTGCAAACGCAGCCTTGCAGGCAACCAGTACTATGAGATATTGTGGGGAATATTTTGTCGTCTACATTTACCGATTCTGTTCTATGGTTCAGGAATTGAGGACCCAATTACAGAGGTAATTGAGTCCTAGGTCTAGAATTGTGCAGGTGAATTTGGTTGGAATTATGGTGTTGAAGTCGGAGCTAACGACAATTAAAATTTTGACAAATATATTAAATTTTACCTTGTGTAATAAATTTCAATGGTAGAGTTGCTGCTTTACAGCGAATGCAGCGCCGGAGACTCAGGTTCGATCCTGACTACGGGTGCTGCACTGTAAGGAGTTTGTACGTTCTCCCTGTGACCTGCGTGGGTTTTCTCCGAGATCTTCGGTTTCCTCCCACACTCCAAAGACGTACAGGTATGTAGGTTAATTGGCTGGGTAAATGTAAAAATTGTCCCTAGTGGGTGTAGGATAGTGTTAATGTACGGGGATCACTGGGCGGCACGGACTTGGTGGGCCGAAAAGGCCTGTTTCCGGCTGTATATATATGATATGATATGATATGGTCAGGGTGGTATTTGTATCTGTACATTTTTGCTTTAGTCCCATATTACTTAAGGATAGCGGAGTCAGGGGGTATGGGGAGAAGGCAGGAACGGGGTACTGATTGAGAGTGATCAGCCATGATCACATTGAATGGCGGTGCTGGCTCGAAGGGCCGAATGGCCTCCTCCTGCACCTATTGTCTATTGTCTATAAATGTTGGTAAATGGCTGAAGTCATAGGATACAATTATACAATACTGCTTGTATTTTTATGGAGGTGGTGGTAAAGTATCTCTTAAGCCACATCAATATGGTTGATTGGTGACGTTGAGTTGCAAAAACTGCAAACATTTATGTAACTTTACTTATAGGTCCTTTATGACTTGTAAATAAATCGGTTTGGTCAACTCCACCCCACAACATTCAACAATTGGACCTATTGCATTACCACGAATCTAACCAACAAAACTGAGCATCATTGATGTAAGGAAAACCATGAATTTGAATAGTAGATAATCATTTTTTTTAAAGTTTGATTGAATCAATCTCTTGTGTGACTTAATTGAGTGTTTGAAGTACTGTTTTAAATGCAGGTTGATGATATTTACACTCAGGAACCTGAATGTGTAGGAAGGAACTGCAGATGCCGGTTTAAACCGAAGGTAGACACAAAAAGCTGGAGTAACTCAACGGGACAGACAGCATCTCTGGACAAACGTCACCTATTCCTTTTCTCCAGAGATGCAGTCTGACCTGCTGAGTTACTCCAGCTTTTATGTCTATCCCAGGAACCTGAAGTTCTCCATCTTCTTCATGTATTAATTGATGTTATAATCTCTGGTTAATTAATTAAAGTCCATTAGCAGATTAAGTTTGACGACTGTTCGTTTTCTACATCAGGCAGACTTGGGTTCAAAGAATCACAAATGCTACTAATCTGAATTAGTACTTACTTTGTTATGGATACAGTGGCTCCTCTGTTTGATGATAGTTTGTCACATAGACAGGCAAAACTTGTTCAAAATACAGAGATAAATGAGTACTACTGCAGCAAGAGAGTGTGAGTTTGTATTTCTGGTCTCCTCTGCATTATGTCTAACCACATTTTGAACTGTACATGGAAACGCAAGTCATACTGTTTGAACATTTTTCTTCCGCAATCAATATAGCAGAGAATGGACGTAAACTAGCTGAATTATTCAGGGTTGATTGAACAATGACCAGGTTAAGGGATAAACATTCTGATAAGTTCACCATTTCCTATGACGACATATATAACCAAGTGTAAGAAAATAACTGCAGATGCTGGTACAAATCGAAGGTATTTATTTCACAAAATGCTGGAGTAACTCAGCAGGTCAGGCAGCATCTCAGGAGAGAAGGAATGGGTAACGTTTCAGGTCGAGACCCTTCTTCAGTCTGAAGAAAGGTCTCGACCCGAAACGTCACCCATTCCTTCTCTCCTGAGATGATGCCTGACCTGCTGAGAAACATATATAACCAAGGTCAGCACTTCATTGCAATCCTGAGTGAGTGTCCAAAAATTGTACTATGGTAACTATCTTGGGCACTGAAGATATTCAAGGCTCCAACATGTTGCATTGCAAGTGATGGGCTCATTCGCAAGTTATGAGAAATGCCCTGTATTCTCACCAGAATCAGTGCTTCACATTTGCAAACAAGGGGCCTAAATGTTTGCTTATATTCCCCTCTCCATTCAAGATTTCCTAGCAGGCCTCTATTGGTCTCATTCAGGAAAACCAAACCTTGGGGTCAACTGTACAGTGGAAAACAAGTGAGATATCAGAGAGCAGAGGCAAAAGGAGAAGTAAAGCTCCATCATTTCCAACTCATTCTGGAGTTGTAGTCATGCAGCATTGGAGCTGGCCCTGTGGCCCAACTCATCCATGCCAACCAAAATACCCAATTTTAGTCAGTCCTACTTATCCCATCAATTCTACACTTCATGTTGCTTCAGGAAAACAGCCAAACACAATCAAGGACCATTCACACCCCAGATACAGGAACCAACTTCCTCCCCACTACTGGCAAACATCTGAATGGATCTCTCGTAAGCAAAGGGTGTAGTCCTGATCTCCCAACCTACTTCACTGTGGCCCTTGTAACTTTCTTTTATAATCTATACTTTCTCGGTAGCTGAATCACTGTATTCTGCATTTCCCTTTTAACTGTATGGACAGTATGGTTTAACTGGATGCATGCAAAGAATAATGAACTAATAACAGTTTTCGGGCCTTAAACCACCACATTTGGGGCCAGGAATTTCCCTTTAGATCCTAAAAGTCCAAACATAGGATAAATTTACAGGTGTGGCTCTGTCCATCCCCTTGAAGTCTGCTGAAGTTTTACTGGTTAACACTTCTCCATAACTAGTATCAGTAAAGAGATTATCTAGCTAATTATTGACATCTAAGCAGCTTGGAAAAGCCACAGCAATTGCACACAATGGCAGGGAGTTGCTGGACAACGGGGAACATCTGTTATGAAAGCTTGATCTTCAAGCACTGCTCTTTCCATTTGGCATCACCGTCCCTCTTGCTGTCACAAAGCAATAGGACACAGTTGCTGAAAGTTTGCAAGAATACAGCTGTTCTATTGTGTGAAACCACTTTGTCAAAATAGTTGGAACTTCCACCATCACCATAAGCAGACGCATTGCTAAATACTCAAATCAAACTTAATTTTCCTTTAGACACAAAATGCTAGAGTAACTCAGTGGGTCAGGCAGCATCTCTGGAGAAAGGGAATAGGTGGCATTTTGGGTTGAGACCATTCTTCAGACTGAGAACCCTCTCCCCAGACTGAGTCTGAAGAAGGGTCTCGACCCAAAACATCACCTATTCCTTTTCTCCAGAGATGCTGCCTGACCCATTGAGTTACTACAGCATTTTGTGTCTATTTTTGGTGTAAACCAGCATCTACAGTTCCTTCCTACATGTTAATTTTCCTTTTACAAGCTGTTTCAAATCAGGCTCCTTCCCAACAATCTTTCCTCATGTTCTATATTTATGTCAACTTCTAAACAAAGCAATACTGTTCTTCTCTCAATTGACAACCATGCAGATAAACTCAGCGTTGCTACTGACCTACTTGCTTTTGATAATATGCCAAATGCATCAATCATTTCTGCCTCCCACTGACTGGTTAATCTTGGTAACTTGGTTTGTAAAGAAATTGTGTTGTAGATCCAGACTGCACAGGGAATTTGGAAAGTCCATGATGACATATGCTGGAGAAACCATCTAATAATCCAGTACATCTGCCTCTGAACTTCATGGGAACAGAGCTAAATGTAGGAATGTTCCTCCAATGCCTCCAATTCCCTGTCGCAAACACACAAAAATAAATCATCTGAAATGAGGTTTCTTGTTAAATACCTTAAAGAACAGAACAAAATAGAGGGCATTTACTTACATTTCAAGTGGAAAAAGATATGGTGTATGCGATTTTTTGTGGTTTAGTTTAAAACCCAAAGTGTTCTATTAAACATGCTCTCTGAGTTTATATTATTTCTTAGTTGATGAATAGAATTTAGGTCATAAGATCATAAGTGATAGGAGGAGAATTAGGCCATTCGGCCCATCAATCATGGCTGATCTATCTCTCCCTCCTAACCCCATTCTCCTGCCTTCTCCCCAAAACATCTGACACCTGTACTAATCAAAAATCTATCTATCCCTGCCTTAAAAATACCCACTGACTTGGCCTCTGCAGCCTTCTGTGACAAAGAATTCCACAGATTCACCACCCTCTGACAAAATAAATTTCTCCTCATCTCCTTCCTAAAAGAACATCCTTTACTTCTGAGGCTAAGACCTCTAGTCCCAGACTCTCCCACTAGTGGAAACATCTTCCCCACATCCACTCTCCCAAGCCTTTCATTATTCTGTACATTTCAATGAGGTCTCCCCTCATTCTTCCAAACTCCAGCGAGTACAGGTCCAGTGCCGACAAACGCTCATCATAACTTAACCTACTCATTCCTGGGATCATTCTTGTAAACATCCTCTGGACCCTCTCCAGAGCCAGCACATCTTTACTCAGATATGGTGCCCAAAATTGCTCACAATATTTCAAATGTGGCCTTACCAGCGCCTTATAGAGCCTCAACATTACATTCCTGTTTTGTATGCAAGCCCTCTTGAAATAAATGTTTCCTTTCCCACAAAATCCCACAAAGGAAGCAAACCATACCTATCTCTATCCCCCTTTCCACTGCAAGCACCATAACAGGCTGGAGAGTACTTTGATCACCTTGATGTAACAAAGGTGCTATATCAATGCAAGTCTTTCTTGCTCAGAAGACATTGAAAAAGGAAATGAATGGTATGTATAATACACTGCTAATCCAGCACCACCAACAGCTCAACACCATCCGGAATTAAATCTATCCTTAAATTGACAGGCAGTGAATATTTATTTTTATTCTTGGTAATCCTTTGTAAGTGGCTGGCAATGGAGCTAAAACACAACACTGGGGGGAACTTGACTCTGAAATTCCAAAGCTGATGGAGATACAAAGTACATAGGTTTTTTTATATACTGAATAAATAGCCTCCCTACTTGCTTGCAATGAAAGCAAAATAAGTATGACATTTTGCACCATGACAACAAGCGACCCCATTCAATCTTGTCAGCAAACATTAACAGCCTGTTTAGTAAGTAAAGGTCCTTGCACATGGGCTCGGTGGCTGAAGTGGGCCTTGTGTGTTTACGGAGGATTGTTGAAGTTATTACAGGATATCACAAAATATAGTCAATTGTAAATGATTAGAGCTGTCTGAAAACCGATTCTATTACTTCTCAAAGCATATAATTGCTCACCATAATCCTGTGTGGCACAACCCTTTCATGTTTATGAAGAGATCAAAAAGAGATTTGTAAGCAAAATCCCATACCCTCAGCTCAGTGTTCCATTAAAATAGAATTCAGAGTTAGCTATGATTGCTTATATAATGATTAAATGTTAAACGGCCTAATCCTGCATTTGCTGAATAATACTGCTTGAGGTTTTGTTTTTGAACACAATGCTAATTGATTTTATGTTTCTACTCGGGGCATTCCTGATGCTTCAATGGGCAACTGCAATTTGTGATCTGGAGCTGAGGCATTTGGATTAGGTTTTCAGTTTCAATCCTTGATCCTTGTTCTATTAGACGGTCTCAGCCATCACGGTAATGAGGTGCTGCAGTCAGTTTTACTGCCGTTAGGCTTGGGAGAGGGAAACAGGACCTGACCTTCTGCTCAAATGAAATGAAACAAGGATCTTCTGGTAGACTTTCTGCGAGCACATTTGAAGAGATGGGTTAGAAGAGACCCATTAGATTCATACGGGGTTGCTCACGGATGCTCTGGTTTCCTCCCATATACCAAAGAGGTGCAGGTTTATTGCAGAGTTGGAGATGTAACCCAGTCCTTCACACAGACCAGACTCCCCACCATTGACTCCATCTACACTTCATGCTGCCTCAGAAAAGTGGGCAGCATAATCAATGACTTACCACACCGTGGTCATTCCTCCTTCTCTCTGCTCCCATTCGGCAAAAGATAGAGATGCTTAAAAGGTGCACCACCATTCTCAGGAACTCTGTTATCAGGATTCTGAACAGTCCTTCCATAAGCCAGTGTATCATCTGAACCACCTCTAACTCAATGCGGACAATGGACTTTGTCTATGGATTGATGCTATTGGTTTGACTTGATTGTATTTATGCCTAGTATTAGCTGATCTGTTTGGATAGCATGCAAAACAAAGCCTTTCACTGTATCTCAGCACACTTTACAATAATAAACTTAACCTTAGTTTGGTATTCGGAAATGGTCACGGCATCTGTAATAATGTCATAGGTGCTGGTGGCACAGTGGTTAGCATTGCTGCTTCTTCACAGCTCCAGGTATCCGAGTTCGATCCAGAACTCTGGTGCTGTCTGTGTGGCGTTTGCACGTTCTCCCTGTGACTGCATGGGTTTCCCTCGGGTGCTCCGTTTTCCTCCCACATCCCAAAGACTTGCAGGATGGGAGGTCAATTGGCCTCTGTAAATTGCTTCTCCTGTGGGAGGGTGCAGGAGGAATTGGAGAGGGAGTCAATGAACACGCGAGAGCAAACAGTTTACCAAGGAACAATTGGGGCATTGGGATTGATCTGACTGCTGGCATGGATTCTTCGGGCTGAATGGCCTTCTTCTGTGCTCTGCCAATGAAATATGTTAGACTCTCACAAAACAAAGATCAACCAAGCTAAGAGAAACTGGAGAAATACCCAGGCCATTTCCCACTGGATGTTAATTGACTTGGAAATAATTGTTAGTGTCTCTCAAACAAGGGAAAATCAGCTTTGTATGTGAGTTTTGTATAAAATACCTGTGCCAAGCTGCCAATTTCTGGGCTGAACAATCTGTCACGAGGAAACTGATTAACTCCAGCAACAAAAGAGGTTGACTAAACTGACAACACACTTTGCAGCACACCAGACTTGAAGCCAGCTCTCAACCCTGTGTTGCGTGGCGACAGTGTTTGACTAACTGACACTTCCCATCTGTCACCTTTGTTATATTGATGTTGCATCTTAATAAATTAATCATGATGTGAGTAACATTTTCATTAAAAAATCTGGCCAAGTTTAATGTCAATGTATCAGAAGAACTTGCACCTCCACGATGTCTTCCATGAGCTTCAGGTAGTCAATGGAACTTCTTTGCTGGATTGGAAGAGCACGTTGGTAAATTCAACTGACAAAACGCAGGAGCTCATGATGAGATAAGCGACATTGATTAATCCTTTCAACCAAGTTGTCTGAGAGTTTAATTTGGCTAAATCACAAAAGGAACTCCCCTCAACATAGAATGAAGGCAGACACAAGAAACTGTAGATGCAGGTTTACAAAGTGTTGGATGAACTCAGTGGATCAGGCAGCATCTCTGGAAGACATGGGTAGTTAACGTTTCAGGTCGGGACCCTTCGTCAGACTAATTGAGGGGGGGGGAGGAGAAAGCTGGAAAAGAGGAGGGGGCAGGCAAAACATGGCACGTGTCCTCACATGGATATGGATGAGGAGGGTGGACAGATCAGAGATAAAAAGAAGAAAAGGTTGAAAGATAACGAGAAGTGTGAAACGTGAAGCTGGAGAAAGGGATATATAGGTGGAAAGGGATGTAGGGGGAAGGGGAAATGGGGGTGGTTTATTGGGAGTAATGGGTGGCCATCTAAAGAATCTGGGGTAGATTGCGGTAGTCACGTGTGCAAAATGGGAAATGTGTCCTGAGTCAGATTTCTAGCATGCAGTTTTTTGTAGAAACAAGGAACTGCACTTGGTGGTTTTCACTAAAAGGCACAACGTGCTGGAGTAACTTATTGGGCCAGGCAGCATCTCTGGAGAACATGGATAGCCCAGCCCAAGCCTGCTGAGTTACCCCAGCACTTTCTATCTTTTTCTGTAATGTTTTGCTGCTTGTTCGGCACCTGATCTTTGATTCAGCTTCAAGAGCTTGGGCGGTACGGTGGCGCTGCGGTAGAGTTGCTGCCTTACAGCACGCGACGCTGAAGACCCGGGTTCGATCCCGACTATGGGTGCTGTCTGTACGGAGTGTGTACGTTCTCCGGATTTTCTCCGAGATCTTCGGTTTCCTCCCACACTCCAAACACATACAGGTTTGTAGGTTAATTGGCTTGGTATAAGTATAAATTGTCCCTTATCTGTGTGTGTGTGTAGGATAGTGTTAATGTGCGGGGATTGCTGGTCGGTGTGGACTCTGTGGGCCGAAGGCCCTGATTCCGTGCTGTATCTCTTAACTAAACTTAAAGTCTCTATTTAAATTTTCAGTTTTTTCTGCAGGGCGAGACATTCTCAACTGGATAAGGAAAGGGTAAAATTAGCCAGTTTTTGTTGCTAGCCATGACCCAGTTACAAATGTTGACAATCACGTAGTGGTCACATAGGGCCAAGGACATGTTAATGTTTAGTTGTGAAATAGTCTACAGTCATATAATCCATAATGTATACAACAGGTTCACACCTGAAAAGTATGGACTGACGCGGTAATTAGGTTATCTGGAATCCAAACAACCATATGCCTGATACAATAACTACATTTAAGAGCAGTGAAAGAAACTTGACTTATAATCATTTTAAGCTTGGAATGGAGATAAGGAGGAATTTCTTTAGCCAGAGGGTAGTGAATCTGTGGAATTCATTGCCACAGACAGCTTAGAGACCAAGTGATTGGGAATTTCTAAAGCGGAGATTGATAGGTTCTTGATTAGTAAGGTGTCAAAGGTTATGGGGAGAAGGCAGGAGAACAGGGTTTAGTTTAGTTTAGAGATATAATGTGGATACATTATATCGACCTTCGACACCTCCGATTCAGCACATAGGGTGGCACGGTGGCACAGCGGTAGAATTGCTGCATTACAGTGCCAGAGACCCGGCAACTCTACCGCTGCGCCACTGAGACACCCTCAGAGGGGTTGAGAAGGGAAAATAGATTGGTCATGATCGAATGGTGGAACGGACTTGAAGGGCCAAATTGCCAAATTCTGCTCCTATGTCTTGTGATCTGCCGACTATTCATCAATAATGAACAAATCAGAACTAAATGTGGTGGGTATATGAAATGAGCTGTCATAACAGGTAGTAAAGACAGGTACAATAACAATCTTGAAAAGGCACTTTGATAGATCGTTGGATAGGAAAGGCTTAGAGGGCCATGGACCCAAATGAGGTCAAATAGGACGAGCTTAGATGGCGTATCTTGGTTGGCATGGGTGAGTTGGGCCGAAGGCTGTATAACTCTACGAACGGTAGGTCAGCCTTGTATGCAGATGAACTTCACACCTTCTGCCCTCTGAAGGTGATTCATAACAATGGTCAAATATTCTTTATTAAATTTATACTGAAAGCTGATTTAACATGCCAAAGGTAAAACAAAATACCTCTCTTTCATCCCTTAAACACCAGCTCTGCTAATGCTCCCATAATTTATACAGCTTAATTAGTAGGCTATTCAATCTTTACCTAAGTGGTGTATCAGTGTCTCTAATTCTGGCCTCAGATGTATCTCCAGCTTTGCCTGCTTCATCAATGAATGCTGTGCCTTACATAGCTGAGATCCGAAGTCCTGAACTTCATTCTTTAAACCTCTCACCCCTCTCTCACACTTCCTTAAGATACTTCTTGCAACCTATCCCTTTGAGCAAGTTCCAGGCCATCCATTCAAAACCGTAGCTCTGTATCACTCTCCACACATTGCCTGACCTGAACATTTCAGACTTTCAGCATCTCCTTTTGTGATTCGGTTCGAATTTTGTTTGAAGAATTTTCATTGAAGAAATGTCCAAGGAATTTTGCTCAGTCAAAAGCACTGTTTCACTTCTTCACACTTTCCAGCAGTGATCAATGGTTCGAGGATCAGGCATGGGAAACAACTGATTTTCCTCATGGTCTGAAGAAGGGTCTCGACCCGAAACGTCACCCATTCCTTCTCTCCAGAGATGCTGCCTGTCCCGCTGAGTTACTCCAGCATTTTGTGTCTACCTACTGTTTATATGTAAATACTTCCTAGTTATAATAACATTTGCATGATTATACATTATCATTCACAGATGCTCCAACACTAAATATAATATTCCCTCACCTCACATAGTCCCTTGATATAACGTTCTGCAAAGATTGTCCTTGTCCCCACCTTCAGATTGTAGATCAAAATACAACCAACAACGTTTATCAAAGCTTACCTAGTCCTTCATTATCTAAGACTAGTTAATGTCCCTGGTGTCACATTTCCATAGTCCCAGATGTTTAGGGTTTCCATTCAGAATTTATTCAGCTCAATCTATAATTAGTCTCCAAACCTTCAATCCTGTTTCATCAAATCTACATCCAGTTCTTTGTTTACAGTGTTAAATTAACACAGCATTAAGGGCTGTGATGTATTCAATATATCTACTCCTTTAGCATGTGCCTAAATCCATCTACAACAGTGCAAATCGAAGGTATTTATTCACAAAATGCTGGAGTAACTCAGCAGGTCAGGCAGCATCTCAGGAGAGAAGGAATGGGTGACATTTTTCGGGTCGAGACCACAACAGTGCAAATGTTTTCTGTAACTTGAGGATATCTTTGTTGAACTTAGTTAAATGACTTTGAAATGCATTCAGCTACGACAGACTTTGATGTTAATGTATACATTTGAGGGATACTTTTTGCAACTGGCTGAGACCATTTCTTCATTCTGCGAGTTCTGTGTTTAATGTTTATAACATTAACTCCCTATCTCAACATCCATCTGTGATGCACTTCATGGATTCTTATCCCTTTGACCATCGTAAATCTTTGTGAAATCCAGCTGGCGAGCTAGCTTGGTGTCAACGGAAAAATATGTGTTATGTACAAACAGTACCGGGTTGTATTGGCCTGAACTATGCAAGCTGTGTCGGTTAGTTCAATGGGAACTGTCTGCATTCAGTTGGCCCCGTGCAAGTCCTGGATTTACACAGATCCACTACAACCCTGGGCTGTGTTGTGCATCTGTCTTTCCGCTTCAAGTATGGACTCCGTATGAAGTCCAACAGCAGAGTGAGATTCTGGGGAACCTGCCTCTCCAATCCTATCAAAACGTAAAAGAAGATTTCTGATCTGGATGTTTTGTGAAAAAAAGTACATCTTTTACTGCTTAATTTCTTTATATTTAAATTATTTATTGTTATATGTTTTAGTTATATTATATTTTGAAGCCCATAAAGAATATAAAATCTTTAAACTATAGCCCTGAGGATGGCACAATGGAACAGCATAGAGTTGCTGCCTCACAGCGCCAGAGACTCAGGTTCGATCCTGACTACGGATGATGTCTGTGCGGAGTTTGTACGTTCTCCCTGTGACTGTGTGGGGTTTTTTCTGGGTGCTCTGGTTCCCTCTCACATTCTGAAGAACGTGTGGGTTTGTAGGTTAATTGGCTTCTACAAAAATTGTCCCTAGTGTGCAGGATAGAACTAGAGTACGGGTGATCGCTGGTCAGCACGGGCTTAGTGAGCTGAAGGGCCTGTTTCCACCCTGTATCTCTAAACTAAAATAAAACATAAACTGTGGCAGAAGGCAAAAGCTCAATGTGCATGTCTATCTTTTGTCAAAGGTTTTCAGGATGTCCAAGAGCCTTCAGTGGAACCACACCAGAGATCATCTCACCACTGAGATCTGGTCAGGCCTTGTGTGGACACCTCACTTATGCAGAAGTCCACCACCTCCAGCCCAGATAAGGATGGTGGGGGTAACCAAGGATGAACCGAGGGTGGACATGAATGAAAGAGATGAGGCAGGAGAAAGCAAGTACCGAGTGCAAGTACCGAGGACAGACAGGAACCAAGGACAGAGAGTGACATGTCTAGGAAATGGGCACAACCACATGCCACCCAACAAACATCGTTCACCCGCACTTTATGCCTCTAATAAACGAGTGCAATAAATCATTTGGCACCAACACAACAAGCTTTAACTTTCCTTCTAACCTCCAAGTGCATTAACACATGGAGGGGTTCAGTCAGTATGAAATTTGGCACGCTACATATTGTTAAATAATTTGATCAAATCATCACAAGAGTTTGATCCTGGCCCTCAGAATGGAGGGGTTGTGTGTTCTGTGCGAACATGTAACCCTTCCTTGATAAACACATTCCCACTACTGTCAATAATTTATAATGTTGCACACCTTTTGATTTCAGTAGCAGCAAAAAACAATTCTGTCTGTAATATGCATATAATATTCCATTTATATGGAATATTAATGATTCAGCTGTACAATTATATTAATAAAAAAACTTAACTAGCATGAACCTTTCTAAAACTGCTGCTTTTGTCACGTGGATTTTAAAAAAAGACGAAACTAAGATCATTCGCATCATGTTACTCTGGCATTAATTTTTCCAATGAGTTTACATCTTTGAATGAAATCCATCTGTTCACACTCAGTTTGTTCCTCTGTATCACGGTGTGTGAATCGACAGAACGTAACAGTCATTGGAAGGCTGGGATCTTGTGGCTTCAGTTTCATTATGCACTTTTCCTTTGATATAAATAACCACTCCCAGAGGAAAATATAACTTCTTGAATTTCCAGTAAGTATTGCCGTTTCTTTTAATTGGTATTTATTTTATTCCTCCACAAGACTGTTGAGGCGCTGCGGAAAATGCTCTGTAAAGGCAACGACTTTACCGACTTTTGGATCTCCCATGGTCGTGGATGGTTTCTTTTTATTGGAATCAGTTTTTACTACAGCTCTTTGATCTCTCCTTTCTTTGTACACAACACTTCATCACCTTTATTTTGCGCTATAATTGCTAGTGAAAGATTCCTCCTTTGATGGAGATTGGACGCCAAACCGCGATTGGGAAGAGTGTTGAAATGTGTCATATGTTCCGTCTGCCTTTAACAAAAAAGAATCTATACACCTGCAGAAGAAAAACAATTTTTCAGAGATATGACATATCTATCAACCCACTGCAGGGTATAGGCTGTTCTGTGTGCTTAATAGTGAGGGCTTTGCATGGTGGAATACTAAGTGCTGAAAGAAATTTGTAGCATGTTATACACTGTCTGGCAGCCTTCCCTGACCTCATCTCATCTCGCCCTCTGATAATTCACAATTTGTGTTCCAGAGGGCTCATCACTCTGGCTGAGAGAGTGCTTGGATGGGGACCTGTCTCTGCTCTCTGTAACACTGTCTGTCAGGTGTGTCTGTCTCCCATCACCTGCTAACAGAGCCACATGCTTCTCAATTACCGCCGAGCCACTGTTTTCATTGCATTTCAGCAACTGATGATGATATTAATTTTAGACTTGTTTACGCCGGGATTTCAGAACCTTGCTCCTCAGATTTCTAAAATATCTCAAAACTAAACTATGTGATTCGACGCTCAGAAAAAAAAAGAGAGCTTTTTACTTTGGCACCACACGTTTTTATTGCCATCAGAAATAATAATATCCATCAACGATCTGCCAAGTCCCAAGTGGATTGGGTGCAGAACAAAGACATGACTGTCTCTCTTTGCCGCGGTAACAAGGAGATGTTGATGTACCTGCCATTCAGGTGCAAATAGTATCATCATGACTGCATAAATCAGGGCTTTCAACCACTTTAACACGATTCTGAAAATGGGCCAGCGTTCACTATTCTGCTGATTTTGAGAGCAAACAGAATTTAGGAAGCTGTAATCAACAGTAGAGCAGACAGTAACAAGAGACAAAAGGCAACATTAACAGTGTTAGCTATACTTGCCATTGGTATAAATAGTTGAGGTGATGATTAATGACTTGAGGGAAAGAATTAACCGGTATGATGAACAGAGACAAAGCATGTCTGCTCAGATGCCCGCAAACAAGACACGATACATCCATATAACTGCTGAATGTGACAAACAAGAGATTCAACTTAATGGACAGCACATGAAGACTTAATTTAACCCTGTCATTATGATGTCTGCAAAGCTTTATTAACACTTTGACTTTGCAGATGATGAGGTCAAAGAGGCTGAAAACACACATTTGTTGGGGGGAAAAAAATACACTACAGTCGGACAGGAAACTGTATGGGAAAAAGATGAATGGAGGGAAGGGGGGACCATAAAGGAGGTTTCAATGCTCAGATGTCAACGGTGCCAAAACCGAGTTAGCTAAAAGAACTTATTTTGTATCTTAACAAAGAGTGAGTGCCAACAGGCACAAATGGCTCAGCAGGGAATTCTACACAAGGAGTTCCACACAACTGCAGCATTATGGAAAGAACGCAATTCTAAAACTTAAGTGGCACAATATGCAGCACTTTGCACTGAAAAGTAATTGCAAATTTAGTGCACATCGAAGCTTAATAACATTCTTGGAATAAAAATCCATCAAGAAGTAAGTGAACTGTATTTAGAAGGACTGGAAGATAAACCCAGTGCTTTCAACATTTTCTCATTACAAGTAGCATTGAACATTAGTGCGATGAACATTGTTCAGGACTGTTGTAACTACCACAGTTAATACGGGTATAATAGCCCTATGGATCTAGTTGTATTGCAGGAATAGGAACTGATAAAACCTTCAGCAAGAATTCAAAAGTTCTCCAAGTCAATAAATTAAACGAGTTCTACTTCAGTTTTGGAACTACAGCTTCTGTCAGTCAAACAAAAAGCAAAACTTAATCAGAAACCCCAAATGATTTTAAAGACACAATTAACTCCAGAATAGAGATGAGGGGAATCCATTCTAAATAATGATTGCTCCTCATGTGATGTTTTGATAATAGTCACAACTGCTGCATTTACATTCCCCAACCTAGGAGTGGAAGCTGGGGAGTTTTTAAAACTCATAAAAAAGACAGAAAACATCATAAATATTGATGGCTTGAGACTGATGTGTTAGAATGCTTGTCATAATATTAAGTGTCAAAATAACAGTGAACATTTATGGAATAAAATATTATCCAAGTAGAGTTTGGAGTATTTTTATGCCATCTTTGCAATGTTTATGCAAGACAATGTTTCACGAATTTGGGCAAACCAGCAGTTAATATAAATCACCAAGCGAATCACTGTCAGTTTCAGAAGCATGATTTTAAAACTAATGAAACAATAATGTTTGAACTACCAGTTTAAAATTCTATGACCTAATAAGAAAAATAACTGTAATAACTGTGTTACAGAGCTAAAATGACAATCCTGCAATAATGGAGAAGAGAAACAACAGTTGGAACACAAAGCTGAACACTGAACCATTTTAATCTTAGTTGTCTGAGAAGAACAAATGACTAAAATATTCCAGCTACTTTGTTACTACAATGAGGAATTTATAACCTTCTGTGAAGGTTTTAGCTTTCATCGTAATTTAACGGATTACTTCAAAGTGGAGATGGCAGGAATTTGTTGAAACTTGCATCGCATTGATTTTATTGTGACAGCAAACAAAATATTTATAGGCTCCTTTGGCAGAAAGCTGTTCAATTTGTACCTGCAAGTATATATGGGCAAAACTGTTGAAAGTTCTGTGGCTTATCTCCACTTTTGGTGTAATTTCCATTGACTTGAACTTGGTTGAGTCCAGCTGGCACTTCCACACAGAAAGTGTAACAAAAATAACTGCAGATGCAGCAGATAGACTGTTGGAGCCTGTTATCCGGGTCCACTTTCCCCTGCAACCGCACGAGATGCAACACCTGTCCCTTTACGGCCCCCCTCAACTCCATCCAAGGATCCAAACAGTCTTTCCAGGTGAGACAGAGGTTCACCTGCACCTCCTCCAACCTCATCTATTGCATCCGCTGCTCCAGATGTCAACTTATTTACATCGGCGAAACCAAACGCAGGCTCGGTGATCGCTTCGCTCAACACAATAGACAATACACAATAGACAATAGGTGCAGGAGGAGGCCATTTGGCCCTTCGAGCTAGCACCGCCATTCAATGTGATCATGGCTGATCATTCTCAATCAGTACCCCGTTCCTGCCTTCTCCCCATACCCCCTGACTCCGCTATCCTTAAGAGCTCTATCCAGCTCTCTCTTGCACCTGCACTAACCAATCTGATCTCCCGGTGGCTGAGCACTTCAACTCCCCCTCCCATTCCCAGTCTGACCTGTCTGTCATGGGCCTCCTCCAGTGCCATAGTGAGTCCCACTGGAAATTGGAGGAACAGCACCTCATATTTCGCCTGAGCAGCTTGCAGCCCAGTGGTATGAACATTGACTTCTCCAATGTTAGATAGTTCCTCTGTCCCTCTCTTCCCCTCCCCCTTACCAGATCTCCCCCCCTTCCCTGTCTCCACCTATATCCTTCCTTTGTCCTGCCCCCCTGACATCAGTCTGAAGAAGGGTCTCGACCCGAAACGTCACCCATTCCTTCTCTCCTGAGATGCTGCCTGACCTGCTGAGTTACTCCAGCATTTTGTGAATAAATACCTTCCACACACAAATGTTGACATTTCTCATACTGTTACCCTCACTCTTGGGACTCAAAGGGCAGCACAAAGGTGCAGCTGGTAGAGCCAATGCCTCTCAGAGCCGGGGACCCGAGTTCGATCTTGAGTTCGCTGTATTTGTGGAGTTTGCACGTTCACCTTGTGACCGCGTGGCTTCCACCAGGTACTCCGGTTTCCTCCCACATCCCAAAGCTAGGCGGATTTGTAGGTTACTAGGCATCCGTAAATTGCCGCTAGTGTGCAGGGAGTGGATGTAGAAGTGGGATAACATAGAATTAGTGTAAGAGGGCCGACAGGTGGTCTGTGTGGACTCGGTGGGCCCGTTTCCATGCTGTATCTCTAAAAGTAAGAAGCTATTTGTTTAATCGGCATATGTGCAGGCAAAGGAATAATGAAAAGCTTAATTGCAGGGAGTGCAAACTCCCATGCAAAGTCAGAAGTCCAAAAGTAGGGGACAGAGTGGGGAGGAAAGAATTCCAGGATTCTGTTTTCCTGTGATGGAAATCAGTAACAAAAATCATTCTTAAGATCTTATCAATAGAAATCATTGCAAATGTACAGGAGAACATGGAGTGAAAACTATCTGATAAAAGGCCCAGATTTTGAAATGTTAAAGCTGTTTCTCTTTTCACAGATGCTGCCTGACCTGCAGTGTTTGCAACACTTTGTTTTTACCTCACATTTGCAACATCTGCAGTATTTACATTTCACACTTTAACATTATACTTAGAAATAGGGAAAATAGCAAGAGAGAGTTGCTGTTCGAGCCCTTCATGCTTGGTCCAACATTCAACACAATCAGGGCAGAACATTCACTTTTAGTAATCACTTCCCGTCTTCCACCCATATCCTTTAATCCCTTTAGCATTAAGAAATGTATCCATGAAGGAACTGCAGATGCTGGTTTAAATCGAAGATAGACACAAAATGCTGGAGTAACTCAGCGGGACAGGCAGGATCTCTGGAGAGAAAGAATGGATGACATTTTGGGTCAAGACACTTATTCAGACTTTATCTGCCTCATCTACCTGAGGTAGAAATCAACCTGAGGTAGAAATTTATCTACCTCATTCCCAAACACAATGACCTCCTTCACTGCTTTGTGTGGGAGAGAGTTCCCCATGTTCTGGGTGAAGAATTTTTTCTCCATATCAGGTCTATACTGGACTACTGCAACAGCCTCCTCTATGGCGCACCCTCAAAAATCATCAGTAAACTTCAATACATTCAAAACTCCGCTGCCCGTCTACTCACCCACACCCCGATCCGTGACCATATCACCCCCAGAGAATCCAGTACAAAATCCTCCTCATGACCTACAAAGCCCTCCATAACCTGGCCCCATCCTACCTGACTGACCTCCTCCACAGGCACACTCCCACCTGCACCCTCCGCTCTGCTGCTGCCAATCTCCTATCTCCCCCCATCCGGACCAAACTCAGATCCTGGGGGGACAGGGCTTTCTCCATCGCTGCTCCCACCCTATGGAACTCACTACCCCAAACCGTCAGAGACTCCTCCTCACTCACCACATTCAAAACATCACTGAAGTCTCACCTGTTCAGTACTGCCTTCAACCACCGAAGGTCACCTCACCTTCTGTCTCCTTTCTCTGTTCGTTTACTTATTTATCTATTTATTCACTTCCCTATGTTCTTTAAATCCCTGTAAAGCGTCTTTGAGTGTATGAAAAGCGCTATATAAATGTAATACATTATTATTATTATTATTATATGATATCTCCCATTCCCTGAGCTAGCTGTTCTAGTATGTCAAGTCATCATATCTTTTTTTACGTTATACACATAATGATAATAACTTTAAACCAACGCGGTCTAATTTACCCCAAAACTGATAGATTGCCTGAAAGGAGATAGGGCATTGTTGAAAATTCCAAACGTTTGCAACAACTGATTTGCACCAAAAAAAAGGGTTAGTGAGGTTCAGTCAGATTCCACATTAACTTTTGAAAGGCAACTTGACACTTAAAGGGCATTCCTTTGCAGGTCTGTGGGGAAAAGATTAGTTGTGGGACTAAATTGGACATCTCCTTCAAACAGCTGGCAACACCATGACAGGTCAATTGAACTACCTTCTGTTCTGCACTATTCTAAGTCATGAGGTATTTTGGTGATGAAGAGAAATATCTCAAGTCGTGGCAGCATTCAGTCAATATGCTTATGATGTACAGAACCTAACTGATCAATTACAAGCAGTTAGTTTGAGTAACTGTTTCAAGTTCACACAGATATCTTAAATTGTACTCTTGAAATTAATTCATGTAGACTGATTTGGCCTGTTTCATTTATCATCACTACTTTTTTGCATTTCTTTCATTCATTTATTGTACACCTCTCTACATCACTGTATATATCTATCGTTTCCCTTTCCCCTGACTAGTCTGAAGAAAGGACTCGACCCAAATCGTCACCAATTCCTTCTCTCCAGGGATGCTGCCTTTCCCGCTGAGTTACTCCAGCATTTTGTGTCTATCATCGGTTTAAACCAGCATCTGCAGTTCCTTCCTACACATTTAGACTGATTTAAATGTATTTTTGTAATAATTTCCTCTGGAAATCTCGTAGTTCTTAGATCTACTCAAAGATTTTTTTAAAAATCATTGCACAGAGACCAATGCACTTAACTCACATCCCTATCTATCGATATTTTTGGTTGAGTTTAACTTTGGTTTTAAAATGACTCAATAGCATTTAAAGTCTCTTACGGTCATAATTCTAACTATTGAAACTAATAACGCAGCAATGCTTAGATCCAATTAAACAGAAGTACAAGTGTTGAAAAGATGAATATTGATTTTTACTTGATATGTTTACATCTCACAAAAAATATATAAAGGGTGTTACAGAAGTATCTAAACACTTTACAATCTGGTTACGCTGAAAAATAAAAAGCACTTGATCTATGATGCAATTATTGATTTGCTACCATTGTTGGAAAAAATGTTCTGCTCAGCTGCATAAACATGATATTTTCAAATTGTAGACTTAACATAATGCAACGTTATGGGGGCTGAGGCATACTTACAAACTATTGTTATAAATTTTTCAGATTAAAACAATAATTTCTCGCCTGCACACAAGAATGCTTAACAAAATAAAGCACTCCATTTGCAACAGTTTATGTGTTTTAAGAACCTGCTGCGAAGCTCTCAAGTGCAATGATAAATGCAGCATCACTGATTCTGTGCAACATTTTTTTGTTTCAAGGAAAATAAGCACTCCATCACTCAGTTGTGTTCATTCTGTTATTCTTTGCCCAAACATTATACATCAGCACACGCACTGTGGAGCATTCGCACATAAATAAGACATGCATATTTACTGCAATAGTTTTTATGTTTTTTCAAAAGGCATAAACAGCAAATAGATGCTGCAGAACATGTTTATTGTATCTTTTCCCCTCCTACATGATTGAACTTTAGAATATAGATTTAACAAATTCTTCCATGTGGATATCTACACTTTGCTAATCCGTGCGGGGACTGAACAAGATACACCTGACGAGATTTCAGATCCAGAGACTGCTAAGCTTTTTATAAAGGTGAGGTCTCAAATTTTAGACATTCCTGAAGTATATCCAATCTAATCTGCATACCCAGTGGATCCATTCTAAGATAATTGTGCTGGAAACATTTGCTAAAGACTTAGCAGATAGTTAAGCAATCGCGTGTTATGACTTATTTTGACTTTGTAGTGGGCCAGCCAGCTAATCGTAGTATGGAAAATAACAGCACCCAGGTCCCATTTAGAAACTACCACACATTACCCACAATAAATAATGTCCTTGAAAACATAATGCTGTCATTTAGATGCACGGTTTCACAAACAGCACCCAAAGTCTAGAAAATATACAGCTTATCCCTTTGACGATCGCCACTGCCTTAAATTCACAAAATAAATCTCCACAAGATTTTAGCATAATCAGTCAAAAGCTAATATAAATGAATAATTGCAAAAACTATTTGTCTTTAATAATTGCAAGACTCGAAACATTAAATAGCATGCTCGGAAGTTGACTGCAAGAATATTTTTCAAAAGAATAAGTGCAAGTCGTGATAACATTTTTTAAAAATTTACTGAATCAAACAAACTTGAAAGAGCATACCTTTGCCATTACAAATATATTATTTTCAATAATTACTATAATGTTGCAGTAAACCATAATACAGATCTTAATATATTACACTTCCTCGTCTTTTAACTTCCTGGCAGAAAAACACTAAAAACACTGGAGAAAATCTTTGAGCAGGTATCCCTTTCAGAAGATAGACACAGAATGCTGGAGTAACTCAGTGGGACAGGCAGCATCTCTGGAGAGAAGGAATGGAAGACATTTCGGTTTGAGACCCTTCTTCAGACTGGAGATGATGTGAACATAGGAAAACTGCAGCAATGAACACGTTATAAAACAACTGCAAACAAAATAAAAATAGTAGAGATGTATCAAAAAGTTCTTGGGCAAAAGGAAATTTGTCGTGGACCAACCGTGCCTCAGTGTGTGTCAGACCACGTGTCATATTCCTGAACTACATTAGTCACAGTTTCATCCTGTTTTAAAGTGGGCTACAAACTTTAGTGTGGGAGATATTAATTGTAGATGCAGCGAACTGCAGATGCTGCAATCTTGATTGAAATAAAGTTTCAGTGTGGAGGAACTCAGCAGGTTAAGCAGCATTTGTGGAGGGAATGGATTGGCAATATGTCAGGTCAGAAGCCTTCTATAGACTGATAATTGTGTTTTAATTGTGTATTTGTGTATTAATGGGTTTTTTTTTTGTTGCAGTTATGTTCTTTACATTGCCTTGGAGAATTTATGTGCAATTTATGTTTTTGTACATTATCTATGTGCCTGTGATGTTGCTATTTTACCGAAACGCACCTATCCTGTTTTACCAGAGATGCTGCCTGACCTGCTGAGTTACTCTAAGACATGATATCTATCTTTGGTATAAACCAGCATCCGCAGTTCTTTGTTTCAACATTTTCTTTCTGAAGGATTGGGAGTGAGTATTAAGAATTTTCATGCATTGGTGGAAGCAGTTTTTTTCAGGCAGTTACAAAGAGCCTTGATAAACAAGGGTGAGTCGATAGGAATATGGAAAGAGATTACAATCAGAGCAGCCATGATCTTATTAAGAGGCAGAACAGGCTTCAAGTGCGAAAAGGCATTTTTCTGAATCTCATTCTTGCGTGCATATGTTGGTATATGGCCATTTGCCCATTCCATCAGTCACCTCCTGCCCCATCAGTGGGTGATCTGTGGTTCCCACACTGTCCTCATCAGTCATCTCATGACCAGAATAGAAGTAGGTCACCCTCAAGGCTGAAGAACCACCCAAGGAGGAGGAGGAGCCTGAAAGCATCAATCAGACGAGGCCAAATAATTAAAAAATGAGCTGCTAACAATATTGCAATCTGAAAGTGTAGTTAACATCAAGATTCAGCTGATGCTTACAAAAGGCTCATTCCCTTCTAACCAGTTAAATACGTGCACTGTAATATTGTCCCGCAGATGGACGGATGCCACTAACTGGGCAGCACGATGGCACAGCTGGTAGAACCTCTGTCCCACAGCACCAGAGACCCGGATTCAATCAAGACCTTGGGTGCTCTCTGTGTGGAGTCGATCTTATCAATGTACCCATCCAAATGTGATTTAGACGTCGTTATTGTTTCTGCCTCCTTACTTTCTCTGGCAACTCATTCCATATTCCACAGGAGACAAGTCGGCAGAGACATGACACAATCATTAAAGTGGTGACAGCCTGAAAGCAACAACTAATGTTCAAAGTTAATGATAAAACAAACCTTATGATTCAGCCTATTTAGCCAGAGGATGTTTAAGAACTAATAAATTAAATTTCAATCTGCTGGGTTTCTTTGAAACTATATGCCACTCATCACATCCTTCTTGTTATGTTTTTGGCAAGTGAAGGAAGAACACACGAATACCAAGAAAGGTGCAGCAAACACAACTTCTGTCATACTTATGAGATATGCGAACTGTTTGCAAAAGGAATGTTTTACTTCACAGGAAGCCAGCTGAATGGAACCTAAGCAGACATTCACAAAATCGAGACCACAGCTTGATATGCAAAATGTTGCAGATCTTGGGAATCTGAAATAAAAGCAGAACATGCTGGAGAGACTCAGTGTGTAGGGGGACAGAAAAAAAAAGCTTGGCATTTCCGGTTGATAACTTTTCATCACAACTGGGAAAGTGGAAAAATAAATGTGTCTTAAGTCGCAGAGAGGAAGAGGGGTAGAGAGAATAATGGGAATATCTGTGACCTTCAATGGAACACTATGGAGTTTAGAAGAATGAGGGGGGAGCACATTGAAACATACAGAATAGTAAAAGGCTTGGATAGAGTGGATGTGGAGAGGATGTTTCCACTAGTGGGAGGGTCTGGAACTTCCCCAACATTGGGAACATTTTTCCTGAATCTAGCCTGTCCAATCAATCCCTTAAGAATTTTACATGTTTCTATAAGATCCCCTCTCATCCTTCTAAATTCCAGTGAATATAAGCCCAGTCGATCCATTATTTGCTCATCTCAAGAGAAGATGAGGAATTCTGGTTCATCACAGGTGAACCGTTTGAAGGAGGTATCAGTATCAATGATCAAAAAGAGCAACAGAGAGAGAGATAGAAAAAAACAATGCCGACACAGTGAAAATGTTCAAGGAAATGTAGAACGGTTCATTATTGGCTGAGAGGAAGGTGACAATGGTCAGAAGGATATTGGCCAAATGCAGGAAAATAGGTCTAGTACATAAAGATTCCTTGGTCAGCATGGACAAGTTGGGTCAAAGGGCCTGCTTCAATGGCCCTATCAAGGCAAGTGACTAAAACTGTTAAATTCAGAGTTGAGCCCTCAGAGCTGTAATGTGCACAGACTGAAGATGTGGTTTAGGTGCTTCAGTGTACATTGCGATTCAATGGTCTCAGTGGTGTCAGAAACCAAAGAAAAGAGAAGTCACAGTGGGACTGAATCTGAGAATCAAGGTGATAAGCTAGGATGGGCCACAATAAGTTACAATCACCTTTTTGTGAACAGGTTGCAAACACTACACAAATACTATCCAAAGCTACAGAGCATACTATTTAAAACAGATTTTTCTGGTGTGTGACAAGAATAAAAGGAAGCTAATCATTTATCTAAATGAGGTAAAGTAATTACACCTTGAAATAACTTGTTTTGAGGTCACAAGTTATAGGAGTGGAATTAGGCCATTCAGTCCATCCAGTCCACTCCGCCAGTCAATCATGGCTGATCTCTGCCACCTAATCCCATTTTCCTGCCTTTTCCCCATAACCCTTGACACCCGTACTAATCAACAACTTGTCTATCTCTGCCTTAAAAATATCCACTGACTTGGCCTCCACAGCCCTCTGTGGCAATGAGTTCCACAGATTAACCGCTGTGGTCACGGTGGCGCAGCGGTAGAGTTGCTGCCTTACAGCGAATGCAGCGCCGGAGACCCTGGTTCCATCCCGACTACGAGTGCTGTCTGTACTGAGTTTGTACGTTCTCCCCGTGACCTGCGTGGGTTTTCTCCGAGATCTTCGGTTTCCTCCCACACTCCAAAGATGTACAGGTTTGTAGGTTAATTGGCTTGGTAAATGTAAAAATTGTCCCTAGTGAGAGTAGGATAGTGTTAGTGTGCAGGGAACGCTGGTCGGTGCGGACTCCATGGGCCGAAGGGCCTGTTTCCGCACTGTATCTCTAAACTAAACTCAACTAAATTCCTCTGACCAAGGAGGTTCCTCCTCACCTGCTTTTTAAAAGAGTGCCCTTTAATTCTGAAGCTATGACCTCTGGTCCTAGACTCTCCCACCAGTGGAAACATTCTTTCCACATCCACTCTATGCCTTTCATTAATCCGTAAGCTTTGGCCTATGCATGACTGAGTGAGATCTAAAACTCTTAAAGCATTTTATACATCAGGAGCATGATGCATATAAATAGAACAGAAACTTGACATTTTAAAAAGCTATTTCAACAGCGTGCACATATATCAATAAGCAGTCCAGTGGTGGAGTTAAAGTCTCGGCTACAAATTGCAAAGAAATAATGGCACTGTGCACCTCCAAAGAAACCATGGATAATACTTGAAATCCCATGGTAGGAATCTATTATGAATGGATGGCGAAGTGTCTATAATGTAGAATAGACACAAAATACCGGAGTAACTCAGCGGGACAGGCAGCATCTCTGGAGAGAAGGAATGGGTGACATTTCGGGTCATGGCCCTAATCTAGAGGTAGGGAAGGCAGAATTCAAGTTTATCTCAATAGATTTACTCCAACGCACCTTCCCATAGATATATGTGGATAGATATTCTTTGGCCTGTGGATTCTCTACTCTTATGGGACTCCTGGCCTTTATTGTGAAGATGTTATAATGCTGCTTTGGGATTTCCCTGCAAAGTGAAGTTAAGTGATGGAGATTTAGAATTCAATACGTAGTCTCATAAACATGGATCAGAATGTGTGCGATCTCCAGCATTCCAAATCACAGGCAGCAATTTGACTTTTCAAACACGGTTTCTCGTTCTCCTGAGGGATCTGTTTCATGCCGTGTGCAGTCCAGCTGCTTCAACAAGGCTACAAAAGTGCTGGAGTAACTCAGCGGGTCAGGCAGCATCTCTGGAGCACATGGACAGACGAAGGTACCTGATATGAATGTCACCTATCCATGTTCTCTAGAAGGTACCTGATATGAACGTCACCTATCCATGTTCTCTGCTGCCTGACCTGTAGTGTTCCTCCAGCACTTTGTCTCTTTTTTGGGGGGAAAACCAGCATCTGCAGTTCCTCGTGTCTACATTCGGCAAGCTTATGAGATTGCCAGGGTTGAGTTTATTCAACCCTGGGAGTTTGTTTCAATTATCATATGCAAGGGCAACAATGACCCGGATAATGTCTGTACTCAAAACTTTACAGCACAGACCATTGCAGTTATCGTGAAAAATCCCCCCACGGATGTCTTCTCCATCCCAGACTCAGTGGTGCCTTTAAGGCACATGTAGAGGCAGATCTCCCAGAGACACATTGCAGTATCTTAATAAAATCAGAAGACATAGAATATACATAAAGATATACTTGATAATGCAAGCTATGGTTGAGTGAATCTTTGCAGATAAACCTGGGGTCTGATGGTAGGATTGATCACATCTTAAATGCTCAGATGGACGATTATCTTGTACCATTCTGACAAGTGGGTGGCACGGTGGCGCAGAGGTAAAGTTGCTGCCTTACAATGGCAGCGGCCCGGGTTCGATCCCGATTACGAGTGCTGTCTGTACGGAGTTTGCACGTTCTCCCCGTGACCGCGTGGGTTTTCCCCCGAGATCTTCGGTTTCCTCCCACACTCTAAAGACGTGCAGACATGTAGGTTAATTGGCTTGGTGTATGCGTAAATTGTCCCGAGTGCGTGTAGGGTAGCGTTAATGTGTGGGGATTTCTGGTTGGCGCGGACTCGGACTAAACTAAACCAAAGTGGGCTTTGTCCGATTCATTTACTTGCCACTGGGAAGAAAAACTGGCTCGCACCGTGTACTAAAGCAGAGTGGCGACAACACAGCTGCACTTCCCAGAGCCCGCTGCCAGCAGTTTTAATCAGAACTTTTTAGTTTATACAGCCCGAGACTGCAGACAAACTGGCGAGGCTCAATGAGGAAGCTCACAGACAGATATCAAAATTATCAGTTTGTACTGAACTCAATAACCCAAACAGCCTCCATTTCCATGAGCACCGTCCTGCCTTTTGTTCTGACAGAGATAAGATGTATAAATTATGAGTGGTAGACAAAGAATACTTCAGTGCCCGAGGCACCTCATCAATCATTTTCAGTGCATCGGCAGGTAACTGATGTAACCCCTGCAGGCTGTTTCCATTCAGGTGAGAAGCATGAATTAGAAGCAATGCCATGGGACAAATGCGGCAACTGAGCTTTGTTTAAGATTCTTTTAATTTGGAAGTTGTTTGTCTTAAGATACCCTTGTCTTCACAGACTTGGATGCTGGAGACCGCCGTCCCTCAATGGTAAACAATCAGTGCTGGCGTGGAAGAAGACGGATTGCCGAGACCACACAGTGACCAGTGTGCGGAAGGTGGGAAAGACTTGAAGGGACCCTTGCTCTTTTTTTTTGCCACAGCCGACTTCAAACAGTCTTCAACGTTAGCAGATCCCCTCAACTTTTGACAGTCTTTGGCCATGTTAGGCAGAGGTCAGCTGTCACTAAATAAAACTGCCGCAGCTACTGACTGTGGATCATTCCCTGCCTGCCCAGCTGGCTTTGTGCCACAGCGTCACACATTCAAGTACTCCTTTGCTTTTCAAATACAAACCTGAAGCAAATTAGTTTACCCAGTCCAAATCTGACATTGTTGATAGACTGGTCTCTTTACCTTTGTTGCTTGTTCAGTATAGCTGGGAGAGGGGCGGAGATGAATTGCTGGTGTGAACTGACAGGTCGACTAAGCTTTTCAAGTGTCAGGATCTGGCTGGGTTTTACTGATCAATGGGTCACCTCGAGAAGAAAGACACATCTATGTTGTCCATGTCAAAGGCTTAAGACCCAGGCAAACCTCTCTGAAGACGCATATATTTTCACCTTCACCGTAATGAAGGGAAGAAATGTATTCTCTTTAAAAAGGAATGGTTGATCTGCAGATGGCCTGTACATCTGACAGTCGTTACAGGATTAATTAAACATCATGTGCTGTGCTAGTTAACTTAAAAAACGAAACTTCATTGCAATTACACTTTTTCCAATAAGCATCGAAAATGATTTATGCTTTCAATATAATTACAGTCTCCTGACGATAACGAAAGCTTCACACTTGAATATTACCAAAGAGAATAGATTATCAAGTGTTACGTGCAAATTGACTTCCTCCCGTAGCTTTGTAAATGTTTAATGCACCAGATTCTCCCTCCCATCACAGAGAGTTTATAAACAATAGAACATAAAGGACACAAAGTGCTGGAGTAACTCAGCAGGTCAGGCAGCATCTCTGGAGAACATGAATAGGTGACAATTCAGGTCGAGACCCATCTTCAGACTGATTGTGGAGGGGTGGTGGGGGTGGGGGGGGGGAGCTGGAAGAGGGGAGGGGCAGGGCAAAGTGTGGCAGGTAATAGGTGGATACAAGGCAAGGAGAGGGTTTGATGGGCAGATGGTTGAAACAAAGACCAGAGATATAAGATAAGGTGTGAGACAGAATTGAATGGTTGGGAACCTAGACACAAAATGCTGGAGTAACTCAGCGGGTCAGGCAGCATCTCTGGAGAGAAGGAATGGGTGACGTTTCGGGTCGAGACCCTTCTTCAGACAGGAACTCCAGGAACTTCAGGTTCCTGGAATAGACACAAAAGCTGGAATAACTCAGCGGCTCAGACAGCATCTCTGGAGAAAAGGAATGCTGTTGACCTGCTGAGTTACTTCAATAGACAATAGACAATAGGTGCAGGAGGAGGCCATTCGGCCCTTCGAGCCAGCACCGCCATTCAATGTGATCATGGCTGATCATTCTCAATCAGTACCCCGTTCCTGCCTTCTCCCCATAACCCCCTGACTCCGCTATCCTTAAGAGCTCTATCTAGCTCTCTCTTGAATGCATTCAGAGAATTGTCCTCCACTGCCTTCTGAGGCAGAGAATTCCACAGATTCACAACTCTCTGACTGAAAACATTTTTCCTCATCTCAGTTCTAAATGGCCTACCCCTTATTCTTAAACTGTGGCCCCTTGTTCTGGACTCCCCCAACATTGGGAACATGTTTCCTGCCTCTAACGTGTCCAACCCCATTAATAATCTTATACGTTTCGATAAGATCTCCTCTCATCCTTCTAAATTCCAGTGTATACAAGTCTAGTCGCTCCAGTCTTTCAACATATGACAGTCCCGCCATTCCGTGAATTAACCTAGTAAACCTACGCTGCACGCCCTTCAGCTTTTTGTCTA
The DNA here is from genome assembly GCF_053455715.1 of Rhinoraja longicauda. Lineage (NCBI taxonomy): Eukaryota > Metazoa > Chordata > Chondrichthyes > Rajiformes > Arhynchobatidae > Rhinoraja > Rhinoraja longicauda. The sequence continues at coordinate 17,567,867 of NC_135987.1, read as the reverse complement.
TCTTTGGTTTAAACCAGCATCTGCAGTTCCTTCCTACACATTCACCTGCAGTACAACAAATTTGAAGATTCCCCATCACAATGTCAACTCTTTGAGTTTGTACCATCAATTTGCAAAGCAACTATTTGCTGTATGGAATTGTGCACCATTCTCCAAGCATAATAATACTTCATTCTGTATAAAATGCAATTTGCCCTGGGTTTCCTAATTAGCAATATTTCACTTGCTGCAACACATCCCTCCCATAAATCGGGAACTATTCCAACTCCCTGGTTAACTCGCCCCTTCCCACCCAAACCACCCCCTCCACTTTCCCCTTCAACCGCAGGAGATGCAACACCTACCTCTATACCTCCTCCCTCGACTCTGTCCAGGGACCCCGACAGTCCCTGGACAGGTTTGGCAGAGGTTCACTTGCAACTCCTCCAAACTCATCTACTGTATCCGTTGTTCAAGATGTGGACTCTTATACATCGGCGAGACTAAACGTAGACTGGGCGATCATTTTACTGAACTCCTTCGCTAAGTCCATCTGGATCTACCTGATCTCCCGGTTGCTAAACACTTTAATTCCCCCTCCCATTCCCACACTGACCTTTCTGTCCTAGGCCTCCTCCATTGTCAGAGGGAGATGATTGGACTTTATTACCTTCCATGACAGTGAGGAATGTGGTGGATGTTATGTTAACTTTAATTATGTGGCTGTGTGTCTTGTTGCTTTTCACTTAGTATGGCTGTTTGGTGACTCAAATTTCACTGTACCTTAATTGGTACATGTGACAATAAACTAACCTTGAAACCTTGAACCTTGAGGCTAAATGCAAATTGGAGGAGCAGCATCTTATATTTCGCTTGGGCAGTTTACAACCCAGTGGTAGACTATAACTTTTGATTTCTCTACCTTCAAGTAACCCCTGCATTCCCTTTCTCTCCAGATGAGAGAATCTTCCTTCCACTGACATCCATAAAGTGACAAGTTACACTAAGTTACACAAGTCTAAGTTACACAAGTCTGAAGAAGGGTCTCAACCCGAAACGTCACCCATTCCTTCTCTCCCGAGATGCTGCCTGACCTGCTGAGTTACTCCAGCATTTTATGAATAAATTGACAAGTTACACTGCTCCGCTCCAAACTCCAGTCAGCCCAACCTCAGCCATTGGCCTAGCAACAATTGGATCTGCAGACCTTAGAGATATAGCATGGAAACAGGTCCTTTGGCCCACTCAATCCGTGCTAACCTCCGGTCACCCCGTACACTAGCTCTAACCTACACACTAGGGACAATTTACAATTTACAGAAGCCAACTAACCTACAAACCTGTATGTCTTGGGAGTGTGGGAGGAAACCGGACCACCCGGAAAAACCCAACGTGGTCACAGGGAGAATGAACAAACTCCCATGGAGTACAGACAGCACCCATGGTCAGGATCGAACCGGGTCTCTGGCGCTGTAAGGCAGCAACTCTACCGCTGCGCCACCGTGCCACATAGACGTTCACAGTCCGAGCTTCAATCTGTCCTATCTTAATGTCACAAGGAATAGGAGAAGAATTAGGCCATTCGGCCCATCAACTCTACTCCGCCACTCAATCATGGCTGATCTATCGCTCCCTCCTAATCTTACTCCTCAAAATCTAATTCTATGATCAAACTATTCTGATGTTGCCTTCTTTAGCTTATTGCTAGTTTATTTACCGATGATGATCCTCCGGAGGACACTGGAATCATTTCCCTTTGTTACGGCTGCCTTGTTTGAGGCAAATTATTGTTGCCATTGCAGCAAACAGATGGGTTTTCTGCAACATTAATTCACGCTACTAGCTTCAACATTGGAGAGCATTAGTTATCCTGACATACAAAACCAGCAAAATAATCCGTTTCATCGCTGGGATAATCTTGAATTTGGGTTTGAGGCCATTACATTTGTCAAGAGTAACTTGGATTTACCGACATTAGTCTCTGCCTGATGTTTCTGCTAGTACATTGGTTTGCGTATAGGTTTGTAGATATAAAATGGATGGACACATCAACCACCACATTTAACTTCGCCTGCATTCACCAACAAGCTCCTTCATCAAGCTGTGGGCTTTGAATGGTTTGAAACATGGCATGCTCCACAGCACCTGTTTTATTCAGGATTATGGGCGGCACGGTGGCGCAGCGGTAGAGTCGCTGCCTTACAGCGCTTGCAGCGCCGAAGACCCGGGGTCGATCCCAACTATGGATGCTGTATGCACGGTGTTTGTACGTTCTCCTCTTGACCGCGTGGGATTTCTCCGAGATCTTCGGTTTCCTCCCACACTCCAAAGACGTACAAGTATGTAGGTTGGTGTCTGTGTAAATTGTCCCTAGTGTGAAGGATAGTGTTAGTGTGCGGGGACCGCTGGTTGGCACAAACTCAGTGGGCCGAAGGGCCTGTTTCCGCTCTGTATCTCTAAACTAAACAAAAAAAGTAAACCATAGGCAACATTCCACCGAGCAGGACTGTTTAGCTTAGTTTAGAGATACCGAGCAGAAACAGGCCCTTCGGCCCACCGAGTCCGTGCCCACCGAGTCCACGCCGACCAGCGATCCTGGCACATTAACACTATCCTACACACACCAGGGACAATTTACACTTATACCAAGCCAATTAGCCTACAAACATGTACGTCTTTTGAGTGGAGGAAAAAACTGGAGCTTCCCGGAGAAAACCCACACAGGTCATGGGGAGAATGTACAAACTCCGTACAGACAGCACCTGTCGTCAGGATCGAACCTGGGCCTCTGTCGCTGTGAGGCAACAACTCTACCGCTGCGCCACCGTGCTGCCCTATTATTGTGCAGTCTTGTTTAGATCAAATGTGAGAAGTACACACCGGGATAGATCGGCAGACATTGTTTTATACAGTTCTACAAAACTGTGATTAAATAGTATGCAAAACACAAAGTGCTGGAGTAAAATAAGTGTGGGCAGGAAAAAAAACAAGTGATAGGTGGATACAAAGGGGATGTTTGATAGGCAGATGGGCGGAGTAAGTGACAAATGCAAGAGATAAAAAGAAGACAAAAGGGTGTCAGATAAGGAGAGGTGAAGTGCTATGTAAAGCTAAGGAGGAATATATAAAATATTATAATTGGAAAATGTCCTCTGAATCTGTAGACCCAAGAAGAGGGACTGTCAGGACATGATCTTAAGTGTGGGCAAGAGAACTCCATCATTCTGAAACAGGGTACCGACCCAAAAAATATCTGTCCATTGATGCTGCCTGACCCTTTGAATTCCTCCAGTACTTTGATTTTTACTCTGGAAATTCTTCATAATCTTTCATTATCATGTGGTGGATTTCCTGATGTTTCCTAACTAATAACACTCTGAGAACCTCGTGGGGAACATTTTAAGGTGCTCAATGTCCCGTGACATTAAGGAACAGGGAATACACCGATCAGCCAAAACATTATGACCTGATGAGCCAAATCATTATGACCACCCGCCTAATATGCTGTTGGTCCTCCGTGTGCAGCCCCATACGCAGCAGGGTGCGATGCACTGTGTATTGTGACACATTCCTCCCGTGACCACCATTAAAATTTTCTGTGACTTGTGCCACAGTCGACCTTCTGTCGGTTCGGACCAGACGGGATAGCCTTCGTTGCCCTCGCGCATCAATGAGCCTTGGGCGCCCAACACCCTGCGGCCAGTTTGTGGTTTGTCCCTCCTCAGACCACTGTCGGTCGGTACTCACCACTGCTGACCGGGAGCACCCCACAAGCCTTGCCGTTTCAGAGCTGCTCTGACCCAGTCGTCTGGCCATAACAATTTGGCCCTTGTCAAAGTCGCTCAGGTCTTTACTCCTGCCCATTTCTCCTGCATCCAACACATCAACTTCAAGAACTGACTGTTCCCTTGCTGCGTAATAAATCCCACCCCTTGACAGGTGCCATTGTAACAAGGTAATCAACATTATTCACTTAGCCTGTCAGTGGTCATAATGTTTTGGCTGGTCGGTGTAAATGTTGGCTTTGTAGGGTTTGCCAGTTAATTGGCTTCTGTATTTTGTCATCCATATATAAATGCAAAAATCTTGGCATTCATTTTTGTCAATATTTTTTTTATTATCCATCTCCAATTGCACACAGAAGATTAAACATAATGTTGGGGACCTGGTGTTACTTGTCAGCCAAGCAGGGGCAGCAGGTTCCCTTCAAAAAAGGGAACCCAATGGATTTTTACAACAGTCCACTCATTATTGATGGTTGAGTTGTTATTCCTGGTTATTTAATTAAATGAATTTAAATTCCCAGCTGCCCCTGGTGGGGGTTTAAACAAGTCTGCATTATTAGTCTCGACCTCTGCTTTTCTAGTCTAGTAACCTCAGCACTTTGCAACTGTTCCCCTGCCCTGGTTCCACTGCTGAAGTACCTTGGGATATTTTACAACACTGGAGGCCTCACAGAGTGCTGCTTATTCTTTCCCCAAAATGTTGGCACTGGTGAGCAATCGATAGACATCTCAGCAAAGACTTACTACGACGGATGTGATAGATATCTCAGCAAAGACTTCCTTCCTTGTAAAGTGGGAATGAGTTTTATTCCTCCATTATGGGAAAAAGAAGCGGTTTATTGATTTTGTCCCCGCCACATCACCACAGTGCAATTATATAATTGCCAGCACATTTTTAACAAGTTCAGACTTGTGCTTTATCCAACAAATTACAGATTAGGAGATCAAAGGCAGAAATAAAGCTGGCAGTCAGGAGGGCTGTGCTACATGTGGGTGGTAGATCAGTCTTTTATCCAGAGCAAATTATCTTCAACAACTGCAGTGAAAAGAGTGCAAAGTGAAACACATAAACACTTGCATGTGATAGTTATCTCCATGCAGTCTACCACACACATTACTACTTTATCAGATGATTGCAGAGATAATGTTCAGTCACCTTGGGCAACTGCACTGATTATGGAGAGGCTTTGCTAATGAATGATTCTTTGTAAGAAAGCAAAATCTCTGAACAAAACAAGGCAAGCGCCCTTGAAGAAATGTCTCAAGACCCAGGAGAAGCCATTAAGGTCGCTGAGTGAATGTAATAAAACATTTTAATCGTGATGTTTATTGTGACAGCAATCCCTTTCTGAAAATAAGCATAAATTTGGAAAACAACAGAACTCTCTTAAGCACGGTTGTTTATGCAGATTGTAGTCAGATGTGACTGAAAATATGGGAAGAAAAGGCAGTGTAAATATATCTTTCATTTATTCGACTTGTACACTGGTGCGGCTGTGTGTATTCCCATCAGTGTTGCTTTCTGAACCTCAAAAACTGAAGATCCTGGGTCTCTAATGTATTGAAATCAGTGCTGACCTGCCACTTACACCAGCAGAGCACCAGACACCAGGGCTGCTTGTCATCCTGCCTATTAACTTGATGTCTTTATTCACAGGCCATCTGCAACAGTGAGAGATGTAACTAATGTCCTCCATACAACAAGGTGGCAAAAGACAGAGCACAGTGTACAGATGACCTTTGGGATTCCCAGAGATCCTAACTAGTAGACATGAAAATCAATGCTGCCTACTGGTATTAATTAAACTAACCTAAAGGGCAGAATAAGACAAAATGTGCATTCTGCCACTGAGAATATTTGTCACAAACCTAACAGGCATCTTTTTTTTGCACATATTAAGCATTTTTGTCAACGCAAGAGTTGCTATTTTTGTACTTCATATTTTTTCTTGTTGTGCTTTTACTCAGTGAACATGAAATACTGCGTGCTGTTCTAGGCTGCCATATGTGATATATACTTATTTTCACAGAATGCTCTTTCCAGCTCATTTTTATGTTGGAGAAACATGTCGTAGTTCCATCAACCAGATTTTAAAAATATATATATTTCTGCAAAACTTTTCAATGTCGTGAAGGATTATTTGAATTTATTAGGCGAACGTAAAAAAAAATAAGTGAAATATTTGCCTGCTTTACCCCAAGATCATTTCAGAAACCTAACCTGGGACAATTACTGGCAATGGAACAAATATAAAGAAGAGGATCTCGAGACACCAGTGATCATGTGAATTAAATCAAACTATTAGGGCAGATTAAATATAATACAAAGGAAGCCAAGTGGTTGAATATGTTGACTTGGTAATACAGTGGGTAGGAAAATAACTGCAGATGCTGGTACAAATCAAAGGTATCACAAAAAGCAGGAGTAACTCAGCGGGTCAGGCAGCATCTCAGGAGAGAAGGAATGGGTGACGTTTGGGGTCGAGACCCTTCTTCAGTCTGAAGAAGGGTCTCGACCTGAAACGTCACCCATTCCTCCTCTCCTGAGATGCTGCCTGACCTGCTGAGTTACTCCAGCTTTTTGTGAAACCATTGGTAAAGCAGCGGGTGTTAGAGGTTATGGGGAGAAGGCAGGAGAATGGGGGTTAGGAGGGGGAGATAGACCAGCCATGATTGAATGGCGGAGTAGACCTGATGGGCCGAATGGCCTATTTCTGCTCCTATTACTTATGACCTTACGAGCATCACTTAAGGCTCGACTTTTTACCCAATTTCCCTTGCCACAGGTTGTATGAATGATGAACGTTTGTGCACAGCTGAACCAGTGGAAAGGAAGAGCATTCATTTTTCATGTTTTAGCAGATAATCACATGCTATATGAAACATGGTAATTCTGAGCTGCTGGTTCCATCAAAATGTCACATCAAGTAACACAAGTGTTCAAAGACGCATCATGCGGGATATAAACGAAAGTAGGTATTCTGCTGCATTGCTTGAAACTTTCTTGAATCTCAGCTCAAGAAGAAATGCATTGGCTGAAACCAGGATTCGGTGGATTTTACAAGGTTTCTGAAACAAACATGCTTGATGTTTCATATGGTGCTTTCTCATTTGAAGCTGTTGATTTCAAACTCCCTCTGTCAGAATACGGGAAAGTAGGTGTTCAAAATGGACAGGATGACTAACAAAGCAGAGGTCTACCTGCTTCATCATGATTCTAATTGCAATTTCATCTCCTGACTATAACAGGATGTTAAGATAGATACAAAAAGCCGGAATAACAGTGAGTCAGACAGCATCTCAGGAGAAAAGGAACGGGTGAAGCTTCGGGTCGAGACTCTTCTTCAGACTGAGAGTCAAGGAAAAGGGAAACGAGAGACGTAGGCGGTGATAGAGAGGGAACAGGAACCTGTTTTATGACACGTGGGTCTAAATCCAATGACATCATGGATTTGTGTAGGAAGGAACAGCAGATGCTGGTTTAAACCGAAGATAGACACAAAAAGATGGAGTAACTCAGCGGGACAGGCAGCATCTCTGGAGAGAAGGAATGGGTGATGTTTCGGGTCGAGACCCTTCTTCAGAATAATGGATTTGACCATTGAATCAACACTGGAAAGTGTGTGGCATTTACTGTGTTCTCAACAAGAAATAGAGGATATAGCAACACCACACTTTGCTTCGGCCTAGAGGGAGGGGGATAACCTGTACATTTAGGTTTCTTTTATCCAAAACCACCAGAATTTCCTCATAACTCCTTTTTGATGCACCCTCTAGCCCATTACTTCTCCTGAGCTTGCTCGCTCCTCGACTGACCATCCAACCACACGTGAAGGAGATACAGGATTACTTATTTACATCGGTGAAACCAAGCGCAGGCTCGGCGACCGCTTCGCTCAACACCTGCGCTCGGTCCGCGTTGGCCAAACGAGTCTCCCGGTGGCCGAGTACTTCAACTCCCCCTCCCATTCCCAGTCTGACCTTTCTGTCATGGGCCTCCTCCAGTGCCATAGTGAGGCCCACCGGAAATTGGAGGAACAGCACCTCATATTTCGCCTGGGCAGCTTGCAGTCCAGCGGTATGAACATTGACTTCTCCAACTTTAGATAGTTCCTCAGTCCCTCTCTTCCCCTCCTCCTTCCCAGATCTCCCTCTATCTTCCTGTCTCCACCTCTATCCTTCCTTTGTCCCACCCCCCTGACATCAGTCTGAAGAAGGGTCTCGACCCGAAACGTCACCCATTCCTTCTCTCCTGAGATGCTGCCTGACCTGCTGAGTTACTCCAGCATTTTGTGAATAAATACCTTCAGGATTACAATGATCTGACCCACAAGCTAATGGTATTTCCAGTTACTTGCTGAAGGCATGATGGTATCAACACCGCAAAGCTGTTCACATTGATGCTTTATCATCGTTGATGAAGTAGGAACCAAGGGACCGGAATCCTCTTGGTACAATTAATCATAAACCTGTTGAAGTTGACCATGTAATATATTGCAAACCAATACAGTTACCAGGAAAGATCTCTATTGGTTCATTCCTCCATTACAAAGTATTGAATGGCAACTCATTGAACATATTGCACGGTTGTCACATGATGGGTCAATTAACATTTTGTTTCTAGGATTGCCCTTGGCAAATTCAGGTCTTGTCCACCACTGAGTAGGCCTCGCCTATTCCTACCAAAGGAGGGGTCTTCCAGTTATGGATTTTACCACTGCGGATTGTGCATTGGGCCAAGTTGCAAAGGGATGGATTGGTTATAGGGATGAGAGGTGCATTGATAAGACAGGGTTCATAGAGATTGTTATTGAGAAAGGATCAGAAGAGAGAACATTAGGCTGGAATTGGAAGAGGGATCACTTTGTGGAAGAATGAGCTCGGGTCAAAATAGGGACCAATAGCCTGAGATCTGGAGAGAGGATTGTGGTGGTTGCTTGGTAGACATGTCAGGCAAGGTCTGGCTACTGAGAATTGTGGAAAGTTGTGGAGATATAACTCCTTTATCCTGGAGGAGCAGAGGCAAAGGCTGGTTCAGCAGGGCTAGCATAGGTATGGATTTGGGAAGTAGGTGGTCAGTGGGGACCAGAGTGGGAGAGATAGGTGTTGCCCCTTAAAGTTTGCAGGTTTATTTGGAGTGGAAAACCGGGTGGTGCCATCGGCGATGGCAGTCTCGCCAACAGTCTGTCTGTCTTGTCGTCTTTTTCGTTATTTTTAGTGTGTTTTAAAAGGTTTTGTGTTAATGTTCTTTGGTTTGTTTGATGTGGGGGGTGGGGGAGAGGGTCGGGGGAATCTTTTTTTCAATCTCTTAGCTTGCTGGAGATGCAAATGTTTTCTGGATCGTATCTCCGGTCGCTCTGCGGCCTGACATCATGGAGCTGGCGGCCTGGCTTGAGACTGATTCTGAGCCCCGCAGCAGGGCCATGGACTTACCATCGGAGCCTGCGATCCCTTGCCTGGGATCGACGCTCCAACCGCGGCCTGCAGATTTCACCATCTAGGAGCTCACAGTCTCGGGTAGAGACTGATGTCGGGAAGCTCCAAAGTCGCAGGAGGTTTGACTAGCCCCGACCCGGGGTCCGATCGCCAGCTACAGTAGCCAAGATTGGCCTGTCTACGGAAGGCTCGAGGCCCCCGACCATGGGAGAACAAAGAAGGGAAGAGATTGAACTTTTTTTTTGCCTTCCATCACAGTGAGGAATGTGGAGGAGTCACTGTGGTGGATGTTCATGCTAAAATGTATTTTGTGTGTCTCGTTGCTTTTTATTGGTATGGCTGTTTGGCAAATCAAATTCCTCGTATGTCACAAAACGTACTTGGCTAATAAAGTATGATTATGATTATGGAAATCACCAGTGAACCCCCAAGGTAGAGAAAGAGCATGCAAAAAGGGCACTGAGAATCTAAGTCGCTGCATTGGGAGTGATCGAAGCCCATTGTAAATGACAGGCAAAGAGCTCAACCTCCCAAACACTCCTGACAGTGTCTGCAGTTCCCAAAATGGCTTCAACAACGGCTTCAGAGCTAAGGTATACATAAGCCCTCCTCAATACTGAAGAACTGCCAATGTAAGAAAAGAAGATAAGCCATCAAACACAAAGCTGGTTGAGATAATAAAGTTACAAATTGCAGGAACGTCTTCCAAATGGGACAATAATGCAACTGCAATCTCTTTACTGTGGGCTCCAACTAACAGCGCACTGATGTTAACGAAATAACATAAACTGTGACTGTTTGATGGCACTGGGCCTGTACTTGCTGGAGTTTAGAAGGATGAGGGGGGACCTCATTGAAACCTACTGAGTAGTGAAAGACCTGGATAGGGTGGATGGGGAGAGGATGTTTCCGTTAGTGGAAGAGTCTAGGACTAGAGGGCAAGGCCTCAGAATAAAAGGACATACCTTTAAAAAAGGAGATAAGGAGGAATTTGTTATGTCAAAGGGTGATGAATCTGTGGAATTCATTGCCACAGGGGCAGTAGAGACCGTCATTAGGTTTTTTTAAGGTAGTAATTGAGATTCTTGATTAGCAAGAGTGTCAAAGGTTATGGGGAAAAGGCAAGAGAGGGAAAGATAGATCAGCTATGATTGAATGGCAGAGTATACTTGATGGGCCGAATGGCCTAATTCTGCTCCTATGACTTATGAAGATGAAGAAATGTGATGCTGGAATGCAAGCAGATCAACTGCAGATGGAGATCAATGGCAAGAATAAAAAAGTACACATTTTCAGAAAAATGATGTTAATAGAGTGGAGAAAGAGAATGAGAGAGATCAAAACCACATGGAAATGGACACCAACTTTTAGTAACATCCATTGATGCGTGACACTGTGCTCAATCCCATAGAAAATACACCATTCTCTGATCATGTAAGCTCAGAGGCAATTCCTCTCCTCGTAGTGTTACAGCAGAGATGATAGGCCCCATGGCTAGATACATCTCAATAATCTTCTGCAGGTTCACGACACTCTGCTTAAACATACTGATTCTCAGATTTCCAAACCTAACATCCACCACGCTCACAAGGCTTATGACCTGCTTGTCAATATGTCACCTGATGACATTGTCAGAGTCGATGATCTTTTGTGCATCGAAAGCTGCTGGCCTACAAGCTAAGGTCTCTGATGAATTGCTGGAAGCAACAATGAATCACCACCTCCATTTTATGAAGGTCATTAGATCTGCAGCATCTGGCTGTTAATCCCCAGAGTTCCAAGATGAACTGAAGATCATGCTCTTAATGAACAGCAAGGCCCAGCCAACAGCAGTTTCAACAACTCTCGTGCATTCCTTTATTGCTTACAGCTGATTCAACTGGAGGAGTACGTCAATCATTCTAAGCTTCACTTCAAAAACAACATCTATATCAATTTGTTGCATATTCCACGTTGGTGGTCAATGAAGAAGACTGTGAAAAGTCTCTATTTTGAGCCATGTGCAAAAATGGTCACTACAAATTATTTGGCAACATGCAATGAGTAAAGTCACCCTTACTTTGCAAGGCACAACTTTTGTATGATCAAGGGGCCTTTCTTCTGTATCACCATGCTTTGCTGTTTCAGAAGTTGAATACTTTGTCAATATTCCCATGGACACAAAGATCTGCAGAAGCTGGTTTACAAAAAAAACCTGGAGCAGGTCAGGAAGCATCTCTGGAGAATATGGACATGCAACATTTCTGGTAATTTCAACCCGAAATGTTGCCTGTCCATGTTGGTCAGTGATGCTGCCTGAACCACTGAGTTACGACAACACTTTCCATCAATATTCCCTCAGACTCTTGTGTAACTGCAATCCCACTTCAGCAACTTTGATCTACTTTGGATTTTCATATCATATCATATCATATATATACAGCCGGAAACAGGCCTTTTCGGCCCTCCAAGTCCGTGCCGCCCAGTGATCCCCGTACATTAACACTATCCTACACCCACTAGGGACAATTTTATTTATTTTTACATTTACCCAGCCAATTAACCTACATACCTGTACGTCTTTGGAGTGAGGGAGGAAACCGAAGATCTCGGAGAAAACCCACGCAGGTCACGGGGAGAACGTACAAACTCCTTACAGTGCAGCACCCGTAGTCAGGATCGAACCTGAGTCTCCGGCGCTGCATTCGCTGTAAAGCAGCAACTCTACCGCTGCGCTACCGTGCCGCCCATTTTGTTTTGGTTGCAATAGACAATAGACAATAGGTGCAGGAGTAGGCCATTCGGCCCTTCGAGCCAATACCACCATTCAATGTGATCATTGCACCATATACTTTGGTCTTGCACTATTAGGGTCTGGTTACTCAGTTATTAATTTATTGTATTATCAATCATTGTATATTTATTTGTGTTTGAATGTCATTGGGCCTGTATAACTGCAGCAAGTAAGAATTTCATTATTCTGTTCCTGGTACATTTGACAATTAACCACTTGAGTCTTGAACTACGTTAAGAATAAATTATTTTACATTACCTTACACTTTATATGATGTAGAGTTATAGGACTATGTTCCAAATGGTAAGTGGTTCAGCGGATATTTTTAAGGCAGAGATAGATAGATTTTTGATGAGTACAGATGTCAGAGGTTACAGGGAGAAGGCAGGAGAATGTGGTTAGGAGGGAGAGATAGATCAGCCATGATTGAATGGCGGAGTAGATTTGATGGGCCGAATGGCCTAATTCCTATCCCTTCTGACCTACATGTACCAGGATGGTGGGTGGCTGGCTGCAAGATGGAGGGAACTGTGTAGTTAGTCACAACTAGAAGAAAAAATTAAAACAAAAAATGCAATCTATCAAAATATTGCCTGTAACTCAAATCCAGAAACTAATGGGAATTATAAATTAAGAAAGATGACAGCAAATCCAACAATCACTTAGCTACAAACAGACCAAGTCACTGTAATCCTGATGAACAGAAAGTCAATGAAAAAGACTCAAAATATCTAATTTGTCAACATCTTATTCCGTTGCAAAGCCCAAGGCACTCTGAAACAATTAATACAATTGAAATCATTGTATTTCACAAAGCTATTTAAATACTTCAATCACATTTTTTTTCCTTTGCATTTACTATCTATGCAGCATGTAAAATGATTACACCATTTGGCAATTCTGTCTGGAATGGTTTGTCAAATGATCTAAACCCTAACCATGCCAATTTGTTCAATGTTTTTTACACGTGTCAGAAATGTGATGTAATAGGACTGGAAAAGAAAATGTCATTGTGGAAATGATACTTTAGCAAATATGAGTCGCAAAATTACAGAAATTTGAAATAAATGCCAATTTTGCAAGGCATTTACAAGAGAATAATTTGAACCCTATTGATACAACTGAATTGGTGCCAATATAACATTTATTTTCATAGAAGGCAAGATTAAAGGCAAGGCTCATGTGAAGCATTATTAAGCTGCATTGAATGAAATGGGAGGAAGAACTAAATCAGCAGTTATAAGGCAACCTGGGACTTTGTTCTTAACAGGCTGAAGATCAGAGCAAAAAGAGTTAAAGGGTTCCACATTTTGAAGCAACAGATGAGTTGGAGAACTCAATTTCAATACTGTTGGGAGCATGAATAGAGTGTAGGATCAAAACTTTAACAGCTTAGTAAAATGAAGGTTGAAAAGTTCAGAGGAGCAGTAACTTAAGACTGTCCCACTGGGCAGCGGAATAAAAATAACATAGTTACTGCAAGCAAAGAGCAGATGGGTGAAAAATTATTATGGGGGGGGGGGGGGAGATATTGAAAGAGTATCAGAAGTAGTCCGCTCACTTTGAATACATTCACACAAATCTACCTTCAAAGAGTGCTGTGCAAAAACCTGGTAAAAATAAAATTATTAAACTTACAAGTATAGAATAATGATAAAGAAAAGCCAAGATTGTCATAGAGTCATACAGCATGGAAACAGGCCCTTCGTCCATGACCTAGATGAACCTATCTATTCACAAAATGCTGGAGTAACTCAGCAGGTCAGGCAGCATCTCGGGAGAGAAGGAATGGGTGACGTTTCGGGTCGAGACCCTTCTTCAGACTGACTTTTTCAGTCGAGACCCTTCTTCAGACCTAGATGAACCATCTAAGCTGGTCTAATTTTCCCTACGTTTGGTCCATATCCCTCTGAATCTTTCCAAGTGTCTTTTAAATAGTGTTATAGTACCTGCCTCAGCTACCGTCTCTGGCAGCTCGTTCCATACACCCATCACCCATTACATGGAAAAAGCTGTCCCTCAGAATGATGTTAAATCTTGCCCCTCTCACCTTAGACATATGTCCTCTCGTTTTTGATTCTCCAACTGAGTAAAAAATTCGGCCATCAGGTGTGAGGTGCTCTCAGGACTGCCGTACTTGGTGCAAGTGTGGCCAGTCCCTCCATCCTATGCCACAGGAATCACCCAGGCCATCTTCTGGTTCTGTGCATTGTGTTCAGTATTCAATGTTTTGCCTAAACTTTCTACCATTGAAAGATGTACATTCTCTCTCTGGAAACATCTATAATGTTCATCTGTACAAACAGGGCATTCACAAACTGTGAACAAACAATGTTTTTGTCTTTCTCTCCTTCCCTGCATTTGCATATGTCAAGTATGAATAATCTTTTTTTTTAGTTAGTTGCAAATTCCAGCTCTGCAAATCTAACCAATTTGATAGAGATGGTACAAGCTGTCAGTTTAATTTCCATTGCAGGTACATTAGACATTATCACAAGGGCTTCATTGATGTTTTCACATAATAACAGGCAGAATTCAAAACACGAACAAAGAATTTAAAAAAAATTTAAAGTCCCTTCAGCAGAGGGATGATGAATCACTCAATTGTTTCCAATTTGTCCCATTTATAAATAACAAAACATGCTCACGCACTTCTAAACACTTGAGCATTAGTCCTCTCTCTCTCTCTCTCTCTCTCTCTCTCTCTCTCCCTCCCTTTCTGGAACGGAGCAGCTGCACAACAGGAAAACTGCATCTAATTATTGCACAACAACCAAATCATCAAAGACCTCTTTAAAATGACAAAATTAAGACTTTTACTTGAAAGATTTACCTGCAAACATCATACACCCAAGGGAATTGGATTGAATAGATTGTTCTTTAAGGAACCAGCATGGACTTGATGGGCCAAATGGCCTCCTGTGTTGTAACAATTCTACAACTGAACTCAATCACTACACTTTACAAAAATAAGCATTTGCTCTGGAGTCCATTCCAGTCAGTGCAGTAAATCAAGAAATGAATGATAAGCTCACACACATTGATTTGAAGTTCAGAAATAAATTAAACTCAAACTTTTTACTGGTGCCCTCTCGTTGATAGTTTGGCACTCAGTTGTGAAAAGCAAGAGATACCCAAAATGAAATAGTTATGCTGTGCAATGTTATTGTGGCAGAGATATTCTGAAATACCTAGCCAGATATATAACAAGGGAGGAAGCCACTGCTAACACCAGGAACTCGAACAATAGGAGTCAATACTGTTAATGGAATTACAGTTGACAATTCTTCCCACTGTTTCTAAAGGCCACAAAGAATAAACGAAATACTCTCATTTTGTTATAGCACTGATTTCATCAATCCATCATTTTGTAAAGAGCTTATTTGCAAGATAAAACAAGGACATAAACAAAATCCATCAATGCCTCAGACTGCATTGTGGCCGCTCTATAAAGTGAAACATCTGCAGTTCTCTAAGCTTCTCTTTTGGTCTGTTTCCATGATGCATTTTGTGTCTGATGGCAGCACGGAGGTCAAACACCACATCTGGAAGCCTTCTCATCATCTCCTCCCATTGAGGCACTCAAGTGCAGGCTGTCAGTTACACCTGTTCTGACAGGTTTAACCTGCCTGACCCAAAGATATCCTCGGGGACATTAATTATAGAAAAAGCATGAGATGTTGGAGAAACAGTGCCAGGCTGGATGCTGTTCCAGTCCTTGTCACCTACTAATCATGTCCTGTGACACAGGGCTTTAGATGGTCAGGCTACTCATTAATCATCTGGCCTTAAACTTAAACTGTTTTCCTGAAAGATTAAAGCTTTAGACCATTTCTGTCCACTCCACCTGGCATTTGGAATCTTGTAAGTTCCCGGCACTATAATTTAGATCCCCAGAGACCAGTAAAACCTATTCATTTACCATGGCCTTGGCTTAGAATAGTTTGCTGCACGCAAGGCACTTTGAAACTCTGCAAATAAAATTCTTCAAGGACTTCAAAGAAAGTGACTGATGGAATTGTTTGTGTTTGGTAACTCACTTTGAAAGCAAACTGTTCAGTTTTATTTTGCGCAGCAATTATGGAAAACAAGTTTAATATTTGCACTTAAAATCATGAAACGCAAATATTTCATCAGTAACAAAATCATCTGTCATCCTGTCAGGCAAAAGCCATGGCTTTCAGTCATTGAGTGCAGACTAGTGCCCGCTAGAACTTGACCTACAACATGGGCCAAACAAGTTAAAACAGTGGCTTAAATCTTGCCAATGACTGGTTACCAGGTTACCAAACAAAAAGTTCTTGTTAACTGCGTCAGAACTGAGCCACAACAATGTCTGTCTCTGCACACAAAGAACAGTGTAGGGCTACTTTTTACTGTTGGTTGTATTTATTTCTATTCACAGATACTCTGTTGCTGGTCTGGACTGACAGTAGGTGGAAATGCTATCTTTCATTACAGAAAGTATAAATAGTGTAATCTATCAACACTGTCAATCAAGATGATTGATTACATGCTGTCATGAACGAGAGTGACATATTAGAAAAGTTTTGTTAACAATGCCTATTGCTAGTCCTCCTGCCACAGAAGCTGGTGATTAATGTGTTGTCAGCCTGTAATCCCACACCCCTGGCTAATGAGGCAGGAATTTATCATCTTTACAGAGTGGCAGATGTCAGAAGGAAAGGAATCCAAGTGCTGGAAACAATATACTTTTTCTTACCAAGTCTGACAAGTCTGACAGGCCCAAACCACAAAGAACCTTTGTGTAAGCACATACTCAATGAGGGACTTTCAACTTCGTCATTTTTTTTTTTGTAGTGTACCGCAAAGAAACAACTATTGCTCAAACAACACATAATAAGGAAGTACTGTGAACTGTGAACTCCCTTCTCCCAAATTCGGAAAGGGAAAAAAAAAAATTACACAAAGCCACTTTAGAAGGAGTCATATGACCTGGATCTGTCAAGCAAGCAAATATCTTCAAAAGGTTTTGGGGTGGAACAGAAAGTGCCAAAAGCAGGGCCTGAGAGGCATTGCTTGCAGATAGAACTGCTCCCTGTCAACAACGCCCACAGGCAAAATGTGCCACAAACATTAACAAAGTAATTTAATATGAACAGTGCTGGCATTCCAGAGTTAAAGGTTCCTGTTTATGAGCAGCTGGAACTTTCCTGATCATGAACACTGAAAGATGGAGTTACAGTGTGGGCTGAAGCAGGCAACTGAGTAATGAAGTGTGAAGTGCTTGTACGACAGTCCTCATTGCCAACAGTCACATGATATTCCACAGCGACTGGACCCCCATGTCAAAAATAAAACTTTCACAACCGCAATGTCGTACAAACTACCAGCAGAGCTGACACACAGCGCAGGAAGAATATCTAGTTTGCAAGTACTTGAAAAGATTAGCCTGTTGAGAGGAATATGTTAAGAATTCCAAGAATTTTACAATCTTTTCTTACCATCATTTTACTGCTCTTCAGAAACAAAGGCAAAGGATAAGAAATACCTTTTCTGGAAGAGCAACGTGGTTTGGACTCTTATCTGGAAGTCTCAAACTAAAACTTCCCACTGTGTCAACCATCTTGGACATGGCCCAGTTTGAGAGAGTGATAGAGTTATACAGCATGAAACCAGGCCCTTTGGCTCAACTCACCCATGCTGATCAAGTTGCCTCACTAAGCTACTCCCACTTGCCTGTGTTGAGCCACATACTTGCAAACCTTTCCTACCCATGAACCTGCCCAAGTGTTTCTGAAATATTGCAATTGTACAGCCTCTACCTCTTCCTCTGGCAGCTCGTTCCATAAATGCACCATCCTCAATGTGTGTAAAGGTTGGCGATTGGTCTCTTTTAAATCTACCCCCACTCACCTTAAAACTACTCCCTGTAGTTTTGGACTCTTCTACCCTAGGAAAATGACTGCAGCCATTTCGCTGCCTTCCACCATCCTTAGAAATTATGTGATTTGCCTTCACACATCAAACAACTGAGTAAGACCAGGTGATGGCAAGAATAAATATGCACCATCGATCAATCTGACACAAGCAGCCTTCAGGTTATTTCAATGCTAACTTTTGTGCAAACGGTGGAACATGGCTTTGGAGGCACCTGCTCGGACTGATCTGTGGCCAAACCGCAGGGAAAAGGAAGATCAATGAAGGAAATCTGAAGAAGGGGTCAAAACCTGAAATGTCACCCATTCCTTCTCTCCAGAGATGCTGCCTGTTCCGCTGAGTTACTCCAGCATTTCGTGTCTAGCTTTGGTCTAAACCAGCATCTGCAGTTCATTCCTACACATCAGTGAAACACTTGTTGAATTTGCAATCCTGCCAGATGCCAGATGGCCAATGTCGAAGGACAGGACATAATGTTATCTAACCTTGCACAAGGGTTTATTTCAGGGAAGTTGATCTGCAGAGCTTATCTGGTTTGGCCTACACTCAACTACAGATCCGCCACTGTGGTTCACTCTTAACAAATGTCTTACTTCTGGGTAAACACAAGAAAGGCAATAAATGCCAGTTGAGAGCACACCACCACAAATCTATGGCTCGCAAGGCCTCCTCCAGTGTTAGTCTCCAAGCAGGACCACCTCTTTAGATGGAAAACAGTGTGTTCCATGGACACAGTCTGTCCTTGGGCGAGGCCTTCAAACTCAATCCAAACACCAGGTGGTGAGATTTGCATTTGTTTCTCTACCCTTTGGTCTGATGTTGTGCCCCAAAGGAATTGGGCAGTGCAGACTGATAAAACATTTAAAGGTTGTATCTGCTACACAGACTTAACAATAGAGTCATGCAACAACAACCAGCACAATGTTCATGTCAACCACGAACAACCCATTTACTTTCATCATAGAGTTAGTCATACAAAATGGAAACAGGCCCTTCAGCCCAACTCATCCATACCATTGCAGCTGATCCCATTTGCCCTTATTTACCCAATATCCCTCTAAACCTTTCCTAAGGGTGGGAAGAGGAAGGTTGAGGTTTGTTCCTAAAATTGCAGAATTTAATGTTCGTACTGTGTAGGATGGAACTGAGGATGCTGGTTTAAACAGAAGATAGATGGAAAAAGCAGGAGTAACTCAGCAGGTCAGGCGCTGCCATAGTGCTGTTGCTCTAGATGTTGTGAGATCAAGGTGCTGTTTTTCTCGTTAGCTTGTGGCCCCACTCAGCTGTAGAGGCAGCCCAGGTCCGGAAGGTCAGTATGAAAATAGGAAGGGGAGATCTAGTAGGCCTTGGTGGACTAAGCACATGTTCGGCAAAATGACTGCTGAGCCTATGCTCGATCTCGCTGATGTACAGGAGGCCACATGGGCAACAGCAAATGCAGTAGATTAGATTAGAGGAGATGCATTTGAACCTCTTTCTCATCTGTAAGCATAGCTGGGGTCCCTGGATGGATGTGAAGGAGGAGGTTTAGGGACAGGTGTTAGATCTCCTGTAGTACCCAGGGAGGGGGTGGTTTCAGTGGGAATGGATGAATGAACCAAGGAGTTATGGAGGGTCTGGTCTCTGCCGAAAGTAGAAAGGGGTGGGGGATGAGAAGATATGACTGGTGATGGGGTCACGTTGAAGACGGGAGAGAACGATTGTTGGAGACAGAGTTTGGTGGGGGCAAAGGTGAGGACCAGGGGAGCTCTATCCTTGTTCCATCTGGGGGAGGGGGGTGCGACAGCAGATCTACTGGTTACAGAGGAGAGGGATTTATCCATGACAGAAAGAGGGGGAAACCATGTTTACTAAAGAAAGAGGACATCTCGGATGTCCTAGAAAGGAAAGCCTCATCTTGAGAACCGAGGTGGCGGTGATGGAGAAATAGAGACTAGGGGATAGAGTCACCTTGCTGTGTTCTCCAGAGATGCTGCCTGACCTGCTGAGTTATTCCAGCACTTTGTGTCTTTTTGTAAACCACCATCTGCAATTTATTGTTTCTCTATGTGGATGACTATGTATCCTACTGCCTCTCAAGAACTCATTCAACTTGGTGAGATTCTAACATAAAGTCAAGCTGCTGGAAGACACAACAGCAATTTGGCCAGCTTTATTTTTATCCAGAGAAGTCTGAAACCTAATCAGAACAGCGCTGTTTTAAAATATAATGGCTGACGTATTAAAAGGTCTTGCAGTAAATCATAGGATCTGGAGGAATTATTAATTCCTTTGCAAAGCCCAGATTCACAAAAATCTAAATCTCTGGTGGGTTACTGGGTAAAAATTCAGAACTGCTTGTGCTCACAGAAATAAGTCAATATTCAGTTACTTTAACAAGATTGCAATATATGCAAGTCAAATTTGTGGAGAAACAAATGCTGCTCAATATAGCGCTGAATTATTAAATGCATTGGACTAACAAAGGCCAAGTTAATAAATCATTGCCATATTGTAGAATATAAACTGTGCAGTTGTTTTACATATCACCCAGAAAATAAAATAAATGATCACATTCACAACCACCTTTGGCCAAAAACGAGGCTGATGGAGAGACAAGTTTAGCAAGTGTATTGTAGCAGCTTTAGTCAAACACTCAATAGCAAGCTGATTTCCAAAATTAAGTCGAGTTTGTCCTGACACGAGTACAATTTCATGGCACAAAATAACGCGAGTATATATTGTGGGATTCCCTGGATTTTAGTGTAAGTCCAACCCCTGATCCATGAAAGGTAGACACAAAATGCTGCAGTCAGGGCCGTCTTAACGCATGGGCCTGATGGGCACTTGCCCGGGGAGCATAGCTGATCTGTGTATGTTAAGTGACTTGCAATAAATAAATACTACTTTAAAAATGTAGGTTCAATAAGTGCTTTTTTCGCAACATTTTTGGTCACTAAGTGCTTTTAACAGCGATCTGTAAGTGCTTTTCGCAACAATGTAGCACCCTAAGTCCATCGCTAAGTGCTTTTCGGTAAGTGCTTTTCGCCGGCATGACGGGGGGGGGGGGCTGGTAGGGAAAGGGGGGTGGGGGAGAGTAACGGTAGGGGCCCCAGTACACTGCTTTGCCCGGGGGCCCATAATGCTGTAAAAACGGCCCTGGCTGCAGTAACTCAGCGGGACAGGCCACATCTTGGGAGAGAAGGAATGGGTGATGTTTCGGGTCGAGACCCTTCTTCTGGTCTGAAGAAGGGTCTCGACCCAAAACATCACCCACTCCTTCTCTCCCGAGATGCTGCCTGACCCGCTGAGTTACTGCAGCATTTTGTGTCTACCTTCGATTTAAACCAGCATCTGCAGTTTTTTTTTCCTACCCTGATCCTAGAAGCTGAGCTGTTCATAGAAACTAAACAGACTTGGAAAAAAAAGTAGATCCCTCTGCACATCATTTATCTGTAGCTTTCATCATTTGGATAACAGTCTGCCTTATAGATTCCTCTTTCTGGAGTGCATGACATTGCACTTTCCCACATTAAATTCCATTTGTCAAGTTATCATGACATCCTTGTTCAGTAAGGGACCTTCACACTCTGGGGTCATGGAGTTGGAACTGTCCACCTCTTCCACTTTAATGCAAACAGCCTGCAACACTCTCAGGAGGTCAGCTGTGCCCAACATCTATGCTCCTCACATCTTACCTCAGGAAGAAGCATCTGCCTGGACACATCAGCCAATTTGGGGCTTCTTCCAACTTTTTCCAAGCAAATTACTGGCGGCATGGTGGTGCAGTGGTAGAGTTGCTGCCTTACAGCGCTTGTAGCGCCAGAGACCTGGGTTCGATCCTGATTACGAATGGTGTCTGTACGGAGTTTATGCATTCTCACCATGACCACGTGGGTTCTCTCTGAGATCTTCGGTTTCCTCCCACACTCCAAAGACGCAGGTAAATTGGCTTGGTACAAGTATAAATTGTCCCTGGTGGGTAGGATAGTGTAAGTGTGCAGGGGTCGCTGGTCGGTTCGGACTCGGTGGGCCGAAGGGCCTGTTTCCGCACTGTATCTCTAAACCATTAGTTCTGCTCTCTTTAATTGGTTTCCCCTTTTCAGATATTTGCCATAGATTTGTACTTCCTTCCATGACTGAAGTACAAACCAACAAAGAGTGGTTCTGGATTAATAATGACATCAGAAAAATATTAGAGTCAGAGGTCACACAGTCATATAGCACAGAAACAGGCCCTTTGGCCCAACTTGTCCTTGCTGACCAAGATGCCCTGTCTAAGTTACTCCCATTTGCCCATGTTTGGCCCACATCTCTCTCAACCAATCCAACAATTAAAAGACATTTGGAACAGTTCATGGATAGGGAAAGTGCAGATTTAGATTTAGATTTAGGGGTGCAGAATGGAAAAGGGCCATTTGGCCCACCGAGTCCATGCTGGCCAGAAATCACCCGCACACTGGTTCTATCCTGCACACAGGGGACAATGTCCAGAAGTCAATTAACATACAAATCTGCACATCTTTGCAATACGGGAGCCATAGCACCCCGAGAAAACCCACGCCATCACAGGAAGAACATACAAACTCCATACAGACAGCACCCAAACCCAGGTCTCTGGCGCTGTACGGCATAATTCTACCGCTGTACCTCTGGTTAGAGGGGCAGGTTGGGCTGAAGGGTGCGTTTCCATGCTGTTTGACTATGACTCTATTTCTCCCACTGCACTTGCTTCAACCAATTCCAACAAAAAAAAAAGAAACAATCCATATATTTATTGAACATTAGAGGCACTGAACTGCTGCCACATTTACTTAAATAACAGCAGTCACCGCACTACAAAAGTAATTCACTGTGTGTAGTGCTTAGACAATTCAATAAGATGAGGCAATAAATATCTACGATTGTTATATTTGTCAAAGATAAATTTTGTGTTTACACGTGTTTGGCAAACAAATCAAATTTACATCAAATATATATTTATATATATTTAACCAGAATCAAACGGCTTGGTGTTATCTTACCTCTGGTTTGTCATTTTATTACTAAATTGTTTCATGAAAATGCTGAACATTCCAGCGGATAGTAGTAAGTGAATCCAGACTTTTGAACAAGGCCAAGGCAATGCAGAACAATGTAAGTGATGTGCACTATAATATTACACAGACCTGTCATCTCACTCATTTTGGTGTAAAAATATAATCTATTTGGATGTATCCCACACTAAAACATAAATACACAATGATTTGTTTAAATAGATTGTGATTTGTCACGCTCCTTTTGGATATTAATCTGAATCTGACTAAGGGAAACTCTTTCACATGCTGGAGTAACATCAGTTATGCAAAAACTGCATAAACAAGGAGACATAAGTGCAAGTATTCAAGACAAATATCAATTGCAACCTATTGGGACAGATGCATCTCCAGATTTTATTCATATGACTCAAGGCAGTGCATTATGTTAGTTACCATTCTTGTTATTTTGTACAAAAATTCTGAATGAAATGCTTCTGAAGTATGAAAAAATAATTTTGAACCACAGATAATAATCATGAGCTCGTTAATACGTATGATAAGAATGGAACCCAATGTCCAGACGACTGTCATTGTTTCTGGACAATCTCCTGCATAAGATTGAGTTGTCTATCCAGCTATTGGTCATGAACTACAAAAGTTTCAAAATCCCAATCAGATACAATTCCAAAAAAATAAATTAGCCTGTGGTTTGATTCTTGTAAGCGTGAACGAAGAACAGCAAAGCGCAGGAATAGCCCCTTCGGCCCACAACATCTGTGCCGATCATGATGCAAGATAAACAAATCTCATCGGCCTACACATAATGCATATCTCCTCTACTCCCTGCATATACATGTGCCTGTCTAAAAGCCTCTTAAATGCTACAATCGGATCAGCCTTTACCACCACCTCTGGCAGCGAGTTCCAGCGACTCTCCATTTTTTGTGCAAAAAACCTGCTCCGCACATCTATATACTAAAACTCTCGTTTGTTATCTTGTTCAGCCAAAACAGTACACGATAGTGCGACAATTTTAGGCCCACCTTACTTTATTTGGACTTTATCGGACTATAATGGACTAGAACGGAGATGAGGAAAAACGTTTTCAGTCAGAGAGTTTTAAATCTGTGGAATTCTCTGCCTCAGAAGGCAGTGGAGGCCAGTTCTCTGAATGCATTCAAGAGAGAGCAAGATAGAGCTCTTAAGGATAGCGGAGTCAGGGGGTATGGGGAGAAGGCAGGAACGGGGTACTGATTGAGAATAATCAGCCATGATCACATTGAATGGTGGTGCTGGCTCGAAGGGTCGAATGGCCTACTCCTGCACCTATTGTCTATTGTCTATATAATGTTATATCTTTGCACTAAATTTTGTGTCCTTTATCTGTGCATTATGGATGGTTTGATTTTATTCATGTGTAGTTTAGTTTAGTTTATTGACACGTGTGTGGAGGTACAGTGAAAAGCTTCATGTTGCATGCCATCCAGTCAGCGGAAAGACAATACATTGAGCCGCCCACAGTGTACATATACAGGGTAAAGGGGATAATATTTTGTGTAAGATAAAGTCCAGAAAACTCCAATTAATGATAGCCCGAGTGTCTCCAATGAGGTATTGGTATAGTCTTTTCTTTGACTGGATAGCACACAAACAAAAGTTTTTCACTGTACCTCATTATGTTGCAAAAATAATGAACTGAACTAAATCTATGGCTCTCCAGAGAAAACAATCCAAATCTGTCCAACCTCTTGTAGGTACTAACCCCATTACCCAGTCAACATTCTATCCTTGTCATCCAACCCCAACAAACTACAGGGTTATTTCAAGTTTAATATAAATCTAAAGGTCAATTGTCCTAACAAACATTTATGGTGCAATATATATAACACAATGACTGTATTAATGCAAATTAGATCAAACTGGACCAGTAAAAATGAGAGTTTTACATCAATGTCAGCGCTGACAGAGTCAGAGCAGATTACACATGCGTCCGTTCTTCCCAACTACCTATCCAGTGCCTCTCCTACGAAAATCAAGAAAGAGACATCAGACCCAAGCGTTCTGTCCGAATTTACCTTTTCTGAACTAGTGCTATTTCGAACCGAATGAAATCGACTGCGTTAAACCCATGTTGGAGATCAAAACTCTCATTTCTCCCACCAAAGCATAAACCACTTTGGAATAAAGTATTGGAACATTTGAAAAAAGGGATTTTATTAATGATTCCGTCATTTTTGCATGCGACAAAGAAAAGAAAGAACTTATGTGGCACTTTTGTTGCCAGTTGCTACACAGCCAAGGGAGAATTTTCAAAGTGTAGTCATTTTTGCAATATTTAGCAACGTTGCCATTTTCTTTCTGCGTTAAAAAAAAAAAAGGATATGTAGCATTTAATTTTGGAGTGGAAATAAATACACTCACAGCAGGGCATGCTTTCATTTGTTCCCAGCTGGAAATCTAACTTTTGGTGCCTGAGATGCTGGATGGCGGAACTTGAGGAACCAATTTACAGCAGTCATAGAACATTTACAGGACAGAAACAGCCCCTTTGACCCAACTTATCAATGACAACCAAGATGCTCCATCTAAGCTAGTTGCATTTGCCCCTGTTTGGCCCACATTTCTCTAAACATTTCCTATCCATGTACCTGTCTAAATGTCTTTTAAATGTTGTTATAGTACCTGCATCAATGACTTCCTCTGGCTGCTCGTTCCAAACACCAGCTATCCTCTGAGTTGTCCCCAAATACATCATCCCCCTCACACCTTATACCTCTGTCCTCTGGTTCTTGATTCCCCAACCTGGGAAAATAACTCACTACATTCACCCTATTCCCTCAAGGTTTTATACACCTCGATAAGATCACCTCTCGATAAGATCACATTTAGACAGGTACATTGCAGAAATTATGAATTCACAACTTGTGCAAAACACAGTGCTGCAGAAACTTAACTGGACAGTCGGCATCTGGAGAGAGAATGGACAGGTGATATTTTGGGTTGGGAACCTCCTTCAGAATGACGAATCTTTGAAGAAGGATTCCGACCTGAAACATCATGAACGAATGAATGAATGAATGAATGAATGAATGAATGAATGAATGAATGAATGAATGAATGAGTTTATTGGCCAAGTATGTGCATATACAAGGAATGTGCCTTGGTGCTCCGCTCACAAATGACAACACAAACATACAGTTAACAATGAAGAATAAAGCATAAACACATCAAAACAGTAAGGATACAACATTACGGTCTAAACATGTGGGTGAAAATAAACCAGAGCAAAAAATAAACTGCAGACTTTGGTCATGTGTTCATTTCCCCCCACCGATGCTGCCTGACCTGCTGAGTTCCTCCAGCAGTTTGTTGTTTAACAAGCACAAAATAATAGACAATAGACAGTAGGTGCAGGAGGAGGCCATTCGGGCCTTCGAGCCAGCACTGCCATTCAATGTGATCATGGCTGATCATTCTCAATAAGCATTAAAATGCATGATTTCCAAGTCTGTACAATGCTGACAATGTGTCAACCTCTGGCACAGGGGGAACAGACCCTATTTCCGCGTACCTCAAAGGTTTTCCAAGTGACAGCTGTTTAGCTTCTGTGCCTTGCTGATCTGCAAGAGTATTATGCTCTCAATGATTGATACAATTATTATCTGCAACATTGCCCTATATTGAAATAAAACTTTAAAGATGTTTGGTGTAAAGCTTGTGCTTTTCATCTTATACTTCGATGGATATCCAGTCTTATTGCAGTAAATTAAACATTGCTTTTAAGCAAAACTAGATTTTGGATTTTGGCAATGCATGAAAATAAGATGATATTTCAGGAAGGAGCGTACATGAGTAAAGTTGCTATTTTGCCATTACCCCAATGCTTCATAGTTAGTGCATGAGTCTTGAGAAGGCAATTCAATTAGAAGCAGCTTCTACTATCTTTGTTGTTATTGAACTGATTGCTTACCAAATTTTATTTCTCTACTAGATCAAGTGGACCCATTGGGCCCAAACCTCTCCTGCATTGGTGCAGCACCCTCCCCCCTACCCTCCCCCTTCCTCCCCTCCCTCCCTCCCCCTCCCCTCCCCCTTCCTCCCCTCCCTCCCTCCCCCTCCCCTCCCCCCTTCCCCTCACCCACCTTCCCCTCAATCCCACACTCCAATCCCCTCAACCCCCCTTATCCTCCATCCTCCCCCCTCCCTCCCTCCCCCCTCCCTCCCTAGGAGATAGATTTAAACTTTAAAATGTGAATAACTTTAAATATATAACACCGATTTCAATGAAACTTCTTCCATTAGCACCAAAGGGACGAGTTCAGGAACAAACAAACAAACGAAAGTTTTAGTATATAGATTCACAAATCGCACAACATATTAAGTTCATAAATTCATGTGAATTAGGGCCATTCGGCCCATCAAATCTACTCCACATTTCAATCATGGCTGATCTAACTTTCCCTCTCAATCCCATTCTCCTGCCTTCTCCCCATAATCCCTGACAACCGTACTAATCAAGAACCTATCAAACTCCACCTTAAAAATACCATTGGCCTCCGTAGCTGTTTACGGCAATGAATTCCACATTCCAACAGGTTCAGTAGGCAAGATCTCCTTTTCACAAAACCATATTGACTTTAGCCTATTTTATCATATTTAATCATATTATAATCAATAAGAATATAACATTATTGCTTTTGATTACATTAAGTAAACTTTTGTTGCATGCCGTATAGGTGTTTAATCATCTAAAACATGTGAGACATGTAGTCACCAAACTTTGAGAAAACTTTAAACTCGATACACTTTCAAAATAGTTTTCTCACATTGCTTGAAATGTAAAATTATCTGTGTAATGTCCCGAACCTTGTACTTGCATTTTTCAGCCGATATTCAACATCGTATCAAAGTATAACATACACTGCCTGGGGCTGGATATTAAAACGCACGTGTGATAAAAAAATTTACCCATTGTAATTATTTTTCCAGTCATTAACAATGATTACTTTAGCTGCACCCTGTTCTGAAAAATATCCTCAATTCGTTTTAATGAGACTTTTTTTTTCTCTTGACGTTATTCTGAATTTGATCTATGATAATGCACATGTACCCAGAATACTTGTATAAAAAGAATGTTTTGAAAAAACTTAGACAAATAATGGAATCTTTGAGTCTAAGTTTGTTTTGGAAAATTTGGAAACCAGATGATGTTCTGTGTCAGAAGAGCATCTTTAATTGAGAAGAATGGCCCACATCCCTCTAAACCTTTTCTATCCATGGACTTGTCCAAATGTCTTTTAAATGTTGTTATACCTGCCTCAAAGACTTCCTCTGGCTGCTCTTTTCATATACCCACCAACCTCTGAGTGAAAAAGTTGCTTCTCAGGTTCCTATTAAATCATCCACTCACACTTAAACCCATGTCATCCAGAGAGTTGTGAATCTGTGGAATTCTCTGCCACAGACAGCATTGGAGGCCAATTCACTGGATGTTTTCAAGAGAGAGTTAGATATAGCTCTTAGTGCTAACGGAATCAAGGGATATGGGGAGAAAGCAGGAACGGGGAACTGATTTTGGATGATCAGTCATGATAATATTGAATGGTGGTGCTGAACAGAAGGGCCGAATGGCCTACTCCTGCACCTATTTTCTATGTTTCTATGTTTCTCTGTCTCTGGTTCTTGATTCTCTGACCCTGGGTTAAACTACTTTGAAAAATTCCTTGAAGTTATTACAGTGACAAACAGTATAAGAAAATAACTGCAGATGCTGATACAAATCGAAGGTATTTATTCACAAAATGCTGGAGTAGTAGCATCTCGGGAGAGAAGGAATGGGCGACGTTTTGGGTCGAGACCCTTCTTCAGACTGACTTCATTCTGGGAGAAGTCACTGTCAAAATAGAAAAGCATGTCTTCAAAGTTTTTCCAGTGTTTGCATTCAAGTAGTTCCCGTGCATTAAGATTTATTGGTCGACTCCGAGCCTTCAGACTGAAGAAGGGTCTCGACCCGAAACGTCGCCCATTCCTTCTCTCACGAGGTGCTGTCTGACCTGCTGAGTTACTCCAGCATTTTGTGAAGAAACAGTGACAAACAGCGTGCAATTGCTGAAACATAATTTCATCACCAAAGAAAATTGAAGTCCATGATGCATGTTGCACCACACTAGGTGCCGAGCAATATTATAAGGTCATCTGGGAGACTCAATAATCAAGCGTTACATCTGTGGTGAACCAAACTTGTCACCTCTCTGGGTCTTGTGGAAGGGTAAATGCTGGTGACAGGTTTTCAAACCAGATCAATGAGCTCACTCTAATGTACCCCTGGTGAATAACCTGCCATCACCTGCTCAGACACAACTAATGGCCACTTGAGTGAGATACAAGGTTATAGATATCGAGGGAAAGTTGAAAATCAATGTAATCGGGAGAGAAGAGAATTAACACACTAAAGATATCTGAAAGGTTGTCCGCCAACACTAGTCCTCATTTGCCATGAGTTAAAGAAAGCTGGCTTCATTGGGCAAGCACCTCAGTTAGTTTGTTCTTCATGAAGTGACCTTATTGCAAATGCTTCCAAGGATGTAATGAATAATTTGTTTGGATCACATCCTATTTTAGGCACAAATATGCCTATGTTGATTTGATGTCATAAATTTAATTGCAGCTATGTTTGGGCATCAGACTCGGAGTCGACCAATAAATCTTAATGCACAGGAACTACTTGAATGCAAACACTGGAAACATTTGAGAGACATGCTGTTCTATTTTGACAGTAACTTCTCCCAGAATCTGCACATGGTGTCTTAATACAGAGAATGGATGTAGAATTATAAATGTAGGAAGGAATGCTGGTATTCACCGAAGATAGACAGAAAATGCTGGAGTAATTCAGCGGGACAGGCAGCATCTCAGGATAGAAGGAATGGGTGACGTTTGATCTGATTATAATTCGACATGGAAGGAATGGGTGACATTTCAGGTTGAGACCCTTCTTCAGTCTGAAGAAGGGTCTCGCCCCGAAATGTCACCCATTCCTTCTATGTAGAATTACAATCAGATTAAATGCATTCATTCCGAATGGCTGCAAAAAATGCACTTGATCTGGACAGATTCTGATACTGTGGAATAATGTTTGCTCAAGTATGGAAATCTCAAAATTCTAGTCAACAGAACGGCATTCCACATGAATCATTTCAATCATTAGAGTATTTGATGGGTGGAAGTACTATCCATTACCATCATATAGCCATACTCTCACCATATCTGTGACATTCCCCACACCCCACGAGACGTTTGAGTGCGTTGTTTAAATTAAATACATAAAGTCAGTGCGGAAACAGGCCCTTCAGCCCATCTTGCCCATACCGGCCAACATGTCCCAGCTACATGAGTCCCATCTGCCCGCATTTGGCCCATATCCCTCTAAACCTGTCCTATCCACACGTTGGACAACCCTATAAATGGTTGGTTCTTCCATATCTCTCCATCTTCTGCCCCATATATTTAAAACTACCCTACATGCTTGTAAAATAAATGTATTCCAAAACTGCAGCAATGCCTTAGTCCCAGTAAAGATGTGCAGCTAGACAACAATATAATATCACTCTGAATGCAGTCCATTTCCAATGCATCAGTCTTCAAAGATTATTCTGATCAATTCCACTATAAGGCTATACTTTTCAATTATCCTTCTCTTGGTTCCAGGAACTAAACAGTCAACAGTTCACATGTGCAGCCCAGATACTTGGAGTTAGTATTGGAACACGCATTGTAATGAGTTGCAGCATACAAAGAGAATCATCTCAAGTTACTCGCACTTCATTACTTTCCACATACTCATGTCTAACTAATATTTAATTGTGTTTTTAAATGTTAAGTGTCGGCATTCACTTGGATCTGGGTGATCCGCTTCTATTACAAGAGGATTTGAGGACAAGCCTAGAGAAGTGTTCTTCCAATTAAGTGGGCCCCTTGCATCTGGAATGTTGTGCACTGCTCTGGTCTTCCTACTCAAGGAAGACTCTGCATGTGATAGAGGGAACTGTACCAAAGGTTCACTGGATTGATTCCTAGGAGTCGCAGCACTCAAAGCGAATCATCTCAAATTAATCTCACCATAACTTTCCACATACATCTAACTAATATAACTTTTAATTATTAACTTTTAATTGACACTGCAGATTTTTGAGTTTAGTTTAGTTTAGAGATACAGCACAGAAACAGGCCCTTCAGCCCACCGAGTCTACACCGACCAGCGATCCCTGCACATTAACACTATCCTATACACACCAGGGACAATTTTACATTTCCACCAAGCCAGTTAATGTACGAACCTGTACCCCTTTGGAGTGTGGGAGGAAACCGAAGATCTTCAGTGTCTGAAGAAGATTCCTGACCCAAAACGTCACCTATCCAATCCCTCCAAAGATGCTGGTTGACCAGCTCAGGTCAAAGTGCTACTCCAGCACTTTATTCCTAGGATATTGGATTTGTTGTGTAAAGAGAGATTTAAAAAAAACTGGGCCTTTGCTCGCAAAGTATAAAATATCTCATACAAACATTCTTAAACAACATGATAGATGCAGAGTCAATGTTTCCCCTAGCTGGGATGCCTAGATTCCATTCGATCTTCTCAGTGCTTTGTGTGCTGACAGAAAGATGCCAGAACACCCAATTAATAAACATGCTTGATACGTGGCTGGAAAACTATATAATGATGTTTAACTTTTTAAAGGTGTAAGGTGTATGGTGTCCAGGCACGGATCATCACAAAAAAAAGGAACTAGATTTTCTATACTCTGTTTATCCACTCATTTTGCTTAATTTCTCCTTATACACAAGTCAGCCATCTCAGGAGCCAACACAGTGAACCTTCACTGCACTCCCACTATTGCAAGTTTATTCTTACTAAACAGGGACAGTAGACCTGCACACGATATGCAAGCTGCAGTCTCTAGGGTCCTAGATAATTTGAGCAATGGATCTCCACTCTTGCATTGAAATCTTTTATTAAAAGGCCACCACACCGCTTGCCATCCTAATTGCTCGCTGCACTGCATGTTAATTTTCAGTGATTCATGTGAACAAGGACACCTAGGTCCCACTGAACACCAATTCTCACCACTTATAAAACACTCTGGCTCTCTATTCCCACTAAGTCAATTCCTACTGAGACATCACTGATATAATATTACATCGCAGTTAATGAACAAAGATGGAAGGACAGTAAAACACAGCATGGAAACTGGAATCCTTGTTGGACATCCAATTTCCTAGTCAGAACATAACATGCACTAATCTTGTCCCCCTGACATCATGCTGCCACTTTATGAAAAGGATGACCACAGCCAATAAATCTCATGAAAATCACAGTCAATGGGCCAAATTATTCCACTTTGCTTTTTTGGATAACTTTAAATCTGAGTAAGCAATTCCTTTCAGAAGAGCAGGAAAACAGATGGAAAAGGTGCAAGAAGAGGCATTGGATGGTAAACGTTGGCTGTGCGAGGGGTTTGACAGAGTGAAGACTTGTTTTGTTGATGATTGTCCAGATCAACAAAAGAACTGGCTCAACTACATACAAGCAGACAAAAACAATCGACATATTATTTCATTTTACATCTTGCTGCATACCGAGGTAAACAAAGCAATTCCTTAAACCAGGGAAGCTGGAATGAATCTTGGTCACGGAAAATAATGCTTTCAGTACTAAATCACAAGAAGCATTAGGGTGAACCATGCAATTAATTAGTTTAATTTAGCTCATTTTAAGATCCTCATTTGGCAAGCATAAGGGTATGGGTGGGAATTGAAATTTGCCAGATTTTTGGGGGGTTTAGGCAAATGTTTTGTGACAAACAGATTAATGAGCATTTACAGATTCATGCTCAGATGATTATGGGGTGGTGGCAGAGGGAAGATTGAGATTGGTTTATTGTCATATACACAAGGGTGCTGTGAAATTCCTAGTATGTATGAAGCTCAGGATACACAAGCCAGACAATAAGTTCAACAATTAATGCACACCACGAATGCTGAACAGCAGAATGGTGCAAAGACTGTTGTACAATCTGAAGTAAATCAAAAAATAAAGCAGAGTGCAACAGTGGAATAACCAAGTGAGGTAGAGTTAAGAGTAAGATAATGAGGCAACACGCCCGAGAAAGGAGTAAGGAGGAGGTACCGTAATTGGTTCAAAAGGATGAGAGCCATGGAAAAGAAGTTCTTCTTGGGACTGGATTCTGGGTTTGCAAGCTCCTATATCTTCTTCTTGTTGGTAGAAGAGAGGAATGGAAGAGGTTGGCAGGCTTCCTTGGTGATACATCCAGTCTTCCTGATGCAGACCACTATCAAGGTGGAAGGAGGCTGGTCTGTGTCCCACTTGCCTTCAGTTGCACACTCGTGGATAGACAACTCATAGTTGTCACCTTGCAGACCCTTCCTCATTCTCTCAGAATTTTAACCCTATCATCTCTCGGGCAGAGCCACATCCTCCGAGGGAGAGAGATTCACTTTATCAATCATATGGAACCAAAGGCAGGTTGCGTGGCCACTTTGCTGAACAAGTTTGTTCATTTCGGACACTCACTTTCTGCTTGTCTCAGAATTTGTGCCATTTTTTTCATTTTCACATTTCATGGAATCACCTATCATTTTAATTGACTGTTAATACTCTCATTCATGAGGAGTGTGGATTTTACATGACCAATTTTCTTCCAATTCAGTCATGATTCGGTTTACCTGGGGTATCACCAGATTCTGGTTCTATTCCAGCTCAATTTGAAGAGGAGCATGTATTATTTCCTGAGCAAATGCACTTACAAAAAAATATATTTTCTACAAAACACTTTGTTGCACTAAATAAATGTAGACGCATAAGGGGAGTCACACCTCAGTTTACCTAGTTTACAGTCCACATTCCCCAGACTCGTAGAATTTTTAATGATCTGAGATTTCATTCTACTTACACCAAGATTTATGTAGATTCTTCTACAAGGCAAAATACCCTGAACAGTTTCTCAAAAAAATTGGCAAACTTAACAAAGATCCATTTAACATAAACTATAATCTTTTTACTTCCTGGCTTGTTGCCTTTAAGACCAATTCCATTTTAATGATTAAAACATTACTTTTGCCAGACGCAGCCCATGCCCTTGAGGGAACACCATATTCAAAGCTGCATGTAGATAGAGGAACGAGGAAACCACAGTTCTAAACCTTTGATAATTATCCCTTCATTGGTGACAGTCAAATTGACAGTCAAAGCTTCCCTTTATTCCTTTCACTCATATCATATATATACAGCCGGAAACAGGCCTTTTCGGCCCTCCAAGTCCGTGCCGCCCAGCGATCCCCGCACATTAACACTATCCTACACCCACTAGGGACAATTTTTACATTTACCCAGTCAATTAACCTACATATCTGTACGTCTTTGGAGAATTGAGAGCGGCTGCTTTCTTCATCAAGAATAAATATAGTTAGTGCTCCTTCAACTGTCCTATCATCACTATATACACTGCGTTTTGGGTCACACAGCATGGAAACAGGCCCTTCAGCCCATCAAGCCCATACTGAGCATCACACACCCATTTACACTTGCATTGATTCCATTTTATTCTCCATTGTGTGTTCTAACGTCTGAACCTGAGGAACTCTCCAAATGGTCCACCTGCAAAGTGAAGCAGCACTAATGGACCAGGTAACACTTCGGCCTGGCGATGGACTCTGTTTGGAAGCTGCAGTGTGCACAGCTGCCGATAATATACATGGACAACACACATTTCCGTACTGGTGAGTAAGGCAAGGCAGCGCCTTTACCACCTCAGACAGTTGAGGAAATTCAGAGTCTCTCTGAGGATACTTCAGTGCTTCTACTCTGGGGCTGTAGAAAGCATCTTGTCCGGAAACATCACAATCTGGTTTGGGAATAGCTCTGCCCAGGACAGGAAGGCTCTGCGGAGAGTAGTGCGTTCGGCTGAACGCATTATGGGAACTACACTCGCCCCCCTGCAGGACCTATACATCAGGAGGTGCAGATCTAGAGCCAGCAACATTATGGGGGACCCCTACCACCCCAGCAACGGACTGTTCCAGCTGCTACGGTCAGGCAAACGCCTCCGCTGTCACGCTGTGAAAACAGAGAGGATGAGACAGAGTTTTTTTCCCACAGGCCATCAGGACTGTTAACTCTCATATCACCAGCGACTAATTTAATTTACTGTATTAATTTATTTTTTGTGTTACAATTTTTTTTTTCTCTATTCTGTTTTGTAGTTTTAGCACAATCCGCAGGCGTTGCCACTTTCATTTCACTGCACATCTTGTATATGTATGTGACAAATAAAGTTGACTTGACTTGACTTGATTTGCATTTGTACAGAGCTGGAGGCAGTAAATCCACCTGCAGCTCCACCCATGACCTCACCTCTGAATCCAGCTGCCACTCTGTTATATTGAGACCAATGGAACAGATCCAAAAGACGTGCGGGTTTGCAAGCTAATCGTAAATTGTGCCAGTATGAGGGGACTGGATGAGAAAGTGGGATACCACGAAACTAGTTGAACAGGGGTCGATGCTTGGCATGGACTTGGTGGGCCGAAGGGCCTGTTTCTGTACTGCATCTGTCAATGAGTCAATGAAATGCACCTTCTACCTGGTCCCTCAACTCTCCCAGAGACTCTCCCTGGTGCTTCTGAGCCGATTTTGCCCCATTTATTTGAAGAGGACGATAGACCTGCACTGTAAAGATAAGCAAAGATAATTGACTTTGCTTTTTAACTTGATTTTAATTAATATTTTTAATCCATTTACACAAGGTGAATGTGGTTTTAAATGAACATTACATTTTTAAAGTGCTTTAATTAATATTTAATTTTATTCAAGTTTCTAGCTCTCTCTGCCTACATGTATGTAGGTTAATTGACTGGGTAAATGTAAAAAATTGTCCCTAGTGGGTGTAGGATAGTGTTAATGTGCGGGGATCGCTGGGCGGCGCGGACTTGGTGGGCCGAAAAGGCCTGTTTCCGCGCTGTATATATATGATATGATATGATATGATATATGTGGAAACAGTGGTAAAGGTCATTGCTAACAAGGACAGTCCATTGGCCATCAGGGCAGTCTGATGGGGCAGCATAGTGCATCGTGTGTCCACCTCACCATCTCTGCGACCCAATTTGATCCTGACCTCCGGTGCTGTTTATCTAGAGTTTGTACGTTCTCCCTGTGACTGCATGGGCTTCCCCTCCCCGCCTCATCCCAAAAACACATGACCTGGTTTGTTAACAGTAGGGTTGCCAACTTTCTCACTCTCAAATAAGGGACAAAAGGTGCCCCAATGACCTCACACGGCCAGCGGCCACGTGCTCCCGCTCCACCAATGGCGGCCGCCTGGGCCGGGAGGCGAGTTGCTACGCAACCTCCGTTAGGCACTGTCCGAGCCTACAGCGGCCCCCGGGCCTACAGTGTCCGGGCCTACAGTGTCCGGGCCTACAGTGTCCGGGCCTACAACGCCCCCCGGGCCTACAGCGCCCCCCCGGGGCCTAATATGGGATAAGGGCAGTCGAGTACGGGACAAACCAATATATGGGATGTCCCGCCTTAAACGGGACAGTTGGCCACTGTAACTAGCTCTTGGTGAGCAGGTGAGCAGCAGAATGTGAGAGGAGTTGACGGGATGTAGGGAGAATAAAATGGGATTAGTGTAGATTTAGCATAGAAGTGTGTGTGCTTGGAGGGCTGAAGGACTCGTTTCCTTGCTGTGCGATTGTGACTCTTACTTTCCACCAGTTGGCAGAAAGCTTCACCTCACATAACGGTCCAAGCAGGATTTGAGGAGCCAAGGGCCGGCTAAGGTGAGCGTGACTGTCAACATTACCAAAAATATAAATGCAAACCACAAACCGGATAACGCTTACTTGCTCCCGCCAACGTCATTTTCATCATTGTGGTAATACCTGTTAAATGCATCTTTTTTACACAGTCTAGGCACTGGATATTCCATCTCTGTTCACTGTCAACTATTTGAACTTGGAAGTTTAACGTAAAAACAAGGATCACCAAGAATATATACCCTTTGTCTCATAAATGCCACAATGTCACACGGAGGATAAAAAAAACGAAGTTTGTCAACAAACAGCAAAAAAATATCCTATTATGCTCTGCCAGTGAAATCCAATTACCTGCAGGTTTGGACACAGCTGCAGTAATTGGTGATCTGCACTTTTGGTCAGCAGACAATTGGGATGATAAAGGCAATTAAACACAAAGACTACACATGCCCTGCAGAGGTTATTGTGCCTGCCGTATCAGAGCTCATCAATTTCAAAATAAGAAGAATGGAAGCTGCCTCCTTATCTCTTCAACCGCAGAGGCAACCAAAATATTAGTGAGGTGATCATAAGGTAAATTATGTCAATGGAATGACAAATGCAGGCTTTGCAAAAATGGAGAGGAATAATTACAGGCCCAGAATATAATTGAGCAATTTGATTGTCCTGTACGTGAGCTGTCGTTTTGATGTGAAGTGCTGTCACGCCCTGTAACATTACTGGGAACAGACAGGCCTCATCCACTTTGATCTACGCTTAGGCAAATGAAATGAGGTCAAAATGTGGTCATTAAAATCTCCCTTGTGTGATTAAAGTTTTTTTTAAACTTTAACAGGAGATTTAATTTTTTTTTTTTAAATCACGATAATAAAGAACAGGAGGCAACAAGCTGGAAAGGTTGATGAAGATGTTAGCCCTTCTTTTAATAAAGCTGGGCATAATTCTGCATGTGCTGATTGTGCATGATCAGCCATGATCACGGTGAATGGTGGTGCTGGCTCGAAGGGCCGAATGGCCTACTCCTGCATCTATTGTCTAAATAAGAGAACACATGCACATTTATGCGACTTGATATCATATGTATGTATGTATATATAGTTTGTATGCAGGGATTCTCAGGTTAACAGAGATGTAGGTAATATTGATAGCTATAGAAACATCAATTTTCCTGAACTGTTTTTGTATTTGCATGCAGCAATTAAGAAAGATTACACAGTCTAATCTCTGGATACTTTACCAGTTCTTTGGGTTTCACCACTTTCATGAAGACTCCCCGAGTGCTTGCTTCTCTTTGTTCTTTCTGTGTGACCTTCCTCGCGTCCAAGAACTTCAGGTTTGGCAACTTATGAAGAATGAAGAACCTGGAAAAGGAAGCACGAGAGAGGTCTTAGTTAATAATGGCCGTTCTTCTCCCAGTAGCAGGCCCAACTGGGGAGCTACAGGATGAAGGAAAACTATATATTAGAAAGAAAACAGTGGAAAACAGGTCCACACTGTCTGGTGCAGAAAACACCAAAGAGATTGGACACCAAAAGATAAAAAATGGAACCTGCAAAGAAACCTTTGACGTCAAGCCTCCTGAAAATATAAAAAAGAAAAAGGCATTGAAATTTTGCCTTTCTCGACACCAGGATGCCCCAAAGGACATTTGAAGCATGATATGGTGACAATGCAGAAACACAGTGACTAAACTCTACATAGCAAGAGCCCAGAGCATTGAAAAAAATAAGATAACGGTTCTGATTAAGGAACAAACGTATAATTTTTTTTTTAAATAGTGAATTCCCTGAGTAGCACCATGGGACGATTGCAACCTCCCAGTGGGGGAACTTGGAGTTTTTGTTAAGCATCACGTCCAAAAATCAGACCTCAAACAGTGCTGTGTGGTCTTGGTATAACACTGCATGATTAGTTCAGAACATAAACCACAGCTTTCTGACCCAGAGCTGAGAACGCAACCTCAAATCGAGCATCAAATTCAAAGAGAAAAATATCTAAAAATCTGGTAATATAACTATTAACAACATAAGTAGGAAGCAAAGTCACATTGCAGATAAGTAGTTGTAAATTGTTTTATTTCACAAAACCATGAGCAGTCGAAATTTGATGAGAGTTTGGCTACAAGCAGAATAATACTATAATTTTCCCTGTAATTTGTTGATGAAAAGATGTCAGCAAAGCTTGCTGAGAAGTCACAGCAAGGCTAACAGGATACCTGAGACAGGGAAGGCAACTGTGTCTCCTCGTTCCTTTGTCAGCACATATGACGATTAAACGCTCAACTCTCTTGAAACAGATTGCATATTCTAAAATTTGTAGCAAAGCACTGAGATTGACGTGGATTAAGAGCAGGTGTATTCAACTCGATAACAGGCAAAGAATATATGATATGAGAAATCCGAGTCGGAATGACGCAATCAGCACCAGGCCTTTCAGTCCTTAGTATTTGCAATGACCATCAAACACCAAAAGTCATAAGGTCATAAGAGATAGGACCTAAATGGGGAAAAACCCACAACAGAGGTCCTACATGCGGAATTTTGTCGGAACATCCTCCGCATCCAAAGGAAAACACCAACAAACGCATGTAGGGCAGAATTAGGTAGATATCCACTGATAATAAATATCCAGAAACGAGCACTAAATTTTTGGAATCACCTTAAATCTAGTCCCCCAGACACCCTCCAGTTCAAAGCCCTCCAAACCCAAGAGGGGAACTCAGAAAAGAGCTCCCCGTGTTAGTTGGTACTGAGACTAACTACCCCTATTCAGCTAAACCTTGACCAGTCTCAGATCAACACTGCTTTCCAATCACCAGTTAGAGTGAACCAAATTATTAAACAATGCAAAGAAACCTATCTGGAACATTGGGATAAAGTAACCAAAAGCCAAAGCAGATTAGAATGTTACCGTGCCCTAAAAAGAGATTACAAATCGGCAGACTATCTCTCAACTGTTAGAGATATAAAGCAGAGACAGACCCTCACCAAGTACAGGTTAAGTGACCACCATTTGGCAGTTGCAAAAGGAAGACAGAAGAGATCTTGGCAACCAAGAGAAAATAGAATATGCGGTCACTGTTTGACAGATGAGGTTGAAACAAAGGTGCACTTCCTCTTAAAATGTAAAAAATTTGACAAAGTAAGGAAAATATACTTTGAAAAACAGTCTGGCAACCCCAGATTTTAAAGAACTAGATGATATATCATAACTAAGAATAAGCCTTGGTGAAGGAAATACGGCACATCTTGGCACACAATACGTAACAGCATGCCACAACCTGAGAGACAATAAATGACCAACATGTACACATACACGCATACATAAATTGACACTGATTGACACTAAGAAATTTAATATTGACCTGGTAAACTTGTTACTTGCTGTACTGCTTACAACTGCAAGAACGAGTAGCAATCGATAAAAGCCTATAAATGTATTGCGTGTATATATATATATATATATATATATATATATATATATATATATGTACAGGGGCATATCTACCCATGCATTGTATACGTATTTATATTCATGCATTTTAAATATGTATGTTATGTTCTTTACTTTGGCAATATAACGATGTATCTTATCATGCCAATAAAGTTTTTAAATTGAATTGAAATTGAATTGATAGGGGCAGAATTAGGCCATTCAGCGAATCAAGTCTACTCCGCCATTCAATCATGGTTGATCTATCTCTCCCTCCTAACCCCATTCTCCTGCCTCCTCTCCATAACCTCTGACGCCCGTACTAGAGTAACTCAGCCGGTCAGGCAGCATTTCTGGAGAAAAGGAATACGTGATGTTTCAGGTCTTGTTCCTGGTTTAAGAAGACATTATTTTGAGAGATAATTAAGCCTTTCTGTCAAGCCAGTCATTCTGTTGGATGGGTGTGTTGCCACATGCCTCTGCAGTTTAATTTTGTACTTATACGAGGAACACAATTGAAGTGGCTGTCTGACACTGGCAGAACGCCAGACTCCAAGACAATGATCTTAAAGAACCTCGGCCGATTCAAGCTTCTGAGTACATTTACTTTTAAAACTCAAGACACAAAGTGCTGGAGTAACTCAGCGGGCTAGGCAATATCTCTGGAGAAGATGGATAGGTGACATTTTGGGTCTGGACCCTTCTTCAGCCCTGAAACATCACCCATCCTTCTTCTCCAGAGATGCAGCCTGACCCGCTGAGTTGCTCCAGCATTTTGTGCCTTTCTTCAGAGTAAAGCAGCATCGTCACTTTCTTCCTACTCATTTGCACTCATTATCATATCATATCATATCATATCATATATATACAGCCGGAAACAGGCCTTTTCGGCCCACCAAGTCCGTGCCGCCCAACGATCCCCGCACATTAACACTATCCTACACCCACTAGGGACAATTTTTACATTTTACCCAGCCAATGAACCTACATACCTGTACGTCTTTGGAGTGTGGGAGGAAACCGAAGATCTCGGAGAAAACCCACGCAGGTCACGGGGAGAACGTACAAACTCCTTACAGTGCAGCACCCGTAGTCAGGATCGAACCTGAGTCTCCGGCGCTGCATTCGCTGTAAAGCAGCAACTCTACCGCTGCGCTACCATTCTATTTGAAATTATTTCCACATCCCCTCCAGTTTGCCAGGTTCCACCATTTATAGACACTGAGAAAAGTGACAGCTGGCCAATTAACCTCCCAACCCATTGGTCTTTGGGATATGGGTGGAAACTGGGGAATCTTGAGGAAGCTCTCTTATCAGAGGAAGAATTTAAAAACAGCACACGGCCAGCACTGGAGGGCAGGATTGAACCCGGTTTTAGTTTAGCCCGAAGATAGACACAAAAAGCTGGAGTAACTCAGCGGGACAAGCAGCATCTCTGGAGAGAAGGATTGGGTGATGTTTCGGGTCGAGACCCTTCTTCAGACTGGTTAGGGATAAGGGAAACGAGAGATATAGACAGTGAAGTGGAGAGATAAAGAACAATGAACGAAAGATATGCAAAAAAGTTTAGCTTAGTTTAGTGTATTGTCATATGTTGTTGTTGTTCGTCCTTGGGTTCGAAGATGACCATGACCTATGTACCTAGGTACAGTAAAAAGTTTATTTGTTGCGTGCTATCCAGTCAGCGGGAAAATTATACATGATCACAATCAAGCTATCCACAATGTACAGATACAGGATAAAGGGAATAACGTTTAGTGCAAGAGAAAGTCCAGCAATGTCCGATTAATGATAGTCCGAGGGTCTCCAATGTGGTAGATGGTAGGTCAGAACTGCCGTCTCGTTGGCGATCGGGATGGTTTAGTTTAAGAAAATATCTGCAGATGCTGGTACAAATCGAAGGTATTTATCCACAAAATGCTGGAGTAACTCAGCAGGTCAGGCAGCATCTCGGGAGAGAAGGAATGGGTGACGTTTCGGGTCGAGACCCTTCTTCAGACTGACCAAACTGATCTCCCGGTGGACGAGCACTTCAACTCCCCCTCCCATTCCCAGTCTGACTTTTCTGTCATGGGCCTCCTCCAGTGCCATAGTGAGGCCCACCGGAAATTGGAGGAACAGCACCTCATATTTCGCCTGGGCAGTTTGCAGCCCAGTGGTATGAACATCGACTTCTCCAACTTTAGATAGTTCCTCTGTCCCTCTCTTCCCCTCCTCCTTCCCAGATCTCCCTCTATCTTCCTGTCTCCACCTATATCCTTCCTTTGTCCCGCACCCCTGACATCAGTCTGAAGAAGGGTCTCGACCCGAAACGTCACCCATTCCTTCTCTCCCAAGATGCTGCGTGACCTGCTGAGTTACTCCAGCATTTTGTGAATAAATACCTTCAAGGATGGTTTAGTTGCCTGATAATGGCTTAGAATAAATTGTTGGGAAGAGTTGGTAAGGTCACTGGAGCTGTGAGATTGAAGCTCTCCTACTGTGCCATCATACCCGTCAAAGTAAAATACTTGACTTGGAATTTTGCATTATAATAAGCATTTTATTTTATATAGCGCTTTACCAGGTGCTCAAAGCGCTTATGTGCATTTGCAGCTAATACCAGTTTACAAAATGTGAATGCGCTCCGGTTTTAGAAATTACTAGGTGGGAGTTCACACAACATGTCGTGAAAAATGAACGGGAGACTCAAATAAAAAACATTTAATATTCTGTGATGCAATTGGTTCATACATTGCTCACAAGTAAATCAGCTGCACTTGAGGGAGCTGGCAAGACTATTCCTTGAAATAAATGGCAGGTTGTTATTTCTTGGAGGGAAACTTGTGGCTTTCTGTGTCTCATCTCACCTTAAGTGCTGCAGTGATTGCACATAAATATCAGTGCCTGCCCATTAGTCTCACCAAGATCTTGACAACAAATTATGGCCCTTTGTATTCGGTTCAGTCAGTCAGTCACACTCTGCCAAAAAATACAGATCTTCAACTACCATTTAGATATAATGGATGTCTTTTTAAAAGAAACACAAAGAAAATAGTTTTCCCCACAAAATAAATAGAGTAAATGCACTCAATGGATTTCTTGAACCTTTCTCTTCAGCTGCAATGTAGTCAAAGTTGGGATTCATATAAAATAAAAAGGACCAGGAGAAATCCATTATTGGAGCTTAACACTTCTGCTGCTTTCTGTGACTTTTGTTACTCTAAATTTTTATTTCCCAAAGAATAGCCCATTACTGCGGTCATCATTTCCTTTAACCCCTAATTTTATTTGTATGTGTGTTCCAGCAAACACTACCTCAGATAAAAGACTACTGAATGTAAGTCTGGCTGAGATTGTACGTTCTTACCACATCAGAGACTGAAAGTTTTAATATGTTAGAAACATAGAAACATAGACAATAGGTGCAGGAGGAGGCCATTCGGCCCTTCGAGCCAGCACCGCCATTCATTGTGATCATGGCTGATCATCCGTAATCAATAACCTGTGCCCAACTTCTCCCCATATTCCTTGATTCCACTAGCCCCCAGAGCTCGATCTAACTCTCTCTTAAATTCATGTTGGTGACTGTTCCTTCATGAATAATACAAAAACAAAATACCAAAAGATGCTGGGAATCTGAAATATAGACAAAAAACTTTGGAAACGCTCAGGCAAAGAAGCATTTGTGGAAAACAGAGATAACGTTTCATGTCAATGACTATTCATCAGGACACACTGCGTGTCAGATGAGTTTTTACTCTGGAAAGCCAGAGGTTGTGGGGAAACCTATTGGAAGAATATAAAATTATGAGCGACACGGATAGGGTAGACAGTTAGAACCTTTTTTCCCAGGATGAAAATATCAAACACTAGAGGATACAATTTCAAGGTGAGAGGGGCAACGTTTAAAGGAGATGTGCGGGACAATGATCTTTACAGAGGGTGGTGAGGGGTGGAGGTGGAAGCAGATACGATAGTGGCGTTTAAGAGAGTTTTGGATAAAGCGTATGGATATGCAGTAAATGGTGGGGTGTGGATTATTTGCTGGGAGGGAAGTGTGGTTTTGGTATCATGTTGGGCACAGACATCATGGGCCGAAGGGCCAGTTCCTGTGCTGTATTGTTCTATGTTCTATGTTCTACTGATGGCCCAAAGTATTTACTCTTTTTCTCTCCCCACAGAAGCCGAGCATTTCTTGCATTGTCTGTTTTATTTACTGTCACGAATATGTCACACCTCAATACTGGGCAAGCCATGAATAAACTCCACAGAACTTAATTCCATTACGTTCTCATCTTGTTCACTACCGTGAATTGGTAGATCAAAATTTCAGATAGAAAAAGGGAAAAGCAGTGGTTTGGGAAGACATTATTTTGAGAGATAATTAGGCCTTTCTGTCAAGCCAGTCATTCTGTTGGATGGGTGTGTTGCCACATGCCTCTGCAATTTAATTTAGTACTTATGCGAGGAACACGATTGAAGTGGCTGTCTGACGCTGGCAGAATGCCAGACACCAAGACAACGATCTGAAAGAATTTCTGCTGATTCAAGCTCATGAGTACATTTACTTTTAAAACTCTAGACACAAAGTGCTGGAGTAACTCAATGGGCCAGGCAACAACTCTGGATAAGATGGATAGGTGACGTTTTGGGTCGGAACCCTTCTTCAGACTCGAATCATCACCTGTCCCTCTTCTCCAGAGATGCTGCCTGACCTGCTGAGTTACTCCAGCACTTTGTGTCTATATTTGGCATAAGCCCGCATCGACAGTATTTTGTTGCTACT
The DNA here is from genome assembly GCF_053455715.1 of Rhinoraja longicauda. Classification (NCBI taxonomy): domain Eukaryota; kingdom Metazoa; phylum Chordata; class Chondrichthyes; order Rajiformes; family Arhynchobatidae; genus Rhinoraja; species Rhinoraja longicauda. Next base: position 17,522,960 of record NC_135987.1, on the reverse strand, counting down.
TTAAAAACTCGGAAGTCCCCTCCAGTGATTTGACACATGCTGGTTGTGTAAGAGGGAAGGAAGGAGGGAGGGGACGGCAGATGGTTTCAGGAACTCTGTGATGGCCTGCTGCAGTTTACAAAATTAACAAGAAAAAAAATCAATGCAGAAGATAGAATGCTGAAAAACTTTACAAAAGGATGAACGCCCCACGGTTCATAAAGCATTCGTACCGTATGTGCCTCACGGTGCCAGGGACCCGGGTTTGATTCTGACCTTGGGTGCTGTCTGTGTGGAGTTTGCACATTTTCTCTGTGACAGCGTGGGTTTCTCTGGGTGTTCTGGTTTTCCTCCCACATCCCAAGGTCGTGCGGGATTGGAGATTATTTGTCTTCTGTAAATTGCCCCTAGAGAGTAGGGAGTGGATGGGAAAGTGGGGTAACAGAACTAGTGTGAACGGGCTGTCAATGGATGGCATGGTCTCTGGGACGAAAGGCCTGTTGCCTTGCTGCAGCTTTCAGTCAATCTACGTCATAAACATGATTCTTAAAACATTGCTGACCAAAAGCTTAGTGAAAGCAATTAGTCAATTTTAATAAAGACTATAAATAAAATCTCTTCGCTAATTAATGGTGTTGCATAATTGGCAGCTCACATTTCTCCAGATACTCTGGAAACCTGTTGTTGTCCGTCCTTCGGGTTCGAAGACGACCATGACTTCACTTTCAGTTGGAGGATTGGTGACTGTGGGCCCGGAAGTGACTGGTGAGGCCAATCCGGGCCCGGAAGGCACGCCCACACGTTGGACACAAGTGGATGGGTGCTGCAGTGGAAGTAGCCCGGGCCTTGCACGCGGTGCGTTTCCTCGGGGCCTCTGCAGTGCGTCTCTGGAAACCTAATCATGCACATGTAACATTCCACCTATCCAACCAATGTTTTTGGTCATTTATTCAATATCACCGTGAACCTAATTTTATTCCAATGGGGGATCTTGAGAAGTTCAACAATGATAAAACCCTTCAAACTTGGCATGGCAATGAACTATGGAGAGGCAAAAATGGAAAAGTATAAGGACAGGCAAGCACTGTAATTTAAAAGGCATCAAGGAATTTGCTATTGGAACCACACTCAATAAGCCTTGATATTATCAGGCATGGGCAACCTGGTTTCTAACTCAGAGGCACACCTGTGGACGCATAAATAAACGGGTTTCTTTACCGAACACTGTCACAATGTAAGGATGGAGTTTACCCAATCACACACTCTGAGGTAAAATAACACAGATGGAGGCAATTCAAAATAGAAATGAGAACAGATTGAAGTGCATGAAATTATGAGAGACATAGATTAGGTATACTGTCAGAACCTATTTTCCAGGATGAAAATATTAAATATTAGAGGGCAGAGCTTTTTGGTGAGAGGGGCCAAGTTTAAGGGAGATGTTCGGGGCAATTTTGTTTTTACACAGAGGGTGGTGAATACTTGTAACACACTGCCCTGGGGGTGGTGCTGGAGGTAGATATGAGAACAGCATTTTTGTTTAGGCACATTGATTTGCAGGGAAGAGGGGAATATAAATTAAGTGTAGGCAGATGAGTTGGTCTTGGCATCATGTTCGGTATAAACATTGTGGGCCAAAGGGCCTTTTCCTATACTGTACTGTTGTATGTTATGTAAATATTGGAAAAGCTTTGCAGTTCAATGTTGCTGAGTATTTCTAGCACTGATTGTGTAAGGTGGTTTCTGAAGGTGAGTCTGAAGAAGGGTCTCGACCCGAAACGTCACCCATTTCTTCTCTCCTGAGATGCTGCCTGACCTGCTGAGTTACTCCAGCATTTTGTGAATAAATACCTTTGATTTGTACCAGCATCTGCAGTTATTTTCTTATAGAAGATTCTTCTGGTCTGTGTGCAGTGGAGAGACCCTTAATGTTCTTCCATCCCAGCCAAAATAATAAATTAAAGCAGCCCCAATTTGTAAAATTGATATTGTCTTGTTTAGAAGAATTTCTCCCCACCCATGCTCAACATGAGCTAAATGGTGCAGGCAGTGACCGACAGTTCCGAAAGGCAGTGCTCGCATTCAGCTGCTTGCAGGTAAACGCGCCCTGCCCTTTTCTTGCCCAGGGCAAGCATAGTGACAGATGTAACATCAAGGAACTGCAGATGCCAGTTTAAACCAAAGGACACAAAGTGCTGTAGGAGTAACTCAGCAGGTTGGGCAGCATTTCTGGAGAACATGGATAAGTGACGTTTTGGTTTCGGACCCTTCAGCAGACTGATTGTAGTGGGGGGGGAGGAAGAAAGCCAGAAGAGAGGAGGCGCAGGACAAAGCCTGGCAGGTAATCGGTGGATACAGGTGAGGGGAGTTATTGATAGGCAGATGGGTGGACAAAGGCCAGAGATGTAAAGACTAGAAGGTGTGAGGCAAAAGGATTGAAGAGTTGCAAATAGTGAAGTGAGAAGCAGTATTATCGGTGGGGGTGGGGGGGGGGGGGGGAGAAATGGGTGTGAGTCCTTGTGAGGCACAGTGGAGCGACTGGGGGCGGTGGGGAAGACGCTGGGAAAAGGAAAGAGTGGTGGAGAAAAATAGTATTTTCTAAACATATACTAGATCTCCCGGTTGCTAACCATTTGAACTCCTCTTCCCATTCCCGTACTGACCTTTCTGTCCTGGGCCTCCTCCATTGCCACAGTGAAGTCAAAACGTAAAACAGAAGAACAGCAGCTCATATTCCACTTTGGTAGCTTACCCAAAGGTATGAACATTGAATTTGTCAATTTTAGGTAACTACAAACACCCCTCCCCCCTGTGTCTCAACTAGACTCGTACCTATTTCCCCCCTACCACCCCCCCCTTGTCCTCACTTGCATTCACCTATTCCCTGATTGGCTTTGTCCTGCCCCATCTCTCTTCCTGCTTTCTTCATCCCATCCTCACAATAAGTCTGAAGGGCCCAGACCCAAAATGTCACCCATCCCTTTTCTCCAGAGACACTGCCTGACCAACTGAGTTACTCCAGCACTTTGTATCTATCTTCTCCAGAGATGCTGCCTGACCCGCTGAGTTCCTCCAGCACTTTGTATACATCTTCTCCAGCGATGCTGCCTGTCCTGTGGAATTACTCCAGCACTTTGTGTCTTTTCATTGTGACAGATGTTAGTCCATCTGCAACCCTGTACCAGCCACACCAGATATCACCATTTATTAGAATGGGAAAACCCAATCCAAAGATCAGGAAGAAAATGCCAAGATCAAAGATTTGCACTCTGATTTTGGTTCAGGTTTTGTTTTTTGAGATAGACAATAGACAATAGGTGCAGGAGGAGGCCATTCGGCCCTTCGAGCCAGCACCACCATTCAATGTGATCATGGCTGATCATTTTCAATCAGTACCCCGTTCCTGCCTTCTCCCCATACTCCCTGACTCCGCTATCCTTAAGAGCTCTATCTGGCTCTCTCTTGAATGCATTCAGAGAATTGGCCTCCACTGCCTTCTGAGGCAGAGAATTCCACAGATTTACGACTATCTGACTGAAAAAGTTTTTCCTCATCTCCGTTCTAAATGGCCTACCCCTTATTCTTAAACTGTGGCCCCTGGTTCGGGACTCCCCCAACATTGGGAACATGTCTCCTGCCTCTAACGTGTCCAACCCCTTAATAATCTTATATGTTTCGATAAGATCCCCTCTCATCCTTCTAAATTCAGTGTATACAAGCCTAGTCGCTCCAGTCTTTCAACATATGACAGTCCCGCCATTCCGGGAATTAACCTAGTAAACCTACGCTGCACTCCCTCAATAGCAAGAATATCCTTCCTCAAATTTGGAGACCAAAACTGCACACAATACTCCAGGTGCAGTCTCACTAGGGCCCTGTACAACTGCAGAAGGACCTCTTTGCTCCTATACTCAACTCCTCTTGTTATGAAGGCCAATATTCCATTGGCTTTCTTCACTGCCTGCTGTACCTGCATGTTTCCTTTCAGTGACTGATGCACTAGGACACCCAGATCTCGTTGTATGTCCCTTTTTCCTAACTTGACACCATTCAGATAATAATCTGCCTTCTTATTCTTACCACCAAAGTGGATAACCTCACACTTATCCACATTAAACTGCATCTGCCATGCATCCGCCCACTCACACAACCTGTCCAAGTTACCCTGCAACCTCATAGCATCTTCCTCACAGCTCACACTACCACCCAGCTTTGTATCATCTGCAAATTTGCTAATGGTACGTTTAATCCCTTCATCCAAGTCATTAATGTATATTGTAAATAGCTGCGGTCCCAGCACCGAGCCTTGCGGTACCCCACTAGTCACTGCCTGCCATTCTGAAAGGGACCCATTTATCCCCTCTTTGCTTTCTGTCTGTCAACCAATTTTCTATCCATGTCAGTACCCTACCCCCAATACCATGTGCTCTAATTTTGCCCACTAATCTCCTATGTGGGACCTTGTCGAAGGCTTTCTGAAAGTCGAGGTACACCACATCCACCGGCTCTCCCCTGTCAATTTACCTAGTTACATCCTCAAAAAATTCCCGAAGATTAGTCAAGCATGATTTCCCCTTTGTAAATCCATGCTGACTCGGAACGATCCTGTTACTGCTATCCAAATGCTCCGCAATTTCATCTTTTATAATTGACTCCAGCAACTTCCCCACCACTGATGTCAGACTAACTGGTCTATAATTTCCCATTTTCTCTCCTTTCTTAAAAAGTGGTATAACATTAGCTACCCTCCAATCCACAGGAACTGATCCTGAATCTATAGAACATTGTAAAATGATCACCAATGCGTCCACAATTTCTAGAGCCACCTCCTTAAGTACCCTGGGATGCAGACCATCAGGCCCTGGAAAAACAGATATAGCATGAAAACAGGCCCTTTGGCTCATCGAGGACATGCTGACCATCGATATCTGGTTCATACTTGTTCTGTGTATTCCACTTTTCCATCTACTCTCTACAATTTGTGGCAACCTACAATGGCCAATTAACCCACAAGTTTTTAGGATGTGGGAGGAAAACAGAGGAAATCCTGGAGGACTGGGAAAACGTGCAAACTCCACACTGACAGCACCCAAAGTCAGGATCGAATCCGGGTCTGTGGCACAAAGTGAGTGGCTCTAATAGGTTAACGAGTTATTGGTATGTTTTTATGACTTTAATATAATTTAAATTATTTAATGCAATTTTATGATGATTAACTGTCTCTGCATATCTGAGGCTTCCTGCGTTTGACAGGTGTGAAGGCTCTGCTTCAACCTGCATCCTTACCTAATGGGAATCAAAGGTGTTCAGGAGGCAGAGTTTCTGCTGTGCACTGGCCTATAATGCTTGTTGCACCTTAATAAATGACCCCAGGATAATGAAGCCTGTGACAATTGGACCCTCACATTTTTACAAGCATAGGAACACGATGAGCACAGAAGGTAATTTTGCAAGGCATCTTTCTTTTTTGCTGCTTTTATCGAGAAGCCGGACAATACATTATGAATTGACATTGAACTTAACATATGGAAGCAAGAGGATTTGCTACCTTTCCCTTGGTGAGTGTATTGCATTGAAGAGAATTGAGCAATAAACTCTGAAAGTGAAACCAAACATTACCTGACAGGACTGAATGGAGTGAACAGGCTCTGAGTTTTGACTTGTCGTCAAAGATTAATTATGAGGTAGTAAAGGGAACGTTATCATTGCCCTCAACTTTGGATAAAAATCTGGCAAAATTGCTGCAGCTTCTAACCGACAATAACCGTGAAACCATTTATTATTTCTCAGTTTCACTGTAAGAAGAAGCAAGTCCACTTTCTAAAACATGCCAGTACCTCTGGGAGAAATAAAGGAAAGGGAAAGCTAGGGGTGTATAAAGTTGAAATGTAATGATGTTGATAGGAATGGATATTTCATAATAAATGGATTCATACTTTCATTGGTGTATAGAGAAAATCTGTCGTCATCTTCCTTGTCAAATCCCTCTCAAATCCACCTCAGTAGCCATTCAGCACTTAGTAATTATTATTTTAACATGAATTGCCTCCCCCTGTACCGTATATTTCTTCCACTCTATGAAAAACCATGATGGGTAAACAGAACCAATGTGCCTAGACCAACAAGCAAAAAGGAATTCACTTTACATTGGAACAAAGCTTGCCACACATATAATCTTCACACAAAACATTGCCATACTTGGTCATTCATACTTGCATTTAATTAATTCAAGTATTATATCAACAAAATTGGAGAAAATAATCCTAATTCATTGGGCGGCATGGTGGCGTAGCGGTAGAGCTACTGCCTTACAGCGCCAGAGACCCGGGTTCAATCCTGACCACGTGTGCTAGTCTGTACGTTCTCCCCACAACTGCGTGGGTTTTCTCCCAGATCCTTGGTTTCCTCCCACATTCCAAAGATGTACAGGTTTGTAGGTTAATTGGATTGGTATAACTGTAAATTGTCCTGAGTGTGTGTAGGATAGTGTTAATATGCGGAGATCACTGGTCGGTGCGGACTCGGTGGGCCGAAGGGCCTGTTTCTGAGCTGCATCTCTAAACTAAACTAAGTAAATTGGGAACCAACCATTGTACAGGAGACATTGGATGATGCTCTCCTAGGATAGGAGCAAGTGATTTGAAATTGGTGCCAACCTCTGTTCAAACTTTCACTCACAGGTACATCTAACCAAAGACAGGAAGCACTGGTTTATAATTTCCAACCTTAATTATACAACAGCACCCTGTGTGTTCCATCATACAAAGTACGTGATCGTAAAAAAAAGCAGGACATCCTCCCAATTTACTGTGAGCAATGCCACAGGAGATGGGCTAATTCTAAATAAATATAGCATTAATTAAATGCTCCATTAGTTTTCCTTCCAACAAAAAAATGTCAGCATCATATACAAAATAAGTACCAGCCATGAAAGCAATAATATATTTCATCTTTATTGCTATGGCTCCAAGGTAAATCAATTTGAGTTAAGCATTTGGAACTAATTTGAATCCCAATATTTTTTCAGTTTTAACAGCACCAGGCAAAGCACGCAACCGTGCAGCAAATATCAGCAGCCTCAAAATCCAGGTCAAACATGAAATAATTTCTAATTTTGAACTCACTTTTAAGTAAAGATGTCATGCAAGAACAACCTGCTGATGCGTAATGCTTCTAACACTAAAGCACACACCATGCTTTAGTGAGGTGCAAAAGCAACACAAGGGATCGGCTGGGTATTTGTTAGGAGAAAGTGAGCTGCCTTTAGGCAGAGGATTACAGGTTGCAATAATAGTTAGTCATGCAGCACAAAAACAGGCCCTTCGACCCAACTCATCCGTGCTGAACAAGAAACCCTATCTAAGCTAGGTTTGCCCACATTTGGCCAATATCCCACTGAACTTTTCCATTCCATTACCTGGACAAGTGTTTTTTACATGCTATTAAAGCACCTGCCTCTACTACCTTCTCTGGCAGCTTGTTCCGTACGCCAACTACCCTCTATATGAAAAAGTTGAGATGCACAAGATCTAAGTCACAAGGGACTCCAAGCATGAGGGTGAGTTGTGTGGGACCCAATCAAGTGGTGGCCACTGCAGATGGTGACAGGTAGGATTTGGTGTGTAGGAAGGAAGACACCAAAGACAGACACAAAACGCTGGAGTAACTCAGTGGGTCAGGCAGCATCTCTGGAAAAAGGAATAGGTGATGCTTCAAGTCGAGACCCTTCTTCAGATTTGTTTACAGACAAGATATGAATGGAGGGCAGAGTAAAGATGATCTCCAACCTAAGATTTGAGTAAAAATCCTGAGGAATTGCGAAGTGCCGAGATTTTGCCAACTTGCTCTGAGCAGAAGTTAAACATTTGACATAAAATTTATCTATGTCCCCAAGGTCGAACCAGGAGGCAGCAAGGGAAAGCAGCTGCAAGTCGACATAAACACATCTGTGGCACCTCATTTGCATTCCTTGTCATTTCAGATCATTTTATGATGTTGCCAATGGCTTGGATTTTGCAGGAAAATAATGGTTAGGCTATCAATGTTCCCTGGCATTACAGAGCTAATGTAAAGTTAAAAACAGAAATGCACAAGATCTAGTTTGATTTGCCCTAGATTTCTAAAAAACCTCAGTAGACTGGTACCTTATGGAGACATTTGTCACTGAAACTTATGAATGGATCTTTATCATTGGCATAGATAGTCTGAGGAAGGGTTTTGACCCGAAACGGGGTCTGAAGAAGGGTCTTGACCCGAAGCATCAGCCATTCCTTCTCTCCAGAGGTGCTGCCTGTCCCGCTGAGTTACTCCAGCTTTTTGTGTCTATCTTCAGTTTAAACCAGCATCTGCAGTTCCTTTTTAGACAGTTGTACAAGACATTGGTGAGGCTACATTTAGAGTATTTTGTTCAGTTTTTGTCACCCTGTTTTAGGAAAGATGTTATTAAGCTGGAAAGGATGCAAAACAGATTTATGAGGATGTTGCCAGGACTCAAGGGCCAGTGCTATAGGGAGAGGTTGAACATACTAGGACTCTATTCCTTGGAGCGTTGAAGGATGAATACTAATTTTATAGTTTACAAGATCATGAAAGATAGATAGATAAGGTAAATGCATAGTCTTTTTTCAAAATGATCAAAATTACATTGCCTTTTTGAACATGTTGAATCACACAAAAAAACAGGGTGTTATCCAATCAAATTTCCAAGATAAATGGTTCAGTATTAATTCTTTGAACTGGTTGCTTAAGGGGACTTTGGTGTTTTCCCTGAAGATAGAAACAAAATGCTGGATTAACTCAGCAGGTCAGGTAGCATCTCCGGAGAAAAGGAATAGGTGACATCACCTGTTCCTTTTCTCCAGAGATGCTGGCTGACACGCTGAGTCGGTCTAGCATTTTGTGTCTATATTCGGTGTAAACCGGCATCTGCAGTTCCTTCTTACACACTTGTTGTTTTCCCGGTTATCACATAATTACTGAATTGGCCTTCTGTCTTTTATAAATGGCCACCCAAAAGGCTGCAAAAAACCCAGTGGGCAGGTTCCAGCTCAATAACTGAGAGACTTGTTGGTTCGATGCCGATTGTAAAATTTGGGCTACTGTGTTTATTTTAAGAATGTTGCAGTAGATTTGGAATTGAAGATTTAAAATCCAAAGTCACATACAACAAATGTATTGCAGGAAACTATTAATAAAAAGTTGATTCACGAGTCTGGAATTTCCATTCAAGGTTGTTATGTAATTTCCTGTATGACCTACCACAAGGGTCCATTGATGAATAAACTGGGGCTTCATAAATAGCCTGGACATCTTACAGCTTGAACACTGACCCTATTGGAATAAGCCATTAATAAAAAAGCACTACATGCCTCTAATTGTAGGAGGCAGCATCCACAAAAGAGGAAACCAGATGACACAGTTTCCTTCCAACAATGGGCTGGCCATTTGGTACGAGTAATGTGCCATTGTTTAATATGGTAATGTGCTGTTCGTATAAAATTTTGAGAGGAATTAAACATAGAAACAGAGAAAATAGGTACAGGACTACGCCATTCGGCCCTTTGAGCCAATATGATCATGCCTGATCATCACGAATCAGTAAGTAAGACCTAAAGAAGGGTCTCGACCCGGAAAGTCACCAATTCCTTCTCTCCAGAGATGTTGCCTGTCCCGCTGAGTTACTCCAGCATTTTGTGTCTACCATCCATAATCAGTACCCTGTTCCTGCTTTTTCCCAATATTCCTTGATTCCGTTAGCCCTAAGAGCTACCTTCCTTTGTCCCGCCCCCCTGACATCAGTCTGAAGAAGGGTCTCGACCCTAAACGTCACCCATTCCTTCTCTCCCGAGATGCTGCCTGACCTGCTGAGTTACTCCAGCATTTTGTGAATAAATCGATTTGTACCAGCATCTGCAGTTATTTTCTTATAGCCCTAAGAGCACTATCTAATTCTCTCTTGAATACATCCAGTGAAATGGCCTCCACCTGCCTTCTGTGGCAGAGAATTCAGCAGATTCACAACTCTCTGGGTGAAAATGTTTTTTCTCATCTCAGTCCTAAATGGCCTACCCCTTCTTCTTAAACTGTGACCCCTGGTTCTGGACTCCCCCAACATGGGAAATAATTTTCCTGCATCTAGTCTGTCCAATCCCTTAAGAATTTTATACGTTTCTATAAGATCCCCTCTCATCCTTCTAAATTCCAGTGAATACAAGCCCAGTCGATCCATTCTTTCATCATGTGTCAGTCCCGCCATCCCGGGATGATAGGGGATTGATAGGGTGTACAGTCAGAACCTTTTGCCCAAAGTGGTCATGTCTAACACTAGAGAGCATAGCTATAAGGTGAGAGGGGGAAATTTAATGGAGATGAGCAAGGCAATTTTTATTTTTAACGAAGAGTGTAGTGGCGGCCTGGAACATATTGCCTGGGTGGTGGTGGTGGCATGTACAACAGTGGTGTATAAGAGGCTTTTAGGTAGGCACATGGAAGTACAGGGAATAGAGGGATATGAATCATATACAGGATGAGATTGGTTTAAGTAGGCATCATGTTCAGCACAAAGACACTGTGGGCCATACTGTTTTATGTCTATGTTCTATGTTTGCTTCCAATATTTCTATTGGAATTTGACATAAAGACAAAAAATAATACCAAAACATTATTACAATATTGCTCTATTTATTTTGCAGATAGGGCCAGGAAGAAAATCAAGTTTGGGTTATGTATGTATTTTGATTTTCCAATTTATTCTAAATCACCTGGGACTGCTACTTGTTTGCAAGAGTCACCTTCTTTGCCTCCTTGTGTGATGTTTCCCATAATCAGGCATCACACGGGCTCAAGAAGTAGAGACATAACTGCCTAACGGCACTCAAGATATTAGACATTATCCAAGATATTTTCTTATTCTGAGGCTATTGATTGTGAAAGGCAAAACGTTGACACGCAAGAAAAGGATTGGTGACAGTTTCTATTATTTGTCTCGTTTTGGGCCAAAACCACTGAGGCAAATGTGGAATAAATATCACTTGTACATAGGCTTAGGAGAGCAATCCAACCAACATGAAAATCATGACAATTTATCATAGCCACAAAGGTGCAGACAATACAACTCCTTTTTGATAAATCCTTTCACCACTCTTACGTATACACACTCAAGATCATTTTAAACATGAAATATGAGCAATCTCCTTGATACTGAGTTTAACTGTTAAAAGTAGAATGATTTCCTTAAAAATATATGGCAGACTAAACAACCATATGAATTGGATCTCCAGGCCACAGCAATAAATATTCATCGCCCTCTATCTGCTGAAGGGTCTTGAACCAGATCTTACCCAGGTTTTGTGCCAGGTTAGTGCATTGTTGCGTTATTGGAAGTGACATGACTTCAATTGCACAATGTGGAATTCGTGGACAACGGTTCCATTCCTGACCAAATCTTGAACGTAAATTCATCGTTAAGCCACAATTGGCTGGAAAGTGGACATATTTATAGGGTGTCCACAGGAGGGGTTCTAACAAATGATGAGCATATTTCACAAGGTTGAGTGTGGCTGCTCTTAATTTTCCTCCATAATGTCGGATTTGCTTTATAGTAGATTAAAACTGTAACGATGATTCCAGTTCATGGCCCTGGGAGAACACAAGCTAAGCAAAAATGAACCAATTTATAGGCGAATTAATCTATAAATATCCCTAATGGATTTTTATATGTTATGGGGTAAATTGACAAGATGGTTCCTGATTTGGTCAAATTGACCCTACGTTTTGTGAACAGAACATTCATGACAAATTCCCCATGAGCGCTGCAATTGATTCATCTTGGGAGGAGAAGCATGTAGGCCCACATGGCAAGGCCCTCAGCCTTTGCTGTGTTCAGTGTATTCAGCTGCCTGTTGATATAAAAATAAAGAAACTAACTGGTCATGAGGAACAGCATGAGCAACTGGACAACTGTACGGTGGCGCAGCAGTAGAGTTGTTGCCTAACAGTGCAAGAGACCCGGGTTCGATCCTGACTACGGGTGCTGTCTGTACAGAGTTTGTACGTTCTCCCCGTGACCTGTGTGGGTTTTCTCCAGGATCTCCAGTTTCCTCCCACACTCCAAATGCATACGGGTTTGTAGGCTAATTGACTTGGTGAAATTGAAAGTTATCCCAAGTGCGTGTAGGATAGTACTGTTAGTGTGCGGAGATCGCTGGTCGGCGCGGACTCAGTGGGCTGTAGGACCTCTGAAGTCTAAAGAGTATCTTTTGATGATACACAGCCAGGAACTTGCAAGTAATTAAATCCTTGCAGCATTTTCCGATCCCACATGCTTTCAAGCATCTGCCCTAGGATTGTGCATTCAAGGTTACACAATAGCAGTGTTAACAGTGCATGTTTATTTGTCATTCAGTTGTCCACCACTGTTCTCACCTTGATACTGCAGAGCTAAAAATCTTTGCCCTACTTGATTTGGTTCCAGTTCTCTTAGTTCGGGCTGAGGTCTGGTGTTTTAAGTAGGCTGTGTCGCAACTTCACTCACTTGATACCTCCTTCAGATGATCCATAAGGCTGTCGATAGAGCAGGTTAACGACAGACTGATGGCTGGAGCAAGGATGAATTTGGAATTTGAAAGTGGCGCAGGGTCATGTTTTCTGTGATGGAAGGTGGGAGCAGTGTTTGGATGTGTTGTTGTTGTTGTTGTTGGTCCTTCGGGTTCGAAGATGACCATGACTTCACTTTCATTTGGAGGATTGGTGACTGTGGGTCCTGAAGTGACTGGTGAGGCCAATCCGGGCCCGGAAGGCACGCCCACTCGTAGGACACAAGTGGATGGCTGCTGCAGTGGAAGTGGAGGTAGCCCGGGCCTTGCGCGCGGTGCGTTTCCTCTGGGCTTCTGCAGTGCGTCTGTTCTCTGCTGCACGGGCTCCTGTGGTGAGCTTGCTACGCCAGGTTGGACGGTCCAGAGCAAGAGACTCCCAAGTGCTGAGGTTGATGTCCAAGTCTTTGAGGGACACTTTGAGGCAGTCCTTAAACCGTTTCTTCTGTCCTCCTACTGACCGCTTGCCCTGACACAGTTCTCCATACAGAAGCTGTTTTGGCAGTCGACTCTCGGGCATTCTGACGACATGGCCTGCCCATCTGGCTGGGCTTTCCGTAGGAGGGTGTGGACGCTGGGGATTCCGGCCCGTTCCAAGACCTCTGTGTCGGGAATTTTGTCCTGCCACCTGATGTGAAGGAGTCTGCGTAGGCAGCTCAAGTGAAAGTGGTTGTTTGGATGTATTGAACAAGGTGTTCACTGTACTTCAGTTGCAGTTTAACTACAGCTGCAGCAAAACCTCTATTCCTTGAGTTCTTACTCTCTTGATAAGGTTAGCATTCTATTAACCTCTTTAATTAATTTCTCCATCTGTCCATAATCAAGGTGCATAGACCTTTAAATCTCTTTGGACATTCTCCACTTCTCACATTTTATTGGGCTCAGAACATTTTTTTTGTTCGTTGGTTCAATAAGGCCACTTCACATTTCAGAGACACAGCAAACTGCAGATGCTGGAATCTTGAGCAAAACACAAGGTGTTGGAGTACCTCAGTGGGTCAGGCACCATTGGTGGAGGGACTAGATGGGTCAGAATAAGGGTCCCGACCCAAAACACCACTTGTCCATTACCTCCACAGATGTTAACTGACCCATTGAGTCATTCCAGCATTTTATGTTTTGCTTCATATCTCAGACATTGAAATCCACTTGTCACAGTTTTGTTCACTCCGTTAGTTTATTAATATTTTTAAGTTAACACTTCCATGAATGCCACATGCTGTGCTGCCTACTTTGGTGCGATCAATAATCTTACATTGGTCATTTCCTCTCCCATCATTTTGAGTTAGTTTTTAAATCAGTGAATCCCCTTGGTCCTAAAATTAGAGATGAGAGATCAAGGACAATGGGAAGGTAGACACAAAATGCTGGAGTAACTCAGCATCTCAGGAGAGAAGGAATGGGTGATGTCTCGGGTCGAGACCCTTCTTCAGACTGGAATGATCAGTCCTACCTGATCAAGTCCTACCTGCCTGCATCTGGCCCGTATCCTCTAAAGCTTTGCTGTCCATATACATGTCCAAATTTCTTTTAAACGTTGTTAAAGTCCCTGCCTCAACTACCCACCCGTGGCAACTTGTTCCATGCACCCACTATCAAGATGCTGCAAATGCTGGAATCTTGAGCAAAGAAACAAAATGCTGGAGAAACAAATCGATTCAGACAGCAGCAGCTGGAGCGAATGGACAGGTGACGTTTTGAGTCGGGATTCTTCTTCACTGAATGAGCAAAAGTGGAGCAAGTGGATAGTTATGATGCTTTTTCGCCATCAATAAACCACAGATGCTGCTTGGCACATTGAGTTCCTCCAGTACTTTAACTTTTGCTCAAACCTTTATTGTCAGTACAGACATCGTCAGCCAAAAGGCCTGTTCTTGTGCTGTACTCTTGTGTGTTCTTCATGCACTTCACTGAATATGGCTCATTACCAACCCCATAAAGACTGTTCATTTTTTACATGGATATCGTCCCGATAATACACGCATGACACCATGATGATTCTTCTCGTGTCCTAATTTAAGGATGTTAACTACAGGGCAAGCACATATGAGTGCTGTAAGCATTGGCCAATTATTCTCATTGAAGGTTTATTACTTTTTCAAACAATGTGTTGCAGAATAATTCCATATTCTGTGCAACCTGTACACTTCTGCAAAGCTCAATGCTTTTAATTAAGGCCCCCAGTGCAATAATACCATTTAACAGATCATTCAGCATCAAGCACAGCCCATCAGTACTGCTTTAAGTATTTGGGGAATCAATTAGGGCCAACAAAACCTTCTCCTTTAACTGATATCCAGTGGCTTTGTCTATTGGGCCTCTGCTGTGGCAGAACCGAGCGTGTGTGTTCAGTTACAACTCTTGCAAGGAATTGATATGGGGGTTTGTTTCCATGACTCAGCAGAGGCTAGAAGCATTGGAGGGAACAATTTACCATGAACAAAACTACCTTCCTTTTAATAAATCCTTGAGAAAGTAACTTGCAAAACACGGTGGTACTGATGAGAAGTAATAGTACTAGAAACATAGAAACATAGAAAATAGGTGCAGGAGTAGGCCATTCGGCCCTTCGAGCCTGCACCGCCATTCAATATGATCATAGCTGATCATCCAGCTCAGTAACCTGTACCTGCCTTCTCTCCATACCCCCTGATCCCTTTAGCCACAAGGGCCACATCTAACTCCCTCTTAAATATAGAGGAAGCCCAGCTATCTGGAACATTCAATTATGGGCCAATAGGTTTTTGAGAGCAAATATCCAGGTGTAAAATAGTTTAGTTTAATTTAGTTTAGAGATACAGCGCAGAAACATGCCCTTCGCCCCTTCGAGTCCGCGCCGACCAGTGATCTCCGCACACTAACACTATCCTATACATACTAGGGACAATTTACATTCATGCCAAGCTAATTAACCTAGAAACCTGTACATCTTTGCAGTGTGGAAGGAAACCGAAGATCTCGGAGAAAAACCCCACAGGTCACGTACAAACTCCGTACAGACAGCACCCGTAATCAGGATCGAACCTGGGTCTCTACTGCTACACCACCGTGCCACCCTTACGCCTTAAATGGTCAAACTGCTTCAGTGTTTTGGGGTCATTCTACTCATTTACATTTCTGGTTATAATTTCCTAGATAGATAAAACTCAAAATTTCATCTACTCTTTTAATCGAGTATACATACGACTTTTTACTTGGTGAAATAAATCAGCTCATATTTAATAAGTGAAATTTGGGTGCCTCTTGTTTTAAAGCTCCTTTGGTCCTCACTGTTGTATGATTGCCTGCAAATTTGCAAACCTGTCAAATTATTGATGCTGATAATGAACAGAAGTGGTTTCAGAATAGGTCATCATGGAAAAAGTTCATCATACCATTCCTCGGAGAAAATTTCCTCAATTTCTGGTCTCTTTCCTTCCCTCTTGCCAGTTTTTGCAATTTATAACTGTCCTCTTAATTTCTTCCCTTTTACGTTCCCCCATTATCTGCTAGGTGGGGATTTGGTCAAAACTGAAAATTCACATATAACCACTGTGTCAGAAAACGACGATCAGAAAACATAATGTAGAACATTATAGCACAAAAACAGACCATTCAGCCCACAGTATCTGTGCTCCCCATACCAATTTAAACGGCACGGTGACGCAGCGGTAGAGTTGCTGCCTTACAGCGAATGAAGCGCCGGAGACTCAGGTTCGATCCTGTCTACAGGCACCGTCTGTACGGAGTTTGTACGTTCTCCCCGTGACCTGCGTGGGTTTTCTCTGAGATCTTTGGTTTCCTCCCACACTCCAAAGACGTGCAGGTTTGTAGGTTAATTGGCTTGGTAAATGTAAAAAATTGTCCCTAGTGGGTGAAGGATAGTGTTCGTGTGCGGGGATCGCTGGGCGGCGCGGACCCGGTGGGCCGAAGGGCCTGTTTCTGCGCTGTATCTCTAAATCTAAATCTAAAATCTAAACTGAATATGGTCTTTACCCCAATGGCCTTCCTTCCCACTACAATTAGTCTGAAGAAGGGTCCCTACCCAAAATGTCACCTATCCACTTTCTCCGGAGATGCTGCCTGACTCGCTGAGGTACTCCAATATTTTGTGTCTATCTTTGGTCTCTACACTTCATATTTCCTGCCTGTCTAAATGCCTCTTAAAATAATTTTCAATATGGATATCAAGTTCTATTTTCTCTCTTGTAATGTTTAACACTTTTCTCTTTCCATTAGTCTTTTCCTCTCCCTGCTGTTCTCCCACACTCCACCCCAGCTCCTCAGGTGTGAGATATCATTCCGAGTTTGTCTCAATGGTCATTAGTCAAGTGGCAGCCAGGATCGCCTCAGCCAGCTATTCACCCACAGCCAGATGGTCCACCCAAGGTCTCTCCCAGTAACTGTTACCACAGGAGTTGGCACCGATATCAAACAGCAATCGAAAACAAGGAATCCTGGCTGACTTCCCCAGATATAACTGTGGGAGTGCTGAAAACAATTTTTAATATGGTACCATTAACATAAGGTCAGCAAACCCAGCAAAAATTCAAACAACCAGGACATTTGGTTTTGCGGCTGACAACTATAACTGGCTGAGATTTTAGGCAGTTAATTGATGGAGAAAATCCCAAACTCCTTATGATCATAAGAAAGATAAAGTAAATTTGTGCATGACATTCTCCGGGACTTAAATCCTGTTGCATTTAAAAGAGTGGGTTCTTGGGATAAACAGTAATATTTCATGTTCATAAGTTATAGGAGAAGAATTAGGTCATTCGGCCCAACAAGTTTACTCCGCCATTCGATCGCGGCTGATCTGCCTTTCCCTCTCAACCCCATTCTCCTAACTTCTCTCCATAACCCCCGACACCCATACTAATCATGAATCTGTCAATCTCTGCCTCAAAAAAATTCATTGACTTGGCCTCCACAGCCTTCTGTGGCAATGGATTCCACAGATTCACCAACTTCATACTGAAGAAATTCCTCCTCATCTTTCTCAACGAACGTCCTTTTATTCTGAGGCTATGGCCTCTGGTCCTAGTGTGGAAACATCCTCCCCACGTTCAGCTAAAATATGGTGATGATCTGGTAATTGTACACAAAATAAAGCTGACTAGCAGTGACAAGTAAAGAAGGACCATATCAAAGAAAACTGTAGATACATTTGTTCCCAGAGTTTCTTCTCAGGAATTGCAGATTGTGATGTTGACACAGTTGACTATCAAGAGGACTAACACAAAATTCTAACAGGTTAATAC
Source organism: Rhinoraja longicauda (assembly GCF_053455715.1). Lineage (NCBI taxonomy): Eukaryota > Metazoa > Chordata > Chondrichthyes > Rajiformes > Arhynchobatidae > Rhinoraja > Rhinoraja longicauda. The sequence goes on along the minus strand of NC_135987.1, from coordinate 17,505,148 downwards.
AAATTTCACTGGATATAGGCCCAATATAGGTTATATAAAACATAATTTACAAAGCAGTTACGTTAATTAAATAGCTTTATACCACATCTGCTTTTTGTCAATGAAATTTTGGACCAAATTTTTACCTCCTGCATTAAAACAAACGCCACAGTCCAACTGTGATTTTAGCAAAAAGATTTGGAACACTTTTTACACTGAAGCAAGTTCAAAGTACAATGTTTATTATTAACAGCAATATTTTAGATATAATCCTTTTGAACTATTGCTCTATATTACATATTATAAAAATTATATCACGGACTGCAAAGGATGTCAGTCACATGTCTTTTTGACAGTTCTAAATGAACTGCTGAACAACTTCCTTAAGTTACTTTAATCATTTAAGTGATTAATAACTGGTACATTATGAATACATGTGCCTGTTAGTTAAAGAACATTAAGCCAATAAAGAATAGTCCTTTTAAATGCAAATCATCTGCAAAATAAGTGGAAGACATTTATCTGAAACTAGACCAAGTGGACCCATTGGGCCCAAACCTCTCCTGCATCGGTGCAGCACCCTCTCCTCTCCTCTCCCCCCCTCTCGCCCCCCCTCCCTCCACTCCTTCCTCCCTCACCCTTCCCCTCGACTCCATCCCCCTCAACCCCCCTTATCCTCCATCCTCCCCTTCCTCCACCCCTCTCCCTCCCTCCCCCCTCCTTCCCGAGGAGATAGATTTAAATTTAAAAATGTGAATAACTTAAAAAATATAACACTGATAACTTCAAAGGGACAACGGTGAGTAAGGTGGGCCTAAAATTGTTGTGCTATCATGTACCGTTTTGGCTGTAGTTCAGGAACAAACAAACAAACCAACACAAGTTTTAGTATATAGATGAGCAACTTTCTTAGCACAAAGCAAAACTAACCTGTATCGTTGATAGTCATTTTCATCGTTGTCCAAGCTAACAAGTTCATTGGGACAGGCTACATTTCCAAGGAGGCTGAGGTACTTAAGGAAAGGAACCACTTCAGCCAAATGATCCAAAAGGCTGTCTAATTCAGTTATGTGTCAAAGGTTATGGTTAAGGATTCAATCACATTAATGAAAAGGCATTTATAAAGAAGCAGTCATAGGTAAGAAATAATTTACATCAGGGGCTGGCAATCAAATTTACTGCTGCACTCAGGACTTGTCAAAGTTATTGTTGAAGGGGCAATTCACTGCTAACACATGTCAGAATTTTGGCATATATTGAAAGAATCTGCCTCCTTTTAGTTCATTTTCTTTCAAAGGTGATTCAGTCTCAAACATTTAAAAACTTTGACAAAATGATGGATGTTGTGTGGGCAATTGTTGAAACTGAAACTTTTCCAACAAGGAAACAAACAGCCACTTCACACTACATCCATCATGAATATATTCAGGCCATTGTAAAATGAGTCCACAGTGGCAAACTATAATAGCCATTTTTGCCCCAAGAACATAAAAGTTGGGTTAAGATGTTAGTATAGTCAGAATTATGTCTCCAGTAAATTGCAGGATAGCATGTTTCTGCACTTTCACTCTAAGATTTTGATTTAAAAGCTTGTCAGTCCCCCACTTTCCACGCACACATTACAACAACTTGCCCAGAAATCATACAATACATAGTGTTTAACTTAGTATGCAGAAAAAGTGTGGGTTAATGTGGATTTATCCAAACACAACATTAACTTTGTCAGTCCTTTAAGAATTATTCATTAGATGCTGCATACATATACTTTAGAACACCATTCCAAATTGTATTTGTCTCAATTTGATTAAAAATGCATCGCAGTAAACACTATTTACACCCAACCCTGCCAGTTATTTGTTTTTTTCCCTTCATGTAACAGTTTCCAAGGGTCTGATTCTAACATGTTCAATAATTATTCCAGCAGAGGGCCCTCTTCCATCCAGGACAAACCTTTCCCCATCTTAGCTTTAAAATCTGCTTTTATTCCTTCCCCCCCCCCCCCCCCCTCCTCTGCCCCACCTCCCCACCATCCTTAATGCTTTCACAACAATTGCAAACAAGATTTGGATCGGTGCTGCTAAATAACTTCTGGCCTGCCCCTCATTCAGGGGAACAGGCTCGTGCATAAACAAAATTTCAAATGATTCCCTTCAAATGAGTTGCTACATAATTTACAACAACGCTGTGCAAAGGATATTTGGTTCTTGTTGATCGTCAGGGTATGAAGGTATGGTAACCTAGGCAACTGTAGGTCACTTCTGAGAAGATTGTTGTCCAGGATTAGTTCTTCCAGGCAGACAAATTCTTCAAGTCCTTCTAGTGACCTGAGACAATAAGAGAACAGGAAAAATGATATGCTACTAAATCAGGAAGACCATTATCCACGGAAATAAATATTTCAACCTTCCCTTTCACAAGCTGGAAAGTTTAAGTTCGGACTTGACAAGCCAGTGAATGACAAGAATTAGTGGCAGAGGGAACATTGGCGTAGGCTCACATTTTTCACACACTGGCAGAATGAAGGATGGGGGTCACTTAGTGAGTAGCCAGGATCTAAAACAAAAGGCTTCAGATATGGGGCCTGGAGGATGAATTTGTCAATGTCTTGTGCCTTGAGGCACCCAGCCTCCCTTGACCCAAACCTTCATTCCCAAGATAAATAACTCTGTCACAGTTCACCTTCATTCCCTGAACACAAATTTAAGTTGTCATCCATCATTCAGTCCAAATATCATATTCTGGTGCAGCTAATGAATATAGGTTTGCCATCACTCTCAGATGTGACCACTGTGCAATCTGAAGGGATGAAGGAATAAAATTAAACGTGATATTTATCATAGGGGGCTTGTGCTTCCACAAAAAAAAAAATTCTCAGCTGCCAACTGCCCCCAAGAACTGCGTGCGCTTTACTGCTCTGTACCTGAGAAGCCTGTCGGGGAACTAATAGATTTGCAGGGGGGGGGGGGGGGGGGGGGGGGGGAAGAGAGAAAACAGCCGGTGTCTGGTATATTTAACAATGGAAAACGTTGTTTTTGAATAATGGTGTATAAATAGAAAATCCTTATCATGAGAATCAGCAAATGGATTGCAACTGGCAAACAGGGAAAAAAACACACACACACATCTAAATGCTTCAGGGGATGCATAAAACAAAATGACAGACCATGAAGTGGGACAAAGGGTCTGGAACACTAGAGGGAGTTGCCCATTGAAACAGACCCGCTCACTACTAAAGCCTGATTTAGTTTCAGAAACAGGCAGAGAAAATTTCTGCACAAATCTCCTTACACCTGTCTGATTTTGATATTTTTTTTGCTATGTAATGTTATTAACTGCTCAGTTAAAAAAAAAAAGTAGCAGCATCACACAAGGGCTTGCTTATTAATTGCTGTTTTTCTTGTCATCAGCGCGATGTGCACTGTGTGATTTAATCAGTGAAATTTACAAGTGTAGGCGCAAAGGGGACGGTTGAGAGGGGAGGGGGGGGAGGAGGGCTTGGGAAGGAGGGACAGAGGGCGTTGAAAAGTGGCTCTTATTTAAATGTCTTCTGCTTCTTAATGTTTTTTTAAACACACTTTCTCACCCCACGCTTGAAACAAATAGCAAATTGAATAGTAATGCTTAGCAGTTGGTGTTTTTTCCCCCGTAGTTTTGTTTAAAGCTGATGAACAATGTTACAACGCCTACTACACTGCTCTAATGACCTGCAAGTGCCCATTATTTCACCCACAGGTACCATCTCCTTTACCTCACTGCAGGGCTCAGTACACTCCCAAAGGAATCCCAACACAGCCGAGAGATTTACATTGCAATTTCCAAAGTCACATCAAGATGACAAAACATCAAAATGCATTTCATTCTGCCTGATTCAAACGGAAAGAACTTTTAAGTTTCCACTGTAATTAACCCTATCCTCGTTAAGATAATTATGATCAAGCTCTCTGTCACCGCTAATATTCCAGAATCATTGCCTATGGCTCACACTTCACTCTCATTATCTTACAAAAATGTAGCATACAACACGCGGTGGCGGCTGGCTGACCCGCTGTGAACCAAGGCGGCTTTCTTTTGAAGGGAGTTGGGGAGACATTTGGGGGGGGGGGTGGGTGCGAGGAGGGTGATGGGGATTGTGTTATAAGGATAGGTCTACAACACCAGTGTGAAAAGGCAATGTTTAGATTCAAACAAAGCAGCACAGACTTGGGAGTGACAGGCAAATTGACATGCTGTTCAGAGGGCAAATGATAAATGTTTGATGAATTGGCAAAAGCTGAAGGAGTGATGGGCTTCATATGTGCATAATGGACTAGCTGCCTTTCAGTTCTGATTGCCTGCCAAGATAAGAGAACATAATGAATGGGCAAACAGAGCCCTGCTATATAAAAAAGTGGGATTCAACTGGTTTTAATAAACTTAATAAAAGTGCAAGAGACGGCAGTTGAAATGAGATGTGAGAAAAGAAGGGAAATTAGATCAACTTTAAAATCTTGTCGGCAAAGTTGCAGGATGAGAAGGAAGTCGGAATAAAAAACAAAGTTCTGTCACAGAGGCTGTGAGACAGAGTGCCTCCAGAGCACTGGGTGAATTATAGACTGCCTCTCAAGATTCACAGCCCTTCGTGGTAGGAGGTTAATATTCTCACATGTCATTAGGTCTGCTGGCTCCACTGATGGCTCATTGAATCAGGCAGCAAATTATTTCCTCATGCTGGAAAGGACACCACACTTCAAAGGGAAGTAGCCAGGGTCAGACTGGCTCTGCAGTTTGATTAATGACTCAGGTTCAGCAGAGGTTGCCTGTAGGTATGAATGTGACTGAGTCTTTTGACAAGACTGACTTTAGAGCACGGCTTGACCTGGGCTCTTACCAACTTTGTTTCTAACATTGCTTTTGACCAACCTGATCTGGACTGTCAGTTTAAGTTTCTGACCTTTTACACCATGCTCCCTAGGATGGGAGTCATTGCCTGCACAGCTTGATATCTTCTTTAAAAATGTGCAATATTCTTACCAAGTGGGCCTTTAATTTAGTGATGCGACTCAAAAAGTACCATAACTGCAGATTTACTCCATTTCATAAATTGTGCCTTTACATTTGGTTGAGCTTGTTCCTACAGATAAGGCAGCATTACTATTGACAGTCTGTTTGAATGTCAAAATAACACACTAAATTATCACTAAGCATCTGTCACTTCTACTTCTTCTGATCAATCGCATTTGATGGATGTCATTGATGCAACTGGGCCAGTGGCCCCTTTTCAGCCACTCCCTGCATCATGACCACATCAAAGCAATCTAACCAGCCCACACCTCACCCATTCCCCATACACCTCACAGATACGCACTTTAAACCAACAAAGCAACATTTCAGAAGTTAGACTTCAATGCCAAATCAAAGGCTTTTCCTATCGCTACCTGCACTCACACTCCTTTAGGCAAGAGCAAAAATCTCAATATTTGAACATGAATTTGAAATAAAAATGGCTGATTGTGTATGCGAGACTTGGCTGAGACCTCAGCAGCAAAGTAGGGATTAAAGTCCCTGCCACCTGTGTTGTCATTCTCATGGGCCCCATTACCACCACCTTCTTCATATTTTTTAGCCAACAGATTAAAATGCTAGTCCTCCAATCTTTGATCTTTCATTCAGCGACATAAATCCATTGAAGCCTCTGACAATTTCTGCTGTGGTAATTAGTACTTGTTAAAAGTTTTCAGCAGTCCTTGCAGTATTTTTTTCCCAAAGAAATTGCTTCTATAAGTACCTTCCATCTTTGAAATGTACGCATGACTCACTTTCCTCTTAAACTAATTCATGCAGATCAAGTAGATTAGTGACTCTATTATTTCAAAGAACAAGGGAAAACAACAGGTTTTTATAATCTATCTGACCCAAGGATGGTGGAGTTCTGACTCGGATTTAGATACATCATTACAAACATCTGTATGACTGGGCACTTAATTCAGACATTTAAACAATGTGAAATAAGTTTTCATAAACCTCAGAGATTTTCTCTATGAAACCATCAATTTGTACCCATTGCCATTTGTTTGGAAAACATTTAAAATTGGTTGTATATTTTAAATTATTTAGTTGACATCTCACTCGTGTGTATTCCAGTACACAAAAGCCATAAATTCTTTCACATTTAACAAGAGTTCTTTGAGGTACTGTATAAATAATATGAATGTGGTTATTTATTGATGTTTATTGCATTACTTTCTTTTTATTTGTAAAAGTGTATCAAAGGCAACGATTAGACATGCAAGTAGAATCACATCACTGAACTTATGAAAGTATTAAATCAAACACTGCATACGCATTGGACAACACACTACCACTGGGTATTTAAAATGGACACTTTTCACTTATCAAAAAGTAGTTTTTGTCAAACAAAATGCACAAAATCAACACAAACTAGATTTTCCAGTATGGTAAATCAGTGTAGAAATCCGTGCACTATTAAAATATTTAGCATACTACTTTAATAAGCACATTGCCTATTATAAAATTTAAATTGCTGATTTAGTGGAGTCAGCATGGAAACAAGTCCTTCAGCACAACTTGTTCATGCCGACCAAGATGCTCTATCAAAACTAGTCCCATTTGCCTGTGTTTGGCCCATGTCCCTGTGTATTGCCAATGTCCCTGTGCACCGTTTCTATCCATGTACCTGTCCTTTTACCTAAGTACTTATCTTTTAAATGTTCTTGTTGTACCTTCTGGCAGCTCCTTCCAGAAGCCCACCACCCTCTGTGAAAAATATTCCACTCGGGTTCCTATGAAATCTTTCCCCTCTCACTTTAGACCTATACCCACTAGTTCTTGATTCCTCTACCTTTGTAAAAAGACTCTTATGCATTCACTTTATCTATTCCCATGATTTCACACACCTCTTTAAGATCACCCATTAGCCTCTTGCACTTCAAAGCATAAAGTCCTAGTCTGCCCAACCTGTCCCTACAGCTCAACCCTTGAGTCCTGGCAACATCCTCGTAAATATATGTTATGGGACTTGACTATAACTGACAAGGCTAGTTGCACTTATTGACTATCCCTAACTGTCCTTGAGAATATGATGTTGAAATATCTTCTCAAACCACTCCAGTTACCTAAAGCTGGAGAATTCAATGTTCATGCCATTGAGTTACAGGCAATCCAAGCTGAATGTGAAGGTTTGTTGTTCCAGCTTTCCTGTGGTCTCACTCTGGCAATGGAGGAGGCGGGGACAGACAGTGGGAAAGGGTGCTGTTCCTCCAATTTGCGCTGGGCCTATCTCTGACAATGGAGGAGGCCCAGGACAGAAAGGCCAGATTGGGAATGGGAGGGGGAGTTGAAATGCTGAGCCACCGGGAGATCACGTTGGTTGATACTGGGGTTTGCACCCCAGCGGTATGAACATTGACTTCTCTAACTTCAGGTAGTCCCTACTTCCCCTCTCTATCCCTCCCCCCTTCCCAGTTTTCCCATTAGTCTTCCTGTCTCTAACTACATCCTATCTTTGTCCCGTCCCCTCTCCTGACATCAGTCTGAAGAAGGGTCTTGACCCGAAACGTCGCCCATTCCTTCTCTCCAGAGATGCTGCCAGTTACTCCAGTCTCTACCTTCGATTTAAACCAGCATCTGCAGTTTTTTTTTTCCTACAGCAGGAAAGGGAATTGATACAGAGCAGGTCACATCGAGAGCATGGAATGCAATAGGTGAGGTTGGAGGAAATGCATGCACACCTTTGTCTCACCTGGAAGGTCTGTTGATGTCCCTGAGTGGAGGTGAGGGAGGAGGTGCTGAAGCAAATATTGCAGCTCCTGTGGTTTAAGGTAAGTGCCTGGGTTAGGGGTGGAATAGATGGGGAGGGGTGGCCTAACCAGGGAGTCACAGGCATAGCAGTTCCTGCCAAAAACAGGAGTGGGGGGAGGGAGATGTGACATGGTGGAATCACACCGAAGCTGGTGGAAATGTTTGAGAATGATGTGTTGGCATGCGGAGGCTGGTGGAGTGCAAGGTAATGACCAGGAGAATTCTATCCTTGTTGAAACAAAGAACTGCACATACTGGTTTACAAAGATGGACACAAAGTGCTGGAGTAAATCAGCGGGTCAGGCAGCATCTCTGGAAAGCATGGATAGGTGACATTTCTGGATAAAAATAAGATACTCAAATTTCCTCTAAATTTGCTGCTCCTTAAGCCAATAATCCCTGGCCATTGACACATTTGACGAGGGGTAATATTTTTTACTGTCTATCGCCCCTTGTAATTTTTAATGGCTTGTAACATTCCCCTGAACTCCCTCTGCTCTAAGGAAAACAAACTTAGCTCATTCATTCCCCTGTTATAGCGGAAACACACAATCCCACGCAACATCTTGGTGAATCTCCTTTGTATCCTCTGGTGCAATCCTTTACTTCCTATAATATGGTGACCAGAACTGCAGTTACCACTCAATTTTTGGCCTAACTAATGTTTTAAATAGTTTACCATAGTCTTCTCACTCTCATATTCTATGTCCTGGTTTATGAAACCAAGTATCCCAAATGCCATCTTACCCACCTCTGATACTGCCTTCATGGACCCTGGTACATTTATATCAATGATCCTCTTTACTTCCCAGGTTTCTACAAATCAGTATATCTATTCTAGACTTACTAATCCTCAAAGAATCTATCACCTCATATTTTTTTCAGGATTATATTCTATCTGCCACTGTTTTGCCCATTTTATTCTCATCAGTATTTCCCCATTGCTGAAGAATGTCCCCCACATTGACAACACTACCACATCTTTTTGTGTCCTCCACGGACTTAGTAATTATATCCCCTGGACTCTCAAACTGCAATTAGGCGCAGTGCCCTAGGGTTAGGGAGGCAAAGTATTGGGTCTCCTCCTCTTAATGATAATCTGGTGACTGTCCCCAGCCGATTTACATTTGTACATTCGTTAAGAACAAGACTGTATTCAACTATGCCGCCTCAGTGATTAAATAAACCTCCTTACACCTGCTAGCACTTCTCATAGATTTATTCACAAAATGCTGGAGTAACTCAGCAGGTCAGGCAGCATCTCGGGAGAGAAGGAATGGGTGACGTTTCGGGTCGAGACCCTTCTTCAGTCTGAAGAAGGGTCTCGACCCGAAACGTCACCCATTCCTTCTCTCCCGAGATGCCGCCTGACCTGCTGAGTTACACCAGCATTTTGTGAATAAATCGATTTGTACCAGCATCTGCAGTTATTTTCTTATAGCACTTCTCATAGCACTGACCTCCTCCCATTTTGAAAGGGCAACAGAGATGGAGGCTAGGTGGAGGAGAAGAAGTTAAAGAGATGAGAGATAAGCAACTAAAAATATTTTTCTTTCTCTCCAGTGATGCTGCCCGACCCATTGAGTTACCCCAGAATTTTTCTTGTCTATCTTGCCTCCACCTGCAGTTCCTTCTTATTACATTAAAAATAAATGCATTTCATTTAAAATATCAACAAGGATATGGCGACAGAATGTAGAGTTGTAAAGAATTACACTGCGTGTAGCGAGCACCTGGCCCAAACTAAACCATTGTTGTTTATGCACTACCCCTACGTGTTTAGCTCAGCCACTGTAGCAGAACCCATATTCATGCCACTCTTCAATGAGAGCAACTTCCAAACAGAGCAGACAAAACCAGAGATTTTGTTCATATTAAAAGCAAAAAAATATATACTGTAAAAGTTATATTAACTGCAGATGCTGACGTCCCACTGAGTTACTCCAGCACTTTGTGTCTCTACTGTAAAGGCATTGCTAAAACAGAAAGGCACTTTAACAAACTTATTTATTGTTGAAAAGTCTAAAAACTTGCAAGTTCTAAACTTTAAATCAAGGCAAGTGATTACGTTTTCCTAAATAATTTTACAGATATGAATATTTATCTGGATATTATGTCATGAGCAAATATAAAAATACACTTAACAAATAACAGAGTCTTATTTTAAGTAAATAGCTTAAAGTATTTTTTCACTCTGTTATAGTGTTACTTAAACACAATGCTGTAACATAGCAAATTAAAATCGTTCACAAGGTTGGACTTCTTTAATAAGCTGCTGGTTTTTGGTGGTCGAGGAACAAATCTCACAAGACCCAGCAAGTCTAAGACACCCTTTTACATTCAAGCTGTCCAAACCGCTGTCAACATCATTAAGTGTTATTCTGCAGTCAATCCATTCAATTAACATTTTTCTTTATGGTGTAATCAACCAAAACTTTAAGATTGCCACATCAAAGATTTGTTTTGGAGCCTGTGCTCCCAAATGGGTCTCTGATCTTTCCTATAAAAATGACATACCCTCTATAATTAATTTTGTTGTAAAATGGATGTGAGTTAGCACTTAACAATGCTGTTGCTTTGTCAACTGTTCTACAGGGTACACACTTCGATATCAACAGGAAAAATCCTTAAACGACAATACCAGTGATAGAGGGGGTGGAAGTTGATTAGGGAAGGGGGCTGGGGTGAATTCAGGAGTGCCAGAGTACAAAAGACAGACTTGTCTTTTGTTTAAACAACAGGCCCATCCCAAGGTTACCCTTCTGTTAATTCACCATAAACACTGTTTACCATTGTGTAAGATGCACCCGGGTGAAACAGCAACACTACATTCCACCCAAGCCTGTGCACATTCAAGAACAAAATATGGCAGAAAATATCAACAATAAACACACAGGCAGATGCCTGCCATCTGCACTTACTTAAGCAGCACAAAATGTCACCTAATAGCCAATATTCTAACCACTTTAAAAGATCGTGATCGAGAAAAAGAATACAGACATACTGAAACAAAAATCTAAGTACTGCTTTACAAGACAACTCAAGTTAGTTACAAACATTTACTGTAGTAAATATATTTTTAAGGGCTCATTATCATTATGCATCACAAAATTGACATTGCATTTTTTTTGATAAAAGCACAATTATTTTTGCATTACGGTAAAATGAAGTAGTACAAATGGAGCTTTCCTCTGGAATGTTAAGGTTTATCAGGTTAATACTTTCCAAAAAATGTACATTAACCTAATTTTCAAATGGTGCCATTTTCCACCATCAGCACTAAAGTGTGTAATGATCCAAACTAGAATGAATTAAGCTTTTAGAATAACTTCATGGGTATCAATTTTGGACAAGCATTTTTTAATGATATACTATTATTTGTAATTTGAGCCGTGATTTATACCGAGCTTATATTTTATCATTAAGAAGTGTTTTGGAATATTTTAACCAATTAACATTGTTATAACATTATTTAAATGGCTTTGCAAATTAATTTCATAGTGAATTAGTTTGGAAATTGCTCTAATTGTTACGCTAGAAGATGTCCTCTACATCTTGCTGGGAAAAGATTTTTTGTCTAGTGCCATTATGTGTCATCTTGGCTGAGATTTCTGCCTACAAGGGACATTTAAACTGTGCAGCAGGAACAACACCAAGGATTAACCAGAGCTGTTTCTCATGGTTTAAGAACTACAGTAAATCTTCAAACAATTTATCCAAACAAAACCCAATGTGTGGAAAAAGACACTGGAAACAGATGAATAAGCAACATCAATTACCAGGGTTTGACCTTCAGTGGCCCACACCATGGCACAGATTTCACACCAAATCGGAGCAGATTGAAGTTGACAAGCCTGTAGTGAAAACACTGGCCCTCACAAGGTTGCACTCTACAATCAAACATCCAGGCAAGGGGCCTGCAAACAGGCTGGTGAATAAGAAATCACGCATAATGTGCCTGGGTTTATTTTAAAGTGAAGAAAATGGCTCAATTTGAGCACTTAGTCTGCAGAAATTGACCAGTCTGAGATACAAGAGGAACATCTGAAAGGACAGCAGAGACTGCCTGCAGATAACTGCACTGGAAGCGTGTACAATGGCTGCCTCGAATGAGCTTTAATGATTCGAACCCCACCTCCACAACCTCTGGTTTACATCAATTTGCCTCATTTGAAAAAAGCTACCAACATTATGTACATTGCAGTGTTACATTTTCTATCAAATGACAACACCTTCCATTAGATATCCAGAGAGTGTTATTTGATTGTAAAGAAACCAAGCCCTCTGGCAAAGTTTTTTCATAAAGTTATGCTTTGCCACGTTAGTTTCTTTCCGAAGTAAGGACAAAGTAAATCCTCACCAAAACAAAACAGGCACATAGATGTTTAGGTTTCGGTTTATTATTGTCACAAATATTGAGGTACAGTGGAAAGCTTTGCTATCTAATCAGACCATGAGGTCATAAGTGATCGGAGCAGAATTAGGCCATTTGGCCCATCACGTCTACTCCCTCCATTCAATCTTAGCTGATCTATCTCCCCCTCCTAACCCCATTCTCCTGCCGTCTCCCCATAACCCCTGACACTCGTACTAACCAAGAAGATAAGAAGATAATACAATAGATAAATGTAATCAAGTCAAACTCAAGTTCAATAGGTGGAGCAAAGGGGAAGGAAGATACATTGCAGAATATAGTTCTTTACCAATATATCCCAAATAGTTTTTTTTCATCCAATTTTATGAGTTAGCTACAGACATAACTGTGGTTAGAAGTAGCATTTGTTACAGAGCGACTGGGTCACTAAAGGCTGGATCGTTCTGCCTGTGGTTCACTATTTACACTCTTCACTGACCTTTGTATGAAGTAGAATCCTACTGTTTGTGGATTTCTGCTGAGAATTTGCTCTCCCATGCAGTACCAATTCTAAACAGGCTTGTACTATATAATTTCACCAGGAATCTTGAGTGGATCAAATCCTGCCTGGAAACCGCTGATAAAAAAAGCTTTGCGGGAATGCTGAATTTGTTCAAAGGAACATGAGAAATAAAAGCAGGTCATTCTGCCCCTCGTTACTGCCCCACTGTTCAATAAGATCATGCCTCATCTTTTACCTCCATGGCATATTTCTCCACTGACAACATGTCTCTTGTTTAGTTTAAACATACAGCATGGAAACAGGCCCTTCGGCCCACTGACTCAGCGGGACAGGCAGCATCTCTGGAGAGACGGAATGGATGACGTTTCCGGGTCGAGACCATGCATATCATTCATTCATTTGTTACTTTCTGCATATCTTTCATTTATTTGTTCTATATCTCTGAACATCACCGTTTATATCTCTTGTTTCGTTTTGCCAACTTTCTCATCCACTCCCAACACATTACGGGTAATTTATAGAGGCCAACCGACTGACAAGCCCGCATGCCTTTGAAGAAACAGGAGGACCTGGATGAAACTCACGTGGTCACAGGAGAACGTGCAAACTCCACACGGACAGCACCCAAAGTCAGGATTGAACCAGGATCTCTGCCCTGTGATGGAGTGATAGGCCACAGTGTTGTCCATTTGATTCCCTTTGGTGGCAATGAAGTGGGGAAATCAATACTGAGCTGTTGGGAATGCCAACAAGTTTCTGCCCAACATCTTCCATCATAAAAGTTAATGATGGCATCCTTCAGCAGATAATGGTGAATTCATTTCGTAAAAGCTATTAGAATTGCTTCTATAAATCACTCAAGAACAGCAATGCTAAACGGGCTGCATAGGCATATAATTGCGTCTGAGATTCAATTTGGTGCAGAGTGCAATGTGCAGCCCTGCCAATGCAGTGCGATTAGCACTGGCAAAGACGGACGAATTTCCAGATCTACGAACCTCAGCCATAAATGTAATAAGGTTGAAGAATCATGTCTTCCGTTCACATTTGCACAGTATAGGAATTTTTATTGAGTTACTGCTAATAAAGAAAAACGAGGCATAAGAAACATTCTTAATCCTTATAACTTTTGTCACAAATGTTATCGCAGAGAATGCAATTTTTTCCTTCCATCTTTTCTTATTTGGTGTCTTTACAATACAGCAGAGGGGAAAGTTATCAATCAGTAGCATGCATAATCATCTGAATAGAGTCATAGAGCCACATGGAAACACGGATACGACATGGAAAGGAGGCCCTTTGTCCCATTAAATCCATGCTGTTCAAAAAACATCAATTTTTACTCTGATCCTACTCCAAACCATATCTGGCTCGCTGTTCCCAACAATGTACCTACACCTCCCTGCTAACCCCCCACATCGTACACCCCACCCTTCCACACACACTTCCTGATTCAACTATTCATCTGAAAATTAGGAGCAATTTATAATGGCTAGTTAACGTGCCAGTGAGGTGCTTCTGTCCAGGTATGGTCACTGAAGAAAATTTGCATGCAGTGAAATCCCATAAACAGCCATCATAAAGAGTCCAGATGTTTAATGAGGGACATAAATTGGACGAGGTAGGAGGAAAACTTCCTCTTCTCTGCTGATATTTGTTTTTTGCAAGGTTCAGAGAAAGTTTTGGTTTAACATTTCATTACAAAGATGCCATTGACAACCTCAATTGAATAGTAGGCACAAAAAGTTGGAACAACTCAGCATCTCCGGAGAGAAGGAATGGGTGACGTTTTGGGTGGAGACCCATCTTCAGACTGAAAGTCACGGGAAAACAATTGAATGGTGACTGAACCACTTTAGCTTTCAAATCAGGAGTCAGAATGGTATTATTGAGGCAAGGCTTCATCTACATAAAACTCTTGCCCATATGGGGCTCTACTTTGCTTTAAACGTATGGCTCATATTCAACTTTTTTTACAAAACTCCCTTTATTGCATGAGTGAATTTTGTCATTTCAGTGATCAGCTTCAACTGACAAAGCAATCTCAACTCTGGTTCAAAAGATTGTGGAGTCACGTTCTGACCCAGGTATTTCTGCAAGTTACCTAGGCTGGCAACCCATGCACTATTGAAGAAATACCACCAGATTCAGGAACAGCTCTGTTATTGGGCTTCTGAACGGTCCTTCCATAAGATAGGGTACTATCTGATTCACTTCTATCCTATTGTGGACATTGGACTTTATCTCTGGAACTGATGGCTACATTATTGAGAATTATATTCTGCACTCTGTATCTTCCCCTTTGCTCTACCTGTTGTACTTGAGTTTGACTTGATTTGTATTTACGTATGATCCAATCAGATAACATTCAAAATATAGATTTACACTGTACCTCAGTACACATGACAATAATAAACCTAAACCATATCAATGTTTGGATAAGCTATCCTCTCAGATCGCTGCAGAAAGTTCGATAGAGCAAAAAAAACTCGCTGAAGTTCTGGCCAAAATTTATCTTCAATGAGCAAAGATATTCTTGGTACAGTCCAGCACTCAAATTGACTGCAAGATCAGCACAGTGACTACAAAAACATTAGTGGCTCCACAGTACATCATTGGTTGTTAACTATTTTGCCAAGCTCTGAAATTGTGTACTGCACTTTTCCTTGTCCCTTTTCTTCTTCCTACATAGTGATGGGTATTTGCCAGCAACGCTGCTAAGCTGCACCCAACTGTAAGTAATCTGCATTCTGGGCCTGCCCAGTATGTTGCAAGTGCATCCCTCTTCCTCCACAGTCAGAACTGAAGTAACTTTTAACTTAACAGTTTGAATGCAGTCCAAACTCCTGGCCCAGAATCAACAACTAATAAATTAAACGAATACCACAGTTTAGAGGTGTAGGAAAATGACTGCAGATGTTGGTACAAATCGAAGGTATCACAAAATGCTGGAGTAACTCAGCGGGTTTGGCAACATCTAGGAAAGAGGGAATGGGTGACGTTTCGGGTCGAGACCCTTCTTCAGACTGATGTCAGGGGGGGGGGGGGGGGGGCAAAGAAAGGATATAAACCACAGTTTAGAGGAATATTTTCCTTTATTTTAATTTAGTTTAGCTTAGAGATACAGCGCGCAAAAAGCTCTTCAGCCTACCGAGTACGCGCCGACGAGGGATCACCCCGTATGCCAGCGCTATACTGCACACTCGAGACAATTTACTATTCCTAGTGAAGCCAATTAACGTACAAACCTGTATGTCTTTGGAGTGTGGGAGGAAACTGGAGCACCCAGAGAAAATCCATGCAGGTCACGGGGAGAATGTACAAACTTCGTACAGACAGCACCCGTAGTCAGGATCGAACCTGGGTCTCTGGCGCTGTAAGGCAATATCTCTACCGCTGTGCCACCATGCTGCCCATTTTTACTTTTGTAAAAATATACATTCCTTCCAATTACCGGATAATTTTTAATATAGTTATCATGCAGCCCATTCAATTTCTGCATCTCATTATGCCATACAATCATCCCCAGTAAATGGTTTAGCCGACAATGGCTCCCACTCCCCCTCTTAGTATCTAAAGAAGCTCAACTCTTTCATTTAGCGTCCACTTTGTGTGTCCCAGATGGGCAGGAAAGTTCCATACTTAGAAAATCCTCTGTAATTTTTAAGCCAGTATTATTGTAGTATTGACAGTAGTATTGACAGCCACATGTCAAAAACCTTGGTGTGATATTTGACTCTGCATTAAAGTTTGACAGCAAGTCAACGCTGTGGTAAAAGCCAGCTTCTTCCAGCTTCGTACCATAGCTAAAATCAAACCATTCCTCCATTTTGACGACATTGAAAAAATCATCCACGCATTCATTTCTTCCCGCCTAGACTACTGCAACTCCCTATACACTGGGATCAGCCAATCATCCCTGTCCTGCCTGCAATTGGTCCAAAACGAGACTCCTGACGGGTAGCCGTAAAAGGGACCACATCACCCCGATTCTGGCCTCTCTCCACTGGCTCCCAGTACGGTACAGAATCAACTTCAAGCTCCTCCTATTCACATATAAAGCCCTAACGGGCTTGTCCCCCCCCCCCCCCCCATATCAAAAATCTTCTAACCCACCACTCTATCTCCAGGTCCCTCAGGTCGGCCGACTTGGGGCTACTCACTATCCCGCGGTCTAGGCTTAAGCTCAGGGGTGACCGCGCTTTTGCGGTTCCAGCTCCTAGACTGTGGAACAGCATCCCTCTCCCCATCAGAACTGCCCCCTCCATCGACTCCTTTAAGTCCAGGCTCAAAACCTATTTCCACTCCCTAGCGTTTGAGGCCCTCTGAGGGGGCGCTGTGAACTGTTTATGTATGTGCTGTTATGTTTGTGTGCCAATGTATGTTCGTTTTGAAATGTGCTATACAAATAAAATTGACTTGACTTGACTATTACAAGAGTTTTTCTTACACGCAACAATCAAAACTCACCAAGGTCGGGTCACCTCTACTACTCTTTTAGAAGTACAGAAGATTTCTTGACAAGTTTTATTAAATGCACCAAGGTGGATTTACGGAGGTCAAATAACCTTCACTCCTGCACATATTTGGCATTTCACATGGCAAAGGTATGGCAGCATGGTGGTGCAGTTTGTAGAGCTGCTGTCTCACAACGCCAGAGATGATCCTGGTCCTGACCTTGGATGCTGTCTGTGTTGAGTTTGCAAGTTCTCCCAGTGACTGGGTGGGTTTCCTCTCTTCGCCCAAAGACGTGCTGTTTTATAAGTTAATTGGCCTCTGTAAATTGCCCCTAGTGTGTAGGGAGCGGATACGAGAGTGCGATAACATGGACCTGGTGTGGATGCGTGATCAATGGTCAGTGTGAACTCGGTGGCCTGTTTCCATAGATAGACACAAAGTGTCTATTCACAAAGGCCAATTCACTGGATGTTTTCAAGAGAGAGTTGGATTTAGCTCTTAGGGCTAACGGAATCAAGGGTTATGGGGGAAAAACCATGATCAGAAGGACCAGAACAAACCGACTTAAAAACAGTTTCTTTCCCTGGGCCATAAGAACTGTGAATGGAAATACTTGACTTGATGTAACTTTCACTTTCTTTGCACTTTTTTTTAATATACAGCATCTTAGGTGCAAAACTCATTTATTATTTATTAGTTTTTATTGGTTTTTATTGAGATTGGTACTTATTGTATTGGTTCCTATGTTTGTGCGATTGTTTTTGAAAGATTTGCACTGTCTCACTGTTTCAGATGTCGCACTTTTAATTTTGTTGTACGGCTCATGCAATGACAATAAAGGCATGCTAATTCTAATCATATTGAATGGCGGTGCTGGCTCGAAGGGCCGAATAGCCTACTCCTGCACTTATTTTCTATGTTTCTAAGTGCTGGTGTAACTCAGCGGGTCAGGCAGCATCTCCTGAGAAAAAAGGATGGCTGATGTTTTGGGTTTCTTTAGGCACTGGCCCGTTTCCATGCGATATCTTGCTGATTTGAGTAGAAGGGTAAAGAAGACTTCCTCTAATTATATTGAGACAGCATCTGGAGTATCTAGAAAAATTATATTCTCGTGATAGGAGTTCAATAGATGTTCACCAAATTGATTTCTGAGGTAACAGGTTTGTTGCACAGGGAGGGATTAAGCATTATAATATAAGAAGATAACTGCAGATGCTGGTACAAATCGAAGGTATTTATTCACAAAATGCTGGAGTAACTCAGCAGGTCAGGCAGCATCTCGGGAGAGAAGGAATGGGCGACGTTTCGGGTCGAGACCCTTCTTCAGACTGATGTCAGGGGGGCGGGACAAAGGAAGGATATAGGTGGAGACAGGAAGATAGAGGGAGATCTGGGAAGGAGGAGGGGACGGGAGGGACAGAGGAACTATCTAAAGTTGGAGAAGTCGATGTTCATACCACTGGGCTGCAAACTGCCCAGGCGAAATATGAGGTGCTGTTCCTCCAATTTCCGGTGGGCCTCACTATGGCACTGGAGGAGGCCCATGACAGAAAGGTCAGACTGGGAATGGGAGGATTAAGCATTCTTGGCCAGTTTACTCTTGGGGTTAGAACGATGAGAATTAGTTTATTGAAATGTACAGAATTTTTAGGGGCTTGACCTCACCTCCTCTTCTGTACCATTTCACTAGAAAAACTGATTAAAATTATATAGTATATAAAATTATGTGAGGCATAGATATGTTAGACAGTAATAACCTATTTCCTGAAATGGAAACATCAAATGCTGGAGGACATAGCTTTAAGGTGAGAGGGGCAAAGTTTAAAGAAGATGTGGGAGACAAGTTTTTTTTTACACAGGGAGGGGGAGTGCCAGGATAATGCTGCCAGGTATGGTGGTGGAGGCAGATACAATAGTGGTATTTCTGTGGCTTTTGGTTGGCCACATGGATATGCAAGGAATTGAAGGGATATGGATTATGTGCAGGTATGGAAAGTATGGAAACATCCTCTTAAATGTGTCATCTGATGTGCACGACACAATACCTTGTGTAACTAAAGGTCGGCACAAAATGCTGGAGTAACTCAGCAGGTCAGGCAGCATCTCGGGAGAGAAGGAATGGGTGAAGTTTCGGGTTGAGACCCTTCTTCGGGATTATGTGCAGGCAGATAAGAGTTGGTGTTGGCATGTGGGTCAAAGGGTCTGTTCTATGTTCTAATGATCCAGCTTCCACAATCTGTCAGGCCAAAGAAGTCTAGAGATCCATCTACAAGAACAACTTTATATGTACCTCAGCTTTAAATGACCAGCCTCTTATCTAGTAGTTATGTCTCCTTCTTTGGTGATTCTCCCACTAATGAAAATATCCCAGCATCTCCCTCGTCAAGCGAGATCCATTTTAGTAGGATGTAAAATGTTTGAATAAGGATACTCAAACCTTTATTCATTCTTCCAAACTGCAACAAATACAGCCCCAAACAATTTAGTGGCCTTCAGTAAGATAATTCTCTCATTTCTGGAATTAGCCTGTGAATCCCCTTTGCACTGTCTCATCTGTTACTCTATCTTTGCTTCTGCAAGGGAACTAAAACTGTATGCAGTATTCCAGCTGAGGCCTCATCAACATCTTGAAAAATTGCAACAAAACTGGTCTATTTGTAAACTCCAATGCCTTTGCTTTGAAGGACATAATGTCGCTGGCCTTCTTAGCTAATATATGGATCTGCCAGCTAGGTTTTTTGTGATTGATGCATTGGAAGATGTGGATCCCTCTGTACTTCATTCCTTTGCAGTCTCTCTCCATTTAGATAATAATCTGCCTTTTGGATTCCTCTTGCCACTGTGCATCTTGACCACACATTAAACTCCATTTGTCATCCATTCGCCCACTCACTCAACCCAAATCCTTTTGTAGAAATACAATATCCTTATCACAACATGGCCTTCCACGTATTTATGTGTCATTGGAAAATTTGGGAGCCTTATGTCCTGTTCCTTCTTCCAGTTATTTGAATATAAATAACGAACAAATACAGGTTAAGAACTGATCCCTGCAGATCTCCATTACCTCTTTCCAGTCTGAAAAGGACACATTTGTTCCAAACTTTTTTATTCTTGTATTCTATTCCTCTATTTACAAAATTCAGGATCACATACGCTCTTTTTCAAACTGCCCATTCACTTTCAAATATCTAGGTACATTCACCCACAAAAGATTTAGAAATTGATCATCTAATTAATCTTGTCATTTCTCATTCCTCCAACTGAAACATAATACTTATCATTTCTCACCACTACATTTCATTTATGAAGATATCTCCATTATACCCTCCTATCAGTTCATTATGTCTTCCAACTGTGCCACATACACATTTGAAAACCAAGTTGAAGTCAATATATACATGGTAGCCCTGTTATTAACACTTTGGGAATTCCACTGTACATTTCCCTTCCACCTGAAAAACTACCTTTCACTATTTCCTAATACTAAGCCTGATATTCCATCAATGCCACTACAACTTTTAAAACCACACACTTCAACCTTGATGACAAGTCTACTTGGTGACATTTCGTCAAATGCCTTTTGGAAAACCATATATACTGCAATTCGATATTACTTCATGTAAACTAGAATCAAGTTAGTTGAGCATGATTTGCCTTTACCAAATCCATGCTGGTTTTTCCCTTGTTTAGAACCTGCAAAAAAGGTTTTACACTGTATATTGGTACACATGACAATACACCAATACTACACCATTGGTCAGTGCAACCAAGCTTTCCAGAACCCTTTTTTTAAGCAAACTTTAGTCCTTCACGAATCTCTACAACTTTACCCTTTTCTCAGGATCCAGCAACATTATTTTTCCTCATTTAAAAACATGGCCTGATTTTATAAGTGCCAGCTGTTAGAATTAGACAACAGAAAAATGTTTCAGAAGATTTGTCATCTACATCAGTCGAAGATGATCCCAAACATTATTCCCTTGGGATTATTATCATCAAAAGCAAAGTGGCACAGCTTGTGAAATTCCTGTATCACAGCTTCATTTACCCAACCCTGATCCTGACCTCCGGAATTTGCACGTTCTTCCAGTCATCATCTGCTTTCTTTGGTGCTCGAGCTGCTTCTGACATCCCAAGAACATGTGGATTGTTAATTTCAATTGTAAGTTAGTTTGAGTGTGTGGGTGAGTTATAGAATTTGGGAAGAGTTTATTGCGTATTTGGAGAGATAAAATAGGTTAGTGTAGGATGAATGCAAATGGCATTTGATGGGTTGTGGAAGATTCTGTTTCCATACTGTATGACTATGAATTTTGCTTGAGTGAATTGCTGGTTCAATAAAATCAATTCATTCCACACACAAGAGACTGCAGCTGATGGAATTTGGAGCAAAAATGAACAGGAGGAACTCTGTAAGTCAAACATCTTCCCTTTACCTGGCTGCACTTATCACCTTCCAGCCTCTGTCTTTACATTCCCCTCCTCTTTCCCACTTATCTACTGTTATTTTCTTGCTGATCCCTTTTCACATATCACTGACTAGTCTCTGCTTCCAAAGCTCCATCCATGTGTCTATCATTCCCCCATCCCATTCAATTCCACCCACCACCTTCCAGCCCATGCCAAACCCCTTCCTCTCCATTATTCATGTGTGATACCTTCCCTCCATATGTTCCAAGGACTCAACCCAAAATATTGACCAAACCGAATGTAGACACAAAATGCTGGAGTAACTCAGCGGGTCAGGCAGCATCTCTGAAGAGAAGGAATGGGTGACGTTTCGGGTTGAGATCCTTCTTCAGACCCTTCTTCTCCCGTCGAGCCTGCACCGCCATTCAATATGATCATGGCTGATCATCCAGCTCAGTAACCTGTACCTGCCTTCTCTCCATGCCCCCTGATCCCTTCAGCCACAAGGGCCACATCTAACTCCCTCTTAAATATAGTCAATGAACTGGCCTCAACTACCTTCTGTGGCAGATCAATTTACTTCCCATTTTTAAACAGGAACTCTGAGTATCTGTGGCAAGCTGACAAAAGTCAGACTTTTAAATGATGTAATTGTTAAATTCTGATTTTTTAATAAGTTCTGATTTTTTTTAAACGGTCAAAATGGGGCCCAACATGATTCCAGTTATTCAATTGGAATGGGTTTTTTTTAAAGTTTAAAAAAATTTGGAGTACAAATATAGTTTGGTGAGCCTTTGGAGAGAACAGTCACCTATTCCTTTTCTCCAGAGATGCTGCATGACCCACTGACCCACTGAGTTACTCCAGCATTTTATGTCTATATTTGGTGTAAACTATCATGAGTAGTTCCTTCCTACACAATAACTTTATAGTCGGTGCTTTTTTTGGAGACAAATAGGTGCCGGTACACATCTAACAGTTGAGGCAACACCACTGGTTGCTGTATATCAATCTAGTCTTTAAACTTTATAGAAAAATAGTACTAAATTTTGTTAAGTGCAAAGATTAAAGGAGGTTATTCTGCTCTCTTGCAACGCCTTCTCGGCTGAAAATAACGTTGACAGTCATTGCCAATAATTTTCACACAAAGAATGAAAACCACCAGAAATGTTGGTCTTTAGCGATGACATCAAGCGGAGAGGAAGAGAAAAAATATTAGCAAAAAAAACCTCTCCTGTTTCAGTATGAAGAACCAAAAGAAATCAATGGCCTTTTTGCAATATTAATAACATCTTGAGTTATATATTTTCCAATACTTTTTCATCAAGGTCATAAACATTAGGAAGGTTTTACGTATTATTTATACTACTTATCTGATACTTTCCAAACTATTTATTAAATTATGTCAATGAAATATTGGAGCTGTTATAACTGCATTTATAAATAGGTGTTTATGTGTACACTTGAACCATTTCCCAGCCAAAGGCACTGTGTCACTCGGCTCTTATAGGCCCCAGTGAAAATACATTTAGCTCATTATAAACTTCCAGCAGCCAGCAATAACTTTAGTTATTGTCAAAAATGATGAACTACAGTACGATTAATGCAATGAACTATGATTACTGAAAAAATGGAACTCCGTGCACCAAGTGGTGCTGAGCGCTAAAATATTAGAATCTACTATGTCACTGTAAGGGGGACTAGAAGCAAAATGCTGAGCACTCAGAATTATATAATTTATGCTTATTCAAAAAATTGCTCGTGATGCTTTTAGTGTCAGCATCACACTTGTGTTACTTCTCATCACAGAAATACATTAGATGAGATGCATGCTAAAGACAAAGCGATTCCCATAACCCTCGATGCAATCTCAAAGACTTGGCACATCTACCAATTAATTCCAGAACAAATATTAGATATTAATTTATTCCTCTTACCTCCTCATTAGGCGTTAGCAGTTAGACTAATCGCAGAAATGGAGCATAGCTCCAAAGTAATTTTCAAATCAAATGAGATTTTTTTTTTCAAATTCCAAAAGTAGCATTTTTAATCTGTAAATGTTCATTTGTGCAGTAACTTCATTTAGACGTTGAAATGATTTAAATGATAAAAATCCTCTTTTCTATTTCTATTAGAATCAGACAGTAACAGAAAACTCATCCCTGCACTATTTGACAGTCAAATTACAGAATAAAATGAAAAATGTCATTAGGCCCATAGGTTAAAAAGTGTCAAGAACACTTTAAAGAGATATCCCATTTAACTTCAATATATGCATTAAATGTCACTAATGTGTTATTTATCATCTGTAATCAGACAAAGAAATCAAAGAAACACTGAAGTACTCCAGCATTCAGCACCTAACATCTCCCAAGAAATCAATGTTATTAATAATTACAATGATAAAGCTCATATACTTGCTCCAATGTAAATCTTTTCATGATTTAAATTGAGAATGAATGATTTCCTATGGTTAAACATGGCTCCAGTTTGAAATCTAAACAGACAAAAGTTTGTCAGTTCACCTACATTTGGCCTTTCTTTAAAGACAGATATCTCCTAAACTTCCCGCAGGGAAGAACTATTATTGACCTGGTAAGTTTAAATATACCACACTGTCAAAACAAAATCTCGACTAATACAAAAGAAAAGTGAAGGCTGCCTGACAGATACTAAGTTCACTGTTATATTTGGGTATTGGCAGCAGCATCATATTTGTACTACAGCTGAAAAATCTGTCCAATAAAATACACATGGGAAATTACGTCTCAACAGATATTCACTTACACTACAACAATGATAGGAAATATGTCAGTTTCAATGTGCCACTTCCCGTATTCTGTGTAGTTGGTGCTAAAGGAACCGTACCAGGTTTAACAATCTCCACTTCGTGCATGGATACAAATCTTTATTTTTCAGATGCAAAATAAAAATAAATTTCAGCCTCCAACAGCAGATATAATCCAAGCCACCAACGTCAACCCAATTATAAAGCAGCCTTTCAACAGAACAGTCCTTGTCCTCAGTCATACTGATCAAATGCAGCAGGTGATATTACTTACAAGGAGTGATTGAACAAACTTAGTCATAGAGTCATACAGTATGGAAATAGGTGCTTCGGCCCAACTTGCCCATGCCAACCCAAGTGCTCCATCTACAGTGGTGCCAACTACCCGCGTTTAGCCTATATCCCTCTAAACCTTTCCTATCCATGTACCTGTCCAAATGTCTTTCAAATGTTGTTATAGTACCTGCCTCAACTACCTCCTCTGGCACCTTGTTCCATATACCGCCCACACACTGTGTGGAAAAAGTTGCCCTCCAGGTTCCTATTAGATCTTTCCCCTCTCACTTTAAAGCTATGACCTCTAGTTCTTGATTCCCCTACTCTGGGTAAAGGACCCTGTGCATCTACCCTATCTATCGCCTCATGATCTTATACACCTCTATAAGATCAGCCCTCATTCTCCTGCGGCCCAAGGAATAAGGTCCCAGCCTATTCAAACTCTCCCTATGGCTCAGGGCCTGAGGTCCTGACAACATAACTTTTATCTGGACTCTTTCCAGCTTAACAACATCATTCTGAAAACAGGATGACCGAAACTGAATACAAATACGGCCTCACCAATGTCTTGTACAACTGTAACATAACATCTTAATTACTACACTCGGTAACCTGACTGATGAAGGTCCATGTGCCGAAAGCCTTCCTGACCACCTTATCTACTTGAGATGCCACTTTCAAGGATCTACGTACCTGCCCTCCTAAATCCTTCTGCTTTACAACACTCCCATTCACTTGCCATTCACTGTGAATGGCCTGCCTGATTTTGACCTCCCAAAATGGAATACCTCACACTTAGACACTTCATCAAAATGAGACACGAAATGCTGAAGTAACTCACCGGGATAGGCAGCATCTCTGGATAGGAATGGGTGACGTTTTGGGTCAAGACCCTTCTTAAGACAGAAACTCGACCCGAAACATCACCCATTCGTTCTATCCAGAAATGCTACCTGTCCCGCTGAGTTACTCCAGCATTTTGTGTCTATCTTCAGTGTAAACCAGCATCAGCAGTTCCTTCCTACACATTTTATCTGTATTATCAAATTGGCCTACGGTATTCTGTGTGCCTTTCACTAAGTCATCGCATCATAGAGTGATACAGTGTGGAAACAGACCCTTCGGCTCAACTTGCCCACACCAACCAACATGTCTCAGCTACACTAGTCCCACCTGCCAGCATTTGGTCCATATCCCTCCATACCTGTCCTATCCAAGTATTTCAGGACGCCACATGATCAGATTATACTTGTCGGCAATCCTGATGCTGCACAGTACAGATCCTATAATGAAGGTGGGGATTTCACCCACTGTTACATCAGTGAAACCAACCAAGGTCAATGGCTGCATCCAGTGCAAGAATTGTGCAGCAGCCATTCTAATTGATTGTGTTCTTTGTTGACATGGGAGTGTCTTTGTGATTTCAATTATCTTCATAATATCACTAGTCTGGGGGCTCTGTGATAGCAATGTAGGATGCAATAAATAAAAAGGTTGATAGTTGGTGCTTGCGCTTTGCTAATGGTTCCCATTAACAGTGGTCTCTAACTCCACCTCTGCAGTCCCGAACAGAACAACACATAACTGCAAGGTATTTATTCACAAAATGCTGGAGTAACTCAGCAGGTCAGGCAGCATCTCGGGAGAGAAGGAATGGGTGACGTTTCGGGGTCGAGACCCTTCTTCAGACTGAAGAAGGGTCTTGGGTCTTCGGGTCTCGACCTGAAACCTCACCCATTCTATCTCTCCCGAGATGCTGCCTGACCTGCTGAGTTACTCCAGCATTTTGTGAATAAATACCTTCGATTTGTACCAGCATCTGCAGTTATTTTCTAACACGTAACTCCATGCACATGACTTTGACATTAGTGCGATCCTGGTAGTTAGTGTTTTTTTGAAATCACAGAAGATACCCAGCTGAAATCGCTGATGTGTTCCATGTTTGCTTATTCCTTCTGAGGTGCTGTGATTAGCCTCGTGGGTGACAATTGTCAGGCACTTGGGTGAAGTACCAGCAGCCGACCAGCATCTGTGGTACCATGAAAGAGCAAGAAGTCAGTGCCTTCAGGAGGAAGGGCAGAAAAAGAAAAGCGACTTAAACAAACATTTTATGTTTCTTTCGAATTCAACTAAAATCAATTTGGTGAAAACCAAAAGGTAAAACAATGAAGATAATTGTTTTTTTTATCATTTTGGATTGTGTTAAATAAAAGAAAAATAGATTGACAGTTACACGTAGGATAAGGAATAATGAAATTAATACCAAAAATAAAATATGATTATTTAGATGGATCCTGAACCTCAGTTTAATTAACAGCCAAGTCATTATTCTGACTTTCTCATATTCAAACTGGTTATTTATGTTTTGTTACATAGCTTTAAGTCTGCTTTACAAGATCTTCCAAATCAAAGTCAACATTGTATCTTCAACTGTTAATGGAAAACACCCATTTCCTTCCCAATGAAAGAGAGTTACCTTTTCAAGTTTATTTATTGATTTTTCTAACTTTATTGCATTTGTTTCATCTATTCTTTTTAAAATATGTGCCATCAGTTATTGGGAAAAAAGCCGCTTTGTTCCATACCATTAATTTTTTTTTTTGCAGATTCCAAATCCAATGAGTTGTAATATTTGCAATAATTCATTCATTTTGAATGTCAACCACAATAGCATGATGCATGTCATTGCTTAGGGATAAGAAGAGTATAAAGATCAAGTCTTGTGCATTTCACTCAAGAATTTCGGCATCATCTCTAACAGGGTATCAAGTATCCCACCAGATAAATGAATCATGTGCAGTGTTGATCTTACCCAAAACAACTTCTGAATGGTTGACAATATTCCAGACATAGACCTATTTATCCAAGTAAACCTAAATGACTAGAGAAGAACATTTATAAACATATTCAGCCTTTTTTTTGCATCAAATGCAAAATTTCTACTTTATATAACACCATAACCAAATATCCCTCACAAAGTATGTTGCATTTGCTTTCCAACAGTTAGCTATCTAAGATTCATTTCAGTAGAGTTTTTGTCCATATTTTAAATTACCAGCTCTCTCTCTTCTTCCTCCCTCATCTCCAAGAACATGTGTTCACCTGTCCCCTTTGCCCTCTCACTACACAGGAATTTGGCAGTTTCTCATTTGACTCTTTCTTGTCAAAAGGGATATGAGTTGAGCTGCCAATTAAACTGTCTTTGATCCCCTAGTGGAAGCCTCCTAATAAACTATTGCGTGCTGTGTTCAAAATGAACAGCTTCGTCCTAATGCAACATGTCTGGTTATTTTGCAGCATTAAATAACGGGGCCTCCATTATCTCAGCTGAAGATAGCCTGTAGATTCATAGAACTTGATTGAGTAAATATATTTCCCAATATTTAAGGGGGTAATTTTAACATGAGTTAAATTAAAATAAAAACTTCACATGTATAATTTTAAAATACTTCTCCAAAACAGAGGCTAGAAATTCTGAAAGCTGAATGAAATATAAAAGGCCAAAAGGAGAAAGTATTATGTCACAAATAGTACTTGCAAATATGAACCAGTTACAACAATGAAACATGATGGGAAAAACACATGCTGCAATACAGCGCATTGAAACAAAACACATTCCACTACATGAGCATATCCAAAAATGCAATATGTTTGCATAAAGTGCACACATTTGTATCTTTGAATAGAGATTGTGCAAATAATTGTAAAGCACTTCTTGATTTATGCGCTGGGTCCTTTGTAGTTTAATTTGGTATGTGATTTGCGTTTTTATTTTATGATTTATTTATATAAAGTCTGCCCAAGAAAATTGAAATATCTCCTTGGCTGGAAAATAAGTTACAGCTGCTGGCTTTCAGTCTATGAAAGCAGAAATCTCCTTGTGCTTTCAATAGTAAAGACTTTTCCAATGAAGTTAACATTACAAAATTCATTATGCATTTCATTTAAAGCCATTAGCAACAAATATTGTTTCAGTATCAAGGACATAATGTTTGTCCTAATGTCAAAAATAAATCAAATCCAATACATTGACAAGCACTAAGAGTAAAAATGGCAAAATTATGTGTTGATATTACATAATAGGAAATACATGCAATGTTACTTTTGTTTGCCTTGATCAAATATTGCAGCAATTTGTAAGCCAGCAGATCGTTTGGTCTCCATATGATGGGAGTCTGGGAGTGATACTAACCTTCAACAGCATTGCATGTGATTCATTCTGAACTAAATCCTGATGTTTAGATTACCAAGTTTCAGAAGTATTTGAAAAGTATTGGAGACAAAGTATTGGATCAAAATAAAACTTTTTAAAGAAAACCCTTTGATATTTTTATCACATTGTCACTTCATATATTGTCCTACCTTATCTGCTTCTTTGAGGAACCTTTATAAATAGAAACAGACATAGAAACATACAAAATAGGTGCAGGAGGAGGCTATTTGGCCCTTCGAGCCAGCACCGCCATTCATTGTGATCATGGCTGATCGTCCCCAATCAATAACCCGTGCCTGCCTTCTCCCCATATCCCTTGATTCCACTAGCCCCCAGAGCTCTATCTAACTCTCTCTTAAATCCATCCAGTGATTTGGCTTCCACTGCCCTCTGTGGCAGAATATTCCACAAATTCACAACTCTCTGGGTGAAAAAGTTTTTTCTCACCACAGTTTTAAATGGCCTCCCCTTTATTCTAAGGCTGTGGCCCCTGGTTCTGGACTCCCCCAACATTGGGAACATTTTTCCTGCATCTAGCTTGTCCAGTCCTTTTATAATTTTATATGTTTCTATAAGATCCCTTCTCATCCTTCTAAACGCTAGTGAATACAAGCCTAGTTTTTTCAAATTTTCCTCATATGTCAGTCCCGCCATCCCAGGGATAAATCTCGTGAACCTACGCTGCACTGCCTCAATTACAAGGATGTCCTTCCTCAAATTAGGAGACCAAAACTGTACACAATACTCCAGATGTGGTCTTACCAGGGCCCTATACAACTGCAGAAGAACCTCTTTACTCCTATACTGAAATCCTCTTGTTATGAAGGCCAACATTCCATTAGCTTTCTTCACTGCCTGCTGTACCTGCACGCCGACTTTCAGTGACTGGTGTACAAGGACACCCAGGTCTCGCTGCACCTCCCCCTTACCCAACCTAACTGCAATAGCAACATTGTCTTGGTTGAGTTGCATCCAAACCATGCAAACCAATGTTTGATTTTCCTGGCTTCCAAAACCAAGCCCTGAACGTCCAGTCCAAGTCTGACCGGAACGCTGAACTGTAGTTCCTCTCATGTTTCATGATGGCGGAAGCCATTCAGTCCATCATCATAAAACTAAAAACAAAGTGTAGGAGCAACTCAGTGAGTCAGGCAGCAACTCTGCAGGACATGGAAAGGGGATGTTCTGGGGCGGAACTCTTCTTCAGACTCAAAATGTCGCCTATCCACGTCCACCAAAATGCTGGTAGACACAAAATGCTGGAGTAACCCAGCGGGTCAGGCAGCGTCTCGGGAGAGAAGGAATGGGTGACGTTTCGGGTAGAGACTCTTCTTTGAGATACTCCAGCATTTTGTGTCTACCTTCGATTTAAACCAGCATGTGCAGTTTTTTTTCCTCCACTAAAATGCTGCCCGACCCGTGAAGTTATTCCGACATTTTGTGTTATTTTTTGCATAAACCAGCATCTTGTGTGGACATCCAGTTCATCATGTCTCTGCTGGATCTCAGGGCAATCCCACTCCCTCGTTTTTATTTCTGAACTTTTGTTTTGGTTTAGTTTTTCGTTTTAGTTCAGTTTATGATTCTCAATTTATAATGACACACAAAGTCAGTGGTATTGACTGGCAGTAAAAATAATCCCTTATTTTAGTCCACTCTTTTTAGTTCAAATTTCTGTCTCAGGCCATAATTATTTTTTTTTACATTTACAAACATTTGGACCTTTTCAACATTTTGCATCAACTGGCTTTATTGCCTGCGTAAAATATACCAGCCACCATCTCATATTTCCCTTCACTGATTTTTTCTATTAAAATTCAATCTATTCCATTTATTCTATTCCTCCTAATAGTTTCACTATTTTGTAAATCTTTGGTATTGATTTCATTTCTATTTGGACGATCTTTAATATTTATCTCTCGTCACCTTTGAACTTAAACGTATTCTTTCATACATTTTAGTAAGCACACTCATTTTCTTGGAACTCGGTAATTTATTTGCAGAAGACCTTGCCTGACCCGGTCTTTTTTTAAAGATTTCCTTCGGCTCCTGATACCATATTTTGGACCTTTATACCATTTGTTTTGGTTGGTCTCACTTCAACTCCACAGCACATTATCCTACCGACACTCCCCGTTTTTCAAGTCACAATCGAATATCCTGTTAAAAAATATTTATTAACACCTTTTCTACAAATATTGTGGCAGAAAATTTTGTAATCCAAACAACCTGCATAATGTTTTTTCCCCCAAATGTATCTGTTTTTGTAATGATCATGAATACTCTAATTAACATTACTTGGTAACCTGAAGGGAGAACTTCTCATAAGGTCATAAATGATAGGAAGAGAATTAGGCCATGCGGCCTATCAATCATGGCTGACCTATCTCTCCTTATATATTCTTATATATAACTTCTTGTCTTTTCTATAATTTTGGAAGCACTTACGTTAATCATCTGAGTTAGTCAAAGACTTGTAAGCACGGAAACAGGCCCTTCGGCCCATCCCATTGCCGAGCATGATATCCCATTTGCACACGTTTAACATATCTCTCTGCAGAGTTCCATTAAAAAGTCCCAAAATCTTAGTCTTTGCTGATAAACACTCTTCCCCTACGGCCTTTTTTTTTTTACCAAGTCTATGCTGTTCCTTTTCAATACATTTTTTTTTCTCTACAAAACAGGGCCTAATCTGTTCACAACAGAGAAAAATTACTTGTGACTTTTTCTGACCTAGGATTATCCCAAAGCACTGGACTTGTGTGGCACAGTGGCACAGCAGTAGAGTTACTGCCTTACAGTATCAGAGAATCGGGTTTGATCAAAATATGGATGCTGTCTGCACGTAGTTTGCACGCTCTCCACAAGGGTTTTCTCCGGGTGCTCCTGTTTCCTCCCACATTCCAAAGACTGTGCAGGTTTGTAGGTGAAGATAGACACAAAAAGCTGGAGTAACTCAGTGGGACAGACAGCATCTCTGGAGAGAAGAATGGGTGACATTTCGGGTCGAGACCCTTCTTCACATTTGTAGGTTAATTGGCTTCTGTAAAGTTGTCTCTAGGGTGTAGGATAGAACTAGTGAATGGGTCATTGTTGGTCAGCGTGGACTCAGTGGGTCAAAGGGCCTGTTTCCATGCTGTATCACTAAACTAAACAATGTAGTGAATACACATCTAGATGCGAGAGGTCTGTAGAAAACTAGCGGCCACAAATGAAAACTTGTTCTGACACTGATTGAGAGAAAAAAAATGGCTTGAATAGTCACCTATTCTTTGAAAAAATTGGATCTTTTGCACCAAGCAGGAGAAATGAGTCAAAAGGAGAGAGAGCTGTTACCATGGAATTTAAATTTATTAAAACACCTTTGTGCATGTGCTTATTGACGACAGAGTCACAAAGTGATAGGTGGTGGTGAAAAGGAACAAGCTGCCAGCAGAGGTAGATGAAGCAGGTACAATGAAATCATTTTAAAGATACTTGGACAGGGTAATGTATAGGGAAGGTTACGGGGGATATGTGCCAAATGCAGGCAAACGGGACTGGCATAGATGTGGCATCTTGTCAGCATGGATGAGTTGGTTCAACGGACCTGTTTCCATGTTGTATAACTGTATGACTCTGAGCAAACAGCAGAGTTATAGAGACGTCTAGCTCCATGACTCCATGCCCAAACTCTTCCACACTGCATGAGATGCTGATGTACGCTGGACCCATTTGCCTATGTTTGACCAATATCTCTCTAATCCTTTCCTATTCATGTGCCTGTCCAAATGTCTTTAAATGTCGTTATTGTACCTGCCTCAATGACCTTTTCTAACATCTCGTTCCATTTACCCACCACTCTCTGTGTGGAAAAACACTCCAAGGAGTTTCCTAGAGGAAGTGAGCTCAGCCCAACAAGTGCAACAGCCCTTCCACCAACTGAGATACAGCAGCATGAAAGTTCAAATGTAGCACAATATCTTGGAGAGTCAACAGTACCCTCTTGATTTATAGTCTATCCCTCTAGTTTTAAGCCAAGTGTTTGCTTTGCCTTTCTGTGGCTTTACATATTTATGTTGCCTTGTTTATCTGCACTCCACGTTTCCAGGCAAAATAACCTCCCACATTATTGTATAAGAAAATAACTGCAGATGCTGGTACAAATCGAAGGTATTTATTCACAAAATGCTGGAGTAACTCAGCAGGTCAGGCAGCATCTCAGGAGAGAAGGAATGGGTGACGTTTCGGGTCGAGACCCTTCTTCAGACTTGGCTACAACAGTCTGACTAGAAAATTATGACTACTCTCCCAGCCCCAAATAAAGCAGACATTTAAAAAAAATGTCTTTATGTAAAACCCTTTTAAAGTAACAATGCCAACACTTGCTATTTAAAACCTTAATTAATTCATGAAGCAGAAAAATAATTTTTCATTGAAATCTGTGGGTATTTAGTTCCACTTTGAGCCCATTTTCAGATCCCAATAGTTATTCTTCCAGACAGCAGTGGTCGGCGTGCTTCATGCTCTTGATTGGGGCTCACGTTGTCGACCTCGCCGTGGTGAGCCCTGTCAACTGACCTCAGTCAGGCGAACGACAACAAACAGAGACAGCAGAAGCAGAAGCAGCTTCATAACTTCTGCTGCCTCAAGCGCAAGAAGAAGAAGATGCTCTTGATTAGTGATGACCCGACACAGAAGAATTAATGATTGCAAGTAATCGCTGCCAAATTTTTCAATATATAATTTGCAGTTGATTGGTGGAAGTAGCAAGGCCAATATATATTTTACTCAGTTTACTAATAACGTTTAATTACATCACACCCAAGCAGTTACCTCATTCTCACATGAATGAATGCTGCTTAGATAATAATTTCCACTCTTCTAATCCCAAATGAAGATGGTATTTTTTAATTTCATGAGGCAAAATCCATTTAATGTGATAATGCCAACATTTGTTATTTACATTTACTCTTCCCCCAGCTACAGAAGCCGAAGAACGTTGCCATTTTTTTGAACAAAATCTTCCACATGTTTAAAATAATAGTTTCCTTTGAGAGTAAAGTCAGCAACTAGCATATAATTTAGGATACAGAACTTAACAGCCAAGGGTCTCATGAGGAATTGCCTTTTAATGCAGGAGTTGCTGTGATCTGAAAATGTGTTACAGAGAAGGGAGGTGAATGAAAATCCAATAACAACTTTTTTAAATGAATTGGATAAATACTTAAATAGGGGGAACAATGGAAATGCAGGGAAATAAAGAAGTGCGGTTCTTTCAAAGCAAGATGGACCAAGGGTACTATTGCAATGACTTTATTGCTGACTCTTCAATTTTAGATCAAAACTCATCAATAGAACTTATTTCTCATTGTTGGGCTCCAGGCATGTTCATTCTGTACATCGAAAATAGAACGGTAGAACACAGGAGTCAAGAGTCAAGCGTGTTTTATTGTCATATATATCCCAGATAGAACAATGACATTCTTACTTGTAGCAGCACAACAGGCCCTTCGGCCCACATTATCTCCTCTGAACATGATGCCATGCTTAACTAAGCCCATCCGCCTGAATTACTGTTAAAGCACAAATAAGCACTCAACCAGGAAAACTAATCCCAATGCCAAAGTAGTATCTAAACTAAAGGTAGACACATAATATTGGAGTAACTCAGCAGGTCAGGCAGCATTTTGGGAGAGAAGGAAAGCGTGACGTTTCAGGTCGAGACCCTTCTTCTGACTGTATCTAAACTACGTGTACACGCTTATGCTATAGGATAATAACTAACTTCATATTTAGTAATAAGCTATCTACATGTTAACAAACACACAAGCTAAATGTTTAACCAAGAAACCCAATCCCAAATGAGAATCTTCAGATCCTTTGCATATGATCCATATCACTCCATCCCTACATATCTACATGCCTATCTAACAGCCTCCTAAATGCCACTATTATAGCTGCTTCTACCAGCACCTCCAGCAGTATAATCCAAACGTCCAGCTGTGTAAAACAAACTTTCCTCGCACATCTCCTTTAAACTTTGCCCTGCTCACCATAAAGCTCTGCTATCTAATCTTTGACTTTTCCACCCTGGAAACAAAACTTCTGATTGTCTACCCTACCAATGCCTCTCATAGTTTTCAATACTTCAGCCAGGTCTCCCCTGGTATCCTCTGGTGTCCCTCGGGCAAAAAGCTTCCATTTTAAAAACTATTCTTCCTTGCAACCATCACTTTCTCACCTCTTGTTTTGCTGTAATATGTTTCCAGCTCACAGCTGATCGTTCAAGGTATCAGAAATTCGAGGGGTAAATGTCAGAGCCCAGAATACAGAAAGTAAATTATCATCAGGATCACTAAATCTTCTGTTTCTTTTAAATTTTCATCCTATTTTGTTAATGTATGAATTTTATTTATCACCTTCACAATTCGGCGTACTTTCTTTTAGTTTCGTTAATCCGTTTTGACTTATTTTTGTTTCTCAACATATTGCAGTACTCACAGCTCAGATCAATCATGAGTAGAGTCGCCAACTGTCCCGTATTAGCCGGGACATCCCGTATTTTGGGCTAAATTGGTTTGTCCCATACGGGACCGCCCTTATCCCGTATTAGGCCAGGGGGGCGCTGTAGGCCCGGATGCTGTAGGCCCGAATAGTATAAGTCCAGACGCTGTAGGCCCGGATAGTGTAAGTCCGGACGCTGTAGGCTCGGATGCTGAAGGCCCGGATAGTGTAAGTCCGGACGCTGTAGGCCCGGATGCTGTAGGCCAGGGTGCTGTAGGCCCGGATGCTGTAGGCTCGGATAGTGTAAGTCCAGACGCTGTAGGCCCGGATGCTATAGGTCCGGGCAGTGTAGGTCCGGACAGTGTAGTAGGAAAAAAACTGCAGATGCTGGTTAAAATCTGTGTCTACCTTCCGGACAGTGTAGGTCCGGAGGCCCCGGCGCTGCCTAACGGAGGTTGCGTAGCAACCCGCCTCCCGGTCCGGGCGGCCTCCATTGTTGAAGCGGGAGCACGTGGCCACTGGCTGGGTGAGGTCACGTGGGCGCGGGGCGGTGACATCACCTTGCCCCGTATTTGGGAGTGAGATAGTTGGCATCTCTAATCATGACATACAGGGCAATGTTAACCACCCAAAGTTAGGCATAACATAGCTAAGTGGTGAGCAAACCTCTCTTTTTTCTAGACACAAGGAATTGTAGACGCTGATTTACACAGGACACAAAGTGCTGAAATACTTCAACAGGTCAGACAGCATCTTTGGAAACATGGATAGGTGACATTTCAGATTCCAAACTACTTTCAAAATATTGCATAATTTTGTTACATATTGTACCAAAATAGTGTAATATCAGTGATATAAAATGCAGAAGTAATATAACTTAATGTAAATATGGTAGCTGGAATGTATTAATGAGATTAAACCTTGATTATAAATATAATTCCTAAGTAGGTTTCAGTACTAAAATACATTAAAAAAAATCTAAATACTTTATACTGTGCAGAAAGACATGTTTTCGGCTTTGCTAAATCACATACTTTGTACAGCAGGTCAGAAGTACAAAAAAAAAGTTCCTCAAAAAGGATATGTACATATTTCAGACAGCAGAGGGAAATGATTAAGCCCTCCAATATATCCACAGCACTCCAGAGAAACTTTTGGACAAATCGTGATGGATGAAGAACACATTACACAGTATGCTTGTGTCTTTTAACAATCTGTTTTCACAGCAAGACTGCCATATCACTAAAACCCATCATTAAGTCAGTGAGCAATACATTTTCTTTGCATCTTGCTAAATATGCACAGTGGCGCCGCGATAGAGTTGCTGCCTTGCAGCGATTGTAGCACCTGAGACCCGGGTTCGAAACAGACTACGGGTGCTGTCTGTATGGAGTTTGTACGTTCTCCCCGTGACCGTGTGGGTTTTCACTGAGATTTTCGGTTTCCTCCCACACACCAAAGACGTACAGGTATGAAGGTTATTTGACTTGGTATAAGTGTAAATTGTCCCTTGTGTGTGTAGGATAGTGTTAATGTGCGGGGATCGTTGGTCGGTGCAGACTTGTTGGGCCGCAGGGCTTGTTTCCACGCTGTGTAAAATATGTTCCATTTTTGTAAAAACCCTTCTGTATTCACATTATTGTATAATAAGACAGTGATACAAGCAAGAGCAATATGTTTTTGAAAATGGCAACCAAGAAATGCAAAGAAAAGAGTACAGAATACCCAGTACGAGACATGCCAACCTATCAAAGTTGCATTAGTAGCTACAGATTTTTATTATAAAATGAAAGGATGAAATCAGCAACATTTCTGACATCAATATTAAAATTTAAAATGTTTCTAATACATGATTCTTAGATAGTGCCTCTTTTTTCAACCCAAATATATGAGACAGTTATGGAACACAGCTCCAATAATTTAACATGCATGGTGAAAACGTTCTATCTTTGGCATGGAGCTTATATGCAAAATCATTAAACAGTGTTTAGACATACAATAGTGTGAGCTGTAAAAAGAAATGTTGGAAGGAGACAACAGAAACGTTAAATACTTGCAAGGTTTTCTTTGAAACACAATCGGGTGCTGCATTTTATCTTTCCTCCATCCAAATCTTTGCCTGTTGAATGTGATCACATTTGCTGTGCTCCATGGACTCCAACACTTCTCTGGTACAATATCCAAGTGGCTCTCCATCAAGAATGGCCTTGGATCATGCTGATACATTAGCCTGAGTATGTCCTCATTTGATACCCATGCAAGAACCTTCTTCCAAGCAGAAGCACGAGAAACCAAGTCACATTCAGAAGGAAGGGTTGCCTTTCTCCTTCCCAGCCCACGGACAACAACATCAACTGAAGTGCTGCATAACCGCAGCTAATTCAACAGATACCAGGGAGCGAACATGGGACCAAGCTCTGCAATGATGCAGTGAGCTTCCAAACCTAAGCACCACTGAAGGCATCAACAGTCTTACATGAAAATGCTAAACTTGGTACATCACGAATGTGTAAAGGTGTTTTAATAGTTGTATGCATCTAATAATAGAACATCGTATGC
This sequence comes from Rhinoraja longicauda, assembly GCF_053455715.1. Taxonomy (NCBI): domain Eukaryota; kingdom Metazoa; phylum Chordata; class Chondrichthyes; order Rajiformes; family Arhynchobatidae; genus Rhinoraja; species Rhinoraja longicauda. Next base: position 17,467,302 of record NC_135987.1, on the reverse strand, counting down.
ACAGAGAATTAAAACCTACCAACAATGTTGAACTGGCAAGTCTGAACTAAATCCACACCAAATAATCCACCTCAGCAGCAAAGAAATCAATGGGATTTCACAGAAATTAATATTGAGGCAAACAATTATCAAAAACTATTCAGAGAAAGCTGGAGAGATGCTAACAGCCACAGGCTACTGAAGGCGAGATTGTGTTGATAGAAGACAACAACGAGGATTAAAAAGAGGAACAGAAGATAACTAAAGTGGGACAGCAGGACTTAGTTTTTAATCAGGGGCCGCTGTAGGCCTGGACACCATAGGCTAATGGAGTGCGTTCGCCTAACGGAGGTTGCGTAGCAACCCACCTCCCAGCCCGGGTGCCCACCATTGGTGGAGCGAGAGACATTGAAATAAAATAATCATGAGAATTAACCATTCAGCCTGCTCTGTCATTCAAAAAGAAAGTGACTGAACTTCTATCACTTTTATTCCATATCTCTTCATTTTGTGGTAAATAAAAAACTGAGGCATGTCTGATAAGTGCATCTGAGATGGGGAATTCCAAATGTTAACATGCCTTGAAGTGAAGAAATCTCTCCTCAGCTCTATTATAAGTAATGGACCCCATATTGTACAATTGCAACCCCTTGTTCTATATTCCCCATGGTGGGAAAATATTGTCTATCCCATTTCAATGAGATCACCACTCCTTCCGAATTCCATGGAACATGGACCTCATCAACTCAACTGCTTTAATTTTGAAGTGCATTGTATTTTTGTTCAGTGCTGTTGCAGCTGCATTGTCCTTGTTAATGAAAGGCTTATCTGTGTATGACCATGGTGAAAAATCTCCAAAATTAGGTGGTCAGTTCAATACACAAAACCTCAAAATGTGGGCCTGGAACTAGGGTTGTCAATAGTCTCGTATTAGACGGGACATCCCGTATTTTGGGCTAAATTGGTTTGTCCCGTACGGGACCGCCCTTGTCCCGTATTAGGCCCGGGAGGTGCTGTAGGCCCGGACACTGTAGGCCCAGGGGCCGCTGTAGGCCTGGACACCATAGGCTAATGGAGTGCGTTCGCCTAACGGAGGTTGCGTAGCAACCCACCTCCCGGCCCGGGTGGCCACCATTGGTGGAGCGAGAGGTCACACGCGGGTGGTGACATCACCTTGTCCCTTATGTGGGAGTGAGAAAGTTCACAACTCTACCTGGAACGCATTGCCAAGGCGGGTGGTGGAGGCAGATGTGATAGTGGTGTTTAAGAGGCTTTTAGATAGGCACCTGGATATGTAAGGGAATGGAGGGATATGGATCATGTTCAGGCAGATGAGATCGGTTTAATTCAGTATTATGTTGTTCCTGTGCTGCACTGTTCTATGTTCTATCTGGCCTGCTTTTATACTCACTATTCATAGGGCTGGTCCAACTCAAAATCAATGTTGCCTCCCCTGTCAGCCTGAACATTTAAAGCAGGGATCTTTGTGATACCAGTGTTCGTGAATGTCCGGGGAGATAAGCAATAGACAATAGGTGCAGGAGTAGGCCATTCGGCCCTTCGAGCCATCACCACCATTCAATGTGATCATGGCTAATCATTCTCAATCAGGAGATGGAGAGAATAACTTTAGTTGCAGATGATCACTGCCCTCATTGAATAACTTCAGCATCTCAGAAATCAGTCCAGCAAACCTTTACTTCACTCCACCTAAATTAGGTGTATAGTTCCTTGAATAAGGAAAGGCAGAATTGGCACAGTATATCAGATATGTTCTAACTAAGGGATTGAAAACATTCCAGAATGCTTTCTTCATCTGTCGTGACCAACCACATTAATGCGACAGCCAAGAAGGAAGGCACAGCAATGGGTCTAATTTCTGAGGAGACTGAGGAAATGCGGCATGTCTCCAGTGACTATTACAAACTTCTACGACTGCACCTTAGAGAGCACACAGTCGGGTTGCATCACAGCTTGGTTTGGGAACAGCTCTGCCCATGACCGCAACAAATTGCAAGGAGATGTAGATGTAGTTCAGTCCATCATTCAGATCAGACTCCCCACCATGACTCCATCTACATTTCAAGCTGCCTGAGAAAAGCAGCCAACATAATCAAAGGTTTGTCCCACCCCGATCATTCGTTCTTCACCATGCTCTCGCCTGGCAGAATGTACAGGAGCTTGAAAGCCCCCACCACAAGACTCAGGAACAGCTTCTTCTCCCCTGCTATCAGGCTTCTGAGCAGTCCTTCCATCAGCTAAGGTACTGTGCGATTCACCTCTACTCCATTGAGAACATTACACTTTGTCTGAGCAACTGATGTGCTACAATGCTCAACGATGTTGAGAACTATATTCTGTACTCTGTATCTTGTCCATTGCTTTATGGATTTTTTTTAGTTTGAACTGATCATATATATATATATGTATATATATATGTTATATCTGATCTATTTGGATGCAAAAGAAAGCTTTTTACTGTACCTTGGTACACGTCACAATAATTAACCTAAACCTAAACCTGATTCACTTGCAGTTAAAGGCATCGTACAATGTTCTTATTTATTTGCTAAACCTGTATGTTAACAGTGTGATGTGCATGGACGGACCTCCAAATCTCTCTAAAGGCACACATTTCCCAGTCTCAATCCTTCTAAAAAACATTGCGGTTTTCTTTATTACCATTATGAATAACTTGGCATTTCTCCGCATATTATTTCCTTTGCCTCTCTGCACTCTCTATGCTTTTATCACATCTGAACTTAGCTATTTATCTTTGTTAATGCCAGTAAACGTGGACACATTATAAGAAGTCTCCTTCTCCACATCTCTGATCTGAATGGCAAATAGCTGAGGCCCATGAAGTAAAGTCAAAATGGTATAAAAAAAAAACACCATCTGACACATTCAGTATATGTCATATCCAACTTGCAATGAAAATGTATTTCCCTCAATGCATGTCCAATTTCCTTTTGATATAATTTGTCATCTCTGCTTCTACCCCTCATCAGCATTAGATTCCAAGTCATTATTATTGGATGCCTCAAAAAAAGTTCTTCCTCACAATTTTATATATGATCCTTGGCACATTCTGCTGTGATCCAGTCCACCTATTTGTTCATATATCACCAAGGATCGAATGGGCTGTCCTAGCTTCGCTGACATTGTGAAATCATTGCAGTGAAATTCAGATCAATGTTACCATTTTGAATTTATGTGAAATCCATGCTCAAAATATTACAGCATATTCAATAAAATACTACAACCTGCCAAAGAAAACATTGCTTGCTTGACTGATGAAGACAACATCTGAGAAAAAAAAAAAGATTTATTGGATAATCACCCAACTGAAATATGTGTTGCAAATTTTCCAACCGTTTGGGTATCTCAATGCAGCGATGAAAAGATCTGATATTGTTTAGAACTGCCAAAGACTTAACTAAAACTTGGCTGATTTCCTGTTTCTCACTGAAGCTAATGAAGAAACATCTGTAACGATGCAAATGTATATCATACTGGGCGAGAGTTTATTAACCCCGAATGCCTCGAAACGATCTTAAATGGGTATTCAAAAAGAAACACATTTCAGACTAAATATGCACGGGTTACATGTATACATAATCTATTTCATTACTTTTTTTTAAATTTTCCCATGAATAATGAAATGGAGACACAAACGACTACAAATGCAATCTTGAGAAAAACGCAAAGTGCTACGAGTGATGAGTCTGAAAATGGATTTTTCCTTTTTGAAACCGGAACCATTGACTGTGCATATCCTCTCAGATGCTGCCAGGCCCATTGAGCTCCTCTCTGAGCACTTAGGGTTTGCTCAATAATGAAATGCAGCTTAAAAAAAAGACACAAAAACCTGGAGTCACTCCACTGGTCAGGCAGCAATGGGGAAAATGGATAGGTGACAGGCTTTCAAATATTTTACTAACTTTATCACATTTGCTTACTTGTCCAAGGTACCTGACCAAGGAAGGTATTAGTTTATTGGCTATTACTCTGTCATCTAACAGAAGGATACTGTAGTCATAAATCTTCCTCTCACTATGTTATGGGTTTAAAAAGAGGCTTGAAGAACGATGCCTTAGGGACATGTACAGACTGTACAGCACCTAAATGGTCCCTTCAACACACCATGTCTATGCTGACCATAAAGTGCTTATGTATTCCATAACATGCTATGGCCTTGACAACTCAGGTGCTCATCCAAATGCTTCTTAAATGTTACGTGAGTATTGCCTCTGCCTCTACTACCTTCTCAAGCAGTGTGTTCCAAATTGCAGCCACTCTGGATAGCAAGATACTTCCACAGATGCTCACTAAACCTCGTCCTCATCTCAAAGACCTCTCCCATTGCGAGGTTTCTAACCATCTACCCTGTATTTGCTGCTCATTCTTCTATATACCTCTATCATATCTCCCCTCAGTCTACTGTGCTCCAAGGGAAATAAGCCCAGCCTACGCTGTCCCTCCTCAGAACCCAAACATTCAACTGAATCTTTTCTGCACTCTATCCTTCTTATAGCGTAGCCACCAGAACTGCACACAATACTCCATTTGTGGCCTAACCAAATGATTATAAAGTTGTATGTAAGCCATGTCTATTGTGAATGCCTGAATGACATTAAAACCATTCCCTGGGTGTCTCGGGCAGTCTTCAGAGTGTTGGGTCCTTTACACAAATTGCTCATACCTAATACCAGTTTACATGGACTGTACAGGCTCTGTGATTATTCCCTTTCTTGGTATGGATTCTGATCCAAATGAAGTGACCCACCATGGGGGGGTGGGGGGTTGGGGGGGGGGGGGGGGGGGGAGTTCTCATGGAAAGGTGAAGAGAACAAAATGGGATTAGTCATAAAAAGCTGGAGTAACTCAGGGGGTCAGACAGCATCATCCCTGGAGAAAAGGAATAGGTGATGTTTCAGGTCGAGTCTGTTCTTCAGACCCGAATCGTCACGTATTCCTTTGCTCCAGAGATGCTGTCTGATCCGCTGAGTTACTCCAGCTTTTCATGTCTATCTTCAGTTTAAACCAGCACCTGCAATTCCTTCCTACACCGTGGGATTAGTGTAGGATTAGTATGAATGGGTGCTTGAATGTCAGCATGAACTTGGTGGAACTTTCTCCATGCTGCATGACTCTATCTCTAAAGGTGTGTTCTAAAGGACCCACCATTAGGATGAGGAAGAATTTCTTTAGTCAGAGGGTGGTGAATCTATGTAATTCAGCTCACGATATCTGTACTGACCATGATGACAATCTAAATTGAAGAGGATTAAGAATATCTTGAGAAACAAACAATTGGCTTCCATTTCTATCTCCATGATTGAACAGCTAATTTGAGCACAGGCCCACCACTGATTTTCCAGCTTCCTTGGTTCCAGAGCCTTTCTGAATTATCCGTTTTGTCAGACCAACGGAAGTCATGGCTTTGCAGGGACCGAGATATAGGCCCACAAAGTTGGCTGCGGAAATCCGTGATGGGAACGGATCTGCCGGCTCCGACCATGCGGGAGTTCCAGAACCTAGGCCGCAGGCATCAAATTCGACCCGTCGATCGGCGCAGAGGTCACAATGAGATCACGATCGGCCGCCTCACCCAGCCTAGGCACCACATTTTCAGGGGGGGGAGGTATGTCCAGATTAAAAGGGATGGAGGGGGGGGGGGGGGGGGATGGAGGGGGGGGGGGGCCCACCTGTTGCCGAATTCAGTTGCCGACCACCGAATATTTAGAATTTGACCATTTAAGACAATAGACAATAGATGCAGGAGTAGGCCATTCGGCCCTTCGAGCCAGCACCACCATTCAATGGCTGATCATTCTCAATCAGTATCGCGTTCCTGCCTTCTCCCCATGCCCCCTGACTCCGCTATCCTTAAGAGCTCTATTTAGCTCTCTCTTGAATGCATTCAGAGAATTGGCCTCCACTGCCTTCTGAGGCAGTGAATTCCACAGATTCACAACTCTCTGACTGAAAACGTTTTTCCTCATCTCCGTTCTAAATGGCCTACCTCTTATTCTTAAACTGTGGCCCCTGGTTCTGGACTCTCCAAACATTGGGAACATGTTTCCTGCCTCTAACGTGTCCAACCCCTTAATAATCTTATATGTTTCGAAAAGATCCCCTCTCATCCTTCTAAATTCAAGTGTATACAAGCCTAGCCGCTCCAGTCTTTCAACATATGACAGTTCCGCCATTCCGGGAATTAACCTAGTAAACCTACGCTGCATGCCCTTTTAGGCAGGTACATGTTTATGCAGAGAATTGAGGGACATGGATTATGTGCAGGCAGAGGAGATTACTTTAAGATGGCATCATGTTCAGCATGGACATTGTGGCTGCAGGGTCTATTCCTACACTGTCCTGTTTCCCAAAAATAAATATCAAATGGATAAACTATTGTAACATGCCAAGATTAAGTTCTAAACAGCTTGTCATTCAACACAACTCAAGGGGAAATGAAATGAACTTCACAACTCTTCCTCTTCCTCTTCCCTGTACAAAGATTTGGCCTTGTTAAATTTATTATTCCAAAATAATTCAAAAAACTAGTGAAAAAACAGGAAATCTGTTAACTGCAAGAAGATGTTTGTTCCCTCATAATGGAAAAACCTGCACAAAAATGTTGACTTTCGTCATATTCAATTAAAAAGTATTTAGCTGGAAACACTGAGATGAGGAGTAAAGGAGACCACTGCTGATTTATAAATTGAACTCCCTACTTGAAATCATGGTTATAAATTCTTATTTACGGTTGAAATTAGTTTCATTTCACATCAGTCCACAAGCATAAACACTCACCCCCATCAATAAAAAAAAATCAACACAGACCCATTCCAAATGACCTTTCCTCTTCACTCCCTTTTTTCCCTTAAACAATGGGCTGCTGGAAATCACAGGACATTCACAGAAAGGGAATTTCTTCTTAAACTGCCCTGGGGTATGTCAAACACCATAACACAACTTCAATGAAGTCTTTGATGTCTGTGGTTATCACCTTCTCCCCTCTCCTCCTGCCCCCCTCCCCTTGCACACATGTGTACACGCGCACGCACACGCACACGCACACACACACACACCTCATGTCTGCACATCACTGTTACACTGCATTCTGCTGCAGTTTCTCCATCTCTTCCACTGAACCACAGACAGTGCTCTCATTTTACAAAACGCAGCTGAAAGGAAGAGAAAGTACTGCTGTATGCTAAACAGCCTGATTTCTTCCCCTTCCCTCCTTCTTTATGCAGCTTCATGTCCTGACCTTGCTTGTTCTATGCCCCATCCATCTTGGGCTGCTTAGCCATTTCAGTGGCTTCATACTGTGCAGATTAACACAATTCATCACTGCAATCATCCTCGATTCATCACCCTTTCCAATGAATGTTTTGACATCCAGTTAATTTTCTGCTGATGATTTATCAAATTATAATTACCATGCTCTGAAGGACTCATTTATTATGTTGATACATGATAATGATGCCAAAGTGGATTGAATTTTAAGTAAGTTCTTGCGATTATAACATATGCATTATTGTGAGTAATGTTTTACAATTTAGTTTTTTACAGCCATGAACTCTTGGGACTTTCTTAATGTTATAATAATCAATGCAAAACCTCAAATTGTTAATTCAATTTTTTCGTACAAATTGTTTGGCTAGGGAGCAGAGAGCATGAAAAAAAGTTCAATTAAATTCAAACCTACAATTTAAGAAGCTCAGTAATTAAAGAACACAGTAATTTAATCAGGGTTTCTGCAGTAACCCAAGTGAATGAGATCTGCTTGCACTAACTCAAGGCGTTTCAGAGGCTCCATGCCAGCATAAATATTTTCCGTGAAGGGACACAGACTAACAAAGCGTTTCTCATGCTTGGGGGAAAAATCAAAAGGGAAAAATACCTGGGAGACCGTCTTTCAGATGAAGCAGTGGCAGCAATTCATTCTGGGGCCAAATTAAGTTGACTAAATTATTGGGGAACCTATCAAGTGTGGCATAAGTACACACACAAGATTGAAGGAAGCAGATGCGTTAACAGAAACAAATCTAGTGCACTTCCTGCAAACCTCCCGAGCATAATTTCATATGAAACCAAAAAAAAAAAGGATAACATAAAAGACTTTCAAGTTAGTTATTTCTGCCCCCTTCTTCAACCCATGAGCATCTCCAATGTGGTGCCTTCAGTGCTTTTTCTTCTCCTTATAATAGCAAGTCTCACTGGTTGTCCCAAAAGTGAAAGATGTGTCTGGTAAGTGAGAGAGGTCAAACGTGAGCACAGCTATTTATTACATGTACTGCAACCAGATGGAAGCAACTCATCCATCAAGGGATCTGTCATCCCCAACAGGCAGCTTCACATGAAATCCCCCTTCTATTCTAATCCACACAAACTACACACTTCTCATTTTCACAGATTGCACCCGCTGTAATCCAACTGCTGTTTCCTTTTAATCATTTTACCCATCACTGCGTGCCAGTTTTTCACATTCCTTTTATCAATACCGGTCCTGTATCACTGGGAGATATTAAAATGTACCAGGGCAAGGAAGGGCGTTTCTGACACTTGCTCTCTCATTCATCAGCTCCTTATAGGCCCGTCGGTGACAATGAAAAGATTTCACAATACCATACAGCAGAATCTCATTCACCCACTCATCCATCATGTTATTGCAGCAGCAGTCCCAGTGACCTAATCTGTAATGCATCAGTGCTCAGTATAGGCTGCTTTAAAGCCACCCTTCATACTGTTATCCAACCAAAATAAATACTACACTCATCAAAACAAAGGAAAGCACTACATAGTTACCAGGTTGCCACAATGAAACCATCTCGGGCTGTCTGCTATCTGCCCCACGTATTGATCCAACTCAGTAGAAAGGAGTTTGGTTAAGTGCAACAAAACAAACTTTTCAAAAGTTGAGGCTATTTAGAGGTCAGAAGCTTGAACGTACATGACCCAACAATTTTTTTAAATACCCTGTAGCCTGGGAAAGCAGGTGCTCAGAGTGCAGGTAAATAGGTCATTAGGTCCCTCGATCTTTTACGGTCAACGATGAATAGTTTTAACACACTTTAAGATGTGTACCAAGATTGACCATCCTTGCGAGAAATTTCCAACCTGCCATTAGCCCGATGAAGTTTCTTTCTGCCATTTAGAAGCTACTAGAAGACCCATGGACCCGCTGGGTTCCCGTTGTGACGGCGGTTGGTGAAAAAAGAGACACACAATTTTAATATTATTGAGTGGTCAAACTTTAACTTGAAGAAAATTTGAGCATTTACCTCAGGAGTCATCGTTCAACGAAGCACGCGTTTAATGACAACGTGGAAGTATTAGATCAAAATGGCGATGTTTATTTTATGGGGTATGTGTCCAAAATACAGCCAAAACGGTACACGATAGCGCAACAATTTGAACGAAACTTGGTACTGCACACCGCAGGTGAATGGTGAGTAAGGTGCCCCAAAAATTGTTGCACTATCGTGTACCATTTTGGCTGTATTTCACATATACAAGATAAGTGTTTTAGTAATATATAGATAGATATCTCCAAAATATGTTGGGCACAATCAAACTTCGGCTTCCTCTGCTCCGAGGAATAAAGTGTTAGCCTGCTCAACCTCTCCCTTTGGCTCAGGCCCACAACTCCTAGCAACAACCTCATAAATCTTCTCTGCACTCTTCCTACCTGAACAACGTCCTTCCGAAAGCAGGATGACCAAAACTGAACACAATCTTCCAAATGAGGCCTCACCATGTCTTATACAACTGTAACATAACAAAGGGTCTTGACCTGAAACGTCACCCATTCCTTCTTTCCTGAGATGCTGCCTGACCCGCTGAGTTACTCCAGCATTTTGTGAACAAATGCCTTCGATTTGTACCAGCATCTGCAGTTATTTTCTTAAACAAACTTCAATACTCAATACCCTGATCGATGAAGGCCAAAGTACTGAAAGCCTTATTGTCCACCCCTTTCTACCTGCGACACAACTTTCAAGGAACTACTAGACCAAGTGGACCCGTTGGGTCCAAACCTCTCTTGCATTGGTGCAGCACCCTCTCCTCCCCCTCCCCTCTCCTCCCCCTCCCCTCTCCTCCCCCTCCCCTCTCCTCCCCCTCCCCTCTCCTCCCCTTCCTCCCTTCCCCTCGCCCCCCACTCCATCCCCCTCAATGCCCCTTATCCTCCCTCCCTAGGAGATAGATATAAACTTTAAAATGTGAATAACTTAAAAAATATAACTGATTTCAATGAAACTTCTTCCATTAGCACCAAAGGGACGACGGTGAGTAAGGTGGGCCTAAAATTGTTACGCTATTGTGTACCGTTTTGGCTGTAGTTCGACAACAAACAAACAAACAAGAGTTTTAGTAGTATATATATATATAGATGTACCTAAACTCCCAGATCTCTCTGTGCTACAATGCTCCCCAAGGCCCTGCCATTCACTGTGATGGTTTACAGTGCATAAACAGATATTTGTATCTGTCCACATACATACCTATTTTGCCCTATTATCTCTTGCTATATTTGTATTGATAATCTCACAATTATTTGAACAACGATATTTGTTGACTAAGAACCTGGAAAATGCCTACATGTTCTTGGGACCATAAATTGGTCAATGTTGAAATTACGTACGCTGAACATTATAAACAATTATTGTTGAAACACTGAGCTGCAATGTTATTGGTTTGTTATTGTCATGTGTACTGAGGTACAGTGGAAAAACTTGTGTTTGCGTGCTATCCAATTAAAGGCTTTTCACTGAACCTCGGTACATGCGAGGGGTAGATAATTGCGAGTTATTTCATAGCCATAATCCAATTCCACCATTTAGATGCCAATTCAGAAGCATTCATGTGCTTTTCGGAAGAACTACATCTTCACATGAAGTCTATGATTTAATTTCCACCTTGTTACCAGTCGCTAAGTATTATTAACGCCATACTTTGTGGTGCTGTTGCGTGTTACTGGCATGCTGCATACAAAACAGACACTTTAAAATATTTTTAAATTAATCTTTCAAACTATATGGAAATAATATTTATAAAATGTTTACTCTCCAAGTTACTTTACATAAATATGTATTTATAATCCAAACCCTGAATACACTTTAGCATTTTTCTAAGCAAATGCTTTCTTATTTATAAACTTCCCAAAAAAACTCAAGGTGATGAGCTCACATGAAAAAAAACCTTTATCTTTCACCGCAAACTAATTAGAGATGAGTGAATTGTAGTTAATGCTCTACTGTACCGAGTGTGAGTGCTTCCTGACCCTAACCACACTATTACTGATAGATATTCCCCAACTCCCTCGCCTGTGCTTTGTGTCCACTGCCTGTTTATTTCTGGCTGTCCTGATTACATCCTCGTTAATATTTTCTAATCTTAACACACACTAATCAGCCCTTCAATATTCAGTAAAGGTTAATGACACCTACACCTAAAGATGTTTTGTCTTTAAGTCTGTTTTCTATCAATGACATTAACAATAAGCACATTCACCGACAGGTTTATATTGAACATACCACAGCAATTAAATTAAGGAATTTGGGTAAAATTCTTACAGGACGGACAAGAGTATTTCTCAATTGCTGATAAAATGTAGATACAATGGAACTAAAGATTCTGGTTTACAAAAAAAGACAACTCAGTGGAACAGGCAGCATCTCTGAAGAACATGGGTAGGTGACCTTTAGGGTTGAGACCTTTCTTTGGACTGATTGTAGGAGGGGAGAAAGCTGGAAGAGAGGTGGAGGCAGAGGGGGTGGGAGAAATAAAGTCTGGCAGATGAGAGGTGGATAGAGGTGAGGGTTTTTTTGGGCCGAAGGGCCTGTTTCCACGCTGTATCTTTAAAGTCTTAAAGTCTAATGTCTAAACACCCCAAAAGCTTGACACTGTGCAGGACACGACAATCTTCTTGATACACACCACATCCACATCCATTCACTCACCTCATCACTGACTCACTGCGGTTGTAGTCTGTACCATCTGCAGCTTGCACTGCAAAGGCTCACCAAGTCCGATAGACAACCCCATGACCTTTACCATTTAAAAGGACAAGAGCAACAATAGCACAAGGTCACCATCACCTGGACGTTGCCCTCCAAGCCGCACACCATCGTGACTTGGAAATGTGTTGCTGTTCCTTCACCACTGCTGGGTCAATATCCGAAAACTCCATCCCGAAAAACATTATGGGTACCCCCCACATCTCATGGTTCACAGGACTCGTGGCGGCAGCTCCACACCACCTTCTGAAGGACAACTCAGGACCGGCAATTACATGCTGGTTCAGCCTGCGAACCCCACATTCCCTTGAAATAATAAAGAAGGCCCTCCCACACACCTTTTAGAATCAGAATATAAAATAACATTGACAAATGCCCTGGATGAATCTAGCTGCTTTCCAACTTGTAATATATAATTTGCAACAAAACAACATATTGGCACAGATAACTCAAGAAAATAAGGGATGTTCACCTGGATTGCACATCTGTGGGTTTAATGTTCCTTGGGGGGAAAAAACTCCATAACTTTAGAGAGCAAGGTACTGCAAATCCTTGCAATCAGTGTGAAGAAGGGTCCCGACCTGAGACATCACATCCATGTTCTCCAGGGATGCTGCTTGACTCGTTCAGTTACTCCAGCTTATTTGTGTCTTTGTTCTATCCTGTATATTCTCTCTGGGCAATGACAAGATGATCTTTTCCAGGTGCGTGGGACAAAATTTGTGATGTCTAAATGTAGCTTTCTCACCGATTTAAGATGACATTTCTCTGGAAGACCTCCACTGACGTCTAAGGAGTAGAACCAGTGCTAATATCTATTCCAAAATATTACACTGAGAAATCCACAAATCATTTAAGGCGAGCATTATCAATCACAGTGATCGCTGCTTCTGTTTCTGAGGAAGCTTCAAGTGTTTCACCACATTTTCAATGGGGTAATTTTGAAATCGCAGATGCTGGTTGAAACTGAAGAGAGACACAAAATGCTGGAGTATCTCAGCGGGACAGGCAGCATCTCTGGAGAGAAGGAATGGGTGACAATTCGAGTCAAGACCCCTCTCTCAGTCTGCTAATTATAGTTATGGGTTCTAAGCATTTATTGCCCTTGAGATCGTGATGGTTCTCCAATTCGCCTTGGTGGTAATGGTTGTGAATTTAGAAGGTTCTCAAGACGCCCAGGCATTAAACACAGTGTATTTTACACATGGTACAAACTGTGTAATGATCATGCAGAGAATTTATGTTTCAGGTAATAGGGAAAATACACTGTTCGAGTAATAGGGAAATGAACCACTGCAGATGCTGGTTTACAGTCTGACGAGGTTTAGTTTAGACTTTTTAATTTAGAGATATAGTGCGCAAACAGGCCCTCCAGCCCACTGGGTCCACGTCGACCATCTCCACACACACTAGGGATAATTTTATATTTATACCAAGCCAATTAACCTACATACCCGCACGTCTTTGGAGTGTGGGAGGAAAACGAGGATCTCGGAGAAAACCCACGCAGGTCATGGGGAGAACGTACAAACTCCGTACAGATAAAGCACTCTTAGTCAGGATTAAACCCGGTAAGGCAGTAGCTCTACCACTACGTCACCATGCCACCCATGTTGGCCCAACCAGACATATCCATGTACACCAGATATGCTGCCTGACCTGCTGAGTTACAGTACTTCAGCATTTTGGGTCTTGTATCTTTCAACAAACTTTCTCACATCCAGCACTTTTCCCCAATTCATTTCTCACTCCTGCTCTTTCACCATACTTGGGAGCCAACTTTTTTCATGGTGATATACAGGTACCAGCCACAATAACATTTTTACATAATTTTCAATTGTAATTATATGTGGTCTAAAATTCACAGGAAATTCAAAAAAATCATAACATCCATTGGCTGAAGTATTTTCTTCTTCGAAAAATTGAAAGTTAACTGAGAATATTAAGAAAATTAACTTTTCGAAAATAAATGGTAATTTTATCAGCAGATTTTGATTAATCCAGATAATTGCAGTAAAGATTTACTTAAATACGCATGCACCATTCTTTTACTTTTTCAAGTTGTTTCCACTTAAAAGAAGGAATGCTTAACTCAGATCTTCTGAGGAATGCAAAATGGTTTATTAATTGTAGGATTTATTTAAGAGCCTTATAAACAATTTCTCTCTAAATTTTATTACACAGCTGTGTGCAAAAACAGCAATCAGAAAGCACAGATTTTATTTTGCAGTTACTGCATATTTTAAATGAATTTCAATATCAGCAAACATTTGAAAACAATGAATAAAAATAAGCTAAAAGCTGCTGTCTGCACTGAATTTTAAAGGATTGGTGATAATGATTCACAAAATTGATTATGCAATAAACATATCATTAGCTTGGAGGTTTTATCTACTGCCGACACAGCTTATAGATGAGTTTCAATAGTCGAAGCTGCTAAAAATGTATTCATAAGAACACTTTCACACACACCTACAAAATCAGCTCAACAACACACTTTCACTGAGAAAATCATACCATCATACCACCAGTAATGAGACAAGCTGAACTACATTCATTCAAGACCAGTGGTTTGGTTGCACAAAGTGGTACATTTATTTTGTGGAAATGGGAATGATGCTGGTATTATCTATATTCTATTAGCCTTCTGGCACAGAGCTGCCCAGATTTCAGTCAGGTTAAAGGTGGCATAAATTTACAAAGGTTACAACATTCAAGACAACCTGTAAACTCAGTTAGATAAATCTTGTTCATCTTTAATTAGATGAACCTTTCAGTTAATCCATCGTGGTGTTACTGTTGACAACGATAAAATCTTTATTTCCATCTATTCTGCTTCCCAAATGAGATATCTTTGGCACATAAACTGGAAGATTAAAGAAAGGGAGAATATATTACATTTTTCTCCAAGTCTGTTTAAGCGAATTGTGATTTCAGCAAAATGAGAGTTGTGAGTGCAGGAAACGGAGCAGTTCTGTTTATATGGGGTAGACACAAAATGCTGGAGCAACTCAGCAGAACAGGCAGCATCTCTGGAGAGAAGGAATGGGTGACGTCTCGGGTCGAGACCCCTCTTCAGACTAGTCTCCCCTCCCTCGACCCAACGGCCCCGAGCCCCGATCTTTAGGGTTAGGTTAACTATTGTCATCTTGCTGAATTTCAAAACATATTGGGAAAGAGATACAATCACCCTTTAGATTGTAAGTGATTGGATGGAATAAGTTAATTTGCATTTCTTTTTGAAGAAATTCGACATACTAGGTAATTCGTCATATAACAGTCAACGTGGATTTGATCATTGAGGATCCTGGTTCAACAATCCCCACACTGTTTTAGTTAACAATGGGCATCACAAGATTGAAAGATGCCCTGCAACATTTGGGCCTGGAGTTTCCTAAAGAGCTTGACTAAATTCTGAAATTACTATCGCTAAGCTCAATCGTGATGAAATTTCAAGATAAATCTTGAGAAACTAAACCACCTTAAAGGAAGAATCCATGGCTTCACAACTTGAATTGAGAAACTCAACACACATTGTCGTATTGCTGCAGGTTCCAAATTACAGTTTCTCAAAGGCACCCGAGGGTCATTTTTTGCTGACTTTGTTCAGAGTTACCACAGAAACAATTGGACAATTGTTAACAGATCAGCACTGAAATTTGGCTGTGCAGGACTATGTTCTTTAATGCTTAAACATCCAATATGATGGGTACGATCCACCAGCTTGATCAGAGGATTAAAAAAAAAAAAAAAATCTTTTGTATTAATATCCTGATTACTTTTTAGCATTGTGTGTTTTTAACTATTAATACTTTTTAGTATTAATCCTAAAAGTTGCATGTTCCTGACTATCAGAGCAGTGTAAAACTTGATAAATAGCCCCACAGGATTTGACAGAAGGAGATTCCTCACCCGGCCTCCAGTCAAATGGCCCCAGGACATTCTGGGCCAGGGACTAAGCAGTCAGACCAGCCAGGGCCAGTTCATGGCTGAGGGTTTGTGATGAAGCACCTCACCCAGCTAGATTGATCCTCTGCGTCCAGCCTGGGTGAATGAGAATGGACAAGGACTGAGGCGAGTATTGCGTTGGATCCAACACGATTTGGACCATCGCGCTGGAAGTGCAATGTGCATGCAAGTCGTTGTTTTTATTGGAGGGCCTTACAACAAACCAAATGACCAAATATAAGGGCTAACAAAGTCACAGTACAACAGTCATGGAGATCTAGCGCATGGAAATAGGTCCTCCAGCCTACTGAATCTATGCCAACCATCAACCATGCACATTACAGTTTATAGTGGTCTTTTAGCCTCCTGACCCATTCAGCCAAATTATCTTTGGGATATGGGAGGAAATCAGAGCATCCAGCCAAAACATGCATGGTCACAGAGAGAACATGCAAACTCCACACAGGGAACACCCAAAGTCAGGATTGAACCGGCATCTCTGGAGTTATGGGACAACAACCCTAAATACTGCATCAGTGTGTCACTGCCATGTGGTGAATCAGTCCTTCTGATTCCTGGGGTCTGAAGAAGGGTCTCGACCCGAAATGTCACCCATTCCTTCTCTCCAGAGATGCTGCCTGTCCCGCTGAGTTACTCCAGCATTTTGTGTCTACCTTCTGATTCCTGACATTGATGCCAGACGACTAGGGTTAAATAATTGCAGCAATGTTTCCAAGTTGCAAAAACCTGCAGAATTACTTCTTTACCCATGACTTCCATGGGCTCCCCTCATAATAGATGCAAGAAATTACTATGCCAATGAATTTTGGCAATTGGATAGATGCATATAATTATGAAGTTGCTTTCAAATTTCACAGAATTATGATTCGAGGAACAGTCAAAACAGTCATATCCTGCTCATTCATCACAAATGGAACAGCGAAAACAAATGCATAGAGGAAACCTTTGCGACATCATTAGCTTATTAAAAACAGGGAAGAGATTATTATTCTATCTGAGCCTTGCAACAGAACTAGTGGTCTGGCACTGGTCCAGGCTGACCTAATATTTTTTATTGATAATGATATATACTTATTGTCATAGCCCACTTGATGTCATCAATCTGCCTTGCAAATTGAATATCAGATCCACTTCAATGGCAATTTTACGCTATATAATATCTAATTGTAGGTCAGTCACAACACACAGGCTCAATCATAGAGGCTTGCAGTGTTCAGAGGTAAATGTATTGTCATGTCAGTCTAGGTCTCTACCTTTCCAAGATCCAGACGTTGAGTTAAAAAATAGACAAAAGACATGTATGGATGCTTTGACTGATACACCTGAAATAGTTTGGGCATATCACCAACGAGGGGCTTAAAAAAAAAAGTATACCACAGATTTAGTACGAAGGAAATTGATCGGAAACAAAATACACAAAACTCAAACTCAAATTCATAGCGCATTTTCCTTTCAAAGTACTCCAAGCTTATCTGGGTTTAATAATTCACCAACAATTCAGTATTTCTTCATATCGCGAGAGTGTGCTGGCATACTGTATAACCACATGGTATGCCAGCTGCTCAGAAAAGGACAGGAAGGCCCTTCAGAGGGTCATCACGACGGCCCAGAAAATCATCGGCTGCTCACTGCCCTCCCTGGAGCACCTGTTCAGCCTACGCTGCCTCAGTAGAGCAGGCAAAATAATAAAAGATCCATCCCACCCCGGCCACCGTCTGTTTGTTCATCTGCCCTCTGGTCGACGTTTTAGGTCGATAAAATCCCGAACAAACAGACTTAAGAACAGTTTTTACCCCAGGGCCATACGAGAACTGAACACTACCTTTGCACTAGGCAACACTAAAAAATCTTTGTACTTAACATAATTGTATTTAATTGTATTTATGTATTTATTTGTTTTTGCATTTATTGCATATATGTTTGTACGCACCGTCAGGATTGGCTATTTTTTAATTTCGTTGTACTCGTTGCAATGACAATAAATGAATATTATTATTATTATTATTATTATTAAGTGGATACAGCATATTTCTAAAAAACATTAGAATAAAAAGGCATTGAAAATATTTCTATTGGTAAATTAAGGTTTATAAAAAGACTAGCCATAATAATTGAAAGAATTTGAAAAT
This sequence comes from Rhinoraja longicauda, assembly GCF_053455715.1. NCBI lineage: Eukaryota > Metazoa > Chordata > Chondrichthyes > Rajiformes > Arhynchobatidae > Rhinoraja > Rhinoraja longicauda. The sequence continues at coordinate 17,449,193 of NC_135987.1, read as the reverse complement.
ATCTCTGATACGGCAAATTAATGAATTGCCCTAATAGCTCTGATTAAAGGATAATGAATGAATGAATGAATGAATGAATGAATGAATGAATGAATGAATGAATGAATGAATGAATGACCACCCATTCCTACTCTCCTATTTTTCCCATTGCAATTGATGGGAATTGCTCTCACATTTGAAATCCTTACTTGTAGTGAAAAGTGCCAAGGATAACTGAGTGTATCTCTGAGCGTTCCCTTGTTGGCATGGATTACGTGCATCCTGTGTCACGTGACCTTCTGTGACTTCATGGAGTAATGGTGTTGAGAGCAGCAGTTTTCTCAAGACTTCATTGTAAGACCAGAACCATTGTATCTGCAGTTGGGTTCAAGCGTACACAGAACCTGGCTGATGACCTTGTATCTGCCATGTGGCAGGATGATGGCACCAGGGTAACACAGAGTAAGGGGAAAGCTACTGGGACCCACCATGGGATCCAGCTATGCCGCACAATTACTTATTTCCCACCACCCCATCATTGAATGTAAAGACTGAAGGACTGAAGAGGGGCGGCCACAGTAGTGCAGCGATAGAGTTGTTGCCTTACAGTGCTTGCAGCACCGGGGACCGGGTTCGATCCTGACTACAGGTGCTGTCTGTATGGAGTTTGTACGTTCTTCCTGTGACTGCATGGGTTTTCTTCGAGATCTTTGGTGTCGTCCCACACTCAAAGACGTACAGCTATGTTGGTTAATTGGCTTGGAGTATGTGTAAATTGTCCCTAGTGTGTGCAGGATAGTGTTAATGTGCAGGGATCACTGGTCGGTGTGGACTCGGTGGGCCGAAAGGCCTGTTTCCACACTGTATCTCTAAACTAAACTAAACTGAAATGTGGGAGGAAACCATATCACCCGGACAAAAAAAAACATGATCATAAGTAGAACATGGAAACTCCATACAGGCAGCACCCAGAGTCAGGATCGAACCCGAGTTTCTAGTGCTCTTTCTATCCTGTATCTCTAAACTATCTCTAAAGTAAACTAAAGGGCCTGTCCCACTTTGGCGATTTTTTAGGCGACTGCCGGCGACTATCAAAGTCGTAGCAGATCGCCAAACTTTTCTTTTACCCTCCGACAATGACCACGACAATGCCGAGTCAGGTCGAGATTACACCGTCTTCGGAAACATCGTGAAAATTCCCACGCTGTCAATGCTTCTCCGGCGTCCTAATTTTCGCTGAAATCACTGACAAGTCGGTAAGTACTTGAGAGTTTTGAAATATAACATCTTGCCCGGGTTACTTGCAAACCAAGCTTCACGGTAACAAGGCATAAACTGGATTGACTTCCAGCTTACTAATAGCAGTATTAAGAAATTTAATTTTAAAAGTGGTTAAATGGATTTTTGTGTGGAGTGTGGGCATTCTTTGAAAATGTATGGGAGATGCATATCTGGTTTCTGGGTTGCATATCTGGGTTGAGAGCCCACTTTAAATGTAATCGCTGATGGCCATAAACATTGTGAAAATTGCCACGCTTACCTGACCGTCAAACTGTCGCCTCCAATCTACCTGTCAAATGTCCTAACGATAAATAAATTGGTTAAACACGTATTTTATGGTATCTTCAAATGACTTTACTTATTTTAATATTATGTGCTTCTAAATGCATCTAAGAGAACCTAGCAAACCTGGGGATAGCATGCGACAGCGCCCGCAATAAGCAACGATACCTGGCGACAAGCCAGCTGTCGCCGAGAAATTTCACTCTGGTTGATTTCTCAGCGAAGCGCTGAGATCCACTACGATTCTTGGAAGACTCCTCACGATCATGCCCGCGACACATCGGCGAACTGTCGGCAACAGCCTAGTCACCGGCAGTCGCCTTAAAATCGCCAAAGTGGGACAGGCCCTTAAACTTCTGACTATTTATCTCAGACGTGAAACATCATCTCTCTCTCTCTCTCCACAGATGCTGCCTTACCTGCTGAGTGTTTCCAGTGTTTTCTGGGTTTTGTTTCAGAGTTCTATTATCTGCAGTTTTTTGATTTTCTTTTCCTAATGAGTCGACAATCTTCATCTGTCAGCTACAATCATCCTTCACAGCCAAACAGGTGCTTTCAATCAAACTTTTAGCAGGCAAAGCTTGCCAACAGAAATGAGCAGTTCCACTGCTTGAGGTCTCGGGAAGATTGATTAACAAAGCATCTACTGGGTGGTCACACAATTGAGGGTGTCTGGGCCTAAGGGGAGAAGGCAATAGAATGGGGTTGAGAGGGAAAGATAGATCAGCCATGATTGAATGGCAGAGTAGACTCGATGGGCTAAATAGCCTAATTCTGCTCCTTTCACTTGTGAACTCAAGAACAAAGGAATCCAGTCCAAATGGTAGCATTTCCAGTGGACACTTATTCATCACACTAGATGCCCAGAGTGAAATGTTTTCTGAGCCTTGGCATAGATGATGGAAAACATCAAGTACCATCGTGAAACTCGGACTGAAGCAACAAACTCGGATTGCTGTACAAGGAACAACATCTGAGTTACGATTAATTACCTGACTAATTATATCGCCGTTTTTTCATTGCTACATTTTTTAGATCTATTTTTTAAATCAGCATCCTTCTACAGAATAATGGACTGTTCCAATGTAAACATTAGCTTAAAACTTTAATTCTCCTCTCTCCACAGATGCTGCCTGACCTGCTCAGAATTTACAACCTCCTCATGATTTGATTTTGTGCAATGATCACAAAGATACCAAATCTGCAAGTACCAAACATTTCCAGTTCATAAAATTGGTAACACATCAGGTCACCTTCTCATAGCTAATAATGATCTATTCTACATTTTCCTTGATCTGCATCTCTTTTGATCACTTACACTTCCTTATATCTCTGTAATTCCCTCTCCCCTGACGCTCAGTCTGAAGAAGGGTTTCGACCCGAAACGTCACCCATTCCTTCTATCCGGAGATGCTGCCCGTTCCGCTAAGTTACTCCAGCATTTTGTGTCTATTTCCACACAAAATCACAGGATAGTTTCAGATATGAAGAATATTTGATATATCATAGTGTTTTTAAAAAGAAACTGAGAGTCTTCAGAATAACAGATGCCAAAATATTGCCATGGTCTTTGTTTTCACAATTCTACTTCATGTGTTAATCATTCCTCAAATAAAATGACTCTCAGATAGCTATCCTGTTTCTTTTTATTAGATCCACATGGGCGGCACGGTAGCGCAGCGGTAGAGTTGCTGCTTTACAGCGAATGCAGCGCCGGAGACTCAGGTTCGATCCTGACTACGGGTGCTACACTGTAAGGAGTTTGTATGTTCTCCCCGTGACCTGCGTGGGTTTTCTCCGAGATCTTCGGTTTCCTCCCACACTCCAAAGACGTACAGGTATGTAGGTTGATTGGCTGGGTAAAATGTGAAAATTGTCCCTAGTGGGTGTAGGATAGTGTTAATGTGCGGGGATCACTGGGCGGCATGGACTTGGAGGGCCGAAAAAGGCCTGTTTCCGGCTGTATATATATATTATATGATATGATATGATAATTTCAATTAGATTGTTCAGAATTTAGATTCTCTACTCCAATTAATATTTATAAGATCCAGTCAATATCGATCCTTTTGAACACTTGGGCTCCAAGTGTTTTTAGTACTTCTTCATTTGTGGTGCAGCGGTAGAGTTGCTGCCTTTGTCGTGGCTATCCCTCGAGGTTGAGAATGATGGTCTACATTACGTTGTTTTTATGAGTCCAATCCTGGCTTTGAAAGTTCTTCGGCATTCAGGGCAGGTAATTCCAGATGTCAGATCGGGCTTTGGTTGTTACTTCCTCTCTTTCCGTTTACTTCTCTTTTCTAATTCTGTGCATCTGTTGGCTTCAAAGGTCGCTGTTCCTCTTTGGATGATGGTTCGTTGTTCCTCTTTGGATGATGGGCGGCACAGTGGCGCAGCGGTAGAGTTGCTGCCTTACAGCGAATGCAGCGCCGGAGACTCAGGTTCGATCCTGACTAGGGCGCCGTCTGTACGGAGTTCGTACGTTCTCTCCGTGACCTGCTTGGGTTTTCTCCGAGATCTTCGGTTTCCTCCCACACTCCAAAGACGTACAGGCATGTAGGTTAATTGACTGGGTAAATGTAAAAATTGTCCCTAGTGGGTATGGGATAGTGTTAATGTGCGGGGATCGCTGGTCGGCGTGGACCCAGTGGGCCGAAGGGCCTGTTTCCGCGCTGTATCTCTAAATCTAAAAAATCTAAATCTAGAGTTTCCTGTTCTTGGCATTGGTTTCCCAGTTGTCGATGTCGATTTCACATTTCCTCATGCTGGCTTTTTAAGGCATCTTTGAATCTCTTCTTTTGACCACCTCTTTTACGTTTCCCTTCTTTAAGCTGGGAGTAGATTGTTTGACAATAGACAATAGACAATAGACAATAGATGCAGGAGTAGGCCATTCAGCCCTTCGAGCCAGCACCGCCATTCAATGCGATCATGGCTGATCACTCTCAATCAGTACCCCGTTCCTGCCTTCTCCCCATACCCCCTCACTCCGCTATCCTTAAGAGCTCTATCCAGCTCTCTCTTGAAAGCATCCAACGAACTGGCCTCCACTGCCTTCTGAGGCAGAGAATTCCACACCTTCACCACTCTCTGACTGAAAAAGTTCTTCCTCATCTCCGTTCTAAATGGCCTACCCCTTATTCTTAAACTGTGGCCCCTTGTTCTGGACTCCCCCAACATTGGGAACATGTTTCCTGCCTCTAATGTGTCCAATCCCCTAATTATCTTATACGTTTCAATAAGATCCCCCCTCATCCTTCTAAATTCCAGTGTATACAAGCCTAATTGCTCCAACCTTTCAACATACGACAGTCCCGCCATTCCGGGAATCAACCTAGTGAACCTACGCTGCACGCTGTTGAAAGGGAAGTTTGCTTTGATGTTCTTCCATCCGAACAATATGACGGCTCCATCTTAGTTGCCTTACAGCACCAGAGATCCGGGTTCGATCCTGACTATGGGTACTGTCTGGAATTTGTACGTTTTCCCCGTGACCTGCATGGGTTTTCTCCAGGAGCTCCGGTTTCCTCCCACTCTCCAAAGACGAACAGCTTTGTAGGCTAATTAGCTCCAATAAATTTGTACATTGTCCTTAGTGTTGGTCGGATAGTGTTAGCGTGTGGGGATCGCTAGTCGCCACAGACTCGGTGGGCCAAAGGGCCTGATTCCACACTGTATCTCTAAACTAAACTAAATCAGAATGAACACTGCATTGGTGTCCACTCTAGGCTTCCTGTGTCAGGAGGTGACTGCTGAAAATGCATTCTGTGCCTGGAGTGACATAAAATGTTGAAAGGGAAGTTTCTTTAACAGGGTGACCCTGTTTCTGCTCAGAAGGGATAAAGTAACTCTGCATCCTCACTGAAACATTCACCACATAACAAGAACATAACGGCAACAATAATCTAGAAGTACAAAATTTGGTTATAATTTTCTGACATTTCTGCATTTAGAAAGATTAGAACTCACTATCTAGGGAACCTGCAGACTTTATAGTAAAGAGAAGTCAACTTTTATTTGGCCCATTCTACAGATGTGTCATCACAAGACAATTTCAATTCAATATTATCAGTATTTCTCAGTTCCCTTCTGTAAAAAGACTATTTCCCTTTGTTTCCATTGAAACGTAAAAATATTCAAGTCTCGAATGAGTTGGAGGCAAAGACCAGCAAATTCAAAAGTACATTTTTGAAGAGAAGCAGAAGGGAGCAAACATAATGAAAATATTGGGAACCTCCTTCAGAACTAAAAGGGTTAAGCCCCTGTCCCACTTAGGCAATTTTTTAGGCGACTACAGGCGACTAGGCTGTCACCACACGGTCGCTGGGGTGTCGCATGTATGGTCGTTATATAGTCTCCAAAGAGTCGTAGCGTTTTTCGCCGCTGGATTTTGAAATGTTCAAACATTTTCGGCAACTGTTGATTTGATGCCAATAATCGTAGCTTGACGTCTCCTGACGGGGGCGCTGTCGTAGGTTGTCGCCAAGTGACGTAGGTTGTCGCCGGTGGTGACTTCGGTGAATTCCATTGGCGACAACCTGCGTCAACCGGGGACAGGTACCGGCGTCAAAACCAGAGGCCAAAATGACGTGAATTGCAGGGTCGTAGCATGTCGCGGTAGACATTGGTTGACTTCAGTTGTCGTAGGTTGCTGCCTGTGTGGTCGTAGGTTATCATAGGTGCGGTCGTAGGTGCGGTCGTAGGTGGACGTCCTAAGTCGTGACGACTGGATCGCCGGTTGTCGGTAGCTTGCCGTAGCTTGACGTGAACTAGGTTGTTGTAGCTTGTCGTAGACATTGTCGTAGGGGGGGTCCAGTCGCCGTTTTTTCGGCCACCTGCTACGACTATGACAGTCGCCGGCTGTCGCCTAAAAAAACGCATAAGTGGGGCAAGCCCCTAAATAGGCTCTCACAGACAGGCAGCCACAGTGGCGCAGCAGTAGAGTTGCTGCCTTACAACGCCAGAGACCCGGGTTCAATTCTGACTCTGGGTGCTGTCTGTATGGAGTTTGTACATTCTTCCAATGACCACGAGTTTTCTCTGGGTGGTCTGGTTACTTCCCACATTCCAAAGACGTGCAGGTTCGTAGGTTAATTGGCTTCTGTAAATTTGTCCCTAGTGTTTAGGATAGAACTTGTGTATGGGTGATTGCTGGTCAGTGAGGACTCGCTGGGCAGAAGGGCCTGTTTCCACACTGCATCACTGAAACTAAAAGGGCATTCCATTTCTCAAAACCTTAGGTGGTCTCTGATGATCAAATTAATGGGTTGAACATAAACCAAAATTGATCATGGAAGTAAGTGATTTTCCAATTCAGCCACAATAATGACTTGGATATAATCATCCGTGAACAAATGTATATTCTTTCTTATTTCAGTATGTTCTCCTCACCCATGCAAACGGTCTATTTAAATTATATTTTCCTACAACAATTTTCTTGTAATTTCAACTGAAAGCAGGCATAATAAAGTAGGGGATGAATCTTTATCTTTGCCTTAGGATGACTTGTCCACTCCTGAACTGTTGGTTCTCAGGTGACTGAAGAATACAATGTGGGACCCATAGCTTCTGCTGTAGATGTGGCAATTGGTGGTTGACGGGCGGGGAGATGGAATGTTTTGGGCTCTTATTATATTTGCTTGGCCTCTGGATGCTCCCAATGGGACTGGAAGTATTCAGAGTTTTGTAGGAAGGACCCGCAGATGCTGGTTTAAACCGAAGACAGACACAAAAACCTGGAGTAACTCAGCGGGACAGGCAGCATCTCTGAAGAAAAGGAATGGGTGGAGTAACTCAGCGGGTCAGAAAGCATCTCTGAGTAAATCAGCGGGTCAGATGGCATTTCTGAAGTAACTGAATGGGTCAGACAGCATCTCAGGATTCTGCAAGATGATTTGCAGGAATATTTGTCAAACACGGGTAAGTGGGATAAGGATGGATGGGAATCTTGGTCTACATGAAGTTGGGCCGAAAGGCTTGGTGCTCCACTGTACAGTATGACTTTCTAACTGCACATGTTTTGGGCAACATCTTCAGATTTCCCTTCCCTATCCAATTTCCAAAACAAAAGTAAAAGAAAAATAATACAACTCGTCTTTACATTTGATTTTTACGAGCTATTATTAGAAATATCAATAACTGAACATTGATATTTTATGTGGCTATCATCTCTAAAGTTTGTTTTGGGTACTGCAAACACAAGGATGGAAATTAAAACAAAGTACATTCGCAACCCCAATAACTTAACACAACCGCAAGGCTCCTCAAAAGGCAAAACTCCCTTCATTAAATGATTAAAATCTTGGCAAATGTGATAAAACAAAGTAATTAAAAGCCAAAATCGCTAGAAATAGGTCTAGTACAGATCCGTGCAGTGGTTAGCATGGATACGGTGGGCCGAAAGGCCTTTTTCTGTGCTGTACAGCGACATGTTTACAATGAGCAGTGAGGGACACACTTGTAGACCTGTGGAATTCAAAAGGGAACTGGGCAGGTCATTTGTGGGGGGGGGGGGGGGGGGGAGGGGAAGGAGGTGGGGACGTTAATATAAGCCTCCCACTTTAGATATTTCTAATTCCAACAAGTTTGTAGTTTGCATCTGGCAGCATCCAAATCGGAAATGTTGTTACTATGAGCAAAAATGGTAAACTATTGCCTTCAGTATCCCACTGGGTTCACTTAGAAGCATAATAAAAAAACATAAAGCATATTTTTATCATAATTACAGTGTTAATAAATCAGCAGCTATTGGTTTCAGATGCATCTATCAAAGTGAAAAATTAAAACAGAAGAGAACCTCTTTAGGGGAGTTTTCTTTGAAACATAATTTACATTATTACTTTGAGAATAGCTGAACTTGCAAATAGCACACTGCATAATAAATACCCAAGTTGTGCATTATGTTATAAATTGTACCACACTTAAGATTATTAAGCCTTTTCTTGGGGAAAAAAAATGATTTGTTGGAAAAAAGATATTTAAAGTGGATAAAAGGTGGTTGCTATGAGATCTCAGAGAGCACTTTGAGAGATGAAAGGTGACAATCAAGACATTTTGCAGTGTGGAAAAAAAAGCTGTGGCAGGATATAAGGATGCAAAAGGCAAGACTCAAAATGAAAGAAACAAGCAGATATCGAGTCTTGATGTTCCAAAATGATTAATAAAGCCAGATACCATCAACAATATGTATCAATGCAAAGAATGGCCTGAAGAAGAATCCCAACCCAAAACATTGCCTCTCCGTTCCCTCCACAGATGTTGCCTGACCTGTCACAAAAAGCTGGAGTAACTCAGCGGGTCAGAAAGCATCTCTGGAGAAAAGGAATAGGTGACGTTTTGGGTTGAGGCCCTTCTTCAAAATGAGGGTCGGGGGAAAGGGAAATGAGAGATAGACGGTGAGAAAGAACAAATGAATGAAAGATAGTCAAAAAAGTAATGATGATAAAGGAAACAGGCCATTGTTAGCTGTTTGTTAGGTGAAGATGAGTTACAGATGATGAGACTCAATAAGATGACTTTGAAGCTAGTATGACTTAGGTGGGGGAGGGATGGAGAGAGAGGGGATGCAAGGGTTACAAAGTTAAAGAAGTCAATATTTATTCTGTGCAGCACCCCCTCAATTCTGGTCTGCACTGACAGCCTAATATTTCAATGTTCATATCCTTGGTCATAAGGTCATAAGTGATAGGAGTAGAATTAGGCCATTTGGCCCATCAAGTCTACTCCCCCATTGAATCATGGCTGATCTATCTCTCCTTACTAACCCCATTATCCTGCCTTCTTCCCATAACCTCTGACGCCTGTACTAAACAAGCTTCTCAGATTTGCCAATAGTTGAGTCTCCAAGAAAGTAAGGGAGTTAAGAGTTAAATCTTAGCAAGAATGAGGCATTGCATTTTGGGAGATCAAATGTAAGGAGAAAATATACCGTTAATGGCATGACCCTCACTAGCATTGATGTACTGAGGGATCGTGTGGTCCAAGTCCATAACTGCCTGCCCACCTTTAATGAAGGTGATGCTGATGTGAGCCAATGCTGTGAACAGAATGTACAGTCCAAACATAATATGGCACAATGCCTTTAAGATCATTTTTAATATAAGAACCTGCTACTTTTTTTTGCATCAATATCTACATCTATGTTATTATCCCCTCAGGAAAAGATTTCTTTCTGTCCAGCAAAAATAACATTTAAATTCTTGATCTTGAACATGAAACAAAATTACTTGATCCAGCAGTTTTGTAGCTGTTCACTTCAGCTGCCTCAACATCATTAGCTTCTTGATCCAGACCTACATTAATAACCATTAATAAATGGCAACATTAATAAATCTAGAGGTAGACACAAAATGCTGGAGTAACTAAGCGGGTCAGGCAGCATCTTGGGAGAGGAGGAATGGGTGACGTTTTGGGTCAAGACCCTTCTTCAGACTGAGGAAGGGTCTCGACCCGAAACGACACCCATTCCTTCTCTCCCGATATGCTGCCTGACCCGCTGAGTTCCTCCAGCATTTTGTGTCTACCTTCGATTTAAACCAGCATCTGCAGTTTTTTATCCTATAAATAAATCTGGGATCTTAAGTAAAACACCAAGTGGTAGAATAACTCAGCGAGTCAGGCAGCATCTGTGGAAGGAACAGATAGGCAATATTTTGGGTTGGGACCCTTCTTCAGACTCACAATAATGATTTCAGTTAAGGGGAATCAGGGCAACAAAATAAGGAGAAAGCAATAAAAAAATTATGTTGATAAAGTGCAATGTGGTAGGATTGAAAAAGGGAAACACCAGTAAAATTCTATTGGACAAATAGCAATTTCTATGTTGCAAAATTTTATACAGAATGTCCATCTAGTGGAAGAAAGAGGTTAAATGTTTAAATCTGCCCTGTTACAAAATTTGCTGTAAAATTGTTGGTGCTTTATCTGAGGAAGGAAATATTTGATGAGACGCTGATGCTTCAACATGAGGTAATGTGGATTTTCCATTTTTCCTCTGTGCACTATTCTCAAAATGTAAACTATTTATTTCATCCACACACTATCTTCCCTCACATTCATTTCTGGCAGCATTCACGAAGAAATACAGACAGGGAATGTCTCCAAGGCATGTCTTCTTTCATCCTGTGTTTATTAGTTTCCCAAAAGACCAATATTCATACAACTACCTTTGTGCAGATGTAGGTCTGGATCAAGAAGCTAATGATGTTGAAGCAGCTGAAGTGAACAGCTATAAAACTGCTGGATCAAGTAATTTTGTTTCATGTTCAAGATCAAGAATTTAAATGGTATTTTTGCTGGACAAAAAGAAATCTTTTCCTGAGGGGATAATAACATAGATGTAGATATTGATGCAAAAAAAAAGTAGCAGGTTCTTATATTAAAAATGATCTTAAAGGCATTGAACCATATTGTGTTTGTACTGTACATTTTGTTCACAGCACTGGCTCACATCAGCATCACCTTCATTAAAGGTGGGTAAATCTTGGCCCATTTCCAAGGTTTTGTGCATACTGACAAATAGACAAATTTGGAGTCCTCTTACCTCCAATCTCAGAATGAATAATTTGATTCGACAACAACCCTGATGTATATCTTCAATGGCTGAAGGAGTTTTTATATGATTTTTGACAATTTAACAAGTCTCTCTGACAAATTAAATGGTTGTGTTGACAAGTTAACTGCACTGCCAATCAATATTTCAAATTACTTCCACCGCCATTTGGAAAAATATTACTTGGGGTCAATAGTGGCAAATAGGAGTAAAGGAAAGAAAATTAGAGAACAAACATTCACACAATGTTTCACACTGGTGGAGAAACATTAATGTGTAAGATTTTGAGGTTAATTTAAGTGTTTCAGTTCTCATTATTAAATACTTCTAAATATGATAACTATGATTAAAGACAATTGAAAACAACCCAAGAACATAGCGTCCTTTGTGTCATGTTGAGTCAGCATGTTAGCATGGCAGGTGAAGGACAAAGGTACAAATTGAGGGCTTTGGTCCAATATTGGTTAGGCACTTAATGACGGCTAATTATTACTTCTTCGGAAACTCATAAAAAGCAGAGAGTAAGCACTACTCGTGCTTTTGGTTTAGGTTTATTACTGCCATGTGTACCAAGGAACAGTGAAAAACTTTGTTTTGCGTGCAATCCAATCAGATTAGATAACACTATAAATACAATCAAGCCAAACTCAAGTACAATAGGTAGATCAAAGGGGAAGATACAAGAGTGCAGAATATAGTTCCCAGCACTGTAGCGCATCAGTTCGATCGATAAAGTCTAAAGTCTGCAATAAAGTAGAGGTGAACCAGACAGTACTCTATCTTATGAAAGGACAGTTCAGAAGCCTGATAACAGAGGACAAGAAGCTGTTTCTGAGTCTGGTGGTACGCACTTTCAAACTTCTGCATCTTCTGTGTTTGATGGGAGCTGGGTGAAGGAGGAATGACTAGGGTAGGATAAGTGCAGGAAGGAACTGCAGATGATGGTTTACACCAAAGATAGACACAAAATGCTGGAGGGACTCAGCCGGACAGGCAGCATCTCTGGAGAAGGAAAGGGTGACGTTTCGGGTCAAGACCCTTCAACAGACCGAGAGTCAGAAGTCATTGATTATGTTGGTTGCTTTAGTCTTGCAAACACTTTCGGCCAAAGATTGTTCCATGACCTTTAAGATACAAGCCTAATCATCATGATCAGATGGTGTGGGCGCCTTACCCCTTGTAATGAGGACAAGCCCAGCCACTCACAACCTACACAGAATATATTCATTAATGATCCAATCACCCAATACCAATAAAGATATTAAATTAAGTCATCATGTATTTTAAGGGAAATATAGGTTTGAAATGGGTTTGGGAGGGAAAGAAGGATCAGTCATGATTGAATAGCGGAGTAGACATGATGGGGCGAATGGACTCATTCTATTCCAATGACTTGGGAATTTCTTTTTTTTCCCTTTCTACTGGTTTTACTCATTTGCCTCCCCTTGTCCTCCTTTTTCTTTTACACAGAGGATAATAAACATTAACAAATGACTGTGAGACCACCCACAATAAGTGTGGGATTTCTTTATAAAACTTGGGCTCATTTCCTTGGGTGGCAAGTCTTGGATCTCTCTGTCTCTATCATATATAACCAGCGCATTAGTTACACAAGTGATGATAACAAACTATAGATTTCAGTCCAAGCCTCCAGCTTTCCAGGTTACAAAATTAATGTTTGCTTCCTTCCCACTTTAATCCAGACTCGATTGCATCGCAGAGCCAGATTCCAAATAGCTCCATTAGCCATCAGCAATTATCTTCTTGTCAAACATCAGGGTAAAGAATTTCATGATAGTCTGCAAGGCTCTGTGATAACCTGGACATTAGCATCATCTGATGGAAATAAAATTGGCACTAGAGCCAACATACCCTGTCAGAGAAATATACCCTGCCTGCAAAGATCCGGTTCCATCATTCTCAACAGAGCATGTTCCTGCTTTAAAAATAAATCCAATACTGTACATCATATAAGTAAAGAGCAGGGACAAAATATGGAGGATTAATCGACTTTGCAGTAGCCTGTTTAATCTCCTGCCAACAGTCCCTTTAGTTCTGTCCTAGTCTTTCTTCTTTCCTGACAGACAGTACAGGAAGGAACCACACATTTGCCAAGTCTAAATCAAAGTCAGCGCAAAAACAATGCATCTCAGCCTTCTAAATTACAATACTTTAACTGTAATAGCACTGATCTTTGTTTCCAAAGATTACATTATTGGCATTTTGATGCAAGCCTCTGTACTTGTTTGATATCAATTCACTGTTAAACCATTTAACAGAATATTATATTTTCATTCCAAGACAATGTAGAATTCGATTGGTGCTCATATCCATGGTATGAATGTCGGGGTGTTTATTTTTGAGTTAGTTTAACGATATTTGCTCAGTTAGCAGCAGCAGTATCTGCTATTTTGTGTTCATTTTGAAATCAGACACGTCAACTTTCAATGGGTATAAACTGTAGCTAAATTAAAATTGGTGATCATAGCACATGTAGATTAAAGTGATTTTAACTGATTAAACTTTAGACCCCTCTACAAATGGGATCAGTAGTCGATATGCTGGCATGGCTGATCAGTGGCCCATATACACAGTTTGCAAGCAACACGCGGCATTCTTAAAGCAGAGTGAATAGACATATATATTCTACATCATTAATTGATGCAGTCAGTATAGAGAAAAGAAGTCTCTTTTTCCAGTTGTTTTTAGGAGTGTTTATGACAGAGATATCTTGTGGTTTAGGGCACAAAAGTTAAATGTATTAAAAGTGTTTCTTAATGCACCATTGAACTAATGAAAGTGTACATACCAAAAAAGTGTCAAATATTCAGGATATTAAATTTAATGGGCAAATGGGACCAACTTAGTCATCTGGGCACCTTGGTCAGCATTGACGAGCTGGGCCAAAGGGCCTGTTTCCCTGCTGTGTGAATCTGTGACAAAAATTATATTGTTTTATTTATGGTTAGGAAGAATGAAAATTGCGCTTTCCCAGTGTGTTTGTGGAATATTCTTTGAAAGAACTTTCTCTCCTACAAAACTTAATTTTTTTAAAACATTTTTTAAAGCGAGTGCCACACATAATCAAAACATGCTGTCAAATTACTGATAGCATAAAGATCTGAAAGCCCCATATCATAAAACACTGAGGACGTTCATAAAATAACCTACCGACTGTGTTTTTTGGCAGCCCTCCACTCACTCTATCATGAAGTACCACTGTAACTTGCACACTCTGAAGTTGCACTATAATCGTATCTTATCAACCATTGTTAGTCAAACAAATCAAATCAACGGTCATTGGAAAGATTAGCAAGTTTCATACAGAGCACAAGAAATTGCTTTATAATGGTTAAACAATGTCATCCTGATCCTGCCTTCTGGGTTGGTAATCCTTCTGCATGTCCCTGTGATCAGCAGGATAATGATGTATGAGATTAAAAAAGCCATATAGTTTAGTTTACAGATTTACAGAAGCCAATAACCACCAAACCGCATGTCTTTGCGATGTGGGAGGAAACTGAGAGAAAGCCTACATGGTAACAGGGAGAATGTACAAACTCTGCATCGATGCACCCATAGTCAGGATCGAACCTGGGTCTATGGCGCTGTGAGGCAACAGTCTACCACTGCGTAACTGTGCCACCCGTGGCAACTAATGACACTATAACTCAACAACGTCCTAAAATTACAAAAGCATTTGCCACAGTCAATCATTCCATCATCTTCCATTGCTTTGCCGACTGATATCCAGTGTTATACAGCTACACGCTTCACTGACTGCATTCCTTACAGTAATATCGAGATAAATTATTCACATCCGCTGTCATGGCTGCTTCTTCCAAAAGTCACCTTGATATGTCCACAGTTTAATCCATTCCTGTCATCCACAGTCATATAACTCGTTCCCATACATGTGATTTTAGTTATCCAGCACCATTCCAAAAAATAGAACCGAAAACTACAAAGGCCAAACATCACATCTTGGACAAGTAAAAATAATTTATAATTAATCACTGAACAAATATTCAATTCAACTCCCAGCAAAACCTTGGCCCCCTGACCAAATTTAGTCGTCAGTCTCGATTGCCAGGCCAATGTGTGAATACCAAGGTCATTAATTGCTGATCATGGAAAGGCCAGAATCTTTTCAGACACAATCCACTCAAACTCTGTTCTTTCACCTGGTATCATTAAGCATTGCGAGAACATCCATCCAATACGTATGTCATCTTTCTGCACAACTGATCTCCTTTTGCTTAACTCTACAACCACTATTCGGTTCACTGTTACCTCCTGTCTTAATGTCCATCCCTGTTCTGAATAATATGCCTCCTTTATCTAACCTGTGCCTCTTTTCCACCCATAATGTGATGTTTTGTTTCATATTTTAATATGCACCATTTTCATAGCTCATGTTCTCCCAATAGATGTACGCAGAATACTGTAAAAAGCCCGTGAAAACAATGATTCAAACTCATACAGCCTTTTTTGCTTTCTATGTTTCTGAGAAGCTCTCTTGTCATGCCATCAACTCCATCTCTCAGCTCAGAGAGCGAAATTAACTTGGAATGACCCCTGTAAAGCTGTAAAGTAGAGGGCACAATTTTTCATGCTTGCTTTCAATTTGGGTCTTGCTTTTACTTGCCTGGGTCAGATCATACAACCAAGGCATACTTGGCACTCAACTGACCCAGATGTCCTATCGGAGAATAGCTAAGAGGTTTTATCCGGACTAATATTTCCATGATATGTTTTGCACACAAACAGTTGAGATGTCAGTTGTACACTGGGCGTCGGTCAAGGGGAAGGATCTTTATTCCTAGAGAGAGCTAATATCTTTTGAATTCTCTGTAAAATAGGATTTTTTTATTAATCACACAGGAATCCATGTTAAATCCAGAGTGCCAAATGTGTTACAAATTCTTAGTTTTTACAGTCATTCATTTCAAACCTCTTGTTGACACAATCACTATTTCAGAGTGAGCAGAACACAAGGTGCTGGGAGGAACTCAATGGATCAGGCAGCATCTGTGGAGGGAATAGACAGTTGATGCTTCAGGTTGGGACCCTTCTTCATACTCTATTTCACAGTAGAGTTGCCCACTCACCCAAGCCTAAAAACAACAGTTTCTACCTTCATGTCATCTGCTGGGTCCACCCATCTACGTCATTGCAGTAATACTTTCCCAGATTCATACTCTTGACCCTGATTGTTTAATCTTTTTTATTTCCCCACATTTTTAACGGTGGCTGAGTGCATGAGGCAGAACATTATGGCCAGCTATACGTTACTGCAGCTCTGCATATCATCCAAGTTCAGAGAGATTTAAGGGTGATGTCATGGATCCAGTAAATTCACATTTCACCCTGAAATCTGGTGTGATAAACGCTTCCTGAAATGTGCTGCATCGGTCCGAACACTGTCCCAAATCCAATGTGGTTAATTACTGGCCAACATTCTTCTCACGGTCAGCTGCAAAGTCATGGAAGTTATCACTGAATAATGAAATCAAGGAGCATAATCAAATAACCTGCTCAATAATGCCCTTGTGGGCTCAGCCAGGATGATTCTCACCCAGATCTCATCATAGACTTGGTCCAAATATGGACAAAAGCTTCAATCCAGAGATGTGGTTTGACATCAAAATGACGTTTGAATGAGTATTGCATCAAGGAGCCTTGGTATAACTACAGCCAGTGGAATCAAGTGGATAACTCACCAGTGGTTGAGTCAGACCTCATATAAATGAAGACGACTTTGGTTGTTGGAGGTCATGCGTCCCAGCCCTAAGATGGAGGTCCCAAGGTCTGAGTTCTTGGCCCTACCATCATCAGTGGCCTTCATTCCACCTGAAGAGTGCACATTGTTCAACTGCCAAGTCAACATCTCAGGAAATGAAGAAGCCTCCCCCTGCACGTGGTGAGACATGGACAACATTCGAGCAGTCACATCATCCAGACCCAAGCAATCCTCCAAGGTGCCAACCCATCCACCACGCTGTTCACAGCCGTCAGTACCAAGGCATTATGCCCACATTTTGTACTCTCAACAAAAAGGACATCAAGTGCTTATCAAGGATATTTTTATAGCACCTGTGAGATGCCCATCCCAAGAGCATCAGACCCTACTCCAAGTCCCCCACCACCATGATTTGGAAATATATCTCAGCACCTTTAACAGCATTCAATTCAAATCCTGGAACTACTATCTCTAATGAACAACCTCAACCAAAGGACTTCAGTGTTTAACCACCAGTTTCTCAAAGGCAAGAAGAAAGGGCCCTGACATCCATTATCTCTACATGATTACTTAAGAAGAAACGGTGCTGTGGACTCATTAACAAAAAAACTTTCTGGGTATTCATCAAGATTTAGGAAATAAAAATCACCAAAAATTGTCCACTCTGTTAGGACAAACAGACATTATTGGATCCAGTTTGATATTATATAGCTGGCCATGTATTACTGTATCCTATTTGGAGTGCTAGACCCCAACATTTGGCATTTAAATTTGAAGGGGGGGAGGGGGGGGAATCGCAGCCATGCCAAACCATCCTTATGTTGGTCACTCAACACTTCTTCATTTGCAACTGATTCTGTAAGTGCTAGGACCTGATATTTAGTATCCATCTTATTCTAGCTGGGATCAAAGCTGTGGAATTCTCTGCCACAGAAGGCAGTGGAGACCGATTCACTGGATGTTTTTGAGAGAACTAGATTTAGCTCTTAGGGCTAAAGGAATCAAGGTATATGGGGAAAAAGCAGGAACGGGGTACTGATTTTGGATGATCAGTCATGATTATATGGAATTGTGGTGATGGCTCGAAGGGCCAAATGGCCTACTCGTGCAACTATTTTTCTATGTTTCTATGTTTCAAAGAAGGATAAAATCAACAGTATGTGACAACAAGCACACCTGAGGCACTTATCCTACATCAGTAATGTCCACATAAATGCGCTTTATTATAATATTAATCCCTTTATCTTTCCATTGCATTAATATAGAGTAGTTATAAATTCAGTTATCGGTTCAAGTTTCAATATCCTGATTATGCTTTAAACAAAGTACATTACTAAAAGAACTGGTTGGATTTGCCATTAAGTAGAACAATACAAATTACCAACCCAATAATGGCACAAATAACACAAAAATAGAATGTTGCTTTAAGCCATTTTTTAATCAATTGATTTCAAGCTATTTTTACAGAAGGTTAACACTAGAACAAATGCTATCATAATAGTCCCTGTGCTCATCACCACAGATCATATAAATAAATTGTCTGGAATAAAAAGACAATTTAGGATTGCATTTTAACAGCACACCTATCGCTCCTATCAATATATTTATTTTTGACGCAATGTGTCTAACGTATGGTTCACCATTAAAATTTTAATTATTAGTGCAAGTTAAGAATTAAAATGGAAGGATTCTGTGCAGAGTTCTGTCTTCACATGGGTAATTTGTGACACTGATTCGACACCAACTGAGAAACACACTGCTTTTCTTGCCTCTGAGCAGACGCGGATCAATATCTGTAAGGATTGCTCCTTGTTCCAACAATGTAAGATTTACAATACTTGCTAGGATGCACACTTTGTCTTCACGTAACTCATCAGAGGAACCCAATTACTAACCACAGACAAACAGCATTAACATGAACTCCCATGCTTCTTTATTTCCCTTCACCCAGTCTCATTTCAGGGTCTTCAGGCAGTGCCACTATAACAGATACTACACTTAAAACTGTGCTTCAAGGAATAAATTTTCAGTCTTTCATTACTCGTACCTTGATTTACTTCATATCATCTTGGAGCTATAGACAAAGATAACACACTGTAAATTACAGCCTTCCCATCTCACAGTTTCAAATGTAGGGGGGATGCAGGGGGATGCGAGAGAGAGCCGGCAACACTAAACACAAACAATGCAAGACTCATTATAATCTGTCACTGCGCAGAAACCTCTTCAGTCAGCTGTGCCAGTCCCCCTTACATTTCCTGCAATTTCTTCCATCCCACATCCTATTCCACTGGCTGATAACTAAGAACATTAGTTTTATGCGACTTGTCAAGCTCAAATGAAAAGAGAGCTAACTTTAATGACACTGCAATTAATCGCCCCAATAGACAGACAGCTCAAAGACAAGATATTGACTTCATTAAGGATAATGTATTATGTCATTAAGTTGGTAGGGTCACCTTGTGTATCATACAAGCCTGCTAATATATTGGCATTTTCCTCAAATAAGATAAATTCAGATATGACTGATAAAGCTGATTAGAAAATGCTTCATCTGAAGAGGCTCTGCTCCCTTAATGCCTGAACGCAGCCCCAGGTGTAAGTGGAGATGTGAAAAACCATTACAGATCACAGTTTATCTGAAATAGAATAGATTGATCTACCTAGCCATTCCAGTCCTTGTTGTTTCATGCAAACTGTAAGATCGGCAAAAAGCATCTTAATTGGAGATTTTATGCTTCATCTTCTTTGCCAAAGCATAAGAATCCGTAATTTAATCATTTCCCACTATATATATATATTTTTTTTTTTATCCGTTTCTTCCCCGATTCTTCTAAAGACATAATGTGCTGGTGAAAAGACTCTAAATTATAAAAATCATCACGGCAATTACCTAAATTTATTTCTGCCCCATTTCAAATGTGGGGTGATAGTGGGGGAGAGGGGATGGGGGTGGCAGCGCGAGGTGGGAGGGAGGGGGAGGGGAGGGGAGGTTGCCGTTTAATAGATTTTCTTTTAATGGTCAATTTGTCCTTAGCATTCAGTAATACTTCTGACCAAGATTTTATTTATCCCTTGGGCCGGGGAAAAAAAACGAAAATAGCATCACCTTCAACCCTTTTTCCCAAATCATCTATTTTAACCTGTCCCCTTCTTTTCCAATAGTTCCATTAGAGTGTCTAAAGCAGCAGTTCGGGACCTCTCTTTGTGACCTTGGCATTTCTTTTCAAGCTCCAAGTATTGGCATTTTTTTTCTTGCCGCATCTCTTCTCATTTGTCATGATTATTGTTGAATTTTTCAACTGTCATTCTCGAACATAAATCAATGCTTGTCTGCTTCCTTTTGTCATATCTCTGCTGAAAACAGCCCTTCCTTTTTAAATGAGGCCTCCTCTCCTTCCATCCATTAAAAAGCCCTGTCTTTTCAAGCAGTCAATCCTTTGTTAGGCCAGTCCATTTATCATTCTTCCAATCAGTACCTGACATACTTATTCAGCCAGGTCTTCAACAGCACAATCATTGTTCATCTCTTATTTTATTTATGCATGCTGTTTTTGTCATCCATCTCTGGCCAGCAATAAATTTTATGTGTCCTTGTATATGGACGACTTTCAACTGATTAAAAGGGATTGTAAGTTCCAAAGCAAAAGGAATGGGGGAAACTCAACTGTGGTCAACTTCTCGCATTGCAAAGAATGTGATTTTTAAACAGTCTTACTTGTATAGCAACTCCACAGCAACTGGGGTATTTTAATTAAGCTCTACATCTTATCTCACCAACAAATGAGTATCCTGCAAATATTTAATAATAGTGCAGTTTTTGACTAAAACAAGACACCTGATGTACTTCAATAAAAATGATAACACATGGCTTGCAACCACAGCTCTCTCCTGCATTATTTTCCAACAGTACGATTTTAAGTTTGTATCCCCCAACTAAGAGTATCTTCAAAACGTAACCTTCAAAGACAAAGTTTGCAAACTATTGAATGATTACAGGGATGATCATTTTTATCAGCAAGCACTGATAATTTTGAAGGTTTGCAATCCCACTCTTGTGGTTAAAATTGACAAAGACAACAGGTGCAGGAGTAGGCCATTCGGCCCTTCGAGCAGCCAGCACAGCCATTCACTGTGATCATGGCTGATCATTCACAATCAGTACCCCGTTCCTGCCCTCTCCCCATACCCCTTGAAAAGGCACCATCAGGCCATGAGACCAAGTGAATAAACAGAAAATAAGGGCATGGCCAAGAGATAGTGGTGCAGCCACAGAATGATGGTCACAGCTTCAGGGACCCAGGTTCAAATATTGACTTCCATTGCTGTCTTTGTGGAGTTTGCACATTCTCACTGCCACCTCGTGGGTTTCTTCCAGGTGCTCCAATTTTGTCCCACATCCCCAAACTATTAAAGTTGGCAGGTTGATTGGCCACTGTAAGCTGACCCTCGTGCATTGATTCTGAAGGGAATGGATGGGAATATGGGGAGGATAAACTGGGTTAATGTAGACAAAAGGGACACAAAGTGCTGGACTAACTCTGCAGGTCAGGCAGCATCTCTGGATAGGAGATGATATGGGTTGAGACCCTTATTCGGACTGATTTGAAGGGGGAAGATGTGCAGGTATGGGTATTTGATGGCCTTTGTACACATAATGGGCTGAACAGTCTGTTTTTGCACTGGATCTCCCTTACAGACCTACATTTCAACACTTGCTTTGGTTTTCCTTGAAAGCTTCATTTTACTTATGATGAGGCACTATCTTGCATGTAGAATAAAATCTGATATCAATCTTTCACGAAGGGCGAAGATTCCTTAAATTTTATTTTGGTCAGTATTATCTCAGATGGTCAGTTGTTATTTTTCCTGTCAGAATATCCTTTCAACCATTGGGACAGGAAATCCCATTTTTATACGATTAATCAATTTGTCTTTGAGTGTAATAGGAAGGCAGATGTAGACTCAGAGCACTGAGAAAACTTCAAAGCATCAACAATTCTTCTGAGAGACAAGCTTCTCCATGCAACTGCAACATAACTTAACATTTCGAAGTCAAACTTTTGCTATATTGGTTACATGCACTTGTAAAAACTAAAGCCTTCAACATCAGTTTCAAGAGATGCATTGTAACCATAGGAGGAGACCAGGTCCCTTAACAAGAGCATTCGGGCTCATATCGAGAAGTTTGGGAAAGACAACAGTGGCACAGCAAATAGAGCTGCTGGCTCAAAGCACAAGAGACCCAGGTTCCATCCAGACCGTCTGTGTGAAGTTTTCAGGTTCTCCCTGTGACCACGTGGGTTTCTTCCGGGTGCCCTGGTTTCCTCCCACATCGGGTAGGTTAATTGCCCTCTGTAAATTTAGTCCAGTGTGAAGGGAGTGGGTGCAAAAGTGGGTTAACATTGAGTCAGTGGGCTGAAGGCCATGTTTCCATGCTGTTTCATTCAATTCAATAACATTTGATGGAAGTTTTATCACCAGTTAATCGTATATGTTAGGTGCTACTCAAAGAAACATAGAAAATAGGTGCAGGAGTAGGCCATTCAGCCCTTCGAGCCTGCACCGCCATTCAATATGATCATAGCTGATCATCCAAAATCAGTAACCCGTTCCTGCTTCCTCCCCATATGCCTTGATTCCGTTAGCTCTCAGAGCTATATCTGATAAGGTTAATATACAAAGGAACATAAAGTGCTGCAGTAACTCAGCAGGACAGGCAGCATCTCTATAGGGCAAGGATAGGTCTTGGGTCGCCACCTGGAACGTCTGCTGTCCATGTTCTCCAGAGATGCTGCCTGACCTTCTGAGTTACTCCAGCACCTTGTGTCCTTTTGACTTCTAACCCAATGAAAGTCTCAATGGCCATCTTTTACTCTTGCTAGTTGTTTGCTCTTGAGGCCAGTGTTATTCCTCCAATTATCTTCAGACTCATGCCTCCATTATTTCATTTTATAACACTTCAACACATCTCTTATGGAATTTTATACAAACTATATCCACAGTATTGCTTCTGTCCCCCCCTGAGATTACATTGATATCAACTATGCTCCATTTTTCCCTTCTACAATCCATGCTGGCTATTGATTATTGTATGAAAACCCAAAAAAATGCAAGGCTGAAAATCAGAATCAACAGTACTTGGACATGAAAGTCTTTTTGACAGCACAATGGATGTGGCTTGTGTTGCATTGAGTGTACAGCTCTTTAAGAACTCTCTCCAGTGACCAAATGCTCTCTACCTATATCTTGTTACACTTCTGGGCTTAAACTGGTTAGAACCAGCTGCAGCTTTGGTTGGAAGGACTCTCACTACTTCCTTGTAGGTTCCTTGGTTTAATAAGGCACTTTGTTAGTTTAATGTGATGGCAATCCTTCAGCACCTCACAGAGTGATGCTGAAACAAACCAATGTATTTAACCTTTGGCCTACAACCTGAACTCCAATGAAACAAGGAAATCTGAAAGGAGTTCACGAGAGGTGACAAACGCCACGAGGGTCTTGCACATTGCAGACCTGGCTTCAATCTTCTGCAAACCTCAAGGGCAGTTCTTAATCACATCTGCACAAGCCAAGCAGCAGACAGATGTGCACGGATGGATGGCTAAAAACGCTGCAATTATCCCTCTGGACTGCCAATGCCAATGAACAAGTGGCACCTCAAAGCCCACTTACAGTTTAGTTTATTGTCACATGTACCGAGGTACAGTGAAAAGCTTATGTCGCGTGCTATCCAGAAAGGCAATACATGATTACAATCGACCCACTAACAGTGTATAGATACAGGATAAGGGAATAAGGTTTAGCAAGGTAAAGCTAGCCAAATCCAATCAAGGATAATCAGAGGGTCACCAAAGACGTAGATAGTAGTTTAGCACTGCTCTCTGGTTGTGGTAGGATGATTCAGTTGCCTGATAACAGCTGTATAGCGTCTGTATATTGACCGCAGTGTACTTAGAGTGGATGTGAAGGTGAGATAGCAAGGGCCAGTGTGAATGTGTGATCGATGGTTGGTGTGGACTCAGTGGGCCAAGGTGTCCATTTCCATGCTGCATTTCTGATTTCTTCTACTGTTTTTACAGAAAATTAAATCCATCCTTTCCTTAAAATGTATCTGATAGCATACTTAAATGTCTATTTTCAACCCTACTGAGACTTCTCTGATCTTTCTCACACCAACCAGAAACACATGTGGCATTCCACGTGTAGTCCAACCAACTTTCACCACAAGGCCGGCAAGACCTAACCATTGATCAATGCAATAAATCCTGCTGCCTAATTTTCTTTTTCCTTTAATTTGTCTTAGCAATATTTGGGATACCTTTGCTCCTCTACCCTATTTAGAGTTTCATTTTCCAAGCGTGCAGTGTGAGCCGCGACGGCACGATGGTGGGGCCTCAGCGGTGGTGGGGCCTCGCGATCGACCCGCGATCAACGGTCGATGAGCATGGGGGGGGGAGGGGAAGACAATGGAGGACCCGGCGTGGGGGAACCACCGTGAAGAACAATGGAGGACCTGGCGTGGGGGGTGGGGACCACCGTGAGGGACGGTGGGAGAACAAAGGAGGACCTAGTGTGGTGGGGGGGGTGAGGGATTGGCACTCTAGTTTAGAATCCTCTTCCCAGGGGATAAGTCTGTGTTTGCTTGTTTGTTTGTTCATTGTTCCAGTGATGGCGCTGTGCACATGGCAGCCAGCCAACAGTCGCTTGCCTTTTTCTTTTTGTTTTCACTTTTAATTCCCAGTTTTTCGTGTACCTTGTTGTGTGTTGTGACTGCCGCCAGACCAATTTCCCTCCGTGGATGAATAAAGTTTACACGATTCAGATCGTATAAAGTCTGAATTTTAATTCCCAAAATTTTGCACTTGTAAACTTGCAAAATAATTTTGCCAGTGTACTCGTGTCTTCTTGTTAGAGGACCTATTCTGCCTCCTCCTCCTTTCTTGCTTTTTCCCCCTTACTATAATCAGTCTGAAGAATGGTCCCGACCCAAAATGTCTCCCATCCAGTGTCTCCCATCCAGTTCCCTGCGTCTCCACTGATTATTTGCCATATGCACCTCAAACTTTTGAGCTTGTTGTGAGACTAGAATTTCTGTTAATGCTTTCAAAATTGTAATCACTAAAGCCATTTGTAAACAACAGTGGGTCAAACAGTGATGTCTGTGCGGCAACACTTTCAACCCAATGCTAGTTGAATAAATACATTTCACCCATAAATGTACAGGTATCAGAGGTTATGGGGAGAAAGCAGGAGAATGGGGTCAGGAGGGAGAGATAGATCAGCCATGATTGAATGGCGGAGTATACGTGATGGGCCGAATGGCCTCACTCTACTCCTAATCCTTATGACCTCATGACCATACTCATTGCTTGCCCGCTCAAGGCCAGCACCATCCTGCAACTATCTTCAGACTCGCACATACATTATTTTGTTTTATAACACTTAAACATGTCCCTTTTGGAGATTTATACCCATGTATTCCTTCTGTCCTGCCCCTGTATATATTGCTGTCAGCCAAACACCATTTTTCCTTTCTGCAATCCACGCTGACTATTGATTACCGCATGAAAGCCAAAAAATACTGCAGGTGCTGGAAATCTGAAATAACAATGTTGAAAGCAGTATTCTGCACCTGTGTAAAGAAAAGACAAACTGGGAAAGAAGCAAAAAGAGAATGATTATGGATTTGCGGTTTTTTCCACTTCTGCAGATCTTCTACAAAAATGCTGAGCTTCAAATATCATGGTTCACAGGCATATCTTGTCATCGTTCTTAATTGTAGGTTTTCTGTAATTTATCAGCACAGCACATGCAGAGCAGCGGCATGGTGGCACAGCAGTAGAGTTGCTGCCTTACAGCGCTTGCAGCGCCAGAGACCCGGGTTCCATCCCGACTACAGATGCTGTCCGTACGTTCTCCCCATGACCGCGTGGGTTTTCGCCGAGATCTTCAGTTTCCTCCCACACTCCAAAGACGTGCAAGTTTGTAGGTTAATTGGCTTGGTAAAAGTAAAAATTGTCCCTCGTGTGTATAGGACAGTGCTAATATGCGGGGATCGCTGGTTGGTGCGGACCCGGTGGGCCAAAGTGTCTCATTTCCGTGCTGTATCTCTAATCTAATCTAAATCTAATCTAATTTGTCCAAGGGGTAGTAAACGTATAGAAGAAGAATTCTCCAGTGTCGTCCATGAGAGAGTGGGAAAGTTCAACCAGAGCAGGTGCTTGAATAAAACACAAAGTGTTGGAGGAACTCAGCAGGTAGGGCAGCACCTGTGGAGGGAATGTATTAGCGACATTTTGCTCGACACCCTTCTTCAGAGTTTTCCAATCATATTAGCACGGTCAGGAAAGGAAAGAGAACACGAGGATAAGAATGGAGGGAAATAAGTATGCATCACATCGCAACAGCATGCATACGTCTTAACATAATGGGGGCAAGAGAGAGTCAAGAGTGTTTAATTGTCACAGTTACTGACAACAGAACAATCAATTCTTACTTACGGGATGATAACTGGCCCATAAACACAATACGAAGATAACATATAATAAACTAAAAAAATATAATAACGCAAATACTAGTGCAAAAAGGCCTAAAGTCATTAGTGCAACCAAAGACAGTCCATAGTTCAGTTCATGTTTCGTCGTGTTCAAGAGTCTGATGGTTGCTTCGAAGAACCTATTCTTGAGCATACATAATATGAATGCTGCACATTCCCTCCACAGATGCTGCCTGACCCACCGAGTTTTTCCAGCACTTTCTCCTTCGTTGCTACATAGAGCAAGCATGGATTCAAAGGTCTGAATGAACTCTCTCAGGGAAGAATACCATCTAGTTCAGATATTAAGCGCAATGAATCGCAGTCAAAAATCTCACTGAATCATTTCAAGTTTAGCCATTCAAAGAATTTCCAGCTACACCATTGTGCTATTCTGAAAGGCACTCAACCAGATGAAGGAGTCTGGTACAGTAGTCCTGTGCCCACGAGAGAGACTGCACGGAAAATGGTCAAACTGATTTTATGTTGATTGCTTTACTGGCAGGGAAACACTTCACCCCATCTCTCTGGCATAAGATTCAATCCAAGTTGTAGGGAAATGGTGTAGATTCCTGCAATCCCAGTGCTCTTAGAGTGCTCTTAGGGGCAGCACAGTGGTGCAGCAATAGAGTAGCTGCCTTACAGCGCCAGAGACTTGGGTTCAATCCTGACTATGGGTACTGTCTGTATGGAGTTCTGTACATTCTCCTTAACCACGTGGGATTCTTCCAGGTTCCTCCCACATTCCAAATATGTGCAGGTTTGTAGGTTAATTGGCCTCTGTAAATTGTCCATCGTGTTTAGGATAGAACTAGTGTACAGGTGATTGCTGATCAGCGTGGACTCGGTGGGCCAAAGTGATTCCACACTGTATCTCTAAAAATTAAAACTGGGCTGTTTGCTTCCTTCCATATGTTTCACATACCACGTAACGTAACCTGCAAATGGCAACACCTCTGTTGTCAACAGAATAAAAATCTTCTCAACTGGCGTGTATTTTTATTTTTTCAATCTTCAATGGAAATTCAATTTGATCAGGTGAAAGCTTCACAAAAAAAGATGGAAAAGATGTGGGAGATCATTGCCATATTAGGTAATATTTTCTTTCTTACCTTGCATTCCTTAAGGTCCCGTGCACAAAATAGATTATATGCTTCAGAAATTGCTGGCAGAAGACAAGAAATCTAAGTTTTCAGGTTTGCCTGCAGAATCGCAAGCCCAAAAGCCCTGTCATTTTGAGCTGTCAAATCAAGACATTAATGCTTTGGGAAAACATACAATTTACTCCATATGTTGGCCAAGCTACAAGTGAAGTGAGTTCCAACTTTCCTGGTAGCCTCTGCCCTGCAGAGAATACCATAAACAGTTGGATCCAATTAGTTATTTGCTCGTTTCCCATTTAGTGACAGATTTACCTCATATCTGACTTAGATTGTACTATAAACATTGTGATCATTTTCCTTCAATGAAAAAGAAAATCACACCAGTGAACAAAACTGCTATTTTCACAGGTCACAGAATATTACTTTCAGACACAAAACACCCAAGGTTTTCATTTTATTTAATCAAAGAAACAAAAACATCAAAAATAGGTGCAGGAGTAGGCCATTTGGTCCTTCGAGCCAGCACCGCCATTCAATATGATCATGGCTGATCATCCAAAATCAATACCTCGTTCCTGCTTTCTCCATATATCCCTTGATTTCGTTAGTCTTAAGAGCTCCATCTAACTCATATATAGTTTTTTTTTAATTAAAATAATTTAATAAAAAATACCAACAGCGTGGACACAAATGAATGCAACATGAATTAAAAGAGACTAATATTCTGGCAGATAACTCATGTAAACTTGTCATAAGTGATGTGAGCAGAATTAGGCCATTCGGCCCATCAAGTCTATTCTGCCATTCAATCATTGCTGATCGATCTCTCCCTCCTAACCCTATTCTCCTGCCTTCTCCCCTTAGCCCCTGACATCCTTACTAATCAAGAATCTATCTATTTCTGCCTTAAAAATATACATTGACTTGGCCTCCACAGCCTTCTGTGCCAAAGAATCCCAGATTCACCATCCTCACAGGGAAAGACTAACAACAATAAATGTAAAAGATTCATTTGTTTCACATAACGATGACTGACACTAAAAAAAAATCAAAAATTTAGTATCAATAGAAGCTGTAACCAATACAATGTTTGGTTGCCAACATCTATTCATTTTTAGGATTTAGGCATTACAAGGAAGGACAGCAACTGCTACCCATTTTTGTGCTATTCTTGGTAGATTTTATTCCTGGTAATACAATAGACAATAGACAATAGGTGCAGGAGGAGGCCATTCGGCCCTTTGAGCCAGCACCGCCATTCAATGTGATCATGGCTGATCATTCTCATTCAGTACCCCGTTCCTGCCTTCTCCCCATACCCCCTGACTCCGTTATCCTTAAGAGCTCTATCTAGCTCTCTCTTGAATGCATTCAAAGAATTGGCCTCCACTGCCTTCTGAGGCAGAGAATTCCACAGATTCAAAACTCTCTGAGTGAAAAAGTTTTTCCTCATCTCAGTTCTAAATGGCCTACCCCTTATTCTTAAACTGTGGCCCCTTGTTCTGGACTCCCCCAACGTTGGGAACATGTTTCCTGCCTCTAACGTGTCCAACCCCTTAATAATCTTATACGTTTCGATAAGTACAATACAGAGGCAGGCCATTATGTGCAGGCTGACCACCAAGCACCTACCAATATCAATCCTACATTTATCCCATTTTAATGTCTTCACATTCGCATCATTGCCCACAAATTCTAATACTCACATCAGGTGCAAATTTATTGTCAATAAACCTGCTAACCCACAGGTCTTTGGAATATAGGTGGAAAACTGAATACTGAGCAAACGCACATCTTCATAGGGTATTATAGCCACATTTACATGGCTAAGTAAGTGCACAGATAGGAAAGGTTTAGAGGGATATGGGCCAAACGCGGGCAGGTGAGGGGAGCGGAGATGGGGGTATCTTGTCCAACATGGATAAGTTGGGCCAAAGGGCTGTTTCCACGCAGACAGCAGTGGAGGTCGGAGTTGAACACAGGACATTGGAACTACGGCACTCTGTAGTCTTGGTGAACCACTGTCGTACAATTGCTCAAGGCAGGGTGGTCCAGGATCTTTGCTATTGTAACAATAGATATGCAGCGATCTACGTCCAGACAAGGTCCCACATAGGAGATTGGTGGGCAAAATTAGAGCACATGGTATTGGAGGTAGGGTACTGACATGGATAGAAAGTTGGTTGACAGACAGAAAGCAAAGAGTGGGGATAAATGGGTCCCTTTCAGAATGGCAGGCAGTGACTAGTGGGGTACCGCAAGGCTCGGTGTTGGGACCGCAGCTATTTACAATATACATCAATGACTTGGATGAAGGGATTAAAAGTACCATTAGCAAATTTGCCGATGATACAAAGCTAGGTGGCAGTGTGAACTGTGAGGAAGATGCTATGAGGTTGCAGGGTGACTTGGACAGGTTGTGTGAGTGGGCGGATGCATGGCAGATGCAGTTTAATGTGGATAAGTGTGAGGTTATCCACTTTGGTGGTTAGAATAGGAAGGCAGATTATTATTTGAATGGTGTCAAGTTAGGAAAAGAGGACGTACAACCTGATCTGGGTGTCTTAGTGCATCAGTCACTGAAAGGAAGCATGCAGGCACAGCAGGCAGTGAAGAAAGCCAATGGGATGTTGGCCTTCATAACAAGAGGAGTTGAGTATAGGAGCAAAGAGGTCCTTCTGCAGTTGTACAGGGCCCTAGTGAGACCGCACCTGGAGTACTGTGTGCAGTTTTGGTCTCCAAATTTGAGGAAGGATATTCTTGCTATTGAGGGCGTGCAGCGTAGGTTTACTAGGTTAATTCCCGGAATGGCGGGACTGTCTTATGTTGAAAGACTGGAGCGACTAGGCTTGTATACACTGGAATTTAGAAGGGTGAGAGGGGATCTTATCGAAACGTATAAGATTATTAAGGGATTTATTCACAAAATGCTGGAGTAACTCAGCAGGTCATTATTAAGGGGTTGGTCATGTTAGAGGCAGGAAACATGTTCCCAATGTTGGGGGAGTCCAGAACCAGGGGCCACAGTTTAAGAATAAGGGGTAGGCCATTTAAAACAGAGATGAGGAAAAACTTTTTTAGTCAGAGTTGTGAATCTGTGGAATTCTCTGCCTCAGAGGGCAGTGGAGGCCAATTCTCTGAATACATTCAAGAGAGAGCTAGATAGAGCTCTTAAGGATAGCGGAGTCAGGGGGTATGGGGAGAAAGCAGGAACGGGGTACTGATTGAGAATGATCAGCCATGATCACATTGAATGGCGGTGCTGGCTCGAAGGGCCGAATGGCCTACTCCTGCACCTATTGTCTATTGTCAGATCAGGCTTGGAAGGTAAAAGATGGAGAGGCAAGACTATTCATCAGACTTGGAAGAGAGACTGACAGTGACAGCAACCCATTGCGTCTGCCATCAATGTCCTTGAAAGTAGAACTTGAGGATGCAAGAGATTTGCCAGTTTTTGCGAGGCCTTCAAATAATAGAATATTTGTAGGTCACAGTGCTGGTGATTGAGGGAGTGGTTGTTCAAAGTGGCAGATACATTGGTTTGTAGTTCAACTTATTTTGTTGTGAACAGATCAAGTGTCGTTGCAGCTGGCCTGCTACACATTCCTGATTAGTGCCAGGCGCAACCACAGACTGCTTTTAAATAAGGCACTTATTGGAGGAAAATTTCCCCAAGGTACATTTAGTAAAGACGAATATTCTCTAATGATAGGCTAAAGAGCTGAATGTTAAGGAGAATCTTAGAGAAGTTAAAAGAGGCGGCCACGGTGGCGCAGCGATAGAGCTGCTGCCTTACAGCGCTTGCAGCGGCCGAAACCTCGGTTCGATCCCGACAGTGGGTGCTGTCTGTACGGAGTTTGTGCATTCTCCCCGTGACCGTGTGGGTTTCTCTGAGATCTTCGGTTTTCTCCCACACTTTAAGACAGACAGGTATGTAGGCTAATTGGCTTGGTGTATGTGTAAATAGTCCCTTGTGTGTGTTAATGTGTGGGGATCGCTGGTCGGTGCAGACTCAGGTGGACCGAAGGGCCTGTTTCCGTGCTGCATCTCCAAACTAAACTAAAACGGTGAAGGAATTAAGAAGATGATAGGGAATTTCAAGGTGAGGATAGACACAAACTGATGGAGTAACTCAGTGGGGCAGGCAGCATCTCTGGATAGAAGGAAGGGTGACATTTCAGGTCAAGACCCTTCTTCAGACTTTTTTGGCAATGTGTTTGGATACTGAAGGCAAAACACCATTGGGTGTGAGAAGTCACTGTGGAATGCACAGGTGTAGGTGTAGACCTCAACTGAAAATCAGAGGAAAATAGTTAAACGGTAAAAACTGAAGCCTTTTTAACTGAATGCATGAAACAATTTTAATGAGATAGGTGAATAATTGGTACAAATCAAAATAAATGGGTATAATGTTACAGCCATTGCAGAGATAATGGTTGCACAGTGATCACAGCTGGGCATTATGTCCTCCTGGAACTTGACATTCTGCCTGACCAGTTGAGTTACTTTAGTTGTTTGTGTCTATCTTCGGTTTAAACCAGCATCTGCAGTTCCTTCCTACACCTTTGTTCCAATTAAATACAATACAATATATCTTTATTGTCATTGTATAGGGGTACAACGAGATTGGGAATGCGCCTCCCATACGATGCAATAAATTAATTAGCTAGTCAGTATTAATTTAAACAACCCAATTAAACAAATTGGAACAGTTTTAAAACAGAATAATGTGCAAGTAGATCTGTGCCGGTTCACTGTGCGATGTGACCATCCGGCTCAGCAGGACCGGTTCATAGCAGCTATGGCCCTGGGGATGAAGCTGTTCCTGAGTCTGGAGGTGCGGGCGTAGAACCATCTGACTGTCAAAATAAAAGCTTGCCTCTCCATCTTTTACCTGCCGTACTTTGTCCTGCCACTTCTCTTTCACCCCCCCCCCCCCCACCTCCCCCCTCCTACAATCAGTCTGAAGTAAGGATTCTCAACCTGAAATATCACCTTTCCATGTTCTCCAGAGATACTGCCTGACCTGCTGAGTTACTCCACCATTTTGTGCCCTTTTAGACTATTTTAGATCCAGTTTATGGATGGAGAAAAGGTTAATTGATGATCTGGCAGTAAAGGGTCCTTTAGTGAACAGTGATCATAAAATGATAGAATTTCATAAAGTACAATGATTTAGTAGAATCTAAAACCAGGGTAATCTGAGAGAGCATTGGTGAAGCGGACAAAAACATTAAAGCCAACAACGAACATTTAAAGAATGAATCTATAGTTACGCATAATAAAGGTCCCTTTATGGCACAAAAGCTCAACAACAAGAAGGGATCAGTTCTGGCCATCAGGAGACAGTAAATTAAAGAGAAATGTGTACCATGCTTGAAAAAAACACAGCCTATCTGATGATTTCAGAACTTTGCAAAGGAGAACCAAATCACTGATGAGGGCAGTGAAAGTTGAATACAAGAATATGTCAAGAGAAATGTAAAACTTGACGGGAAAAGCTTTAACAGAACTGTAAAAAAAGCATAAATTAACATGTCCCCTTGCAAACTAATAAAATAACTTACTAGGGTGGCACATTGGCGCAACAGCAGAGTTGCTGCCTTACAGCGCCAGAGACTTGGGTTCGATTATGAATTTGGGTGCCGTCAATACAGATTTTATACGTTCTTCCTGTGACTGTGTGGGTTTTCTCTGAGAACTCCCACATTCCAAAGACGTGCAGATTTGTAGGATAATTGGCTTCTGTAAATTATCCTTAATATGTAGAATAAAACAAGTGTACAGGTGATCGCTGGTCAGCATGGACTCGGTGGGTCGAAGGGCCTGTTTCCACGCTGTATCCCTAAAGTAAACTAAACTGTATAATAATAAAACTTTTCTTGTTGTATAGACAATAGGTGCAGGAGTAGGCCATTCGGCCCTTCGAGCCAGCACCACCATTCAATGTGATCATGGCTGATCATTCTCAATCAGTACCCCGTTCCTGCCTTCTCCCCATACCCACTGACTCCGCTATCCTTAAGAGCTCTATCTAGCTCTCTCTTGAATGCATACTTCTGAGGCAGTGAATTCCACAGATTTACAACTCTCTGACTGAAAACGTTTTTTCTCATCTCCGTTCTAAATAGCCTACCCCTTATTCTTAAACTGTGGCCCCTGGTTCTGGACTCCCCCAACATTGGGAACATGTTTCCTGCCTCTAACGTGTCCAACCCCTTAACAATCTTATATGTTTCGATAAGATCCCCTCTCATCCGTCTAAATTCCAGTGTATACAAGCCTAGTCGCTCCTAGGACAGATACAAGTCTGATAACATCAAGAGAAGCATTTTCCATGGACTGCAATGGTAATTTCTGCTTCTCAACACTGATTATTCACCAATTTCATCTAAGTGGATGACATACACCCAACGTTACGTGGGTGTCCAAGCTGTAGACTCGTCATGCTAGTGCCATTCAAAACTGAATGAGGAAATGCTCTGATCTCCTCCCTACAACGCATACAGACCTTGCAAAGGTGTTAGAATGCCACAGATTTTTGTTTTCATCACTTGCCAATGATGCAGAACACTTTGGTGGAGGCTGTCAAGAAATAAAGCTCAACATTATTACTATAGGATCCACTTTGACAAGTTGAACCAGTCTGAAGACGTAGTAATGTTGACACATCTGAGAAAGCTCATTGAAATCCTCTTGTATGATTCAAGATCACAATAATCATTTTGGTGGTTTTATGGCTCTGTAAATTGTATCACGTAGGACGACAGGACAAATAACTACTGTGTACAGATTTTGGACTTCAACCCAAGGACTTCAACCCAAGCCTTTCAACATCAGCTGGAGATTGTTCCTAACTTGTTTGGAACTAAATTGTTTGATAACACTAATCATAGCCCCCAAACAGTGAATAAAGATATAGCAGTGGTCCGTTTTGAAATTAAAACTTGATCATAATTTTGAACGTTCAAAAAGACAAAAATAAAAGATTTCAAAACTAAATTGTGAAAGTACTGACAATTTATTCATTGCATTTGCTTATCCTAATATGGTCAGCTGCCAATAACAGGGAGGGTGGGAATGGAGGGTCAGAGCAGAACAACATTTTATTTGATGGAATGACAGTGGGGAAGAGGGAAGAGAGAAAATCAGCTACCAAGAATGGATAGAATTTTATAGAGATTTGTTTCTTTCAACCCTAAATTATGAAGATAGAACAAATGAAAAAATAAACGATTAATTCTTCAGTTACGGTTAATCTCAGTGTAAGTGAAGATGCATTTATAAGTTTATTGTGATTTGATAAATGCTCAGATAATGGCGATTACTCCTTGTTCGGCAAGATGAATGCATCTTAGCTTGCAATTATAGCCAGTTAAAGAGATTTATTAGGAACATTTGCTTAGCATTATACCGCATGCACTACAGAGTCAGCATTACAATAAAACTCTATTCCATAATATCACATTTAACAGTGAACTAGTTTGTTGACAATAGATAATGAACTGAATTTTACCCAATCCAAAAAAATCTTTAATGATGAGCTTCCAGCAGATCTGAAAGGGACAGAGGTTCCTAACAGTAAAAAAATCATGAGATGGGGATCAAGGGGTAGGGGTGAATCTCACAAGTACACAGCCAACACGCGGATGTATAAGAACATAAAAATAGGAGAAGGGTTGGCTATTTGGCCCTTCAATCCTGTTCCAAGGGTCACCAAGATCATGGCTGAACTTCTACTTCATTGATATTTGCCTGAATAATACCAGCATCCCCTGATTTTTTATTACAAAAATCCTCTTGATCTCTAATTGGAGTGAACATGACAAGCTTCACAGACCTCCAAAGTTTAATTTGAGAAATGTCTTCTTAGCTTGGTTCAAACAGCTCTCTCCCTTTTGGAGGCTATAACTCTGTCAAACATGCAAGAATGTTTTTATGGTTTTAGTTTTTTTTGTTTTAGAGATACAGCACCACAATCAGTCTGAATAAGGGTCCTGACCTGAAACATCACCTATCCATGTTCTCCAGGTATGATGCCTGAACTGCTGAGTTACTCCAGAACTTTGTGTTGTGATTTTCCTTTCACTGGTCTATGCTGACTCTGGACAATCCTGTTATTCTTGTTCATGTGTCCCATTATTATATCCTATGTTCTAGATGCCATTGATATTCAGCTATCAGGTCGGTAGTTCCCTGTTTTCTCTCTCCCTCTCCCTCTCGTGGTTATGCTTGCTTCCTTTTAACCCATATGAGCAATCCCAGAATATACCCAGTGTAAGAAATAGCTTAAATCTCTGCCATTTCCTTAATACCCATTATGTATTTCCACACCTCTGACTATAAGGGTACCACTAGGCTTTCCTTTCCATAGTCTGTCTGGAGCAATAGGGAGGGGGAAATAGGTCTTACTGTCTGAAAATATGTTTGATTTCAGGCAATGTCTCTAAGATTCAGGAGAGGAAAGCAGCGATGGAGGTAGAGTGGTTTCACAAAGGCAGGAGTTTGTATTCTATGGAGTGAAAGTTGACATTGGAGGGACAGTATTTGAAATAGGATGCCACGAGCAAGAAGAGAAACGTGGAAATGGTTTTCAGCAGCAGTGGTACAGGAGCAAGGAAAGAAGCCCATAAAGGGCAGGGAGGGAGATCCAACTTTGGAGGTGTGGAATCATAATTATGCCAAGAACCAGAGGATCAGAGTACAACATAACTTAGGAGAGATTTGGTTCGTGAGCAAAGGAAGGGGATGGTTGAATGATTAGTCTTATTCCTCCTGACAAAGTTGGAGGAAATTATGTTCAAAAGACAACCATAAAATTAGCAGTTAAGATGGAGAGATGAAACAAATTGCTATCAGTATGGATGAGTGTGTTTGTAGTTGTAAGCAGCAGATGATAAATTACAGGAGACTAGAATAGAGCCCAGAGGAACATCATGGGTGACCGCTTTGACAAGAAAACTGACTGTAAGAGTGGAAGTAGTTTTGTAGTGGGATGTTGGGATGAAACCAGCAAAGGATTGTATAATGGAAGATAGACACAAAATGCTGGAGTAACTCAGCGGGTCAGGCAGCATGTCTGTAGAAAAGGAATAGGCGACGTTTTAGGTCAAGACCCTTCTTCAGATCGTAAGTCAGGGGAGAGTGAACTAGTGGTATGAAAAGGTGCAGAATAATTCAGAGCCAGCACCGATAACCTCAGAAATAGTCCATTGTTGGCTGTGGAAGAGGGGATAATGCAGGGATACAAAACAGTGAAACGAGCCTCGTCCACAGCCAACAATTTATACAATAGCTTTTCTTGATTTTTGGATCCGATACATTTAGTACTTTTACACAAATGAGTCTGCATTTTGCTAAATTGTTCCGAGACTTCCCAAATGTAAAGCAGAATTATCATTTATTGGCTCTTTCCACTAACTCAAGAACATTTTACATTAAGTTTCTTTTAATGAGTCCAAAGTGGAGCCAATGATATTGAGCCAATGTATGCTTTCTACATTATTAATGCAGAGGAAATATTTTTATTTTGCAAAAACGATACAACAGGGAGCTAAATGTATAACAAAGTTTTTATCTCATTAGTGAAGAAATAATTTAAAATAAATATATTGTCTCGTTCATTTTGCCATTTCACCAGATTAATTTCCCCAATTTTTTGCTCAAGCTTAAAAACATGCATTCTAATTTCTGCATAATGACTACATTATCACATTATTATTGCATATTTAAGTAGCATGGGCACATACCTTATTGTCACTCTCTACCTATTCACTACTGCTAGAAATTTGCAATTAAAACAAAAATCAAAAAATAATGCAGAAAAGAACAGGTCAGGCAGCACATGTGGAGATAAAAAAGTTGACATTCAGATCAAATTACCTTTCATTGCAGATAGACACAAAATGCTGCAGTAACTCAGCGGGACAGGCAGCATCTCTGGAGAGAAGGAATGGGTGACGTTTTGGGTCGAGACCCTTCTTCAGACTCCTTCCTTCACATCTTTTATCGCAGCTGGGTTAACTTCCAAATTTAATATCAAAGTCATCAATTTCCGATAACTCGCTGTAGCTGTCTATATCAGAAATGCCTATTTTTTTTAACCTGTCATTTTTTCCATGGCATGTGCTACTATATTGTGCCCCCATACAATGCACCCTCCCCCTTGCACTTTGCATTAACACACTGTCCTGCTATTTGCCCACATCACACTTCCTCGTCACCTTCTAATCAATAACCCATCCCTCAGCAACCCTGATCTCAACCCAACATAGTCATTCCCTTTGCCCTCTCCATCCCATACCCCACCTACCCAGTTACATAAAACTAACTTTTTTCATCCCCCTAATTCTGGGATAGGAACTTCAACCTGAAATATTGACCCTTGTTTCTTTTTCTTTTGATGCTGACTGATTCACGGTGTATTTCTGGCATTTTCTGCTTCTATTTTTAACTTGGGCGAAAGAATTGGTTGAAAGTATTCCTTCCAGAATAGAAGCGGACTAACCTGGTGACCAACACAAGCAGAGTCTGATTATAAATCAAATCTACTGCATGTTGACTCCATTAAGAGGAAAATGCAAAGAGTTTTCAAAAAAAAAGATTAAATCTTAATCTGTGACAATTCTGGAAAGCATACCCAGTTATCCCTGAAGCAGATAAGATAATGAAGAAGGAATACAAAATGCCTAATATTGGAATCATCAGTGACAGCTCAAATAAACGTGCTCAAACAAGATGCAAAAGGACAGCCCAGGTTTAATTGCCATTTTTCTGTCGGTAACAATTTTTTTTATTAGCACTTCCCTGCTCTATGCTTTCCTGCGCACTTTTCACTTGCAATCTCTACCTTTCCACTGTGTTCCCTTCTTCTTTCAGCACCACTGAGCAAGGTTGACAAGCGGATTCCTTTGCTTTTCACCATATTAAAGCCACTTTCCTGCTCTGACAGCCTGTTCTACACTGCCACCTTCCAGCTCCAGCTTCACACTTCTCTGGGCAGCCACTGCTTTTTGACAGACCACTGTCACTTCCCATCACCCTCTCTGTATATTCTCCTCTCTCCCCCTCAGCGCGGATCCAGACTTTCCCACAAGCACAATTATTTTTTTTGACAAGCCATCCATCAGCCTTAACTTTAAAAGCACTTTCTGGTGATATCCATTGTTAAACCCTTGCTTTTCATGAGGCTTGCATGAGAGAATATGATATCAGACATTCAAACTACCAAACCATGTAAATTTACTTTGTTCTCAGCTATGTTTCCAATTTCACGTCCAATTTTTCGGTACATTATGCGTAGTTGTTGTGCTTAATATGATGTTGTCAAATCCCATTAAAGTTCACTGTATCGCACTGCTCTAAAAACAGGTTACAATTTGCGTTCTATAAAGAAAGGCAAGAGCACAGTCTGAAGTCAAGCTAAATCTTATTAAAATTATCTGCTCAATTGTTACATTTCTGGATGGAGTAATTTGGAGACATTAGCAGAGACATATATGAAAATGTCAGCGTGCCAACTAATGACAACAAAAGCAAAGGAATATTTCTGTGAAGCTCAATAAAGCTACTTTGCTGGTGACATAAATTTGATGATAATCTGAGGAAATGAATAAGGAACTATCCAGTTTGAATAGGGATTTTTCTATTAAATGACATTGCTGAATTTCCACTTGGCCTAGATCAGTCCCAAGGCTTTCTTCTAAACCACGGTGTTTAAACCTCAGTCAGGAGAAGGAAGTAGAGGGGGTGTGGGGTAGGCTATAAGGACAACATGGATATTTACTGAAACATATCCTCAGTTTCCGTTTATATTGACTTTAGGGAGGAAATAAGTGTTTCATTCAAAGATATTAGTTTAGTTTAGTTTAGATATAAAGCATGGAAACAGGCCCTTTGGCCCACCGAGTCCACACCGACCATTGATTGCCCGCACACCTATATTCTCATTCACTCCTTATACACTAGGGGCAATTTACACAGTCTAATCAACCTGCAGACCTAATACAAAATACTAGCTGATCATTGCAGTAACATTATACTTCACAAAAAGCAAATAGATGGAGAAAGTAAGGCACAGAGTACAGCTTGAAGAAAGGTCCCAACTCAAAACGTCAAATATATCCATATTTTCCAGAGATGCTGCCTGACCCGTTGAGTTACTCCAGCACTTTGTGTCTGTTTTCTAAACCAGAATCTATAGTTGCTCGTTTCTGGATGTGACAAAGCATATAAGCTTACACCCTTTTTGTAAATTACAACAGTTGAATAAACTCCCAAATACTTCCTTTTTGTCCTGCAAATCGCATGAAGATTAAACTCTAACAATAGGGAGATTTAGGTTTTTCACTTTATTATTGTTTAAATTATATGCACACATTTATCTGCAGACCATAAAAGACAAACTGCTCAACCTGGATCTGCGGTCTGAAGCAGGGTCTCAACCCGAAACTTCACCCTTCCCTTCTCTCCAGAGATGCTGCCTGTCCCGCTATTTTACTCCAGCATTTTGTGTCTATCTACGTTCTGACTAATTTACAATTACAAAGAATGCCCAAATATTTGATCATTATACGAATTTTTGTTTCGTTCCCACACAATGGTTGCATCACGGCCTGGTTCGGCAACTTGAACGTTCAGGAGCGGAGAAGACTGCAAAAAGTTGTGAACGCTGCCCAGCCCTGACCTTCCCTCCATCGAAGGGATTTATCGGAGTCGCTGCCTCAAAAAGGTAGCCAGCATCACCAGAGACCCACACCACCCTGGCCACACACTCGTTTCACCCCTGCCATCGGGAAGAACGGTCAGGAGCATGAAAACTGTAACGTCCAGGTTCAGGAACAGCTTCTTCCCTACAGCCATCAGGCTATTAAACACTACGACCTCTAAAATAAGTTCTGAACTACATAGACTATCATCATCATTATTTTTTTTTACACAGTGTACTATGTTTACATATTCTGTTATGTTGTACTGCAGCAAGTAAGAATTTCATTGTTCTATCTGGGACATATGACAATACAACACTCTTGACTATTGACATCAGACAATGTAAAAAATAGATTTTAATCGGCCTGACTCTCTGCAAGTAAGTTGGAGTTCAGTTGTTCCTCATACACTGAGGAAAAAGGTAAAGAGGGATGCGTGAGCAATAATTATGCACTCACAGAACAGAATTCAACTGTGGAAGCAGAATCCATCGCTCCGTCTAAAGGTAATTGGATACAAGATTAACCTGTGGAGCCATGGAGAATGGGAGTGGTCGGATTGTTCTCCTAGTATCCTATAGACTGGATGGGTCAAATGGATTGCATGTGCTGTAACAATGATTCCATGTAAAGTGCAAAAAAACTATCTAACACAAAATATCTTAATCCTTCTGCTAAATGGTAGTGTAGTTTTATAGAACTGTAAAATTAAGAACCTCAGAAAGACACAGAATGCTGGAGTAATACAACGGGTCAGGCAGCATCACTGGAGAACATGGATAGGTGATGACTCGGGTCAGGACCCTACTTCAGAGTTCTATCTTTAGTAAACTAGCATCTGCAGTTCCTTGTTAGTACATGTTAACTTAAGAGCATGCATATTTTTTCTCTCTGTTTTTAGGCATCCCATGCCTCCCTCTCTTTTACCCCTCAATCCCACCCCACCACAACCAGTTCATTCCAAAACCCTACTCATTGAAATAAAAGACAGATGCTTGCTCTGTAAGGCAGCAATCAAATAATCTGTGCACAACTGTGATGCATTCGCACCTTGAAATTGGCCTCGAGACCATGTGAAATTAAAGAAGATTTTATTATTTTACTTAAATACGGTTGATAATTATTACTAGCCTGTGACAGTAATGTCCAAAGTGTGCATAAAACAGCGATCTGCTCTAGTGCAAAAGGTTAAAGCAAAAGACAATTAGCTGAAATAGATGAAAATGAATTTAGAAATCAGTTCTGGTCATGGAAACCTCTGAAATGTCTTGTAATTTGAGAAGTGAAAGGAAAATTATAATGTCACATAGGTTTTCAGTCAAGCATATAACATAATTAACATAATTGTACTCTCTTGATGGTACTGATGCCAAGACATTTTTTGAAGATTGCAGGACATAGAATGCTAGTACTGGTTTAAAAAAAGGTAGATTTAATGTACAGAATTGAAATGGAGTACCTTAATAGCTGAGCAGAAAAGTAATTAATCTACCCATTTAACACTGAAGCTCTCAGCATTGAGCAAGAAATCGTTCGACCTGCGCAGCCCAAAATACAAACATTGCTTGGTTTCTTTTTCTCGGCTGCAAAAATCATGCCGAATTAACAAAGTAGCTTCACACTGTGGAAGAATGTTCACTCTCAGTCACCCTTCCTGCAGCTGAAGGAGGAAAATGTGGAGCTGAGTAAGTAAAAAAAAAAAAAACCCTCTGAAAAATGCACAGCAGCTGAATAGAAAATAATGAATGATTGTCATGCAGATTAATGGTGGATGAGATTTTAACATAATTAAAAAAGGAGATGATGTAAAAAAAAAATCGCTATCTTTTACTATTTTGTTACACGGAGCCCGAAGTAAAATTCTATCAGTGGACAACAAACTACATGCTAACACATAGCTCTATTCTGAAAAGCTGTTTTCTTGTTCTCTGCAAGGATAAGTTTTGTGAAACTTTGCAAGGACTGATGTAACAAGACTGCTTTTCACAAATGGAAGGCATAAATAATGAGCTAATATCTGTATGTGTCTGCGTAAGTTAATGAATATCAAATTGCATAGAAATTATTATAAATCATCATTATCTAGAATTTTAATTGAACCTGCAATTAAATATGACAAATGTTACCCAAACCAAATCTTTAATTTATACTTACAAATAAAAAATAATTTGTCATTTTTAGCATTTTGTAGTTAATTTTCCATTATGCAATCTGCTAATTAATAGGGAAAGACAAGCACTCAGAACCCACTAAGTTCGCCATTATTGAAATTGTGTCTATAAATT
This sequence comes from Rhinoraja longicauda, assembly GCF_053455715.1. NCBI lineage: Eukaryota > Metazoa > Chordata > Chondrichthyes > Rajiformes > Arhynchobatidae > Rhinoraja > Rhinoraja longicauda. The sequence continues at coordinate 17,406,725 of NC_135987.1, read as the reverse complement.
CAATACATACTGTGAAGGAACATAGTTCTAGGAAATTTGTAAACATATCTTTCACATCAGTCACAAAGCATGGCATTTATTCCAGTTCTGATTAATATATTTACCAAACTAAATTATTGAACAAATATTGCCAATTAATTTTTGTGTCAGTCATGTCAAATTAAAATGTTAACACACTCGATGGCCCACATTAATATTAATTTCCTAAACAAAAAACTATGCCAGTAGTGAGGGTCAATAATTCCAAATGATTTAATATGGCTCATCTGGCTGCCTGGAAAACAATGCCCCAACTTTTTTGCGATCTCAAGGAAGTACAGCTGCCTTACAGCGCCAGAGAACCCGGTTTGAACTTGACTCTACGGGGGCTGTCGGTATGGAGTTTGTACATTCTCCCTGAGACTGTGAGGGTTTTCTCTGGGTGCTTCGGTTTCCACCCAAATTCCAAAGACATGAAGCTTTGTAGGTCAATTGGCTTCTGTAAATTGTTCCCAGTATGTAAGATAGAACTAGTGTATGGGTGATCTTTGATCGGCATGGAGTTGGTCGACCGAAGGGCCTGTTCCACACTGAATATCTAAGAAAAAAACCTGATCTTCTTACTTGCAGTTCATCTGTAATAATCAAATCGTGATGCCTCGTCTCAGAAGGAAACGAATTCAGCCACATGGGTCACAAGAATTAACTGCTACCAGCCTTAAATGACAACCAAACTCATCAATCCACCAGCTCTCATAATTAGGATAGCAGTTTAGACAATTTGTCTTGTTCGAATGTATTAGCAGTGATTTATAAAGTGATTTTGTATTGGGTGCCGATGCAAATAGATGAAATGAGAACACAAGGAATAGGAATTGGCCCCATTCTATATAATCGTAAAGCTGATCTACCTTGGCCTCCAATCCACTCTGTGCAGTTCCCCAAATCCCTCAATGTCCCAATTTCTCAAATATTTATCCATCCCCACCCAGAAATGTTTTTAGTTATATAATCTCCACATCACCCTGAGTGGAGAATTCTAGAGATTTACCACCCACTATAGTTGCTTGTTTAAAGTTTTTCAAAGACAAGCTAGTCTCCAAATGGGGAATTTGAGCCATTGGTTTTGAACAAGATTCACTCATCATTCTGAACAAGGTCAGCATGCAACAGCCAGACTGCAACCATGCAACAGTTTTGAACAAAATCAGCCAAATCATTCCAAGCTATAGATGAAAGAATGTCAGAGAGCCGAATTGTTAAGTATCACAGCTACAACCAAATATGTGGAAACCCTGTATGTGACACCAATGCTCAGTGATGTTTACTGCTAATTTTGAGCCTACTAATTATGGTCTCCCTTTCAAATCAAAATAGCTTGCAGGCAACAAGACGAGGTTACACACATTCATAAAGTAAATATCTTAATGGCCATGTTAAAATAGAAAGCAGAGGAATATTGTACATGTGCCAATTTACCACTGCATAATTGAAGAATTATTTTAACCAAACAGTCCAGGTCGAGCGAAGGTGGGAGACTGTTTCAAAGGGGAGTAAACATGAACTACAGGAGACCCCGGTGGCCATGCCTATTGCAAACAGGTACGCCCTCTTGGGAGCTGTCGGGGTAGAAGACGCTTCCAGTCCGAGCGGCGGACAGGTCGGTGACACTAATCCAGGCAAGGAGACCCGACCGGGGAGACCGAAGTCGGGAAGAGCCATAGTAGTGGGTGACTCCGTTGTCCAAGGTACGGTGAGTAGATTCTGTGGCCGCAGGCGGGACTTGAGGATGGTCTGTTGCCTCCCTGGTGCCAGGGTTCAAGACATCACGGAGCGGCTTCAGAACATTCTTGCGAGGGAAGGCGATCAACCGGAAGTAGTTGTGCATGTGGGCACAAACGACGTCGGGAGGAAGAGGAAGGAGGTACTGCAACGCGAGTCTAGAGAGTTGGGAAGAAGACTGAAAAGTAGGACGTCGAGGGTGGTTATCTCTGGACTGCTACCTGGACTGCTACCTCGTGCTAGTGAGGGCAGGAATAGAGAGATCGGGGATATGAATCTATGGCTGTGGGATTGGTGCAGGGAGCAGGGATTTAGATTTCTAGACCACTGGGATCTCTTCTGGGGTAGGGGTGACCTGTACAAAAGGGACGGGTTACACCTTAACAGAAGGGGGACCAACATTCTGGCAGACAGGTTAGCTAGTGCTAAATGTGTGGGTTTAAACTAAGTAGTGGGGGGGGGTGGGGGTTGACAAATTGGGAATATGAAGATGGAGTTAAAGGGGAAGTGAATGTAGGAGAAATTGCAAAGGACTCTTGAATAAATGGGAAGGAAAGTTCTAGATGGGATAAGAGAGTAAGGTCAGGGCCAATTGTGTGAGAGGGGAGCTGAATACCGAAGTTAAAGTGTTGTATTTAAATGCGCAAAGTATAAAAAATAAAGTGGATGAGCTTGAGGCTCAGTTAGACATTGGCAAGTATGATGGTGTGGGAATTACAGAAACATGGCTACAAGAGGACCAGGGCTGGGAACTGAATATTCAGGGGTTCACAACATATAGAAAAGACAGGTGGGCAGAGGGGGTGGGGTTGCTCTGTTGGTAAGGAATGATATTCACTCCCTTGCAAGGGGTGACATAGAATCAGGAGATGTAGAATCAGTATGGATAGAAATGAGAAATTGTAAGGGTAAAAAGACCCTAATGGGAGTTATCTGCAGGCCCCCAAACAGTAGCCTCGACATAGGGTGCAAGTTGAATCAAGAGCTAAAATTGGCATGTCGAAAATGTAATGCTACGGTGGTTATGGGAGATTTCAACATGCAGGTAGACTGGGAAAATCAGGTTGGTAATGGACCCCAGGAAAGGGAGTTTGTGGAGTGCCTCCGCGATGGATTCTTAGAACAGCTTGTACTGGAGCCTACCAGGGAGAAGGCAATTCTGGATTTAGTGTTGTGTAATAAACCTGATTTGAGAAGTGAAGACGGTGGAACAGCAATGGCAGGTATTACTGGGAATAATGCAGAAGTTGCAGGATCAATTCATCCCAAAGAGGAGGAAAGATTCTAAGGGGAGTAAGAGGCACACGTGGCTGACAAGGGAAGTCAAGGACAGCATAAAAATTAAAGAGAATACGTATAACATAGCAAAGAAGAGCAGGAAGCCAGAGGATTGGGACTCTTTTAAAGAGCAAGAGAAGATAACTAAAAATATGAGGTACGAAGGTAAGCTAGCCAATAATATAAAGGAGGATAGTAAAAGCTTATTTCGGTATGTGAAGAGGAAAAAAATAGTTAAGGCAAATGTGGGTCCCTTGAAGACAGAAGCAGGAGAATTTATTACGGGGAACAAGGAAATGGCAGACGAGTTGAACCGGTACTTTGGATCTGTCTTGACTAAGGATCTGGGAGATGGTCTAGTGGCCAGAGATCCTAGGGTGACGGAGGAACTGAAGGAAATTCACATTAGGCAGGAAATGGTGTTGGGTAGACTGATGGGACTGAAGGCTGATAAATCCCCAGGGCCTGATGGTCTGCAACCCAGGGTACTTTAGGAGGTGGCTCTAGAAATCATGGATACATTGGTGATCATTTTCCAATGTTCTATAGATTCAGAATCAGTTCCTGTGGATTGGAGGGTAGCTAATGTTATCCCACTTTTTAAGGAAAGAGGGAGAGAGAAAACAGGAAATTATAGATCAGTTAGTCTGACATCAGTGGTGGGAAAGATGCTGGAGTCAATTATAAAAGACGAAATTGCGGAGCATTTGAATAGCAGTAACAGGATCGTTCCGAGTCAGCATGGATTTACGAAGGGGAAATCGTGCTTGACTAATTTTCTGGAATTTTTTGAGGATGGAACTAGGAAAATGGACAGGGGAGAGCCGGTGGATGTAGTGTACCTTGACTTTCAGAAAGCCTTCGACAGCGTTCCACATAGGAGATTAGTGTGCAAAATTAGAGCACATGGTATTGGAGGTAGGGTACTGACATGGATAGAAAATTGGTTGGCAGACAAAAAGCAAAGAGTGGGGATAAATGGTTCCCTTTCAGAATGGCAGGCAGTGACTAGTAGGGTACCGCAAGGCTCGGTGCTGGGACCACAGCTATTTACAATATACATTAATGACTTGGATGAAGGGATTAAAAGTACCATTAGCAAATTTGCAGATGATACAAAGCTGGGTGGTAGTGTGAACTGTGAGGAAGATGCTATGAGGTTGCAGGGTGACTTGGACAGGTTGTGTGAGTGGGCGGATGCATAGCAGATACAGTTTAATATGGATAAGTGTGGGGTTATCCACTTCGGTGGTAAGACTAGGAAGGCAGATTATTATCTGAATGGTGTCAAGTTAGGAAAAGGGGACGTACAACAAGATCTGGGTGTCCTAGTGCATCAGTCACTGAAAGGAAACATGCAGGTACAGCAGGCAGTGAAGAAAGCCTATGGAATGTTGGCCTTCATAACAAGAGGAGTTGAGTATAGGAGCAAAGAAGTCCTTCTACAGTTGTACGGGGCCCTACTGAGACCGCACCTGGAGTACTGTGTGCAGTTTTGGTCTCCAAATTTGAGGAAGGATATTCTTGCTATTGAGGGCGTGCAGCGTAGGTTTACTAGGTTAATTCCCGGAATGGCGGGACTGTCATATGGTGAAAGACTGGAGCGACTAAGCTTGTGTACACTTGAATTTAGAAGGATGAGAGGGGATCTTATTGAAACATATAAGATTATTAAGGGGTTGGACACGTTAGAGGCAGGAAACATGTTCCCAATGTTGGGGGAGTCCAGAACCAGGGGCCACAGTTTAAGAATAAGGGGTAGGCCATTTAGAACAGATACGAGGAAAAACTTTTTCAGTCAGAGTTGTAAATCTGTGGAATTCTCTGCCTCAGAAGGCAGTGGAGGCCAGTTCTCTGAATGCATTCAAGAGAGAGCTAGATAGAGCTCTTAAGGATAGCAGAGTCAGGGGGTATGGGGAGAAGGCAGGAATGGGGTACTGATTGGGAATGATCAGCCATGATCACATTGAAAGGTGGTGCTGGCTTGAAGGGCCGAATGGCCTACTCCTGCACCTATTGTCTATTTTCTCAATTAAGCTGTAAGGAGAGGAAAATATGGTGCAAAACTTTGAAAATGAAAACCTTCAACATATCTATAAGTTCAATCTTTTTGATTTAATAATGTTAACTTAGTAGTGCAACGGATTATATAAAATATTAGATGTCCCATATAAACATTGAACAGCCACTGTCACTTGCAGGAAAATCTATTATCACTGTTATGAAATGTACATCAATTGATTTGCATCATAACTTTAGTCTTTTCATGAAATCTCAGAACATATCAATTCAAAAACATTGTACCTGCACCCTAAAAATGTGGCTAGACTCTAAAACTGTTGGGGTACCTGCTTGTCCCTGTCAGTGCGAGAGGTACATTGGACACAGTTCCTCACATTGCCATGAGGATTATTTTGGAAGCTCTTGGTTCAGTTTTAATGATAATAGATCCCCATTGCAGGCTGATCTTGCAGTGAAGTAAAACATGACTTAGACAATAGACAATAGACAATAGACAATAGGCAATAGGCAATAGACAATACGTGCAGGAGTAGGCCATTCGGCCCTTCGTGCCAGCACCGCCATTCACTATGATCATGGCTGATCATCCACAATCAGTACCCTGTTCCTGCCTTCTCCCCATATCCCTTGACTCTGCTATCTTTAAGAGCTCTATCTAACTTAAGGGTTCAAAGCCCTCTCCCCTGTGGGTAAAAGCATCAAGTTGGTGAAATTTCCTTATCCGTAATGATGATTTCTGCACAAAAAAAAAAAAAATTCAGTCCACATCCAAACTCCATTGTTTTTTTGATGGACAAAGTATTTTTTTTTTAACTCCAAATAAATTAACTGTAGTTTGATTTGGAAAAAAATTATAGTCAGATTCTTGATGGTAAAGTTAAAATTATTAATTTTAATCTCTTTTTTAAAATTTGGTGTTAATCGGTGCAGTTGAGAGCAAATGTCATTGTACCTTAAGGAACAGTGTATATCAGCTTCTCGCTGTGAACATCGGGACGAAGGTGCCTGAGAACCGTGACCATGCTCTTTCCATCTTTCCACGCTTCCTTGCATCAACCATCAAGCTCTGGAACCACTCTGTGAACCTGAACCACAACCCTACCTCAGCAATGATCTACTATCGACCCCAGCTTAGGTTGCATGGCATACTTCAGTTTGCACTATTAAGTTCCGGTTCCCCAGTATTACTGCTAATTTATTGTATTATTGATTGTTGTGCATTTAGTGATTGTGTTAAAGCTTTGTGTGCCTGTAAAGCTGCAGCAAGAAATAATTTAATTGTTCTGTTCAAAGTGTGTATATGACAATTCAACACTCTTGACTAAATACCAAATGGTGCCAGAGACTTAATTGCCAATGTAGAAACCAGAGTTCAAATCCTGCTTTGGAATTTAATTTCAGTTAGTAATCTTGAATATCAGTTGGTGATAACATAACTGGTGAGGTCGCATTTAGAGTATTGTGTTCAGTTCTGGGCACCATGTTATAGGAAAGATATTGTCAAGCTGGAAAGGGTACAGAGAAGATTTACGAGGATATTACAAGGCTTGAGGGTGTGAGCTATAGGGAGAGGCTGAGTAGGCTGGGACTCTATTCCTTGGAGCAGAGGAGGATGAAGGGTGATCTTATAGACGTGTATAAAATCATGAGAGGAATAGATCGGGCAGATGAAGAGAGTCTCTTGCCCAGAGTCGGTGAATCGAGAACCAGACGACATGGGTTTAAGGTAAAGGGGAAAAGATTTGATAGGAATCTGAGGGGGTAACTTTTTCAAACAAAAGGTGGTGGGTGTATGGAACAAGCTGCCAGAGGAGATAGTTGAGGCAGGGACTATCCCAATGTTTAAAAAAGAGTTAGACAGGTACTTGGAGAGGACAGGTTTGGAAGGATATGGGTCAAACGCAGGCAGATGGGACTAGTGTAGCTGGGATATGTTGGCCACCTGTTTCACTCTATGATTCTTAATATATGTAAATAACTGGTTTGCTTGGGTTTGTCACTTATTTTGAGGGACGAGTTATAGGTGTAAACATGTACCTCGTTGGTTGTTGATTAGGTAGCGAAGGAAAGGTGCAATCAGGAATACAAGTTAAAAAAATTTTTTGTGACAAATCACATAAAAAGCACTCCCTCGTCTCCAGCTGCTCTTTGAAGGCCAGCGTCACTTTGAGGGAACTGTGTAGGTGTGACAGTTGTTTGTATCTTTTGCACAATGGGAGACACAATTTTGACAAAAGAACATGCAAGTTTCATGAACATCCTTCGTCATTTCAGCTTCAACTCTGCAGAGTCTTCAATCAGCAACACTTCCAAATAATTGGGAGATTGAAGCCACTGAATAACGACAGCATCTTTTTCTGCAGCCATGAAGGTGAAGGTAAACTCGAATATTTCTCTCCTGTCTGACCACACAACAACCGACCAACTCCACAGTCACGTCAACAGTAAAACAGTACAGTGGCACACCTGGCAAAGCTGCTACCTTACAGCTCAAGATGTATATGAAGGAACTGCAGATGCTGGTTTAAACCAAAGACACAAAAGGCTGGACTAACTCAGCGGAACAGGCAGCATCTCTGGAGAGAAGGAATGGGTGACGTTTTGGGTCAAGACCCTTCTTCAGACTGTAGAAGGGTCTTGTCCCGAAAGGCCACCCATTCCTTCTCTCCAGTGATGCTGCCTGTCTCTCTGAGTTACTCCAGCTTTTTGTGTCTATCTTCACTTTACAGTTCAAACTGCACTGACCCAGGTCTGATCGCAACCTCAGAAGTTGCCTATGTGGAGTTTGCACATTCTCCCTTGGGTGGTCCTGTTTCCTCCCAATACAATCTTGGAAGGTGAACTACTGCCATTAATTTGCCATTAACCCACAGCAAGGGGTTCTGAACAAGGAAACATCATCAGGCCTCTGGTCACACACCATCTTGGTGGCGCACTCATTTCACCTCTACCATCAGGAAGAAGGTACAGGAGCCTGAAAATAGTAATGAACAGGTTCAGGTACAGCTTCCTCCCTACAACCATCAGGCTATTAAATACTACAACCTCCAATAAGCTCTAAGTTACATGGACTTAGGGGCATTGGTTTTGTTTTTTTGCACTATTGCTTGTGGTGTATGTGTGTGTGTGTTTGTGCTCGCAAGAAAATTGATATACACACACTGAACATTTTTCTCTCTCGTTTATTATATTGTTTACACTGTACTATGTTTTACATATCCTGTTGTGCAGCTGCAAGTAAGAATTTCATTGTTCTATCTGGGACATGTGACAATAAGCCACTCTTGACAGCAAAGGAGAGTTGATTGGCATGTGTCTGGAGGAATAAGTTGTAATGGTACAGGGGAAAAAAAGAGAGTCATGTGGCTGATGTGATAGGTCTGCTGGGAGCAAGCACAGACATGAAGGAACAAATGGACTCCTTCTGTGTTGTTTAAAATATAAGGCAAGTCCATCCCAATAACTCGTTTTGACTTAGTGTCAAATTTTATTTGATAATCTTTCTATTGAAACAAGATAGCCTATTTTACCATGTTCAAAGCTCTACATGAATACAAATTGATGCCATGCTAGTCATTAATAACAGATATACACATGCATTTAGTATCAACCCAATGATAAATTGCAGACTCTAGTAATATGTTTAATGCTTCATCCCTCTTGTTAAAAAAGGAGCCTGCTATTTAACAGAGGTCGACAGATAATTTAAAACATGGACCAACTGTCAAGAAATCTAAAGGAAATTTGTAAAATTCACAGAGGGTGGTGGATTCGGTAGTTGGGATGTGTTTGTACTTGGATTGATTATGTTACATTGCATATACATAATGTGTAAACTGATTTCAGAATTGCAACTCGAAATTAAGACATCACACAGTTAAACTTATTGTTATGCTCATGGAGCGAACATTTCATACTTCATAATCTAACTATTTATAGGTATCAGATGAACAGGGTTAATGTCGATGTCAACTTGATATCAGTGTCGAGATTCTCAAGAAATCAATCAAGGGTGGCACAGTGGTGCAGCAGTAGAGTTGCTGCCTTAGAGCACCAGGGACCCGGGTTCGATCCTGACTACGGGTGCTATCTGTATGGAGTTTGTACGTTCTCCCTGTGACCATGTGGGGTTTCTGTAGGTGCTCCGGTTTCCTCCCACGTTCCAAAGACATGCAGGATTGTAGGTTAATTGGATTCTGTAAATTGCCCCTGGATTTCGGATGGAACTAGTCTACAGATAACTGCTGATGGGCGAGGACCTAGTGGGCCAAAGGGTCGGTTTCCACGCTGTATCTCTAAAACTAAACTAGGAATGGGCATGTTGACCATCAAATTATTCAGGGTTTCAATTAAATTGGTTTTAAATTACTTTTATTTGGCTTTACTTGTGATTTTGTTTTGAAGGCTGAGTTTACCATTCTGTTCCAATTATCAAAGGTCCCAATTACCCTCCAAATGCCCATGATGTTGGGATGCCCAAACATGATTCCCCATAACATTCACCTTAAATATGGTGACATCTTCCTTCATTTTCTGAATAGTGTCCCGAACATCTCTCTGCCACCCACTTTGGTAACACCTAGGCTTTGTTGATCCAGCCAAAAACTACAATTAAGGGAAGACACAAAGAATGATAGTTGGGGTGCTGCTGGAGTAACTCAACAGGTCATCCCTGAAGGGTTCTGAAGGGTTCCAATTGAAGTGTCACCTTTTCTTGTCCTCCAGAGATGCTGCCTGTCCCCCGCTGAGTTTCTGCAGCACTTTGTGTTCAAAACTACAATAATCACATCAATTCAAACAGAAGGTTTTTTAATCCACTTGCTTTAGTTTAGTTTAGAGCAATAGTGTGGAAACAGGCCCTTCAGCCCACTGAGTTCGTGCCGACCTGCAATCCTCGTACACTACTAGCACCATCCTCCAAACTGGGGACAACTCACAATTTTAATTGAAGCCAAATTAGCCTATGTCTTTGGAACGTGCGAGGAAACCGGAGTATCTGGGGGAAACCCCCATGGTCACGAGGAGAACATACTAACTCCATACAGACAGCACCCATAGTCAGGATCAAACCCGGGTCTCTGGGCACGGTAAGGCAGCAACCCCACCAGCAAGGCTTATCACAGAAATTTCCCGAAATACAATGTTTGATGTTAGAGTTTTTTTAAACATTTCCTTGGAGATTTGCTCGTAACTGCAAATGTCCATTCAATCAAACATTGAGGACACAAAGTGCTGGAGTAACTCAATGAGTCAGGCAGCATCTCTGGAGAAAACTCAGGATTTGGCTGTGGAAAGACAGAAACAATGCACTGTGGAGATAACAAAACTGAAGATGATTATGTGCATGTTGTGGTAACTTTCCCTCGCCCCTGTTATACAGATGTTTAATCTTTTTGAAAGAAAACTGCTGCCCAATTCTTGAATCAATATGTATACCAAATTTGAACCATTTAATCAGAGATGGGTAAAGATAAATTCTACTTTCACCTGACCACTTTTAACATAGGTATCACAAAATGCTGGAGTAACTCAGCGGGTCAGGCAGCATCTCAGGAGAGAAGGAATGGGTGACGTTTTGGGTCGAGACCCTTCTTCAGACTGACATAGCGTTGCACAGACAAGTGACACTCCATCCCAAAATCCTGTTATCAGAATCAATGCTAAGTGTGAACAGCGAGAATTTAAGACAAATGCTGCAATTTAAGACCAGAACTGATCCATATTGCCATATGGTTATCAATGACCCATGTGCTTTTTACATGTTTGGAGTATGACATTTCTACTCCTCTAACAGCAGTAATTAGGAATAATCAAGTGGGTGTTAATTGGATATAATGAAACAATCTCTAGTCTGACTGAACCTAGTATTTGCCTCTTACCAGTAATTATGATCACTAAGTACTCATTCTAATCTCTTTCTTCTTGTGAAGCCAAACAGAGGTGCAGTATTTGCACAGCTGATGGTTTGTTTTGTCTGCAATTTAGACTGGTTTAAACCAGGAAACTCATAATTTGCCAAGCTGTCACCAGCTGCTGGAATTTAACAAAGGCACTGGGGCACTTCATGATAATAGCACAGTTTATGACATCCACAGAAAAAGGGGCAGCTGTTAATTAAACTGACCCTTAAACAAGCTTTCAATAGTTCTAGCACCTGGACGTACAAACACGTCAAAAGTGAACCAAGTTATTTTACACCTGCTCTGCAATGCATTTCATTTAAAAGTTCTGGCCAAAATCTGAATTTTACTGAAATCCCAAGAGATCCTTTCCATTTTGATGACAATCATTCAGAGCTAAAAGTAGCTAATGAAGCAACCTCTTATCATTGATTATTGGAATCTTCCAATAGATTAGTTAGATCCATCAGAAAACCTCGTTTCATTTTTGATTTTCACGCAATATTTAACCAAGAATCATGCCATTTTCATACCAGCTGGTTCAAATAGAGGAAGCACGAGGTTCAAATTTGTTTAAAATGATGTGACGGACATCACAACTGAAAGTTTTAAGTTTGACAAGTTGGCTGGTGTCGTTTAAAAAAAAATGTGACAGGTTTTAATTCATGAACTGTACATTACTGTTCCTTTTTGCGTCATGGTTGACAGATCGCAACTTATTCCCTCCTTGTTATAACTGAATGGTATCATCTGACCTTGAGCCGAACAGGCTCAGAAATCATTTCACTCCAACAGATTTTCAACAGCTGCAAAAAATATAATTCAAAAAACAAGCAAATTGGACTCCTCTTTGTAGTAATTATAGTTGATGAAAGTCTAAGAGAAAAATACAATGATTTGGGCATCATAACAACATTTCTGCTGCTTCTATTAAATTATGGCTCTCGGGTATTTAAGGTCATATAGATCAGTACCTGTTTTTAGCAAGCAAAGCCTGAACTATTCTATATCACTGCTGAACCAAGGAATCATAACTACAAATGCAAACAAACCTTGCAGACCAACATTTAAAAGCGGTGACAAAGGTTCACCTGCACCTCCTCCAACCTCATCTATTGCATCCGCTGCTCTAGATGTCAACTTATTTACATCGGCGAAACCAAGCGCAGGCTCGGCGATCGCTTCGCTCAACACCTGCGCTCGGTCCGCATTGGCCAAACTGATCTCCCAGTGGCCGAGCACTTCAACTCCCCCTCCCATTCCCAGTCTGACCTTTCTGTCATGGGCCTCCTCCAGTGCCATAGTGAGGCCCACCGGAAATTGGAGGAACAGCACCTCATATTTCGCCTGGGCAGCTTGCAGCCCAGTGGTATGAACATCGACTTCTCCAACTTTAGATAGTTCCTCTGTCCCTCTCTTCCCCTCCTCCTTCCCAGATCTCCCTCTATCTTCCTGTCTCCACCTATATCCTTCCTTTGTCCCGCCCCCCCTGACATCAGTCTGAAGAAGGGTCTCGACCCGAAACGTCGCCCATTCCTTCTCTCCTAAGATGCTGCCTGGCCTGCTGAGTTACTCCAGCATTTTGTGAATAAATACCTTTGATTTGTACCAGCATCTGCAGTTATTTTCTTATACCATTTAAAAGTGGCTAAGTTTACTCATTAGAATAAAGTCAAGAGGAGACTTAGATTTTTGTTAACGTTGCAAACAATTTGAACATGATTAAGTGGAATGAATTTTCCAATGTGGTGCTGAAGGTTAAAAAGAATCATTTAAGGTGAGAGTAGAAAGATTTAATAGGAATCTGTCAGCAACATTTTCACACAAAGTGTGGTGGGGAGATGAAATGAGCTGCCAGAGGAGGTAGTTGAGGCAGGTATTATAACAATATTGAAAAGGCTTTTGAATAGGTACATGAATAGGAAATGTTTAGACTGATATACAATACGAAACGATACGATAGAACTTTATCCCAGGAAGGAAATTGATCTGCCAACAGTCATAAAAAGCACAAACGCAGCTTAGCCGGTATGGGCAAGTTGGGCCGAAGAGCCTGTTTCCATCCGATATGATTCTATGATTTGTTCACGAGACTCAAATCGATTGAATGCAGCAAACATCTTTGTTTTGCTAGGACAAATTAAAAGGGGTTCAATTTGTGTTGATAAAAGGGTAAAATAGCTTCTCTCAGAAGAGTATGAAAGTGATGAGAGGCATAGGTAGGGTAGATAGTCAGACTCATTGTCTCTCATGGCAAGGGTATCAAAAATTACGGGGCAAAGGTTTCAGAGAGGAAGGTGTTTTAAAGGGGAAATGAATGGTAGGTTTTTTATACACACATTTGATGTTTGGAACACACTGCCAGAGGTCGTGGTGGAGTCAGATACAATCACTCCATTGAAGAGGAACTTAGACGCTTAAATAGACATTTTTGACTTGACTTTTCAGTGCATGAGAATGCTTTCCTAAGCTACAGAGGCTCAAAAGATACCTTTTTGATCTCATTTGATCTATCATATAGTTGAAAATTTCTTCTGAAGACTCAACGAGCAGACATTTCTTCCAGCATAGCCTCAAGCAAGCACTTGGATCAGTCTGAAGAAGGGTCTAGGTCCAAAAGGTCACCCATTCCTTCTCTCCAGAGATGCTATCTGTCCCGCTAAGTTACTCCAGCATTTTGTGTCTATCTTCCACAGGAAAGCTGGCTCTCTGCTCAATGCTCAATGCCATAACCCAGACTCACTATTACAGCCATGTGTGTTTCCTCACCAGCACTTTTGATTGGTATGGGTGTAAGGGGTTATGGGGAGAAGGCAGGAGAATGGGGTTGAGAGGTAAAGATATATCACCCATGATTGAATGGCGGAGTAGACTTGATGGGCCAAATGGCCTAATTCTGCTCCTGTAACTTATGAACTATTGTGTTTTACTACACTAATCCCATATAATTGATCGCTTCGCTCAACACCTTCACTCAGTCCGCCTTAACCAACCTGATCTCCCAGTGGCTGATCACTTCAACTCCCCCTCCCACTCCCAGTCTGACCTTTCTGTCATGGGCCTCCTCCAGTGCAATAATGAGGCCCACCGGAAATTGGAGGAACAGCACCACATATTTCGCCTGGGTAGCTTGCAGCCCAGTGGTATGAACATTGACTTCTCCAACTTTAGATAGTTCCTCTGTCCCTCTCTTCCCCTCTCCCTTCACAGATCTTCCACTGTCTTCCTGTCTCCACCTATATCCTTCCTTTGTCCCGCCCCCGACATCAGTCTGTAGAAAGGTTTCGACCCGAAACGTCACCCATTCCTTCTCTCCTGAGATGCTGCCTGACCTGCTGAGTTACTCCAGAATAAATACCTTCAATTTGTACCAGCATCTGCAGTTATTTTCTTACACTACCATATAATTGAAAGATACATCACACTTGTTCTATGTTATCCCACTTTTGCATCATTTGCTATACACAGAGGACAATTTACAAAGACCAACTAACCCATGAACCCACACGTCTTTGGGATGTGGTTATTCTCCCCCATTAACCACCTTCCCCCCCCCCCCCCCCCATATTCTACCACTCACCCCAAAAGTGATACACAGGGGTTAGTGTAGGACTAGTGTAAATTAGTATAAGTAGTGTAAGAAAATAACTGCAGATGCTGGTACAAATCAAAGGTATTTATTCACAAAATGCTGGAGTAACTCAGCAGGTCAGGCAGCATCTGAAGAAGGGTCTCGACCCGAAACATCACCCATTCCTTCTCTCCTGAGATGCTGCCTGAACTGCTGAGTTACTCCAGCATTTTGTAAATTAGTATAAGTGGTTGGACAGACATAGTGGACGGAAGGGTTCATACTGTACTGCATGACTCGATCAACCTTATCAATTAAGGAATCTGTTGAAGATCTAGCCTCACTACCACAATATATTTAAAGCTTTAGTTTAAAAATAATCTCAGCAACTTCAGAATAAAAATCTCAGAATAAAACATAAATATTGATCACATTTGTTTAGCACATAATGCATTGAATACAATCTAAATTTCAACTATTAAATTCAAGAAGAATGTGAATAATGAATTACTTTGGGAACAAGTGCACTACTGGGCAGCATGTTATTTATCATAAGGTGTTTAAATGGGTGGAAATAGATGGTTATAGAAATAAAAACACTCTGGTGTGAATTGAGAGTCAGTAATTCCTTGTAGAAAGTAGCCATTACTCAGACAAGTAGATGGTTATTGACAGTACGAGAGAGAGACTCGGTGTCCTGTCCTGGAGCCAGTAACCTTGGTTGAAAGGCAATGTCACAAACAACTCACCATCACTCTCTAAGATGTACAGCTTATTATTTAAAGGGAAACAAATGTCAGCATGGAGTGTCAGTCCAAGGACATATCGCCCGCCTCTTAACAAAACTTATCAACTTTCCCCTTCATATTGTACCTCTTTACACCAGCTATCTCAAATAAGTTTACACTATTGTATTATCTAGTATTAACTATCCAGCTTTTCTGAAATTAGTGAGTTTACAGCCATCTTTGCATAAAGTAAGCACTGAATTAATTTTAATGACTGCTCTAGTGTTAAACAGGCTGGAAAACCACAATTTCATGCTAAGTGATGCTTGTAGCAAAGTTAACATACATTAAGTTTTCTATGTATTCTTGAAAAGTTTTATATGTATATATCCAGTCATTGGTTTCATAATTAGATACTCATAAACCCTCTGGGCTATTCACACACATTTTTATTTGCAATTCCACTTCACAATGAAGGAACTTAATGGACGAGCTGTTCAGTGCGGTTAATATCGTACGTTTTCATGAACTTGAACGCTTGAGGTGAGGGCACAGTGTGGAATAAAATGGTAAAATTCCCTATAGCACAGTACTCGTAAAGCATTTTCTTCCATCTCATTGTTTCAGCAGAGTTTAAGAAGCCAGCCTCAGAAGAGCACCATCTACTGATTCAGTAGAACCTCTTATCTATTTTCATTTTCCCGCACCATTCTGGGATCTCTGTGAGTTTACTCATTTAGCACTAATTACGACCAAATAATTAAAAGAAAAATCACAACCCATTGGGAAATAAGGGACATTTAGCCCCACTTCAATGAAGAATTTTTCATCTCAACTGGGCAAGGTTTTAAATCAGATCACAGAAATTTAATTCCACCATTGCAAGCAAGTATATAGATGTTTTTAAACAAAGCTAAAACTCTTACTGCAACAGTGCATCAGACAACAGATAATTAATTCCTGCATTTTTAATGTGTACTGATTAAAAGTTACATTCGATGGCTTAACCATAGCAGGAGTCTCTAAAACAAGTGGGCATAGGTTTAATGTAAAGGGTCAGGAGGTTGAGAGGGGATACGAGGACAGACTTTTCATCCACCAAGTAGGGAATAGAATTGGACTACACTACCTGTGGCCAGGGTGGATAATCTCACAATATTTAAACAGTATCTGGAAAAGCACTTGCTTGAACAAAGGTCCTGACCCAAAATGTTACCTCTCCATTTCCTTCCACAGATGCTGCCTGATCCATTGAGTTTCTCCAGCAGTTTATTTTAAGCTCAAGCACTTGAAGTGCCAAGGCACAGTAGATTATGGACTAAGTGGTAGTAAAAAGGATTAGTATTGATGGGTACTTGATGGTTGCCTTGTACATGATGGGCCGAAGGGTGTGTTTAGGTGTTGTACAACTGTAACAAAAACAAAAGAGATTTTTTTCTTTAACATTATAATAATGCTTATTGATGATAATTTAATAAAAGGATTAACAATTTCTGGTGCTCTAGCATCTTACCTCAATTGAATTTAAAGCTTGAGGAACAAATATATTTTTCTAATCATATATTTTTTTAATTAAACAGGATCAGTTGCCACCGATATTTGATATTCCTTATTGCAACTGCACATGTCACACGTATAAGGGATTTTCATCACAGCTCCAATTACACAAATTAAAAGATGCATGCATTTACTCACATCCATTCACACAAAGCAACCAATATGTGTTAGTTTAGAGGTACAGCGCGGAAACAGGTGCATTCGGCCCACCGGGTCCGCGCCGCCCAGCGATCCCCGCACATTAACACTATCTTACATCCACTAGGGACAATTTTTACATTTACCAAGCCAATTAACCTACAAACCTGCACGTCTTTGGAGTGTAGGAGGAAACCGAAGATCTCGGAGAAAACACACGGTGGAAACGTACAAATTCCGTGCAGACAGCACCCGCAGTCAGGATCGAACCCTGGTCTCCGGCGCTGCATTCGCTGTAAGGCAGCAACTCTACTGCTGTGTCACCGTGCCGCCCTTGGCGTTAACCAAATTAAAAACACTACTGTGATCTTTGTACTTAAAAAAGTTATGATTTTCTTGCTTTGGAGTTGGTGCAGAGATGTTCATTATATTGATTCCAATTACAAAGAGGACATCCAGAACCAGGGGTCACAGCTTAAGGATAAGGGGGAAGTCTTTTAGGACCGAGATGAGAAAACATTTCTTCACACAGAGAGTGGTGAGTCTGTGGAATTCTCTGCCACAGAAGGTAGTTGAGGCCAGTTCATTGGCTATATTTAAGAGGGAGTTAGATGTGGCCCTTGTGGCTAAAGGGATCGGGGGGTATGGAGAGAAGCCAGGTACGGGTTACTGAGCTGGATGATCAGCCATGATCATATTGAATGGCGGTGCAGGCTCGAAGGGCCGAATGGCCTACTCCTGCACCTATTTTCTATGTTTCTATCTGAAGAGGAAGGAGCAGGGTTCTCAGGTCATTGCTCTCTGGTGTTGAGAAAAGCCTGAGGTGAACCGAACGAAACAGGCACAATTCTTATTTTTTTACTTA
Organism: Rhinoraja longicauda; assembly: GCF_053455715.1. Lineage (NCBI taxonomy): Eukaryota > Metazoa > Chordata > Chondrichthyes > Rajiformes > Arhynchobatidae > Rhinoraja > Rhinoraja longicauda. Next base: position 17,388,905 of record NC_135987.1, on the reverse strand, counting down.
CTTTCGGGATACAGTGTGGAAATGGGCCCTTCGGCTCACCAAGTCCACGTCGATCAGCGATCACCCCGTACATTAGCACTACCCTGCACACTAGGGACAATTTACAATTTTACCAAAGCCAATTATGCTACAAACCTGGACGTCTTTGGAATGTGCGAGAAAACCAGAGCACCCAGAGAAAACCCACATAGGTCACAGGGAGAACATGCAACTTCTGCACAGACAGCACCTGTAGTCACCTGCTTTCTTCTGGCATTTTCCTACTTCCAGCTCCCCTTGTTCTACTTTCAGCCTGAAGAAGGGTTCCGACCAGAAAGGTTACCCATCCTTTTTCTCCAGAGATGCTGCCTGACTCGCTTAGTTACCATTCCACTTTGTGTGTGTATGTTTAGTTTAGTTTAGTTTAGAGATACAGCACGGAAACAGGCCCTTCGGCCCACCGGATCCGCACCACATTCACGCTATCCTACACACATTGGGGACAATTTTACACTTGTGCCAAGCCAATTAACCTACAAACCTGTACGTCTTGAGTGTGGGAGGAAACGGCAGATCTCAGAGACCCACGCAGGTCACGGGGAGAACGTACAAACTCCGTACAGACAGCACCCGTAGTCGGGATCAAACCTGGGTCTCCGGCGCTGCAAGCGCTGTAAGGTAGCAACTCTACCGCCTCGCCACGTCTATCTTTGGTATAAACCAGCGTCTGCAGTTTCTCCCTACACAATACAAAAATTCTGAGCCAAATCAAAATTCTGTCACTGTGTCAACTGTGCTGAGACAGAGCATTAGATTCATCAAAATAACTTTTGTTTCGGCTTGTTGCAAGATAGTTGCCAACAACCTAGAAAAGAGTGAAGAATGGTGTACGTTTTTAAATAATGGTCACTGGCAGCTGGACAGCAGTGGCTGCATTTCTCCATGAAGCTCAGAGAAAACAGGGAAAATAATTTGTCACTCAACTCCCTTCAAAAGCCATTATTTCACTGGGCAAAGCAGTCAGCCCTTAGTGACCCAGTCAAAACAATAATATTGTTTGAACCATTTAATTCACTTGCGGTGGATGCACAACTGATGCAATGCAACATTTTAGCAAGCTTTAGGTTATGCAGCTGCTTACAAAGGTGGATTATTTAAGAAACAATTAAGTGCATATACAAAGCAATTTGTGAGCAGCCTCACTCCTTCAGCCTGCTAAGTGAAGTGCCTTTCAAGGCTGATTTATAACGCTGTCGTTTTCAGAAGGCAGCATAATTAATAGGAGCATGGATGTCTAATTTCAGTGACTTCCAGAGAAAGTGGATTTCATTTGATTTATGATGGTTAGCAAGTTCGCATTTTATCAGTTCATTCGCTCATTATTTATGCTGATGACCAATTTCTATGGCTTGCTATCGCCCAACCCTTCAGTAATCAAAGGGAAACTCGATGCATTGCAGTAGTCCCAGAGCATTGCTCCATTCAAAAAAGATCTAAACTGCACACAGTCCTTGGAATTTTCAGAAATTAGTCCACTATGCCTTTTGGTTTTAGTTTCAGAGATACAGTGCGGAAACCGGCCCTTCAGCCCACTGAGATCATGCCAACCAGTGTAGGAAAATAACTGCAGATGCTGGTTCCAAAGACACAAAATGATGGAGTAACTCAGCGGGTCAGGCAGCATCTCAGGTGAGAAGGAATGGGCGACATTTCGAGTCGAGACCCTTCTTCAGACTGATGTCAGGGGAGGGGGCGGGACAAAGATGGGATGTAACTGTAGCTTTGAGGAGTTTACATCCTATCTTTGTCCCGCCTCCTCCCCTGACATCAGTCTGAAGAAGGGTCTCGACCCGAAACGTCACCCATTCCTTCTCTCCTGAGATGCTGCCTGATTCGCAGTTACTCCAGCATTTTGAGATACTTTTTTTATAGTTCTTTGCTTGCCTCTCCAAAAGAGTTATTAATCCTGACCTCCACCAGTACATTGAGTTGCTCGGTACCTATTGTAGTGATCCCAAGTCCCAGTATTGCCCTGATGAAAACTTGCACCAACTTGGTGCAGCCAACATCGCCAGAGACCTAGATTCAATCCTGACCTCAGGTGCAGTCTGTGCGGAGTTTGCACGCTCTCACTGTAACCATGTGGATTTCTTCCTGGTGATCCACTTTCCTCCCACATCCCAGAGACACCTGGGATTCGGTAAATTGTCCCTACTGTGTTGGATAGAACTAATGTATGGGTGGTCACTGGTGGGCTTGGATAGTGTGCACTGGTGGCCCATAGGACCTGTTTCCATGCTGTATCTCTAAACCAAACTAGACCCATTGAGTCCATACCGACCATCAATCACCCTTGCACACTAGTTCTATGTTATCCCATTTTACTCTACAAAAGTTAATTCAAGGATCTTCACGAAATTCTGAACAATTTGTGCCTTTGGGCATTACTTTCTTAACAAGTTGAAGGAAGATTTGGAATATTGTTATAATTCTGAATTAGCTGAATGGTTTTCTGGAGACAAAAGGAACTGCAGATGCTGTAATCTTAAGACAACAACAGTGCTGTAGTAACTCAGCAGGTCATGTAGCTTCTGTGGAGGGAATGGCTAGGCGGCGTTTTGGTTTGAGTCTCTTTCTCAAGGGTGGTTTTCTGATTGTTCATTTATTTGTGTCATTCTAATCGAAATCAAAGTCTGAAATCAAAAATATGTTTCGCTGAGGTCAACTCTAGTCTTCTTTAGAACTGTGCACGAACAGTTCTTGGCTTGGCACAGAGTTATGCACAACAAATTGTGTTGTACTTAACTTTCTCTCAAATGCATACAACCACCTCTAAAATTCAGAAAAGGTGCAATAAATTATACTTAAGACTTGAAGTGGATATCCATTATATTGTCAAAAGTGTAATCAAGACTCCTGCAGTTTTCTGTTATCTTTCGTTCACTATTATGCTACATTCTTTTAAAGAATACAAGTCGCCTGTTTTAGTTTAACTTAAACAGCAAATGATACTTTTTATTTCCATGTGAAAGAGTTTAGCTTATTTAACGAGCTGTTTTAAAGCATTTTACAGCAAATTAAGTACTTTCAAAGTGCAGTAACTGATGTAATATAGCAGAAACAACAAGGACTCACATGCAGCAATTAAATAAATGGCCAGCCAAGCACGCGAGAAAAGGAAGAGGCCTTTCAGCCCATCACCCCCCGCCTGACATTCAATAAGATCAGAACTGTGGGCCCGACACTGTAGGCCCGGACACTGTGGGCCCGGACAGTGTGGGCCCGGACACTGTGGGCCCGGACAGTGTGGGCCCGGACAGTGTGGGCCCGGACACTGTTGGCCCGGACACTGCTGGCCCGGACACTGCTGGCCCGGACACTGCAGGCCCGGACACTGCAGGCCCGGACACTGCAGGCCCGGACACTGCAGGCCCGGACACTGTAGGCCCAGACACTGTAGGCCCGGACACTGTAGGCCCGAGGGCCGCTGTAGGCCCGGACAGTGTAGGGTAACGGAGTGTGTTCGGGGAGCAGGGCCGAGCGTGTTCGCCTAACGGAGGTTGCATAGCCACCCGCCTCCCGGCCCAGGCTGCCGCCATTGGTGGAGCGGGAGCACGTGGCTGCTGGCTGGGTGAGGTCACGTGGGGCGGTGACGTCACCTTGTCCCGTATTTGGGAGTGAGATAGTTGGCAACCCTATAAGTGAGCCTTCATTGACTTCTCGGTCAGGGCATTCCCTCAGCTAGGAATTTAACACTGTTTGAGTGAGGAAACTTGTTCCCTTATTTTCAGACTTATCCCCTGGATTCCAGATATTACACCAAGGGGAAACTGTTCAGTCTAATAATTTTGTACGTTTTAATGAGACCACTCAAATCTTTTTCAGAAAAGTCCTGACCCGAAACATCACCGAAACAGCCTGAAGAAAGGCTCCGACCCAAAATGTTGACCGACGAGAACAAAGAAGGAAGGAGGGTTGCTGAGAACGAAAAGGCGCCCAGCTGGGGAGAGTTGGGGGATGGCGAAAACGAAGAGGGACCAACATGACTCCAATGAGTACTTTTGTAACTTTGTTGGTGCCAGCAATGTGGCATCTCTTTTGTGTATTTTGTGTATTGTATGCAGAAGCAAAGAATTTCACTGTCCCTGTTTCCGCGCTGTATCTCCAAACTAAACTAAAATCATTCAATTACAGCTTGAATCCGTTAGTCTGAGCTAGATGGGGAAGGAACTGTTGCCAGAGTTTACAGTTGCCACCATCAGAATTACTAACAGCAGATCATATTAACACGTGGAAAGTTAAAATCACCAATGATGTACCAGACACATCTAGCACCGACATGAAAGGCTTTTAACTTTGCACTGACATTAGAAGTGCAGAGCACACATCGAGTGCTTGAAGCCAAAGCTAACCTCAGAATGTAACAAAGACTTTGTGCTGGTACTCAGCTGGTGTGAAGCAAATCCAGTTTGTGACAAAGCTACATTTATAAAATAAATGCGCCCTGACTTTAAAACTCACCCAAAGAAACAAAACAAATGACAATAGATTAATCCCTCCAGTAGAACCATGTGAAAACATATCAGTATCGGAATAACCATCTAAAGAAAACCATTTGGATAGCGAGCTTTATGCTGTACTATGTTCACTAAAATCATTACATCGCATTCAGGCCGAACTATTTCTCTCTCGAAGTGAAAAATGTTTGGAGTGCAGCAATTTGTTACATCGGTGGTGTTGTGTCAAATATTTTTTCTGAGGGTACTTTTCCTTTGACCTGCGCCCAATGGCTCACAAAATCAATAGACTTCCAACCACGAGAAGGTGAATGATAAAATGTTGCATCCCATGCCCCAGATCTTTTATGCCGATGTTGTTTGGAGTTAGCCACAGATTGGCAGTCAGTCCCATTCGGGCATTAAAGTCAAAGTATGTACACCATACATGTATATATGTTTATAGGTTGATATAAACCTATCAACTTAGCATAGATGATGAGTACTTTCTAGCAACTAAATATTTGAAGGATTAGGATAGATCAAACACTTTACATCTTTGCAACTAAAGGCTAAAAGTCATCTGAAAGTATTCGCAAATATATTTTCAGCAAGAAAATGAAAGAAATTTCAACAATAAAAGGCAACAAGGAAAAAGAAAAGCACAGTGAAAATTGCAAAACATCATAGTTCAATTGCTTTCTTTGTTTAATTTTTCCAGTGCTATGCAAATAAAAGCAGCTGAAAAGGTAGGAGGATAAACTAACATCTTTACGGTAAAGTTTAATACTGAAACTTTAAGCCGACTCTTTCCTAAAACTGCCAGTTTTCATACATAATACAAGACGGAGAGGGTTTACTATGAATAATGTTTAAGCCCTAAAGAATCCTATAGCCTATAAATCTTAATAGAAGCCCCTGGACTCCAATAGGCTGCATGTCGTTTTTACCCAGTCCCACTCCATCTTGGATCCCCTGTGATAACTGTAATTTTCTCTAAACAAGTGGCGGTGGCTTGAATTTACTTCAGCTACAATTTGACTACAAACAGGATTACATGCATATAACCTATGCAAATCAATAAAAACATGTCAAGACTCCTTAGCAGTCAGTGCTCTTCTAAATGCAATTCATTGTGCTGCAAATGAGAATAAGAGACTGTGTAACAAATGAAACCTCCTCACATAACTAGCACCTGTTGTCAGGCAGTTGAAGCTTGTATTTTTCATTTGCCGTACAGTAAATCGTATTAAGGCATATACAGAATGGTAAGGGATCAAGGGATGTGTACATATTGCGTGCCAGCAGGCATATTCTGAAACAAATTTAGATTGTTTCAGCGGAAAATACATTTAGAAAATTGTAAAGTAACTCTGAGGACTGTATTTTGCCACACCATAGATTTAAAAGCCAACCAACTACAATTAAGCTGTGCCCATTTTATGACAAGGCTATGGTTACTCAGGTAGATTTCATTTCAACCATTCATGGTCAATGGAAAATAAAAGGGGTCAGCAGTGGATAAATGGTGTGCTTAGTCTATTTTACATCTTCCAATTTCTGCAGTATTTTTTTTGAAAGGGGTCCATAACATGTTAGGTCTTCATCTGGTAAAATGCTTTAAGTCACCGGGAACTGCAGATGCTGGAATCTTGCATAGGGCAGCACAGTGGCGGAGCGGTAGGGTTGCTGCCTTACAGAGACAGAGATCCGGGTTCAATCCTAACTATGGGTGCAGTCTGTAAGGAGTTTGTACATTCTCCCTGTGACCTGCGTGGGTTTTCTCCGGGTGCTCTGGTTTCATCTCACATTCAGGTTTGCAGGTTAATTGGCTTTTGTAAATTGTCGCTACTGTGCAGGATAGAACTAGCGTATGGGCATTGGTTGGTGTGGACCAGGTGGGCCAAAGGGCCTGTTTCCACACTGTATCTGTAAACTAAACTAATACAAAGTGCTGGAATAACTCATTGGGTCAAGCATCATCTCTGGAGGATATGGACAGGAGATCGTTCCCAGAGGGCTCAGACTGAAACGTCACCGATCCATGTCCTCCAGAGATGTTGCCTGACCCGTTGAGTTATTCCAACATTTTGTGATCTACGCAAAATGCTTTATGTGGTTTAGAGATGGTTATTTCTCATCCAAATGTTCCTTCACCATCACATCATGTGCAAAACCACTTATCACTGCAACAATAAACTCCTCCCTGTCCACTGGCATCGTCCCGCCATCCCTCAAAATCGCTGCTGTCACCCCCATTCTGAAAAAACCTGGTCTAAACCCTGACACCCCAAACAACTTCAGACCAATCTCCAACCTACCCTTTCTGTCCAAAGTTTTGGAACGTGCTGTAGCTTCCCAACTCAAATACCACCTCTCTACCAATAACCTGTATGAAACTTTCCAATCCGGATTCCGCTCAAACCACTGTACTGAAACTGCGCTCCTCAAAATCACAAACGACATTCTCCTCTCCTCCGACGCTGGCAACCTCAACATCCTCATCCTACTTGACCTCAGCGCCGCCTTTGACACCATAAATCACTCCATTCTCCTCACCCGACTTGAAACCTCCCTTAACATCACCGGCACAGCCCTATCCTGGTTCAAATCTTACCTCTCTGACAGACACCAGTTCATCTCCATTAACAACTGTAAATCCCCCACCACTCCCCTCCCCCAAGGTGTCCCCCAAGGCTCAGTCCTTTGCCCCCCTCCTCTTCATCCTCTACCTGTTCCCCCTTGGTCAATTAATCCGCCGTCATGGTCTCAACTTCCACTGCTTCGCCGATGATATCCAGCTCCTCATCTCCACCAAGTCAATCTCCTCCACCACACACTCTACACTGACAAACTGCATTACTGAAATAAAATCTTGGCTTCAATCAAACTTCCTCAAACTCAATTGCAACAAATCTGAAATCATCATCATTGGTCCAAAAATGCTCACCAAATCCACCCAAAACTTCATCCTCAACATTGATGGTCTACCAGTATCCACCTCACCTCACATCCGGAATCTTGGAATCATCCTTGATCAAACCCTCTCCTTCGACAAACACATCAAACACATCACAAAGACAGCCTTCTTCCACCTCAAAAACATTGCCCGTCTCCGTCCATCCCTCTCCTCCACAGCTGCAGAAACCCTCATCCATGCCTTCATCACCTCCCGTCTGGACTACTGCAACAGCCTCCTCTATGGCGCACCCTCAAAAATCATCAATAAACTTCAATACATTCAAAACTCCGCTGCCCGTCTACTCACACACACCTCAATCCGTGACCATATCACCCCCGTCCTTTATAAACTCCACTGGCTCCCCATCCCCCAGAGAATCCAGTACAAAATCCTCCTCATAACCTACAAAGCCCTCCATAACCTGGCCCCATCCTACCTGACCGACCTCCTCCACAGGCACACTCCCACCTGCACCCTCCGCTCTGCCGCTGCCAATCTCCTATCCCCCCCACATCCGGACTAAACTCAGATCCTGGGGGGACAGGGCTTTCTCCATCGCTGCTCCCACCCTATGGAACTCACTACCCCAAATCGTTAGAGACTCCCCCACACTCACCACATTCAAAACATCGCTGAAGTCTCACCTGTTCAGTACTGCCTTCAACCACTGAAGGTCACCTCACCTTCTGTCTCCTTTCTCTGTTCATTTATTTATTTACTTATTTATCTATTTATTCATTTCCCTATGTTCTCAAAATCTCTGTAAAGCGTCTTTGAGTATATGAAAAGCGCAATATAAATAAAATGTATTATTATTATTATTATTATTATTAAAATAAAAAGCAGAATAATTGTCTAAAAAAAGAACCTGACCCTAAACCTTGCCTGATCATTCCCTCCCCAGACACTGCCTGACCCATTGGGTTCCTCAGGCACTTTGTGTTTTGCTCAAGATTCCAGCATCTGTGTCAAGCTTTTAATGAACTTTGCAATTCTCTTCACCAAAAAGGTCCATCATCGACTGAAGACTGAACTGGCATTAAAAATAAAAGGACATAAAGTGTTGGAGTAACTCAACGGGTTAGGCAGCGTCTCTGGAGAGCATGAATAGGTCACGGTTCGTGTTGGGACCCTTCTTCAGACTGATTGTAAGGAAATGTGGAAGAATCTGGAAGAAATGAGAGGCAGGACAAAGTGTGCCAGTATGTGGAGAGGTCAGGCAAGTGTTATTTTGCCCTAGTTAAGCCATTACCTTGTCCAATGGCGCAGCAGGGTTAAAAATACAAATTGTCCACTTATGCACTGCTTTTCTTACCACTTCATGAAATACAGTGCTTTTGAACCCGTTGATAAAAAAAAGAATTATGTGATCAGTCTGTGGATATCACCAGTATTCTTACAAAGCAAGATAAATTCCAATTGTATTTAAAGTACATTGTAAACTCCTCATGAACATTTTATCTGTGGTTGCTAGACACCCTGTGTCAGAAGAACATTCTTTCCACTGTGCTGAGAAACTAGAGACTACAATAATTTATCAAGGAAAAGTCATTAAGCAGTCAATGAAACCCAAAATAGAGAGATCTCATGAGGAACACACATCTTCAAACCATTTAACACTTGTATTAAGTCACCCTGTTGATAAAAAGAATGTGTTTTAGATTTACCCTTTAAGGGAACATTCTAAACAGAACTACCGTGTAAAAGCTGGAAGAACACGAACTTGTTTGCAAACACAGGTGTCCAAGAACCAGATTAAGTTGACTAAATGATTGTTCTGCAGCTTACCTCCAAATTGTTATTTTTTAATAACAAATATTGTACATTATACAATTAATTTTCCCTTTAAGTAAAATTCTGTTTAAACAAATATTAAATTGTGTTTAAAAAAAATTGGATTTGCAGTTTGCAACTGCACATAATCAGAATACTTGGTGCCCATAATCATAAAATGATTAGTCTTCTAATGCATAATGGCAAAGCAAGTATTTCAATACAACAGAAAAGTCTCTATTATACTAATGGTGTATGCATTCTGCATTTTTATAAAAACAATTTTAATCATAGTATGCTCAAAATAAGCAATAAATAAGTAAATGAACATGCTGCAATTTGAATTATACTGAAACTATAGATTGCCAGAAGCAAAAGTCACAATATTCTGAAGGCAGTTCACTTCCTTTTTAATAATACATAGCTATATTAAAAAGGGTACTGTATAAAAAGATTACTGTTAGGACAGGATATCATTAAAACATTTCACCATGATACATCATGCATGTACATTTCTAATATTTCCTATGCAACTTAAGGAATATTAGAACTGCCAGCTACCCATGTAAATCACAAATCTATACACTTGCATATTAAGATGATATACTTGAAGCAGTGCAATGTATGCCTCATTATCATTTCTGGTACAGTCATTTTCCCAGTCTTTCCTGACCATTCAAAGTCACTCATGTGGCTGCCGCTGGTAGCTGGTCATTCTACCTGAGATGACCCAAGGCAATGCAATGTCACCACATGCTATCAGCGCCATGTCACACAGACCATACACCACAACACATCAGTATTCTGCATCACAAACCATGGTCACGGCAAGGTTTTAGGCATTATTTTGCCACAGTATTAGCTGTACGCTAGAACTTGAACTTCTTCCACACATACTCCTTGGACTTGTACAGGTGCACAGTAGAGAGCAGACTGGCTGGTGGCATCACGGCCTGATTTGGACTCCCAGGAACCAAGGGGATTACAAAAAGTGGTGAACACCAACTGGCCCATCACGGGTACTGGACCTCCCCACTGTCAAAAGAATCAATAGGAGGCGCTGCCTCAAAAAGGCAGCAAGCATCATCATGGACCCACACCAGCCTAGCCGCACTCTCATTTCATGCCTACCATCAGGAAGAAGGTATAGACCCGTGCCCTCCATGTTCAAGAACAACAACCATCAAGCTCACGAATGCTACAGACACCAACTAACTATCAACTATCTTGGTTCAACTAAGGACTTCTGGCTTTTTGCACTAATATCGGGATAGTTAATTTATTGATTTTTTTTAATGCATTATGTTATCTACGAGTTTATAAGCCTGTTATGCTGTTGCAAGTTAAAATGTCATTGTCCAGTGTCGGTGCATATGACAATTTAACACTCGTGACTCTTGGTTCTTAAATTGAATATCTTCAACTTAAACTTATTTTTGTTTTAAACATACACCTAATACACGTGTGGCAATTTTTCAATTCACCTCCTGAAACCCAACCAGTTAGAAACTGGAAACCGCTGGGGCTGTACAATGATGATGTTACACTGCTTTGAAGATGTTGCTTTTTATTCTGATCTTAAACATCAGAGTCCAGCGGTAAACACTGTGCAAAGGTTGTGCTGGAGTTTGCATGACTTTTCTTGAAAAAAATAATCCAAATTAAACAGAATAAAAACACATCAAATGTGTTACCGATCAAATTGCATGTTTCATTATAAAAATCAAAAAGAGTGATGAATGCTACCTTTGTGTCCTGATCGCAGGGAAGAAGTGTTGTACTATCTCCTCTGCTTACGCTTATTAACAATGAAAAAGAATCACCTTCAACTGTATTAACTGTGGCCTACTGGATGAACGATGCCTTCTGAGATTCACAACATCTGTTTGTTCCACTCTCTTCTCAGCATGCTACACCTATTTCTCATGCTTAATGATGCTCATCCACTCACAGAGTTTTACGGACAAATGTGTTTAGCCGCATTCATCACTCTGAATGAGTATTCTTGATGAAGCATCCACTGTGCTGTTTAGCTCTTTCTGTTTCATTTTGTCAAATGACAGCCAAGGTGCACAGTTTTCATGTGCGGAAAATGAAGGTGAAACGATGTTCAAGAATCGTGCTCACACATAAGACTTTAACAGGGCTTATCACAGGCACCGATGCAGTCCTGGAGCTTCACTTCCTTTGGCTTTTATTTAGTTTAGTTTTAGTCCAGAGATACAGCATGGAAACAGGCCCTTCGGCCCACCGGGTCCCCGCCGACCAATGATCCCCGTACACTTACACAATCCTACACACACTAGGGACAATTTACAATTATACCAAGCCAATTAGCTTGCAAACCTGTACGTCTTTGGAGTGTGGGATGAAACTAGAGCTCCCGGAGAAAACCCAAGCAGGCCACGGGGAGAACGTTCAGACAGCAAGCGTAGTCAGTATTGAGGCCAAGTCGCTGGTGCTGTAAGGCAGCAACTCTACCTCTGCAACATTGTGCCACCCCAAGTTAACTTAGCAGACTTGAAATATGGAAGAGTACAACACAGGAACAGGCCCTTCGGCCCACCATGTCCATACTGAACATGGTGTCAAGCTACACTAATCTCATCTGCTGGCTCGTGGTCCATATCCTTCCATTACCTACATATTCTCATGCCTATCTCAAAAACTGTTAAATGCCACAATTGTGTCTGCCTCACCACCTGCCCTGACAGTGCATTTCAGGCACCCACCACCCTCTGTGCAAAACATTTCCCCCGCACATCACCTTTAAACCTTTCTCCTCTCACTTTAAAGCTATGCCTACTAGTCTTTGGCCTTTCCACCCTGGGAAAAAGATTCTGCCTCATAGTTTTACATACTCTATCAGGTCTTCCTGCCAACCTCCGATGTTCTAGCGAAAACACTCCAAGCACGATAGAAGTTTGAATCTTCCCATTTTGGCAACAAATAAGAATTTCCTTCTGTTATTTTTTAATTAACCAACGATCTGACACATTTGAAGGATATATTTATTTTGCAAGTGTTAAGAGATTATCAAGAGAGAGCCACGAGCATTTAATTGTCAGATGTACTTGTAACGCAACAATTATATACTGCATCTTAACAGGTCTTGGCACACAAATAAGTGTGTAATATTCAATAAATTTATTACAATAATACCACGATACCAAAGTTGCAGGGTGACTTGGACAGGTTGTATGAGTGGGCGGATGCATGGCAGATGCAGTTTAATGTAGATAAGTGTGAGGTTATCCACTTTGGTGGTAAGAATAGGAAGGCAGATTATTATTTGAATGGTGTCAAGTTAGGAAAAGGGGACGTACAGCATGATCTGGGTGTCCTAGTGCATATGCAGGTACAGCAGGCAGTGAAGAAAGCCAATGGAATGTTGGCCTTCATAACAAGAGGAGTTGAGTATAGGAGCAAAGAGGTCCTTCTGCAGTTGTACAGGGCCCTAGTGAGACCGCACCTGGAGTACTGTGTGCAGTTTTGGTCTCCAAATTTGAGGAAGGATATTCTTGCTATTGAGGGCGTGCAGCATAGGTTTACTAGGTTAATTCCCGGAATGGCGGGACTGTCATATGTTGAAAGACTGGAGCGACTAGGTTTGTATACACTGGAATTTAGAAGGATGAGAGGGGATCTTATCGAAACGTATAAGATTATTAAGGGGTTGGACGTGTTAGAGGCAGGAAACATGTTCCCAATGTTGGGGGAGTCCAGAACCAGGGGCCACAGTTTAAGAATAAGGGGTAGGCCATTTAGAACAGAGATGAGGAAAAACCTTTTTAGTCAGAGAGTTGTGAATCTGTGGAATTCTCTGCCTCAGAGGGCAGTGGAGGCCAATTCTCTGAATACATTCAAGAGAGAGCTAGATAGAAGGATAGCAGAGTCAGGGGGTATGGGGAGAAAGCAGGAATGGGGTACTGATTGAGAATGATCAGCCATGATCACAATGAATGGCGGTGCTGGCTCGAAGGGCCGAATGGCCTACTCCTGCACCTATTGTCTATTGTCTATTGTCCCAGACATACAATATCATAGTTGTTCAGGTAATGTTTGCTGTTGTGCAGGGCAGACATGGTTTTCAAATGCTGATAAGCCTGCAAAATATTTCCAATACAGTGGGATGAGAAGTATAGACTGTTGTAAGTAGATGCCCATTGCATGTATCATCATTGAGGAAAGACTGATTCTCATTTCCTCCTCCAACAATCCCCGGCAGGAGGACAAAAGCACAAGGACCGGCTACATCTTTAAAATAATTATCATGTGGAAAGTGCATGCAAGTAATTTGGGATTCCCAACTGATGGTGAAAAACAGGGAGCAGAGTGTCCTTATCTCAGAAGTCGCCAATCTCTTCTGAGAGGCACATCTAGGGAATGTGGGATATGGGCCAGATGCAGGCAAATGGGACTAGCTTAGACTAGGCATCATGGTCGGTATGAATGAGATGGGCTAAATGGCCTGCTTCCATGCTCTATGAAGCTATGACTCTACGTCAGGGCACAAACCATCTCCTCTATCACTAAGCCTTATTAACAATATGCTCTGCCCTGGCAGTAACTGAGCCATGGTAACAAATAATAAATTCTGTCCGATATTCTCCTGGCGATTTATCTGTTTAACAACATGGAGCCAGATCCTATATCTGTAATCCAAAATAAGAAGCGATTTTTGAACAACAATAAATTTTTGATAGCTCAAGGTTTTTTTTTTACCACTGCATGTCCCTGCTGCTGTTTATGGCTAATCAAAGGATAGGTCATTGGTCATTTTGTGTTATACTTCTTCATGACGGGTTATTTTCCTGGTGAGGTGTTCATGCCCAAGTGACTTATACATCTTAGAAGTGTTTACTCCCTCAGTATACTCAGTATACTAACCCTGCCAATTCCACAGTCAGAAACCACAATTCGGTAGGGAGACTTTGTGGTTTTAATGAAAACATATTCACATTTTAAAGTTGTTTTGCATTCTTTTTGCAATAACCATTTTAATAAATTACAGGTGCAAATGAAAGTTAAAAGTAGAGGCAGTCTGTTTAACTTTTGAATAATTCTATGTTCTATTCAGTCCAAAAAATAACTTGCCCCAGTACTTTATATTATAATTAGAGCCAAATACACATTCCGGTTCCTTTTTAGAGTGTTAGTTGTGTGCCAAATTGTTCAGCAATTGAGATGAGATTAAAGAAGAAATACAACAAACTCGCAGCATTACTACGTACTTCATTAGGATAGAAATAAAAATAAGATGTCATTATAGGACTTGATATAGTAAGCAAAAATGTTACTGTTCAACTCGCTGAACTAACAACAAGCGATAGAATAGATCATTACTGCACTATAAAGTCTTTGCTTGCTACATGGTTCAATGGAATAGCAGATATTGTAGTCACATTATAAGAGCCAAACGTACTAGCTTGTTATCATCCTGCCCTGATACCATATATAACTAGTACAAAAAGTAATATTTATGCATCATCACCATGGAGTTAAAAACATTTACTCAGGACAATGACTTCTCCAGCTTGTGCACAAACAGCAACAAAGACAAAATCTAATGCGCCAACAATAAAAAGAGGCAATTGAAAAATGCCTTGGTAATTTATATTAAAACGTGTGTATATTTAGGAATAACAAATACAATTAGGAAGCTATGGGTCATTTAAAGGAAGACGCAAAGTGGTGCAGTAACTCTACGGGTCAGGCAGCATCTCTGGAGAACATGGATAGGTGACGTTTTGCGTCAGGATCCTTTTTCAGAATAATTAGTTAAAGGAAATAGATATGATATAACAGCAGTCAGACTTGAATGAAGGATCCACATGGCAACTTACACATGGTTTGTAACTTCAAAGAGGAATTGGGAAGTGCAGGAGAGGAAACGGAAAGGGCTTGCAGAGATGGGGGACGAAAATCAGGAATGGGATAAAAGAGTGCAGAAAAGAAGTGATAGCAAGATAGCAGAGAGAGAGAAGAGGATAAAAACACTGGGATTTAAATATGCACGTAATTAGCTATAGACATGATGTACACTTTCTGTTGGAATTGGGATGGGAGTGGAGGGAGTGATATATAAAAGCCTCCAAATGTGTACTCAGTTGACATAAGATGTGTGTTTATGGTCAGATCTAGGCATAGTCTATATTTCTTCAGTATAGACACAGTTCTTAAGGAGCATTTTACTAATTGCATACCACAATTTGAAGTTAACAATTAAACTATGTGTAGTCCATCTCATTCTATATTTTAACAGTATCTGTTTCCTTTTAGATAGACACAAAATGCTGGAGTCAGTTGACGGGACAGGCAGCTTCTCTGGAGGGAAAGAATGGGTGATGTTTCGGGTCGAGAACCTTCTTCAGACTTTGCTTTTAGTGCTGATTTCCTAATTTATTAAATCGCCAAAGTTTAATTTCAACAATGCAATGGATCTTACTGTCCTATTATTTTCATTGAGCACATTTGAAATAAATTATCTTTTAATAAATCTTACTGTACTTAACAGGTTATTTGAAAATTTAACAATTGGAAGTGAATGAGAATAATGTGCCAGTGTTCTTTTTAAACAAATTCATTCTATCCGTTTTCATGGCTGCAGCAAAATGATGGTAAAATTAATTGTGGTTAAAGTTCAGCAAATTTGTGAAAAACAAACCTGCTAAAAGAGTTTCATACTGAACAAAACAATTACGATAAATATATCCCATAGGTTACACCAAATCTCACCTTTCACTTACTAAACTGCACATTAAATTGTCATATGCCAAAGTTTTCAAGTATATGACTCAAATGCAACAATTGAACCAATGAAAAATGTGTAGTTCCACAAAAAAGCTTTTTATATGCCAAGTAAAATGAAGAAATCCTTTATAATGCATTACTGTAAACAGAGTTTTACCAAAGCAAAGATGAATGATTGTTTTTAAGTAAGTGCACTTGATCAATATAAATGCCACTAAATAATACTCTGGTGTTTAAAACTGCATATTTTGCAAATAATTTAAAATATAGAACAATAAACTCTCATTATTTACTCTTTCAACACATATCCAATGTCGTATTACAATCATTTTAATCCAGCGATTTTCCAGAGAGAAAACATGGCTTCAACATACTGAAGAGTCATTCAGCATGGAAAAAGGTCCTTCATCTATGCCAACCAAGATTCACCATCAAGTTAGGCCTATTTGCCCATGACAGGCCCATATCACTCTGAGCATTTCCTACCCATTACCTGTCCAAATCTAATTTTCAATGCTGTCATTGTACTTGCCTCATCCACCTTCACTCCCATATACACCACCCTCTGTGTGAAATTGAGACCTGCCCCCTCAATTTCCTGTTGAATTTTTCCTTTCTCGCCTTAAAGCTGTACCCTAAAGTTTAGTTTTAGTTTAGAAACATAGAAAATAGGTGCAGGAGGAGGCCATTCGGCCCTTCGAGCCAGCACCGTCATTCATTGTGATCATGGCTGATCATCCACAATCAGTAACCCGTGCCTGCCTTCTCCCCATATCCCTTGATTCCACTAGCCCCTAGAGCTCTATCTAACTCTCTCTTAAATCCACCCAGTGATTTGGCCTCCACTGCCCTCTGTGGCAGAGAATTCCACAAATTCACAACTCTCTGGGGGCAAACGTTCCTTCTCACCTCAGTTTTAAATGGCCTCCCCTTTATTCTAAGACTGTGGCCCCTGGTTCTGGACTCCCCCAACATTGTGAATATTTTTCCTGCATCTAGCTTGTCCAGTCCTTTTTATAATTTTATATGTCTCTATAAGATCCCCTCTCATCCTTCAAAACTCCAGTGAATACAAGCTTAGTCTTTTCAATCTTTCCTGTAGTTTAGAAATACAGCGCAGAAAAGGGCCTTTCGGCCCACCAAGTCCGCTGACCAGAGATCCCCGCACATTAACACCATCCTACACAAACTAGGGACAATTTACAATTATACCACGCCAATTAACCTACAAACCTGTACTTCTTTGGAGTGTGGGAGGAAACTAGACACACCGGAGGAAACACACACAGGTCACAGGGAAAACGCACAAACCCATATAGACAGCACCCATATTCAGTATTGAACCCGGATCTCTGGCGCTGTAAGGCAGCAACTCTACCACTGCGCCACCATGCCGTACCTACCTTGATTCCTAACCCAGGAAAAAGGCTGTGCATTCACATGACCAATGTCCCTCATAATTTTATACATCTCTACAAGATCACCCCTCAGTGTCCCAAGAAAGAAAGTTTCAGACAACCCACCTTCTTCCTATAACTCAGTCCCTCAAGTCCTGGAAACATCCTCGTAAATCCTTGCTGGACTCCTTCCAGCTTAATGGCATCTTTCCTGTAGCAAAGTGGGCAAATTTGAACACAAATACTCCAAGTGCTGCTTTACCAACGTCTTTTATAACAGTAACATAACATCCAGGTGGCCTTTATACTAATTTTGCTGACTAGTGAAGGCCAGCATGCCAAAGCCATCACCTTATCTATCTAAGACACTACTGTCAGGGAACTATGTACTTGTATTCCTCGATCCATCAGTTTTACAACCCTCTTCATGATCCTACCATTCACTGCAAAGCTCCTGCCGTGGTTTGACTTTCCAAAGTACAGCATAGCACACTTCTCCAAATTAAATGACAGCAGTCATAACTCCAGAATCCTGATTATGAAGATTATTGGCTGGAATTGCCACTTGGAACACTCAATCCCAGATAACATGAGTTACTCCAGCATTTTGTGTCCACCTTGGAAAAGATAGATGTAGTCCAGTCCATCACACAGACCAGACCTCCCACCATTGACTCCATCTACACTTCACGCTACCACAATAAAGCAGCCAATATAATCAGAGACTTGCTCCATCCCAGTCATTCCTTCTCCTAGGTTAAATAAGTAGGTGGATGTGACAAATGGGAATGCTCAGACCCGAGATATACTTAATGGAGAAACAAAGAACAGTGGTAGCTGGTTTACGAAAAAAGACACTAAGTAAGTCAGCTGGTCAGGCAGAATCTCTGGAGGACATGGATGGGTGATATTTCAGATCAGGATCTGAAGAAGGATTCAGACCCAAAATATGACTTATCCACATTCTCCTGGGATGCTGCCTGACCTGCTAAGTTACTTCAGCACTTAATGTCTTTTTTTCTATACTGTAAATTCTCCCGACAAGCTGTTCTGAAACCATCCACACCAGTGTCTCCAGGGAGGATTCTAATCTTGGTCCTGTACATTAGATGCATTTTTAGCATGTATATTTACCATGAAAAATGCACCACTTTCTAACTCA
The DNA here is from genome assembly GCF_053455715.1 of Rhinoraja longicauda. NCBI lineage: Eukaryota > Metazoa > Chordata > Chondrichthyes > Rajiformes > Arhynchobatidae > Rhinoraja > Rhinoraja longicauda. The sequence goes on along the minus strand of NC_135987.1, from coordinate 17,370,383 downwards.
TTTCACTGCCCAGCCCATTAAACTAGACTGCTATTTTCCCTCATGTATCTGAACAATTACCAACAGTATGTCATCTCGCCTAAGAGGAAACACAACAGAATATGTTATCATTTCTTTCATTGCCGTTGCATTTTTACAAGCCAGATTCTCTCTATTACATAATAGTAAATAAATAAATATCTATCAGAGATAGATAGATTCTAGGTCAATAAAGGTGTCAGAGGTCATGGGAGAAGGCAGGAGAAAGGGGTTTGGAGGGAGAGATAGATCAGTCATGATTGAATGGGCCGAATGGCCTAATTCTATTCCTTATGACTTTATGACCTAAATCAAATATGTACCTTGGCAATTTTCTATCTTACACCACCCTCTGAGCACATAACTACCGTCACCCTAAGTCAAGACCATCTGTTCCCAAGATCCTCAATAACAGTAATTAACAGCATTAACTTACAGCAAAGCTGACTTTCCACACAAAGTAAACAACACAAAAAATATCTCAAAACAGCTGTTGAAAGCCGAGAGAATGGTTCAAAAAAATAATCTATATCTGAATAGGCAAATTACATTGTAGTTGATGATCTCAGAATATTTTAAATTAAAGAGATTCAGCCTGTGTTATTAAATGTACATGTAAATGTAGGGAGTTCTTAATCCGCTAATTTTATCAAACCAATCTAATGTGTGAAATTAAACTAATTTTCAATTTGGGCAGGCCCTGATGATCTAATCTTGAAGTTATTAGAAGTGCTCAGTTCATGGGAATGAGTTCATTAAATATATGCAGGTACAATTTTCACCTCATCTAAAATTCAAAGGAATACAATGAAAAAATTCCTTATCAAAATTGGGTAAAAATTTGTTTTAATTATTCAAGTAATAATCTTGGATTTAAGTGTGGAAAGTTCTCTAGTTGGAGATATTATTTTTCGACCTTGTCCCTTACCTTCAAAGGGGTTCAAATGTGTGATTATTTGTATCTGCATGGTTACCAACTTTAATGATTCTTACCAACTTCTGCAGATGCACTGCAGAAAGCATCCTAAAGGGATGCATCACAGATTGGTTTGGCAACAGCTCTGCCCAAGACCACAAGAAACTGCAGAGAGTTGCCTCTACTGACCAGTCACACCACTATCAACCCCATCTACAATCCATGCCACCTCTGGAAAGCAGGCAACATAATTGATCAGTAATTGATTCTTGGTTAGTACAGATGTCAGATGTTATGGAGAGAAGACAGGAGAATGGGGTTAGGAGGGAAAGATAGATCTGCCATGATTGAATGGTAGAGCAGACTTGAATGGCAGAGCAGGGTTGAATGGCCTAATTCTACTCCTATTCCTTATGACCTTATGATAATTAAGAATCATTTTATCCCAGTCATTCTCTCTTCTCCCATCTCACAGAAGACAAAAAGATGTAGCACCAAATTCAGGAACAGCTACCTCTCCACTGTTATCATATTACTGAACAGCTCACACATAAGCTAAGGGTGTAGTCCTGATCTCCAAACTTCATCATTCCCATAGCACTTTTCCTTATCTGCACTTTCTCTGCAAAGATAACGCTGTAACACTACATACTGCACTCTGGTATATTTATTTTTGCACTCTCTGTTGTACTTCTGGATGGCTTTAGTTTAGGGACATAGCGTGGCAACAGGCCCTTCGACCCACCATGTCCATGCCGACCAACAATCACCTGTATACCAGTTATATCCTTCACACTGGGGACAATTTACAGAAGCCAAATAATCTACAAACCTGCGCATCATTGGAATGTGGAAGGAAGCCAGAGCACCCGGAGAAAAGCCACATGATTACTGGGAGAATGTACAAAACTCCACACAGACAGCACCCGTAGTCAGGATCGAGCCCGGGGTTCTGACGCTGTAAGGCAGCAACTCTACCACTGTGCCACTGTGCTACCTTGATGGCTTGATATATATATGGTGTGATTTGACTGAATAGAATGCAGATATTTTTTCCCCACTATATTTCAGTGCAGGTGACAATAAAAAACCTATAACCAGGAAGATTTAAAATTTAATACACAATCTGTATAAAGTTCAGTTGCCACTCACAACGAACACTTGAACAAAATGAATAAAAGAATGTAATGATAAAGGAAGAAAGAGCTTAATATAAAAAGAGGAAAGAAAGTAATGAAAGTGTTAAGAGACATCAGGTTGAGGAAAGAAGATAATAAAGAGGGAAAAAGAATGTAAAAGAATGGCAAGAGATGGGAACAGTGCAAGGCATACTATCCTGCTGTGAATTATTGTTAGAAAGACAGATTTTGGTCTCATAAAATGTTGATACACACACAAAAAAACTGATTGCTTTGTCCAGGGCCAATGGGTTTGTGGTAATTAAGAAATGACAGACCGTAGCGAATATCTCCCGGAAGGATTTCTGTTTAAGAAAATGTGGTTGACCAAAAGAGGAAACTTAGTTAGGTCACATAATACTTAGAAATACATGGATATGGAAAACAAGTATTTTCTAAAGGATTCCAACAGATAAAACTGGAAGTACAAAAAGAAAAACCTTAAGAAAAAAAACCTGCAGATGTTGGCTTAAATCGGAAGTAGGCAAAAAATGCTGGAGTAACTCAGTGGGTCAGGCAGCATCTCTGAAGAGAAGGAATGGGTGACGTTTCGGGTCGAGACCATTCTTCAGACTTCAGTCTGAGGAAGGGTCTCAACCCAAAATGTCACCCATTCCTTCTCTCTAGAGATGCTGCCTGACCAGTTGAGTTATTCCAGCATTTTGCATCTACCTAAAGAAAACTTGTTTTATTTACTTGTTAAAGATACAGCATGGAAAAAGATTCTTCAGCAAACCGAGTGCATACCAACCATTGATCATCCATTTATACTCGTTCTATGTTATCACACCTTCTCACCTACTCCCTAAACATGAGGAGCAATTTACACAGGCCAATTAACCTACGAACCCACTTCGTGGGGATGTGGGAGGAAACCGGCCAAAGAAAACCCATGCAGTTACAGGGAGAACGTACAAACTCCACACAGGCAGCAAGGTCAGGATCGAACCTGGGTCTCTAATGGTTTTAGGCCGGCAATTCTATGAGCTACACCACTGTGTCGCTCGTAGTGTTTGAGATTAAAAAGTTAGTATTTTCCATATTCCCAGATAAAAACTTGATGGGTGCCTTATGGCATTCAAAGTTTCAGCGTGTGAAGGGTCAAGTTTTGATGAGCAGACAATGCCTCACCAACCATCAGAGTCCTTCCCCCTCCACAGTGTGACAGAGATTGAAGTGTAGCAGCTGAGGTTTTGCTCCAACTGCTTTGAGGACACCATGACCTTTACTGGCTTCACTGGAATCTTCAAGCACTTATCCAACATATGATAACACACATCTGGTGTCTGTTTGTATTTATAGAACAGGGAATGAGCAGAGCAACCCAACCCATGGACTAATAAATACAATACACAAGGATGACAGTTCCATTTATTTCAAAGACTAAACAAACTTTTGAACTGATCTTTGCAGATGACTTGAAGGAATCACAAAGTGCTGGAGTAACTCAGCGGGTCAGGCAGCATCTCAGGAGAGAAGGAATGAGTGACGTTTCGGGTCGAGACCGTTCTTCAGACTGAACGTTTCGGGTCAAGACCCTTCTTCAGACTGTGTAGATGACTTGGTTTATTCAAAAATTGCCCTACCTGAAAATGTTAAAAATTCAACTGAGTATTCTCTGCGAATAGGGCTTTTTGTGTTCAATTTTAGGCATTTCATTTCCAGGTAAGGCAATGCAACAATGTTCAAGAAACAAATCAGAGAATAGATCATTGAGATGCTTATAATTAATCAAATTCATGGTTATAATTTATTGAATTCATGCTTTCTCTCTGTAAGAGTTGCAAGTGACCAAATTTGAGGACCAGTGAGAGACATCTCAGCCAGGATGTTGTGTCATAAGGTCATGTGATAGGAGCAGAATTTGACAATCAGCCCATCTAGTCTACTCCACCATTCAGTCTTGGCTGATCTATCTCTCCCTCCTAACCCTGTTCTCCTGCCTTCTCCCCATAACCCCTGAGACCCGTACTAATCAAGAAGTGTGATCCAGAGAGGATTAGTACTGTCCAGATGACTGTGACTGGGAGTAACCAATTCTATTGTTATTTACTTTTAAAGCCTTGAAATCAACTGCAAAGCTGTCTGTTCCGACAGCCTCCTGGTCATGGTAATCTCCATGGCTCCCTCGTTGGCCTTCTTGTCTAACTCCTTTCCATTGGCACGCAATTCAAAAAGACTCACTTTCCCACATTTACGTGGGCAACACCCAATTCCAATTAACTATCACAGCTCTCCATTTGGCTGCTGGACTTCCAAGTTTTTCTAACTACTTGTCCAACATCAAGCACTCGATGACCACAAATTTCCTACAACTGATTACTGGAAACTACAGAGTCATCTCCTTGGTCTCAAACACAACCTCTATTCTGCAACTACTATTTCCACTACTGATGTTCATCAGCCAAGGCCCTTGTTGCAAATTATACTTGAGGTTCTTCATCAAAATGTGTTTGATGATAGTCCTATAAAGCTCATTTCAATTCTACAGTGAAAGGAAACATATAAATTCAAGTTGCTGTTGTTAGTGGAGATGAAGGTGCTGGACTTCTCGATCTTTCCATGACTACAGGTGTACTTTGTCCACATCATCAGCTTATCACTATAAAAATTGCATTGATAGCTTTTCTCTTTTTAAACATGGGCTTGAATCCAATTTTGATTTCCAATTCAGTGTTAGATGTCGTTTTCCAATAAATTGCTTTTTTTCCCCAGTGACCATTGTTGTCTTGTTTAATAAATAAAACTATTATTCGAGTCTTTCCTCAAGCCTCATTTCTTCTCCTTAAGGCTAACTCAGCATCTTGCTCCATCAATTTATGTTTTCAATAGTTTAAGGCATGGCACCAGGTCTTTTAATGGCTTTGATTAATGTTCCTTGGTTCCTAACCTAACACAAGGTGCATTACTTTTCATGTGGAATTATCAGTCACACTTCTCCTTCCCTGCTTTCCCAATGAAAGAGTTATTTTATCAAACTCTTTCAATACTATCCACAACTAGCTTGTGAAATGAATAACATATTGAAGGATATGTCTGAAGAAGGGTCTCGACCCGAAACGTCACCCATTCCTTCTCTCCTGAGATGCTGCCTGACCTGCCGAGTTACTCCAGCATTTTGTGAATAAATCGATTTGTACCAGCATCTGCAGTTATTTTCATATACAACATATTGAAGTCAAGTCAAGTCAAGTCAAATTTATTTGTCCCATACACATACACGATGTGCAGTGAAATGAAAGTGGCAATGCCTGCGGGTTGTGCACAAAAAGAATTACAGTTACAGCATATAAATAAAGTTAATAAGTTACTATTAGTGTCGACAAAAATTTAGTCTCTGGGGTTATAAAAGTTGACAGTCCTGATGGCCTGTGGGAAGAAGCTCCGTCTCATCCTCTCCGTTTTCGCAGCGTGACAGCGGAGGCGTTTGCCTGATCGTAGCATCTGGAACAGTCCGTTACTGGGGTGGCAGGGGTCCCTCATGATCTTGCTTGCACTGGATCTGCACCTCCTGATGTATAGGTCCTGCAGGGGGATGAGTGTAGTTCCCATGGTGCGTTCTGCCGAACGCACTACTCTCTGCAGGGCCATCCTGTCCTGGGCAGAGCTGTTCCCAAACCAGACTGTAATGTTGCCGGACAGGATGCTCTCTACAGCCCCAGAGTAGAAGCAATGAAGGATCCTCAGAGACACTCTGAATTTCCTCAATTGTCTAAGGTGGTAAAGACGCTGCTTAGCCTTACCCACCAGGGCGGCAATGTGCGTTGCCCACGTCAGATCCTCTGTGATGCGGACTCCCAAGTATTTAAAACTGCTCACCCTATCCACAGTAGACCCATCTATCTCCAGTGGCGTGTACGTCCTTGGATGTTTGGCCCTTCTGAAGTCTGAAGTTGACCAGGTCCCCTAGTGATCTGATCATCAGAATCAATGCCAGAAAGCATTCTTCTGGACATCCTAGTCCCTCAGAATACTGCTGGCCTTCCAGTTTGTCTTCATAATTTTAAATTTATTTTGTTTCTGTTAGCCATAAATCGTTAATCATTCAGCACAGAAGATTATGAGAGCCATAGGATGGGACAGCCAGCCAGACCTTTTTCCCCAGGATGGATGCATGAAATACAAGAAAGCATTGCGTTAAGGTTAGAGGAGCAAAGTTCAAAGGATATGTGAAGGGCACTTTATTTTTTTTACATGGAGGGTGCTGAATGCCTGCCAGGGATGGTGGTAGAGGCAGATGTAATAGTGGCATGTAAGAGACTTTTGGATAGGCATATGGATATGCAAGGGATGGAGGGATATGGATTATGTGAGACAGATAAGCGTTGGTCTTGGCATGTTCAGCACAGACATTGTGGGCTGAAGGGCCTATTCTTATGCTCAACTGTTCTATATCAGCCCACTATGTCAATGATGACAACTAAGTACCAATCTATACTTATCTCTTTACCAGTACTTCGTCAGTAGTCTTCTGTGCAGTTTAAGTCATCATCCAGATTTTTTTTCATGTCAAAAGAGTGCTATCCTCCTTTATCTTCTTAGACAGCATATTCCAAAGTTAGTCTTGAAAGTTTATTTACTGCACAACACAGTAAATGAACTTCATATGAATCACTTGGCTCACCCACCGCATATGTAGTGAGTGATCCAACATCGAGGAGCTTGCAGTCTCGGGTCGAGTCTGATGTCGGGAAGCACCAAAGTAGCAGGAGGTGCGACCAGCCCTGACCCGGGGGAGCCGAGACCCCCCCCCCGATGCGGGAGCTTAATTGCCCCGACGCTGAGCGCCCGACCACCGGCTATGGGGGCCAAGATCACCCCGGCAACAGAAGGCTCGAGGCCCCCGACCATGGGAGAACAAAGAAGGGAAGAGATTGAACTTTTCTTTTGCCTTCCATCACAGTGAGGAATGTGGAGGAGTCACTGTGGTGGATGTGTATGTTAAAATGCATTTTGTGAGTTTTGTGGGTTTTTATTGGTATGACTGTACGGCAAATCAAATTCCTCATATGTTGCAAAACATTCTTGGCTGATAAAGTATGATTATAATTATGAATTAGAAGATTCCTAAATATAGTTGTGTGGGTGGAGTAAATATCATTGTGTTTTCTCTTGCCCATACACACTATGATGTGTTTCATGCAAGTAATGATAAAATTTGCTTGAAAATCATATTTAAAAACTCTGACGATTTAACATTGTCACAATTAATGAACCTGTCAACCATGTTTAATTAATTTTTAAAAAACATGAATCGTACAGTTTTAAGTTGGTAGGTTAATTCAGCTGTAGTTTGCATCGGAAATTTAATTAATGCCTTTCAAAATAGGGTTGTCATGTTCCAAAACATTTGGAATCTTTTGTTTAAAGTTTGAGACGTGAATACATTATTGGCCACATTCAGTTAATACAGAACTGTCAAAGCACAAATATATAAGCCACATATAATTTGCTCCACTGACAATATACAGCATTTTGGTTAAATTGAAGTAGCTTTGTTTAGCTTTTGATTCTCATCAAGCTCACTCGAGCAACTGAAACAGGAATCTACCCATAAATGGGAAAACAATGCCCCATTACTTATATTTAAATGCCGTGCTTTGCTTTCTGAAAACAGAGGTGAAGTCGGTAGCAACCGTCCAAAATCCAGCTTACACGATTATCAATGAAAATGTGCAATGGGATGACAAACTTGCAAGGTGGTAAAAAATAAAATCCCAGGGCAGATCAGCTCGTTTTAAATCCAGTAACAGGCTGCCCCTTCACTTTCAATGGAGAACAGCCAGTTTGTGCGTGACCGACAGGTTTGCTGCTTTCCACTACCTCAGGGCACAAAGTTTTAATTAATGCATCATTCTAGGATAAGAGAGTGCAGTTGGAACAATGCTAAAGAGCAGCTTTAAGCATGAATGGATCAAGTGGTCTCATGACGATAAGAAATGTAGTGAGGAACAAATAAGCAGTTGGCTTCAACTCTATGCCCTCCTTTCTACTCACTCGGACAATATCTCTCTCTTCAACCTCATACTCAGACAGTATACCTCCTTTCCACTCAAGAACATAGGAACAGTACCGCACAGAAATAGACCCAAGGGCTCCCAACATCTGGCCGTACATGATGCCAGGACCAAGTGTATTGGAAAGAACTGCAGATGCTGGTTTAAATCAAAGATAGACACAAAACGCTGGAGTAACTCAGCGGGACCGGCAGCATCTCTGGAGAGAAGGAATGGGTGACATTTCGGGTCGAGACCCCATCTTCAGACTTAATGGGAGACATTTTGAGTCGAGACCCTTCTTCAGTCTGAAGAAGGGTCTCGACCCGAAACGTCACCCATTCCTTCTCTCCAGAGATGCTATGCTGCCTGTCCCGCTGAATTACTCAGGTGTCAGGACCAACTCTCACCTGCCTACACATAATCCACATCCCTCCATTCCCTGTCTATAAAAAAAAATCTTAAATGCCACTATTGTATCTGCCTCAACTGCTGCCCCAGCAAAGCGTCCTGGACACTCACCAATTTCCGTATAAAAAACCTGTAAAAACCTATAAATCTCCTTTAAACTTTGTCCCTCTCACCTTGAAACTGTGCCCTTAGACTCACTCATTGTCTGAGCCTCACCTCCACTCACTCAGATGGTACGCATCACTTCCACACACGGCTCTCTTTGACATTTCTGCCCTACTTACGATATTTTGACATTTAACTTTTCTGATGCTTTCATTATGTACATTTTTATCATTTTCTCCACCCGGCCCATGCCATTATTTTTTGCTCTAATGCATCGCTTTGTAAATGCGGTCGCCACTTTATCTAAACATTACCAAATTTATCATCCCATTGACCACAAACAAAAATCTTTAACTGGAAAAGAAGAACAAACATTCACTTGACAGTTCTTTGTAGGCCATTTGTGAAATGGACTATTGCAAATAATGTGAAAATAATAGAACAAAACTATAAACGTTTCCTTTGAGATACTAAGATGCTCCAACGATATCTTTCATTTTCCACAAATGTTTAGTTATACATCGTGTGTGAATAACTGCCAACCAGCAACTTGCAATGCACTAACCCTAAGGCATTTAACTAACAAATATGGTTTGATCTGCTGTACTTCTAGATTTGCTTTTTTTTTTAGAGATCTTCTGCGTCTTGACAATCCCAGAAGGAAAAACAAAATATCACATTCTTTCACATGCAAGTCTCCATCGCAAACAAATACTCCATATGTTAGCTGTTATGTTTGTGGCTTACTGTAATGCTGGTAGTTTGTTTACATAATGACGACAGCTGCATTATTTTCTGCTAAAGTTGTGAATAAATAAATACGACACATAGGATATCTTCCCGGTGAGTGAGAGTTATGGCAGTTCTTTCATATATGTGAAAGACCTATAATTCAACAGCAATGCAGGAACAATTGAGTTATGAACATCTTTTACGCCAGAATCCTCAGTCACCATTGAAATATTATTTTCACTGCTGAAACCCTGTGGCTCCAAATATGGTCTGAAACAGATATGTTCATTTATTTTTGGGTACAACTTACCACTCCATAGACCATTAAGTATAATTTGTTCATCTTAATGAGCATTTGTATTCCCAAATTTATGGAAGACGCATTTGGTTTCTGTGCAGTACAGGCGAGGGCGAAGATATTTCACTGAAATAAGACAGTACGAAATTCTTCAGGAAACACACAAGCTTTTAGTTTGCCATTGTACTAAAATGTTACATGACACCATTAGCAAAGGTTTGCATCTTTTAACAGAGCCCAGGGGGAGAGAAAGAAATTGTTTTGGCTTTATAGGCATGAGTTAAACAGCAGGTTCCAAGGGATAAGATGTTACTGAAAAATAGAGGTCTCACAAACTGCTGACAACAGCAATGCCATCCAATTGTGCTTTCGGTGCACATCTATACTAGTCTAGAAGGCAGAGTAAGACACAGAGGACAGGAAAAACCTTTCCAATTCTTAAGCCTGGGTGAGGGGTAAAGAAGAAATCGAACCCTGAAAATTGAAAAACATAAAATGCCAAAAGAGATCTTTCAATGTCTGGGTCACTTACTCTTGAAATCCTTTCTCATTTACTGATGGCTGTGGCAAACCTTATTTTGTCACCAGTCACTCTGCACTTTGTTTAATTATGCAGCACGCAGACAGAACTTTTTTTTCTGATCACATAAATCACATCAGTTTGACACAATATTCAATAGAGTCTGCTGTTGCAACAATACACTGAAAGATATCGACTCCAGCTCTCAAGTCCATAAGGTGTATCATTTAGCAGAGAGTGATAATTAGACACAGAATTTACTGAAAACTGTCAATAGGCATGCCAATAGAAGAACTCTTAGCATCTATCATCCCACAAATCAATGAAGTTTTCAGCTATGAAATCAAGAAAATGATAGCTTTCAAATAAATGGTGGAAAGGAAACATGAAGATCCTTGGGGAGGGATAAAACAGCTCAATTTTCCTCACTGTGCAGCTCTTCGACTGGCTCACTGAATGGAAAAGGTCAAAGAACTATTACAGCAAAATATCTCTGAAACAAGATGTACAACATCTCTGGGACATGACAAGCGGCAAAACCACACAGCTAAGGCCTGTATATCTTTGACCTGACAGAGTCAAAGCAAAGGCTAGCAGGTGCAAGTCAAGACAGGGAATGAAAGACAATAACTGGTTTTACCGGCATCATACAAAAGCCTGCTTCAGTAACACCATTTTAGACAATGCACAAGTCACTTCTCCCTTCCTCGTGCACACTTACACGGTTCAATGCTGCAGGATCTGGGATTGCCCAATTCAATACATCAGAATCCAACCAAAATTGATTACAAATATCTCACTCATTTCACGTTCACATACATGGAGTCACACAGCGCCGAAACAGGTTCTTCAGCCGAACTGGTCCATGCCAACCAGAATGCTATCCACTCTGGTCCCATTTGCCTGCGTTCAGCCCATATCCCACTAATCCTTTTCTATCCATGTACATGTACAAATGTATTTTAAATATTCTTATTGCAGTAGTCTCAACTATGTCCTCCGGCAGTTCATTCCATAACCCACCACTCCATGAGTGAATAAGCTGCCTTTCAGGTTCCTATTAAATCTTTCCCTTCTCATCTTTAACCAATGTCTTCTAGTTCTTGATTTCCAACCCACTGCCTTTTATGGAGACAAAAATGGCAGCGCATATATCGTTCATTACTTTTGGTATCAATGGTGGGTCACCACCCGATAATATGTTGAAGCTGTTTAAGGCTAGATCCCCTAATTTAATTAATACATTTTATATTTTTTAATTTCAGTAATCTTTTTGTAATGTTAATATTTTAACAACTTTTTAAATTTGTGAAATAACTTTTAGAGGTGCTGATTTGCCTTACTGGCATATACCGTCACCACACCGACCAATCCTGGGTAAAATGCTGCATGCATTCACATCAACTATGATTTAATGCACTTCTATAAGAGCACCCCTCCCTCTCCCATGTTCCAAGGAAAAAGTCTCAACCTGCCAAAGCTCTCCCTATAACTTAGTCCCTCGAGTCCTGGCAACAGCCTCATAAATCCTTTCTGCACTCTTTCCAGCTTAATGCCATCTTTTCCGTTCAAGGTGACCGAAACTGAACGCAATACTTCAGGTGCAGCCTCACCAATGGTTTCTGCAACTGCAACAGAAGGTCCTATCTTCTATACTCAGTGCATTTACTAATGGAGAACGACCTCCCTCACACCCTGCCCACGAGATGCCACCTTCAGACTAATATGTGCTTGTACTTATTCACAAAATGCTGGAGTAACTCAGCAGGTCAGGCAGCATCTCGGGAGAGAAGGAATGGGTCGAGACCCGAAACGTCACCCATTCCTTCTCTCCCTAGATGCTGCCTGGCCTGCTGAGTTACTCCAGCATTTTGTGAATAAATACCTTCGATTTGTACCAGCATCTGCAGTTATTTTCTTATATGTGCTTGTACTACCTGGTTCCTTTATTCTACAACTTTCACAGGACCCAACTGTTCACCATTAAAGTCCTAGTTTGACATCCTGACAAGGAAGACATCACACCGTCCTGAATTAAACTCCATTGGCTATTCCTCAGCTCACTTACCCAGCTGAGTAAGATCCTGCTGAAATTCTTGATAACCTTTATCACTGTTAGTGATATCACCCATTTTAGTGTCATCTGCAAATTTATTAACCATGCCATGCAATTTCTCATCTAACTCATCGATTTAGATGACAACCAACAATGGGCCCAGCACCAACCCCTGAAGCACACCATAAGTCACAGGCCTCCAATCCGAAATACATCATTCTTCCATTCGCCTATTTTCTATCATCTTCAATTACGTATCCAATTAGCCAGCTCTCCCTGGATCCTATGCACTCTCGTACTAATTAAATAACTAGTTTAAACCTAGTGCCAAAAACATTTCACTTAAACAGCAGCTTATAACAATTAAAGTCACTTCATAGAAGTACCACCAGAAATGTCCACTCAGTGAACTAAAGGTGTGGAAATGTTAGAGTCATCAAAACACAGCAACAGGCCCTTCAGCCCACTGAGACGGTGTTGGCCATCAAGCACCTTAAAGTTACACTAATCCATTTTTATCTCCACATATTCCCTTCAATTTACTCCAGATTCATCCATTTAACTATGCACTCAAGGCAATTTGCAATGACCAATTAACCTACCAACCAGTATATTATTGAGCTGCGGGTGGGAGCCTACACCTTTGGACGAGGGAATTGAATGCAACATCTCTAAGTTTGCGGATGACACGAAGCTGGGTGGCAGTGTTAGCTGCGAGGAGGATGCTAGGAGGCTGCAGAGTGACTTGGATAGATTAGGCGAGTGGGCAAATGCATGGCAGATGCAATATAATGTGGATAAATGTGAGGTTATCCACTTTGGCGGCAAGAACAGGAAAGCAGAGTATTACCTGAATGGTGACCGATTGGGAAAAAGGGGAGATGCAACGTGACCTGGGTGTCATGGTGCACCAGTCATTGAAAGCAAGCATTCAGGTGCAGCAGGCAGTGAAGAAAGCGAATGGTATGTTGGCATTCATAGCAAGAGGATTTGAGTTTAGGAGCAGGGAGGTTCTGCTGCAGTTGTACAGGGCCTTGGTGAGACCGCACCTGGAGTATTGTGTGCAGTTTTGGTCTCCTAACCTGAGGAAAGACGTTCTTGCCTTAGAGGGAGTACAGAGAAGGTTCACCAGGTTGATCCCTGGGATGGCGGGACTTTTATATGAGGAAAGACTGGATAGACTGGGCTTGTACTCGCTGGAATTTAGAAGACTGAGGGGGGATCTTATAGAAACATATAAAATTCTTAAGGGGTTGGAGAGGCTAGATGCGGGAAGATTGTTCCCGATGTTGGGGGAGTCCAGAACCAGGGGTCACAGCTTAAGGATAAGGGGGAAGTCTTTTAGGACCGAGATGAGAAAACATTTCTTCACACAGAGAGTGGTGAGTCTGTGGAATTCTCTGCCACAGAAGGTAGTTGAGGCCAGTTCATTGGCTATATTTAAGAGGGAGTTAGATGTGGCCCTTTTTGCTAAAGGGATCAGGGGGTATGGAGAGAAGGCAGGTACAGGCTACTGAGCTGGATGATCAGCCATGATCATATTGAATGGCGGTGCAGGCTCGACGGGCCGAATGGCCTACTCCTGCACCTATTTTCTATCTTTCTATGTTACACAGTCACAGGGACAATGTGCTAACTCTGCAAGCACAACATCCCATTTCTCCATGTTATTCCATTTGACACATGCGATCCATCCATGTAGCCTGCCTATAATCCCTTGAAGCCACCTTGCATCATTGTCCCACAACCCGCCCAGATTTGAATCACTGGTACATTTTGATAGATACTCAGTAGATTTTGATGAATACTCGGCCCACAAAAACATTGATAGATTGCAATCCCTGCAGCAACCCACTAATCACAACACCCAAACTCAAAATGATCTGTTCGTTCTTACTCTATTTCACGTTCACAAATCTTAAATTCATGGTAGTCCATTACTTCCATGCCATGTGTTCTTACTTTGTTTAACACTTTTTATTGTGGGGTACTTTTCTCAAAGCCCCCTAAAACTCCAATAACCATATAAACTGGCCGACCCTTATCTTTTGTGCTAATTACTGAATAGCCTCAAACTGAGATTGGTCAAACACAATTTCACCTTCATGAGTGAATGCTGTTACAAGTTTCTGAGTGCTTTGCCACAATTTATTTGGTAATAGTTTCCAGCATTACGCTCACTGCTGATGTTACATTAACTGGTTTCTCTCTCCCTCCTTTCTGAAATAATAGAGTTATATTTGCCACCTTCTGATCGATGGAAACGAAACCATTCTGAAAGGTATGAATTTTGGAAGGTGATAATTAGTGCATTCACTGTTTCTATGGCAACCTTTTTCCAACACCTTAGGATGAAGGTCCTGGGAATTTATCAGCATTCGGTCCTGGGCTTGTATACACTGGAATTTAGAAGGATGAGGGGGGATCTTATTGAAACATATAAGATAATTAGGGGATTGGACACATTAGAGGCAGATAACATGTTCCCAATGTTGGGGGAGTCCAGAACAAGGGGCCACAGTTTGAGAATAAGGGGTAGGCCATTTAGAACGGAGATGAGGAAGAACTTTTTCAGTCAGAGGGTGGTGAAGGTGTGGAATTCTCTGCCTCAGAAGGCAGTGGAGGCCAGTTCGTTGGATGCTTTCAAGAGAGAGCTGGATAGAGCTCTTAAGGATAGCGGAGTGAGGGGGTATGGGGAGAAGGCAGGAACGGGGTACTGATTGATAGTGATCAGCCATGATCGCATTGAATGGCGGTGCTGGCTCGAAGGGCTGAATGGCCTACTCCTGCACCTATTGTCTATTGTCTATTGTCTATTGTCATTCATTTTTCCTGTAATGATTCTCACTAGTGTTGATTTCTTTCACCTCCTTGTTCACTTTAGTTAGAGTTGCCGTTCTCCATTGTTTGTGCCTGGAAACTGGAGTGGAGAGTGTTCTGTGCTTTTCTACATTAAAACAAATACGATTTTATCGTTTAATTTCGCTGCCATTTCCTTATTCCACCATCTCCCAAGATAGTGACGGTGGTGGACAGAGGAGAAGATTGGAATGGTTGAGAAGGTTGTGGGCTCACCGCCGATGCCTTTGGAAGCTCTCCAGGACCTCTGAGATCAGCTATGGGAGGTGCCGCGGTGTACATAACTGGAGGTGAGAGGACTGCACATTTGCAGGTTGAGGTGTGGGTGGAGTGGGCTGCAGGAGGCCCCACAGTAGCAGAGGGGATCGCGTAGATCAGGTGCCGCTGGAGGCTCCATAGAGTTCGAGCTAGCAGATCAGATGCGGCCACAGAGAGTGGCAGGGGAGGACACTAACATCGCCAGGCCAAGCCGTTCCCTGCATAACAGAACCAGAACATTGCCAGGTCCTGTAGGATTCAATATTTTTACAAACTTGATACTTAAGATGTAAAGAAATGCTGCCAGAAATTTAATGGCTTATTGTGTACTGCCTCAGAAGAAATCTATTTGTATGCAATAATCCTTGCACTCTTATACTTATGTGTGATTATGCCCATGTATATTGAAGTTTTTGCACATTACTTTTGTTTCTCAATAGTTTATATTCTACCTTTCATTTCCTTAATAATCCTTTGGTCCTCCTTTTCAGAATTCTGAAACATTTCCAGTCATCGGAACTGGCGTTTTTTTAACTAACATTCTAAGATACTGATACTATATTTTTAACACCTCTTAGGTTTTTGTGCTTTAGAGGAGCTGTCCTTTTTATTCTAAACTATTTTAAAAATCTCAGTCGTTTCATTTCATAGCATTTAATGCAGCTTTCCAATCTACCATAACCAACCCATATCTTGACATGCCTTCATTGTTTAAGACCTAGGTTTCAGATTGTGGTTTTAATTTCAATTCTGCCATGATCAATTTTCCCCATGGGCCTGAACTGCTAAGTTATTGATTAATCAATTGTTATTGCTCAATACTAGATCTAAGAAGCATGTTTCAATAGACAATAGACAATAGACAATAGGTGCAGGAGTAGGCCATTCAGCCCTTCGAGCCAGCACCGCCATTCAATGCGATCATGGCTGATCACTCTCAATCAGTACCCCGTTCCTGCCTTCTCCCCATACCCCCTCACTCCGCTATCCTTAAGAGCTCTATCCAGCCCTCTCTTGAAAGCATCCAACGAACTGGCCTCCACTGCCTTCTGAGGCAGAGAATTCCACACCTTCACCACTCTCTGACTGAAAAAGTTCTTCCTCATCTCCGTTCTAAATGGCCTACCCCTTATTCTTAAACTGTGGCCCCTTGTTCTGGACTCCCCCAACATTGGGAACATGTTTCCTGCCTCTAATGTGTCCAATCCCCTAATTATCTTATATGTTTCAATAAGATCCCCCCTCATCCTTCTTGGTTGCTCAGGAAACCAATCTAGAAAACCATATTTTATGCACGCCATAAATTTGGCCTCTGTATTCTTACTGCTCATTTGGTTTGTCAATATTGAATTATTATTGTATTACTTAGTTGTCTCATTTTTCAGTACTGACTGTCCCCTTTTTTTTGCATAGGTTCCAAAGATAGAATTTCAATACATTTATTCTAAGCGAATAGAACTTCTTGTTCTGACATCAATTTAGTCAACAAGAGGTAGACTAAATTCAGACCATTATATCTCCTCCACTGGCAGTGGGAATCAAGGTCCTACAGGAAAAACAAAGATAGACACAAAGTGCTGGAGTAACTCAAGCATCATCTCTGCAGAAAAAGAATAGCTGACGTTTTGGGTCAGGACCCTTCTTCAGACTAAAAGTAGGGGGTGGGAGTTGGGGGGTAGAGCTGGAGGTGAGAAAAGACTGGGACAAATAAGGACCAGCAGCAAACTACCTCAGCCAGGGTTATGCACTGGTAGGCCAATTGTTGACTAGAGAAGGTACTAACACGAGGGATATTGTTGGCAAACAGTTGAACAGGTTAAACAACAAGGGTAGAGGAAGGGGGCAAGGGGAGGGGTTGTTAGTAAAAGTTACTTAAAATGAGAGAATTTAACATTCAAGCCCTACAAGAAAAACTTGATTCTCATGAACTTGTCCTAATTGAATGCACTTTTGTTTCCAAATCAGAATGTTATTGATTTAGGAGAACGTAATCTCAGCGAACAATTCATTTGAGTACTGAGCTATCGTTTCACTCTCATTCTTTTGAAGTAGATGTTCATCCAACCAAGTAGAACATTAAAAAGGATCAGCCAAAATGTAGAAACAAAGAACTGTAGATGCTAATTAATACAAAAAAAGGACACAAAGTGCTGGAGTAACTCAGCAGGTCAGGCAGCATCTCTGGAGAATATGGATAGGTGATGTTTTGGGTTGGGACCCTTGTGTTCTGGTAATAGCTGTCTCTGCTCTAACACTACCATTTCTGGCAAATTATTGTGACTGATGTTTATTTTAAAACACAAAACAATGACCATATTTCTTCAACTACATCACTGACTTATTAAAAGTTTTCAGATTCTGGTGTACCACACTCCAAAGACGTACAGGTATGTAGGTTAATTGGCTGGATAAATGTAAAAATTGTCCTTAGTGGGTGTAGGATAGTGTTAATGTGCGGGGATCACTGGGCGGCACGGACTTGGCGGGCCGAAAAGGCCTGTTTCCGGCTGTATGTGTATGGTATGGTATGGTATGGTATGGTATGGTATAATCCCTGACACCAGCACTAATCACAAATCCATCAATCTGCACATTAAAAATACCCAATGACTTGGTTTTCACATCCATTTGTGGCAATGAATCCCACAACTAACATCTATAGAGAAAGACAGTGGCATAATGTAAGGAAGTGAACAGCCTGTAATACAAGGACAATAATATGCTTTTTGTGAACACTTTGTATTGTTATTTAGTGGAGCAAGTAACAAGATGCCCCTAACTGATCCTTTATTAAAGATTGGCACAAAATGCTGGAGTAACTCAGCGGGATAGGCAGCATCTCTGGATGGAAGGAATGGGTGACGTTTCGGGTCGAGACCGTTCTTCAGACTGAAAGGGTCTCGACCCGAAACGTTACCCATTCCTTCTATCCAGAGATACTGCCTGTCTCTCTGGTTTACTCCAGCGTTTTGTGTCAATCTTTGGTTTAAGCCAGCATCTGTAGTTCCTTCCTACAACTTTATTAAAGGTAGTCAGGAAGTCGTGATGCAGCTCATAAGATTCTGGTTAGGTGGTATTTGGAGTACTGTGTGCACTTCCGGTCGCCCCAAACTTCTGGAGAAACTTAACAGGTTAAGTAGGATCTGTGAAGGCAAAGGGTCGGTCAATGTTTCAGGTCAAGACCCTGCATCAGGATAAAGAGTGCAGAGGGAAGAAAGTTGATGCACAGAAGTGAAAGGGAGGGGATGAGACGGAAGATGGCAGGCATTTTGTGGAGCAAGTCAAGCAACTCTCTTGAAACAATTAGCATTGTTCTACTCAGTTTAGTTTATTGTCACGTGTACAGAGGTATAGTGTAAAGCTTTTGTTGCATGCTAATCGGTCAGTAGAAAGACAATACATGATTGCAATCGATCCACTTACAGTGCACATCTCACCTATTCTCAATGAGCAATTAAAGTGCCATTGATATATGCTGATAGTAAAATAAATCTGTTAATGCTCCTTAAATCTACCCATTATAAAAAATGCAGCTGCAT
This sequence comes from Rhinoraja longicauda, assembly GCF_053455715.1. Classification (NCBI taxonomy): domain Eukaryota; kingdom Metazoa; phylum Chordata; class Chondrichthyes; order Rajiformes; family Arhynchobatidae; genus Rhinoraja; species Rhinoraja longicauda. The sequence goes on along the minus strand of NC_135987.1, from coordinate 17,351,497 downwards.
TATATTAGTGTTTACACTTCGGGACAATTCAAAGTCAAATTTGGAAAAGCTCATTTTATCTCAGAATATCTGTAAATATCACAATTTTTTTTTCTTCCTAGCTTAACTATCAGTAGATGAACAAAACACACAAGACTTATTTCACGTTCGCCCAACCCAATGTGATAACACTGAATTACATGATGGCTTTCTGGAGATCTAATATGTAGCAACGAGCACATCAGAAAATGATTTTCAGAGATCAATCACACCACTCATCACGCTGTGCAGTGGAGGCAAGTGTTTGTCACTAATATTTAAAAGCTATTGCTGACAGAAAAGACCTGCTTGTTGATTAAAGGGCCTGTCGGGATAACCTTTTATTTGAAGAATGAATGCCACTGGGTGACAAATACTTCTCTGTTACTTCCAAGGCAAAGATATTGCCATTCAAATTCATGGTGCTTACATTGAGCAGATGTCAGATTTGGCAAGCAGCTTGAAATCAACAGCAGGTATACCTAGTGTAGGGCAAAGAAAACAAGTGCAACCAGACCAAGCCAGAAGCCCTCAGCAACTGAAGGTGTCAGAATGCACTGCCAATCATTATTTCAATAATTATAATCTCATTACAAATGCTCATTGGAGCTAACTCCGCACTCAAACATATCCCAGCTTCATTTTAACCCCACTATTAATTTGTTGCTACTAAAAGTCAAGAAAACTGACCTCTTTGCACATGAAGGGCATTCTCTGGCATACAATCTCCCTAAACACCACTGACAGGGAAATCCCAGAACAAATACTGCCACATCCTTCCTAATGTGCATTCTGTTGATGGCAATATAAAATGCAACCGCAGTGATGTATCCCACCAAAACCTACACTGGTTACTCTGCTACTGTAGTTAAAAGTGCTGTCATAGATAATAAGATTTGTTTTTTAAAATTATATTTATAAATTATTTTAAGATGCTATGAAGTTTTTCACACTTTTTCACACTTTTTCACACAAAGGGTGGAGGGTGTATGGAACACGCTTTCAGAGGCGGGAGTTGAGGCAGGGACTATCCCAACATTTAAGAAATAGTTATAAAGGTACATGGATAGGACAGGTTTGGAGGGATAAGCACCAAATACAGGCAGGCGGGACTAGTGTAGATGGGACATATTGTCTGGTGTGGGTAAGTTGGGCCGAAGGGCCTGTTTCCACACTCGATGACTCTAAAGTGTCATAAAGTAAATCTGGAGCAGTCCAACTTAAATCTTTGACTCATCATGAAGAATGTGATGGGGAACCAAAGTTGGCGTTCTGTTCGGAACCAAAAGTTCAGCCAGGTTGCTTTTGATAGACTGGTGATTTGGCCAACTGCGCCCTTTCCATTACTTCAGAAGAATGTGGTCCTTTTGAATTGAATGCAAATCCTGAAGAAAGAAGCTGCAAATAGGACTTGAGCGTTGAACACGTGTGACTGGAGCTGTGAGGTGGCAGCACAACGAGCTGCACCACCATGGAGCCCACGGTGCTGAAGGGTGATGGTGAACAATCAAAGAGAGTGCAGGCAAGTTGACAAGGATTAGCGACAAAGGAACACCTGAATGGTGGCTTCTTGCAACAGAATTCCCATTTATTTTCATTGGTCGGATAATGGATCTGACCAGATGTGGATGCGATGTTGGAAACATGCATTTGAAGGTTGCAAATCGTGACAATTGCAGTCAGCCTGGAGATTATTGGGCGATTCTCATCAGTCAAGATTGGTGGCCTCACTGATCGAGGTAAGTCGTTTTTGCTGAAATCAGATGCAACAATTCTCTATGCACTTTGCGGAATCCAGACTAATTACACAACTTTTATGAAAAAATATCACGATAGCATGTTTTTTTACCTTTCAAACCAACATTTTTCTGTTTAATAAGAGGAGGGAGGTGTCGGAGGTGGTCTAAGTGAATTTGAGTGCAGGATGGAAATTGGTGATGAATTTAATAAAGTCCATGAGTTCTGTATGGGTACAGAAGGTAGTACTGATGCAGTCATCAATGTAACGACGATAGAGTTTGGGGATTGGGCCAGTGTACGCCTGGAACAGGGATTGTTCAACTTACCCTACAAAGAGGCATGCATAGCTGGGCCCATGTGGGTGTCCATAGCTATGCCTTTGATTTGGAGAAAGTTGCAGTAGTAAAAGGAGAAGTTGTTATGGGTGATGAGGAAGGATATCCTTGCTATTGAGGGCGTGCAGCGTAGGTTTACTAGGTTAATTCCCGGAATGGCGGGACTGTCATATGTTGAAAGACTGGAGCGACTAGGTTTGTATACACTGGAATTTAGAAGGATGAAAGGGGATCTTATCGAAACGTATAAGATTATTAAGGGGTTGGACATGTTAGAGGCAGGAAACATGTTCCCGATGTTGGGGGAGTCCAGAACCAGGGGCCACAGTTTAAGAATAAGGGGTAGGCCATTTAGAACAGAGATGAGGAAAAACTTGTTTAGTCAGAGAGTTGTGAATCTGTGGAATTCTCTGCCTCGGAGGGCAGTGGAGGCCAATTCTCTGAATACATTCAAGAGAGAGCTAGATAGAGCTCTTAAGGATAGCGGAGTCAGGGGGTATGGGGAGAAAGCAGGAACGGGGTACTGATTGAGTATGATCAGCCATGATCACATTGAATGGCGGTGCTGGCTCGAAGGACCGAATGGCCTACTCCTGCACCTATTGTCTATTGTCTATTGTCTATTGTCTATGATCAGCTCTGCTAGGTGGAGGAGTGTGTTAGTAGAGGGAAATTGGTTAGTTCTGCGGTTGAGGGAGAAATGGAGGGTTTTAAGGCCTTCCTGGTGGGGGATGGAGGTGTACACATTATTCTGTTTAAGTTGACCGCAATAGTTGACCATTTGGGGCTGGTCACATGTCCTGTCCCACCTCCAAATCTTTGTGTGACATTGTGGTGATAATGTGCACCTAACTGAGTGCTAACTCCTGCACCCATGCAGAACTATGTTATGTGGCAGGAAGGAACTGAAGATGCTAGTTTACACCGAAGATAGACACAAAAGACTGGAGCAACTCAGTGGGACAGGAAACAACTCTGGAGAGAAGGAATGGGTGACATTTTGGGTTGAGCCCCTTCTTCATAACTAAGTTATGTCTGTGCTTTGAGAGTGGCGAGGCCGACAGATTCAACGATTCCCTGAGTGCAATGTCCATTCTGTGCTTTGTGCCAATACAATGGCGAAGTAGATTTGAACAAACTATGACCAATACGAAGGTGATGTGCTTTTAGCACAACACAATGCACAATGTTGAAGTCAAGGATCAGCAATTTGAGAATGCTTTACTATATAAAGGCGGACTAGGCCAATTCACCTCTTCTAATAGAGCAATTGTGAATGTGAAACTCATACAAGCAAAGAGGAGTGGCATTGAGTCACTTAGTGTAATACATAGCTTTTAAAAACAATTTTCCAAGATTCATTTCAGTCAGTTACTTTAGAATATTTTTATCTCTGGTTATTCACCATGCATTAAAAACAACTGTTTGCTCAGGGATTATTCTGCAGCCATTAAAAGTTAACTATTCACGTTATCACTGCCCAGGTTTGAAAGATCCAACATCATTTTATTAGGCTAATGCTTTCATCTTTTATATGAAGTTACATCAAACTTCATATCAGATTAACTACAAAGAACTATTATTGCATTTACATTCATTTTTAAAAAGCTATGTAATTAGACCGTAGTATAAATGAATTGCCTTGTAGAATAATGCTTCAATATAATGTGCTCCCAAGTCAACTGTTTGCATTTCAAACAATTCATATGAAGGTTTAAACAGGTGCAGAAGGCTGTTTTTTTGCCAAGGGCTACATAACAAAGGATAGGAGTGTCAGCTTAATTATCATAGGGCACAGGGCTGCTATGCTTTATACAAAGAGGGCTCTTTATACACACCATGTAAAACACTGGGTTTTATGAGTTACCTGTGAACCTTGTGGTGGTAAAATATGTTTCAATCTGAGCAGTTGGGCATTCTATTTATTGCGGCCAAAAACCAACAGATTTCACCATTTCAACATCACCTATTACCCCAGGCTAACAACATTCTCTGTGCATTCATTCAGTATGTGGTTTAGTTTAGTTTAGTTTAGAGATACAGCGCGGAAACAGGCCCTTCAGCCCACCGAGTCCGCGCCAACCAGCGGTCCCGCACACTAACTCAGTTGGTCAGGTAGAATCCGTGTAAAGAAAAATAAAGATAATGCTTCAGACCTTTTCAATGACCTGTTTCTCTTTCCATAGCAAGACCTGGCCTGTCGAGTATTTCCAGCATTTTCTGTTTTTATTTCACATTTTCAACAATTGTCGTTTTTTTCACTCCAGTAAGTTGCAGGTGTTCTGTTAGGGCCTGAGGCCTTTACAAGCACAATATCATCAATCCTAGAGATGTCCTATCATGTCTATGAAGAGAACTCTACAATAGAGTTCACGTATTGCAGGCAACGCAAGTCTAAACTTAACGTTTAATTTTTCAGAAGAACAAATCATGTTCCAAAGATCGGAACATTTTTTGCAAGTTCTCATTTGCTTTTCTAGACTTTATAGATCCCTCCTGGGACATACTTCTGTAATTTAGACGAGACACTACGTGACTTATTCCAACACAATGTATGAGGAGTGGTGCATGGGTGCAGCCCAGTAAATCTTTTGCTGGTGACACAAGGGACAGCCGGTACCAGATATCAGAGGAGCAGGATGAACCAATCCGTTGAAATCGCCTCTACTGAAGTGTAGTACGCAACGGAGTGTAATGTTCGCCATTTTAGTAGGCAAAACCCGCAGTCCGTTATGCCTCTCGCAGTGTAATCAGTGTTTTGGGGGAACAGTATGTGTGATGATACCATAAAAATGCAGAATATACCTCATCTATCAATTCACAGATTTTTATTATTTTTCTTTTAAAATGTTTCTGCAAGTTTCTGCCTACTAAAATAGCGCCATGACATACTACGTTTTTTAGGGTCGAGTGGTCTATCTTGCTCTGCTCTATTATCTTTGGCCTGTGCTCTGCTCACTGCTTCAACATGCACCCTGGTTGCACCCTGGAGTAAACCATGATGACAGGAATGAAGACTTCCTTGCCATCAAGTTTTTATAATACGGCAATTTACCATTGAGAAAAACAAAAAAAACCCCAATCACTTTTTACTATTTATGTAATCCCTTCATTGATTTCCCACAAATCCACATGATTCTAGTTGAGCATTATGAAAGCTGCTAGATAAAAATGAATCGCATGTTTACAACTTAAAAGTGAAATAGTGATGAATGAGAAGTAAACCAACCTTTGGGTATTGATCTTACCCAGTTTCTTTGAGTCTCGTGTGCCTGCCAAAAAAGTATTCTGTCACCAAAAATAATGAGTCTTTTATATGATCAGGATAGTTTCTTTCAGATATTTTTCATGTCATTTAAAATTAAATTTAATTGGGCTATTTTCTTAATGCATGTACCCTAAGTTCAAATTTTTTTATTTTGGGAAGATGAAAAAGGAGTCTGAAGAAGGGTCTCGACCCAAAATTTCACGCATTCCTTGTCTCCCGAGATGCTGCCTGACCCGCTGGGTTACGCCAGCATTTTGTGTCTACCATCGAAAAATGATTCAACTTGGTTAAGGAATATGGCTGTGGTGATTGGAAGTCAACCATAATTCCTCAAGGCTGTTTACCAGCTCCAACCATTTCAGGTGTTTCATCATTGATGGAGGTGTTCACTATGAATTGCATCATGTTCAGTTCCTTTACCATGCCTCAGATAAAGTAGCAGTTGACATCGGTCCATAACAGAACCACTTAAGCATGGTGATAGTTATAAATAACATCATTGCCCTTTGCCGTGTGCCCTTAGTGATGCAATGACTGTCTCCAACAGGAGAGATTCCGACCCTACTCCTAATGTTCAACTACTTGGGCTGCCATTTACAAAAACTATGGGGTAATCTTACAGAGGTGTACAAAATCATAAGAGGAATAGATTGGGTAGACGCACAGTGTCTCTTGCCCAGAGTAGGGGAATCAAGAATAAGTTTAAGGTGAAGGGGAAGGAAAGATTTAATAGGAACAAAATGCATCACTGTTTCACACAAAGGGTGGTGGGTGTATGGAATGAGCTGCCGAAGAAGGTAGTTGAGGCAGGGACCATTGCAATGTTTAAGAAAGATTTAGACAGGTACATGGATAGTACAGGTTTAGAGGGATATGGGCCAAACACGGGCAGATGGGTCTAGTGTAAATGGGGCATGTTGACCAGTGTGGGCAAGTTGGGCTGAAGGGCCTGTTTCCACACTATGACTCCATGACTCTAGTAACTAACACACTAGGGGCAGCTTGGAATATATACTAGGGACAAATTATATAACCTATCAGCCTGCAGGCAAGTGGGACCAGTGCAAATGGGACGTGTTGGCCGGTGTGGGCAAGTTGGGCTGAAGGGCTTGTTCCCGTGCTGTAGGACTCTCGATTCTAGTTAGAACCAGCCACAAATGTACTGTAGCAATAAGAGCAGAGCCGACAGCAGGTAACTTGCAGTAAGTGATGCATCTCCTGACACCCGAAGCATTCCCACCTGCAAGGTCCAAGTCAGAAGTGTAACACGGTATCCTCTGCTTTGTCTCGATGAATGAGCACCAACTGCATACAAGAAACTTGACAACATCCAAGATAAAGCAGCTCTCCTGATTGACACAGTGCAGATGGTTCAGACTGCATCCATAAAATATACTGCAGTGATTCACCATGACGGCTCTGACAGCACTTCAACCTGGAAAGATGATGCGGATGGGAATTCCACTGTCTGAGAGTTCCTCACCGAGCTGTTCAGAAAACAATTTGCCGTTCCTTTGTTATTGGCAAGTCTAAATCCGGGAATTCCCAGACAAGTAAAATGTAAATACAAGGAACTTTTACAAAAAAAGACCCAAAGTGCTGGAGTAACTCAGTGGGTCGGGAAGCATCTCTGGAGAACATGGACGGGTGGTGTTTTGGGTCATGCCCCCTTTATCAGACTGAATCTGGAAGTGTAAAAAGCTTAAAGTGATGAGGGGCAGGACAATACTTGTCAAGCAATAGGGGGATACAGGTGAGGAGGTGTGCGTGGGCAGGATTAATCGGCAGATAGTTGGATAAACGCTAGAGATGAGTAAACAGAAGTTGTCATACGATCATGTGATAGGGACAGGATTTGCCCATTCGGCCCATCAAGTCTACTCCGCCATTCAATCATGGCTGATCTATCTCTCCCTCCTAACCCCATTCTCCTGCTATCTCCCCATATCCTCTGACAATCAAGTGCTAATCAAGAATCTATCTCTCTCTGCCTTAAGTATGTCTACTGATGGCCTCCACGGCCTTCTGTCACAAATAATTCCACAGATTCACCATCCTCTGACTAAAGATTCCTCTTTATCTCCTTCCTAAAAGAACGGCCTTTAATTCTGAGGCTATGACCTCTAGTCCTGGACTCTCCGATTAGTGGGAACATCCTCTCCATGTCCACTCTATCCAAGCCTTTCACTATTTTGTAAGTTTCAATGAGGTCCCCCTTCATTGTGAGACAAAAGGATTGAAGATTTGCTAAATGTGCCACAAAACAAATCTGGGATAGGTACACCAGAAGAACTGAAGCAGTCAAGGTAATGTGTCACCACCAAGTTCTAAAGAACAATTATCAAAATGTTTTTGAGATTGACAATTTAATACCAATGACTGTACCATTATGAAATTGTCCAGTTTTAATGCTGAACATGCTGAAAGTTCATTGAAATCAATAAAAAGGAACTGAGTAGACTTAATAAAACTCCAATTTTAAATAAAATTCTTGAGTTTTACTTTGAGGGTTTAGAGTTTTTAAATAAAAGTCTAAAACTTTAATAAAAAAGGCCAACTTGCCCATTGATTGAATCGAACAGCATGCTCTGCATTCACCAAAGGTAAGGCCAACAAAGCAACCAAAATTCAGCACAGCCTTGCGGTATTTTTCTCATCGCTTTTATGACTGTGAGAAATAATAATAAACATAAATTAGATTGTCAGAAGAAAAGCACTAAATTACTCATCTATAACTCGTTCTTTAAATGGATTAATAACCAGTTACCATCAACAAATGTGGCAACCTTGCTGACAAAGTGACTTGGAATTCATGCACTTAAGGGTCCAAAAAGTTGTCATTATTAAACATTTTAATCTCTTCGCCACCTTTGCTTCAGTAATCTTCATTTTCTTTTCTCGTGTCACAGTGCGCATGCAAATTATTGTTTAGTTTTTTAATTATTTTAAATTCACTACATGCACCTCAACGGATGCAGTCTCACAGTTCCAGCAAGCCAAGTTCAATGCCAAACCCTACTCTGTCTGTGTGGAGTTTGCACGTTCTCCATGACTGCACAGGTTTCCTCCAGATGCTCTCCTCTCCTCCCATATGCTTAAAAAATGTGCAACCTGAGGATGATCAGCCACTATAAACTCCTCCTTGCGTATGGATCAATGGGTTAGAAAGTGGAGAGAGTAAAATGGTATGAGCGTACTACTAGGGCGAGTGGGATCTTAATGGTCACCATTAATGGGAATCTGCTCTATTGAATGGCCCTACCTAGACCATGGAGCTCTTTAAGAAAGTTTCAGACATTCTGTGGTCTATCCATGTGCAATGAGCAATCAATAGTTTGGCCAACACTCTTCTAAAAAATGAACAACCACTCATATTATTATGCTGGGTCTGTGAACATTAAAATGAAAATTCTTAACATCAAGGTGCAGCCTCCAAGAGGTAAGGATTTGTCAGGCAACTTTAAGATCGTGATCATGACCCTTAACTGGCAGTGTTAATTAAGCATTGGTCTTCAAAGAAGCATGTCAGGGAAAGTAAAGCACATTTGGCTGAAAACTACTTATTACATTTTAGTTTACTTTTTGAGATACAGCATGGAAACAGGCCCTTTGACCCATCGATCACCCATTCACACAACGTGTGGGAAGGAACTGCAGTTGCTGGTTTAAACCGTAGACACAAAAAGCTGGAGTAACTCAGTGGGACAGACAGCATCTCTGGAGAGAAGGAAAGGGTGATGTTTTGGGTCGAGACCATTCTTTAGACTGAACAAGGGTCTTGACCTGAAACCTCACCCATTCCTTCTCTCCAGAGATGCTGCCTGTCCCACTGAGTTATTCCAGCTATTTATGTCTATCCCCCATTCACACTAGTTCTATGTTATTGCACTTACTCATCCATTCCTTGCAAAATAGGGATAATTTACAGCGGGCCAATTAACCTACAAGGCCGCCGGCTTTGGGATGTGGGAGGAAACCACAAAACTTAGATGGTTGCAGGGAGAACATGCAAACTCCACACAAACAATATTCACGGTCGGATTCCAGGTCTCTGGCGCTGTGAGGCAGTATCTCCAACAAATGTTCCACTCTGCCCCTCATATTGGACAAAACTTAAAATTTTATTTGAAGTCAATAATGTTCAAATATTAGACGTTGGATCCCCCCAAAAATTGGGCCAGTTCATCCTAAACCTCTGCTAGTGGTTTTGCAGAGAAAGACTGGCGACATTTGGGCAGGGAGCAGGCCCTCCTGACTCCTATACCTGCACATTGTAACACAGACGCTGGAATAGCTCAGTGGGTCAGGAGAACATGGATAGGCGATGTTTCCGGTTGGGACCATTCTATGAAGTGGATAAACCACCTCAGTGTACAAGTTCACTGCTGTAGGAGCCGTCCCCGAGACACAAAGTTGGCCGGGCGAGGAGAGGGACGATGGTTCGTGGGCCAATATGGTGGAGGGCGACTGAGGAGGCTCTGCAGGAGCCTGGGGCTTTCCAGGATCAGGAACTGGTCCAGCAGACTGAGCACGTGGGCTCAGAAGTGTGGAAATGGTACCAAAACAAGGCGGTGCCTGCATGTGCAAACATGCAAAATGAATTTCACTGTGCAGTTGCACATGTGACAAATAATGCACCATTGAACCATTGAGAGAGCAGGTTAGATGCCAGGAAACGTTGTGGGATGTGGGGGGAAACAATTGAGAGATGGGACAGTGCAGAGGGAGCTTCACTGTGAAACTTCTTCTTCAGCTCTATCGCTGGACTCAGACCCAAGTCCCTCAACTTTACACCAGGTATAAATGTGGTATGCAGCAAAGCTCAGTCATTTGAATGGGATCACAAGGTATAAGCTCAGTCATTTGAATGGCAAGGTTGAGACCAGGAAAGGTTTTCTGGTTTTCATTATATAGTTCACTTAATAGACCTTTATCAAGTACAACAGTGACATTTAAGAAACCTTTGGATAGGCATATGGATGTGCAGGGAATGTGAGGATATGGATTATGTGCAGACAGATAAGTGTCAGTCTTGACTTCATGTTCGGCACAGACATTGTGGGCTGAAGGGCTACTCTTTTGTGCTCTGCTCTTCTATTTTCAAATTATTTTAACGTAATAATTTCAAAAAATTAATTCCTTTTGCGTTTTTATGTCACTGATACTCAGACACACTTGAATACCATTGAAAGACATTTACCATATTTTAAATGGCCTAATGTGCATAATTACAGGCCACTTAATTTAAAATTGAGATGGAGAAAATATTACAGTTTCAATTAAGAAATGAACTGTTAAGTAAATGACTGAAATTGTGCTCTACAAACTTCCAATTCATTAAGGAGTTTTGTGACCTGGTGGACAAGGAAAATGTAATGGATTTTGTTTACAGGGGCATTAAGAGAGTCAATAACAAACTATTATGGCAGATTGCTGAGTAGAATATATTTTTTGTTTTCTTTAGAAATACAACGTGGAAACAGGCCCTTCGGCCCACCGAGTCCGCGCCGATCAACAATCACCCTGTTCACAAGTTCTATCCTACACTGTAGCGATATTTTTGAGAAGCCAATTAACCTACCAACCCACACATCTTTGGAATGTGGGAGGAAACCGGAACACTCGGAGAAAACCCATGCAGTCACGGGGAGAACATGCAAACTCTGCACAGACAGCACCCACAGTCAGGATTGAACCCGGGTCTATGGCGCTGTTAGGCAGCAACTCTACTGCTGTGTCACTGTGCCGGCCAAAGTACACATAGTACAGGGCAACTCCATGTCTCTTCTCACTCCTCCAACTTCATGCCAACCTCAGAAGATATCTTCATCTTGCATTTTTTGGAAAGATACAGCATGAAAATGGTAATTTTGACCCACCATGTCCATGCCGATCATTAACCACCCCAGATTCCAGCACTCACCTATACATAAAGGAAAGGTTAGAGGACAATTAACTTAACAACCCGCACACATTTGGGATGTGGGAAGGAAACTGAACACCCGGCTGAAACCCATGTGGTCACAGGGAGAACATGCAAACTCCACACAAACAAGACAGAGGTCAGGATCGAACCAGGGTCTCCAGAACCGTGAGGCAGCAGCTCTACCCGCTACACCACTGTGCTATGCAGGAAGGACCTGCAGATGCTGGTTTAAAACCGAAGATAGACACAAAATGCTGGAGTAACTCAGCGGGACAGGCAGCATCTCTGGAGAGAAGGAATGGGTGAGGTTTCGGGTCGAGACCCTTCTTCATGCCACTGTGCTACCTTCTCTCCTGCATTCATCTAGTTTAATTTTGAAATCATTAAAGCTATTTTCTTCTTTCACCTGGTAATTTTAGATCCCACATTCTAATCATCCCCAAGCAAAGAAATTTCTTCTTAGTTCCCTTTTGGATTTATTGGTGGCCATCTTGTATTTATGATGCTGGTTTTGGATTTCCTCCCCACTGGAACCATTCTCTCCACATCCTCTCTGTCCAAGCCATTCATAATTTTTAAACACCTCTATTCGGTCTCCTCAATGTCTTCTCCTTTCTGAGAAAAAAATGCCCCAGTGATCAATATTTTCTGTCACCAGTAACCTTTCAGTTCTTGTACCAGCTTGCTAAATCTGTTTTTGCACTCTCTTCATTGCTTCTATGTACTTTTTATTGTATGGCAAAAAGAAAGTAGTACTCAAAGTCTGTTTAAATATCCCAGTAAGTAAATGCATAGGAAGACAATGTATACAACATTCACTCTAAGAAATTCACGTACAACCAGTTCACTTGGAATTAAGTAATATAAAGTACATTTTCCATTTCTACACTTTTTCTAGGCCTAGTTTTTTTTTTCTGTTCCTGCTTTAAATAAGAATGGTTAATAATTACAGAAATGGGTAGCTCAGTTATGCCATTTGATCAGAACAGGACTTTGGACCATTTAAAAAAAATTAATTAAACTTTAAACAAAATCTGAACCACAGCATTTTGCACCAACATGCCTGAATGATTCATATTGTTGAGATGACTGAAGATCTAGTTTCACATTTGCACTCCACTTAATCCTGGCCACATCAATAAAGATTAGCGTAGGAAGGAACTGCAGATGCTGGTTTAAACCGAATACAGACACAAAGTGCTGGACTAACTCAGCAGGTCAGGCAGCATTTCTGGAGAGAAGGAATGGGTGATGTTTCAGGTGGAGACCCTTCTTCAGACTAGTTAAGGAAAAGGAAAAAGAGAGCTATAGATGATGATGTAGAGAGATATTGAACAGTGAATGAAAGATACGCAAAAAAATAACGATCTTGATGAGAAAGATTATGCCCGGGGGAGTACAGCACTAAGCAATGTTGCTGTCATAGTTTTCTGTATCTCATCACTGGTTCAAAGAATCGTCCTAAAGAATTCAAATATGCAACAAATTAAATTTATGTTTTAATTAAAGTTTTGCTGACCACATTGATGCTCATCACGGTGGTGGCCCTTCGTAGATGACGATAGCATTATAGACGCACAAAAACCTGTGCGTGGGAGAGATTAAGGTGGAGAGGGTGTTGCACATGAGCAGCCTCACCCTCTCGGCCACAGGAGCTGGGTTTCAGTGGCACGGTTAGACGTTACGGCTGGAAACTCCCTTGGCTGCACTGGATGGTCATGTCTTCTTCTGTGCTTTGACAAGTCCTTTGCACTCCACAGTGCACTGCCGAGTCACCTTCCTGGCCGATGATGAGTCACCTTCCTGTCTGATGATGAGTCACCTTCCTGTCTGATGATGAGTCACCTTCCTGTCTGATGATGAGTCACCTTCCTGGCTGATGAGTCACCTTCCTGTCTGATGATGAGTCACCTTCCTGTCTGATGATGAGTCACCTTCCTGTCTGATGATGAGTCACCTTCCTGTCTGATGATGAGTCACCTTCCTGTCTGATGATGAGTCACCTTCCTGTCTGATGATGAGTCACCTTCCTGTCTGATGATGAGTCACCTTCCTGGCCGATGATGAGTCACCTTCCTGGCTGATGATGAGTCACCTTCCTGTCTGATGATGAGTCACCTTCCTGTCTGATGATGAGTCACCTTCCTGTCTGATGATGAGTCACCTTCCTGTCTGATGATGAGTCACCTTCCTGTCTGATGATGAGTCACCTTCCTGGCCGTTGAACCCACCAGTGGATTTCTTCCACCCAATCCGTCAGAACAGGAGGGAGAGATAGATCAGCCATGATTGAATGACGGAGTAGACTTGATGGGCCGAATGGCCTAATTCTACTCCTATTCCTTATGACCCTATGAACAGACTCTGCATGCTGGGCTGAGCAAGTCCCAAAACTCACTGAGGGTCTGAGACCCGTCAGCTACCCTCGCCTGTGTTAGCACGACAGCCAAATCGGTTTTCCAGGATGAAGCCACTGCAGCTTTTTGGAGCCGCAGGTGAGAGCTGGCTGTCAGGTGGGGACTAAAGGGCGAATGGCCTCCTCCTGCACCTATTTTCTATGTTAAAGGTGGACAAACTACCCAAAGGAGCACGACATGTCCTCCACCAGAGATGCTACCCCTCCCTGAGCACTCACACACACCCCGAAGCTCATCATAAAAGGTGTAAAAATCATTCAGCTTTGTGTGGAATACAAATATCAATGATTTTCACCTAACAAATAGCTAACAATGGCTTGTTTCCTTTATCATCGTTACTTTTTTTGCATATCTTTCATTCATTGTTCTTTATCTCTCGTTTCCTTTTCCTGTGACGTTCAGTCTGAAGAAGGGTCTCGACTCCAAACGTCACCAATTCCTTCTCCCCAGAGATGCTGCCGGTCCCGCTGAGTTACTCCAGCTTTGTGTCCATCAATGATCAAATGTGTGTTTCCCTGGAACTCGGACACAGAGTCAGGTTTTAGAAGTTTGTGAGTAAAACTGTAAATTAAGTACAGAAATATGTAAAATTAGTATTTTGTGTAACATGAAAGCCATGCGGACTTGATCACAGGAAAGTTCAAATTGAGTTTATATTTTACAGTACATCCCATCTCACTTCTTGCAATAATTGTAATATTTACAGAGTGCATTTCAAACCTATCTATCACACTCAACAGAATAAACACAGAATCATGTTTAAATACATTTATGACTACCATTTAACAAAACTGTTATGAAAGTAAAGGCTGAATTGAAGAGTAAAGCCCAAAGGAACAAATTTCCTATTAAAGCATCTGATAGACAAAGTGACAGCATATCGCTTTGCAGCTCCAATTTTTGGAGCATGTGAAAAATGTTGTGGTTGCTGGTATGTGGTCCAAGATGAGTCATAAATCTTCCTTTATCTCCTTCATGGTGTTAGCAGAAAAGGATGAGTTGCTTTTTTCCATCTCATTCACATGTCTATTTGTCTGTTATCCATGCCTTGAGCAAAGATTACTGATGCCCTGCCTTTGATATATGACACATCACACAGCAGCTTTTCATTGAGTGAATTAACCTGGGGAAAAAAAATGCAAACCTGCCTGTGGTTTGTTCCCAAAGTTTCACGTAATTCTTTCGGACTATCTGGCATACTCTCCTATCTAAAACAAAGCAAGTATTGTTGGTGACTTTATATTGCGTTGATTCAAATGTATGGTATTCTTTTGCTAGATTAGCGTTGATCATACAACGCACCCTATGACCCGCACACTCCCAATTCCATACTAAGAGTCTAATATAACATTGTTATCACTAAACACTGCCATTGTGTCTGCTTCTTCACGTACACAGCAGGTAAGAAAAAAGTATTATTTACATCTCCTCTTTCTAAACACGACTTCCCTCCACTCCAGCTCTGTGGGTTTTAAGGAGGACAGCTTTGGCCCCACAGACTCTGTGAGAAGGGGTCGATGAAAGAGGTGATTGATGCGGGGTGGTGCCCTTCCCCATCTTGTATGGTCCTGAGACATTAACTCGGGGTTCTCATTAACATCCCACATTAATCTTCTCCATTCTGAGCAGTCACGGTCCAAGGACTCCCATATATTAAAGGGGATGTAAAATTTTCAAGGAGCTTTTGAAATCATCCTTGAATTATTTCCACTATACATCTGGCAATCTCTTAACACAATAGAGTTCCAAATAGGATGAAACATAGAAACATAGAAAATAGGTGCAGGAGGATGCCATTTGGCCCTTCAAGCCAGCACCGCCATTCATTGTGATCATGGCTGATCATCCATAATCAGTAACCTGTGCCTGCCTTCTCCCCATATCCCTTGATTCCACTAGCCCATAGAGCTCAAGTAGTGTAGGAAAATAACTGCAGATGCTGGTACAAATCGAAGGTATCACAAAATGCTGGAGTAACTCAGCAGGTCAGGCAGCTTCTAGGAGAGAGGGAATGGGTGTCTGAAGAAGGGCCCGACCCGAAACATCACCCATTCCCTCTCTCCTAGATGCTGCCTGACCTGCTTACTCCAGCATTTTGTGAGCCCCTAGAGCCCTATCTAACTCTCTTTTAAATTCATCCGGTGAATTGGCCTCCACTGCCTTCTGTGGCAGAGAATTCCACAAATTCACAATTCTGGGTGAAAAAGTTTCTTCTCACCTCAGTTTTAATGTTCACCTCAGGAGTCTGATGCTTTGAATGCAAACACATAGCCTATGCGTTGAACTTCCTGAGTGTAATTCGAGCCTCATTGCGAGAGATATTGGGGTGGGATAGGACACTGAGGTTAGTTCACTATCCTGCAGACTGACTTGAAAGGATTTTGCAGAGAAAGTTTGCATCTCTCAAGCGCGCAGAAGTTCCTAGTGGAAATTAGTCCATAACACCAAAGCAAAATGAGTTTATATGTGAGGTACCGACACTCACAGTATCTAGCTGTGGCAAAAGCCACATCAAAAGCAGGCTCACAGGCAAGTTGTTCATAGATATTAAGAAAGGCATTTGATAATGAAAATGGTAGAGCTACCACGCCCTTTTCGAGATACTGAAATCGTCAGGCCACGAGAGGGCCCATAAGGAGCACACTTGAGAAAACAGGGGTGCACTTGAGAAACCAAGAGACTTATACCTCGTGCGGCCATCTTTGTGGCTGAAACATCCAACAACACACTCAGATCTTTAGAACATTTCTGCTACAGCCAAGCTAATGAGGAAATTGAGGTTAATTGTTTTGTTTACATCCCCCAGAATCAATAAAATCCAAGGCAGCTTGTTTAAAATTTTACTCAATTAATCTCCAGTTTTAATCCAATTTACACTTAGCTGAATCCAGAGAGAAATAAATAAATTGCACACATTAAAGTGAGCTTTTTTTAAAAATTGTCATCTCGGGATGACAGGTTTATGAATAAAATAGACTGCAGCACAACAGTGAAATTCATGCTGCGATACCATATTTGCAGATACCACAAATACGATAAGTACTCTATGACTCTATCTGTTCTTTCTTTTCAGCCCCGATAAGTATCGAGGAGGTGGAGGGAACAATATATGTAGCCTTTGAGCTTTTCTTCCAGTATTCTGAAAATGTCTCAAGGTATCAATGCAAGCTGTTTTCATTTATTGCAGCGTATCCTGCTCCATTAACTAATATAGTAAAGTATAACATAACGTTTATTACACACTATTTTCATCTACTTGGCCCGCATTTAAATCAAATCACAGCTTGCCTATTCAGTGCTCACAAGCAAAATATATATATAAATTGCAATATATTTTCCTTGAAGCAAGAGAAACCTAACCACTTGTTCACGTTATGTAATTGATACTATCATCCTTCTGGCATAAAGTGGAAAAACAAAGGCATTACCTCTTATCTGCTTCATAATAACACTTCATTCCAAATCAATTAAACTACAAATTCAATATCCTTGGCACGAGAACAACACACAAAAATTAGCTTCAATGTACTTTATCCATTTCAGGTCCACATTCCAGCATAACTATTCAAACCTTATATCCCTTACGCTAACTTTTAAAACTTAATTTACCCCCATTTATAACTTCTGAAGCATCAAACAAAAATTTGAATAATGCAAAAAGACTTCATCTGTTAGAAGAGCTTTCAATCTTTGTCATATGTGATGAACAATGTAAGTGTTATTGCCATCAGCTCTCAATTTGTAAATGATACCCTCAAGGATATCAGGATTGTCTTACAACTGATGCAGTGAAGAAACCGAATTTTAAGTTTTATGCCAAAAGCTCTATACAAAACTGAAATCATTTTATTTTAGAAAGACTTTATTTGCCACTTATATTTACACTGCACTGACAGCATGATCTTAATTCTTGGACAAATTGCATTTTAAACCATTTTCCAACAGAGAACATTTTGAATAAACATTCAGCGATGAAAAAAGATTTTAAATGTAGGCTTTATCGTTTTCACCACTTTACATAAATATGCGTCACGGTATGTCTCTGAAATTCAAATGCATACAAAGAATAATGACTATGTGGGACTATGGATAAGTTTTACCTGCTTGATTAATGTTGGCAATAGCACAAAGGCTAGTCTTTTCCAAAATCTTGCAATATTACTCCAGCAGAGGAAATATTTTTTTTTTAAATGAAAAGCTGTATTATATAATTAAGCTGCATGATTTTGTGACAAATTGCTTAAGGTGCCAGTGTCAAACATTAATTACATAACTGAGAAACAAAATACTTTCATCAAATATATTGATTACAACATTGTTATTAATTTGTCAAAAGTCTGTGAATTCCTGCTATCACTTCTGAACAGATACATCACAAATGTGTGTGATGCTATAGTTTGAATTGATAAAAGCTGCACAATAACATCCAACAGTCTCCGGACTCAAGCAGTTACTCTAATGTACTTCATGGGGGCTGATGTCACATCAACAACTGTTCAACATCTGTGGAATTTGGACCAACAAATGTTCTCTTTTTTTCTTTTAAAAGAGGTCATGCTGGCAGGTATCCAACAGCCATTTCATCCAACTTCACAGTTTTTACATGGAGCTCATAAATCACCATGAGGGCAGCTGGACATTACCTCATCAAAACCATCAACCTGTTATGGGTCATCTTTTCTGTCATTAACTGCTTCAAGATCCCGTTCCCAAAGTGTATAAAATATCACTCTTCCTCATCTTGAAGTTTCAAATATATGAAAGTTCAAGAGAGGGGCAAAATATCATGGATGTTTCCTAAGTTGGCCTACTACAGCCTAAATTAACAGCTTCCGCTTCTGTGCCTTCTGAGGTACATGGCGATTATGACAAGGGTGAGGCTAAATGCAAATTGGAGGAACAGCATCTCTTTTTTTGCTTATGCAGCTTACAGCCCAGTGGTATGAACATTGATTTCTCTAACTTCAGGTAGCCCCAGCATTCCCTCTCTCTCTATCCTGCCCCCACCAAAATCGCACTAGCTTCTCGTTTTCACCAAACAGCTCACAATGGCCTGTTTGTTTTATCATCGTGACTTTTTTCCATATCTTTTATTCATTGTTCTTTATCTCTCTACATCATCGTCTATATCTCTCGTTTCCCTTATCCCTAACCAGTCTAAAGAAGGGTCTCGACCCGAAACGTCACCCATTCCTTCTCTCCAGAGATGCCGCCTGTCCCGCTGAGTTACTCCAGCATTTTGTGTCTATCTTCAGTTTAAACCAGCATCAGCAGTTCCTTCCTACACATGTCAAGACAAGTGCCTGCTATTCAAAAGTGCCGAGTGTTATTCCTCATAGAAGTCAGTGTATTATGTCTTCAAAATAGAAAACACATTCTGTTCTGACTTCTTGTATTTGTATGTTTGCCTTGATAGAATATAGCAACTTAATTGAATGCAACAACTATTACATTCATAAATTATGTTGCCTTTCCATTTACTCCAATTGTCAGAGGTTAGATCACTGCCATTGCATTAACTTTACTTCTTTGTGCAATCAGATTAAGTGTATTCTTGACAATGTTAGCAACACTTTATTTACCCAGCAATGCCACATAGTAACTCAATTAAAATAAGGTCACATCATGAATTTCAAGGGAGTCACTGGTGGAATATGAAGAATAGATTCGCTTGAGAGAGATAAAACTGAAAGTGTGAGGAAAAGTGCCAACTCTTATATAATACTAGACCAAGTGGACCCGTTGGGCCCAAACCTCTCCTGCTTTGGTGCAGCACCCTCTCCTACCCCCCTCCCTCCTCCCTCCCTCCTCCCTCCCTCCACCCCCTCCTCTCCTCCCCCCCACTCCATCCCCCTCAACCTCCTGATCCTCCCTCCTCCCTCCAGCCCCTCCTCCCTCCAGCCTCCCCCTCCCCCCCCTTCCTCCCTCCAGCCCCCCCCTCTTCCTCCCTAGGTGATAGATTTAAACTTTGAAATGAGAATAACTTAAAAAATATAACACCAATTTCAATGAAACTACCATTTTTACCATTAAAGTGACGACGGTGAGTAAGGTGGGCCTAAAATTGTCGCGTTATCGTGTACCGTTTTGGCTGAAGTACAGTCACAAACAAGATAACAAACGAGTTTTAGTATATAGATAAACAGAAAATCCTGGAAAAAGTCAGCAGGTTAGACAGCCTCTGTAGAAGAGGAAACAGATTTAACTTTTCAGATCAATGACCCTACTTATTTTTTACATTTTTTTTTCTCAGTGGGAGAAGCAGACTTCAAAATGTTGAGCAAAAACATGAACTTTGTGCTAGCATTTTATTTTGCCAGTTTATGTCAAAACTCACAATGATTAGAGATATATAAAATTATACATACATGAAGCATACATAGGCTAGACAGTCAGAACCTTTTCCCCCCACTATGGTCATGTCAAAGACAAGAGGGTAAAACTTTAAGGTGAAAGGGCAAAGTTTAAAGGAGTTGTATGGGACAGGTTTTTTTTTTTACACAGAGTGGTCGATACCTGGAATGCGCTGCCAGAGGGGGGTAATGGAAGCAGATAAGATTTAAGAAGCTCATAGATAGGCATCGGATACGAGGGATTGAAGATATATGAATCATGTTGGAGGAGATCATTTTATCACGTTCAGCACAGACATTGTGGGCCAAAGGGCCTTATCCTGTGCTGTACACTGCTCTATGTTGATCAGAAATTTGTTTAGTTTAGTTTAGAGATACAGCACGAAAACAGGCCCTTTTTCACCGACCAGTGATCCTCCTACTGTCCACTAGGGACAATTTACAATTTTTATCAAAGCCAATTAGCCTACAAAGCTGTACGTCTTTGGAGTGTGGGAGGAAATCGGAGCTCCTGGAGAAAACCCACGCAGATCAAGGTGAGAACATACAAACTCCATACAAACTGTACCCGTAGTCAGGATAGAACTTGAGTTTCAGGCGCTGTAAGGCGGCATCTCTACTGCTGTACCATTATGCCGCCCAAAATTCTTTTATAAAAATTCAATATTCGCCGACTTATCATGTCTCTTAGGGCTAACGGAATTAAAGGATATTGGGAGAAAGCAGGAACGAGATACTGATTTAGGATGATAAGCCATGATCATATTGAATGGCGGTGCTGGCTCTGAGGGCCAAATAGCCTATTCCTGCACCTATTTTCTCAAATAAGGACCCAAAATTAAACCGAACAACGTTGGCTCAAATATTGACGGAGCTCCAATTTACAAAGAAGCAAATTTCCTGCAGATTAAATTAATTTCCAGTGTACCACAGGAAATTTACAATCAGAAGCAAGCAAAGAGTTACTCTGAAATATCAATTCAGTTCTTCTTCTTCTACTTCTCCTCCCCCTCCATAGATGCTGCTTGACCTGCTGAGTTCCTCCAGCATTTTCTGCTTTTTGTTTCAGATTTTCAGCATCTGCTGTATTTTTTTGTGCTTTTCAGAGTGTAAAATCACCAGAAACTCCTATTCTTTGTTCACTGCACATGTTAAGAGCCGCCTAACAGGAAGCATGTTCTAATTCCCGGGCCATAACTTTCAGTTGTGCTTTCTTTCTGCAACTGAAAGTTAGAGGGAATATATAGAGATGAAAATGGGGAAAGAATCAAACCATTAAAATAAAAGATTAATTCTAACATTTCGTGTAAAAATAAACATAATCTTAATTGTTGCCCCATTTGGCTGATTTTGAATGGGAACTTGTTCTACGGAAAATTATCTGTGTGTCTGGGGCTTCATGCATGGGCTGAGTTAAAGCAATCTGTTCTCCAATGGGAAAAGCTAATTAATAGCTCAAAAACAGACTCTATATAGAGCCACAAATAATCAAACAGAACCCAGCTAACTCCAAGTCACAGCAAAAACAAATAATAGAGACCAAAGATGTATTACAACGTCTATGTGGGTTGCAGTAATCATTATGTGAAGCACAGTCACCTTCATGGCTGCAGGTGTAACTGCTCTTGCTAAATTTCTTAGAGATTACATGACCAATGAACTACCAATAGATCCAACATCCGACTAGTTAATCAAAGGAACAGGACGCTGAAAAGGCCACAAGAGTTGCACTGCAAATACTGACAAGAGCTATCTCCTGTCATGTAACATTCAATATTCCAGCTCTCAAGTACGAATTTTCTATCAGTCCCTGGAAATAGTTTGTATCATCCAATAAATTCTTACGGTTTATTCACCTACCTGATACCCTTCAGCCATCTTCTTCAGCAGCTGTCAAACTCCCCAACTATAATATATGGCCTTACCAATAAGAACAGCTGTATCCTCTCTCCCCTCTGCTTCCTGCACCCTGTCTTTGCATAAAATAATACATCAAGATTAATTGATTTCTTGTCACTCTCACAGAACAGAAAATTAATTTTCATGTAGCCCTTTTCTGGGGATATGAATTTTGTACATGGCAAGTAATTTAAGTTTTTAATTATTCATGAGCAAAAAACATGATAAAGTGTGCTACTGAAAGCCCCAAGGCCATGGCCCTGACTTCAGATGTGCTGATACAACAATACCACTCAGTAATGCCTATATAAATAATATATGTATTTACATACATCTCACTACAACTCCAATTTCTCTTTTTCTGACCTGGGCACACAGGGTCACAATACAGTAGTCTGTCATAGTCTACCCTGCATTTAATAATGGACAAGGGTAGAACTCAATACACATCAGCCACATTGGTCTGACCTTTCATTGCTGTGTTCAGAATGTTATGTTTTCATGGGAAGGTAATTTAAAAGGCAATGTATAGTAATAGGGCATGCATGTCTGCAGGTATTTGCTTGTAATGTTGCAACTTCAGCAACTTTTCATTCAGACAAAAGTTAATTTGCTGTACAATTAATATTCTAAGATGGGCAAGGACAAGCAGACTTTTTTTTTAAACCCTCTGTTGTTATGTAAGATTAATATTTAATGGAAGTGTGAGCAGCACAAATGATTCTGAATGACAGGAGATGGATATCAAGACTGGTTGAGGTGAAAAGAACTAATATTGTTTTGAAAATATTAAATTTATGGCAAAGCTGAATTAAACACAAAACATTAAATGAAACATAATATGTTGTTATAATGGACATTAAAACTGAATCCTTGGGTCACAGCATCTGTTTGCAGTTTTGACGTCAGCCATTCATTGTTAACTGCGGCAATTTCACACAATAATTTTAGTGTTTAGGATCTCTACCATTTCATTTGTATGGCATGTTAGATTCCATTTACGACACCAAAATTAGAATAGGTATTATTGTCATTACTGTTATTGGTATTATAGTTTAATTTAGTTTTAGAGATACAGCGCGGAAACAGGCCCTTTCGGCCCACCGGGTCCGCGCCGGCCAGCGATCCCCGCATATTAACACTATCCTATACCCACTAGGGACAATTTTTACATTTACCAAGCCAATTAACCTACATACCTGTACGTCTTTGGAATGTGGGAGGAAACCGAAGATCTCGGAGAAAACCCGCGCAGGTCACAGGGAGAACGTACAAACTCCGTACAGACGGCACCCGTAGTCGAATCTGGGTCAGCGGCACTGCATTCGCTGTAAGGCAGCAACTCCACCGCTGCGCCACCGTGCCACTCAATTCATTTTAATAAATATCGTTTTTAAAAATGACATCACTGCTTGAAGTTTTGATGTCACCAAAAAGTATGAAACAAGTTCCTACACTACTTGGCAAAGAATGAAATGAACTCAATTTAAAAGAAACCAGCATGTAGGAATTAGATGCCATGTTTTGTATGGAAAATCATTCTTCTGCAAGAACAATAGGGGTTAAGACTTTGAGAGTTGGTTTTCTTTTCAACTGCTTAATTCTCGTGCAACTGATCATTGCCTATGTTCATGGAAATAACAGCACCAATAAATTATTGAAAACTAGAAATCATAAAATATTAGAAAGATACAGAAAAAAATGGGGGGAAAACACAGACAAATGCATAAAAGCCATTTTTATCAGATTTTGCTCAATATAACAGAATTTGAAAGGCAAGATAGAAAAGCATATTATCACAAGTCCATACATCTGTTGTCCCAGGTGTGAAGAGACAATAGAAAATTTGAAATCACAAGTAACACAGTAAAGAAAACTGCTATCACTCCCAATATCACTACCAACATCACTACCAATAACAAATGACTGCGTCGGAACAAAAACTGCACTCACTGTATATTTTGCTCTTCAGCACAATAGTGTCCCGTCACAAAAAGCAAGGATCAAAAGAAACCATTGATCAATTGTGCACTCAGCCGAGACAAGTTGCCGTAAAAAGTGAATTTTCGAATCTTGATCAAGAGCTAAGCACACAGATCACTGAAGGATGAATATCAAAGCAACTTCGACAGAAAGCCCTTGGAAAAGAATATCAAACTATCTAAGGTGTTTGAGCGAGCAAGATTATTGTCACTTTCAGAGAATAAGGCAGCTGATGCCAAAAGAGCACAAAGTATCACCGTGAATGGATACAGAGGATGAAACAAACACCAGGGCAGGTTATTTTCCTTAAATAATAAAAAAAATACCATCACCAATGTCAGCTGGATAAGCAGAAGTTAAAACACTGTGGTTACAGTGGTGGCATTTATTCCAGTAAAGTAGACTGTTCTGGGGCCAGGAAAACAGTGCTGGTTGTGTGAAAACCTAAACATTTTGAGAGAATTTGTCATCCAGCAAACTCCAATGCATCTCCAATGCAGCTCTCGCAGATATCAAAGCAGTCGCAGAGTTCAACACTGCAGATGATGACGAAAGGAACTGCAGATGCTAAATTGTGGAAGAAAACACACAAAGTGCTGGAGTAACTCAGCAGCATCTGTGGAGGGAATAGACAAGCAACCTTTTTTTGTCAGCGCGCTTCTGTACCTTGATTGTAGTGGTGGGGAAAGTTGGACAAGAGAGATGGAGGCTCACCAACTTGTGGAAAGTGATGCTTGCATACAGGTAAAAGGGGTTTGATTGGCAGATGGATGGTCAGCCTGAGTAAGCCCTTACGACCACTACTTGATGAAGCACCTGACCACAGGTGAGGGTGAAAATCTGCATCTGATGAGTTAATGTACTGATTATGAAGTGCATATGTCAGCAAGTGAGTGTCAACAAATAGTCGGATCCACTGAATTATTGTGTAGGAAGGAACTGCAGACGCTGGTTTAAACCAAAGATGGACACACAAGCTGGAGCAACTCAGCAGGTCAGACAGCATCGCTGGAGAAAATAAATAGGTAATGTTTCGGGTTGAGACCCTTCCTCAGACTGAAGGCAGAAGGGGGTCTCAACCCGAAACATCACCTATGCCTTTTCTCCAGAGATGCCGCCTGACCCGCTGAGTTACTCCAGCTTTGTGTCTATCCATTGAATTATTCCAGTACTTTGTCTTTTGCTCAAGATTCCAGTATCTGCCGTTCGTTGTGTTGTGCTTCTAATATTCCCCACCGCCATTCCATTCTAACAGCAAAATGCTTGAATATTTCCTTACTGTTGTGCTAAACATTTGACAGTTCTGGAAATAATTTAACACAAAATTCATTCAAAATATGAGTGTCAATATAACATTCTATATAATCACAGACTGCTGTGCTGAGTTTTAATACATCTCCAAAGCCCAACAGAAAAGTATGAAGAGACTATAACTCTATGAATGCAGTGCATAAAATGTTGACATTGACTGATACTAACTCCACAAGAATGCAAGATGTTGCTTTCTCATTATATCCAACAACTCCATACTGGAGTAGGGAAAAAAAAAGTGAAATGGCAAACACTGCAATAAAAGCACAAAGTAAAAGTCACTAGGCTACAGGGCAACAGCGTGGAAATATTGTCATCGCCTCAGAAGCCGTTGTCATTCTTACAAAGGCCACCAAGAAATCATGAAAACCAAATAATTTTCCCGAGAAAATACAATGCTTCTAGAAACGGATCAAGTGGATACATTCAACCAATTAATTAATCCCTCGAATGTGAAACAACCACAATAAGAACTATTCTCTGCTAATAAAAACATATGCTGCTGGAACGAAAAGATTGTGTCATTGTTTCAGGTTGAAAACCCTTCTGCAATTTTCTGTTTTTGTTTCAGACTTCCAGCATCTGCAGCTTTGTGATTCTCCGTTTTAACCGTCAGTGATTGAGGTTCTCTCCCCTTTGTAGGAACTGTCAGCTCCAAATTTTACAAAGTTACCACCGCAAAGCTTCAGAGTGCCTTTATGCTGTTTGATATTCTGGAATAACATAGTTTCAGTCAAAATATATATTTTTAAAAAGTTCCCAGCATATGCATCCCAACCAGCTGTAAAAGAAACACAAGGATGTGGCAGTAACGATCGTTAGTAGAATCTTAACCTTGTTGGTAGAATCTTAGGTGAAGATTCCACTGGGTGCAAAGTTGTATCATAACCATTGTGTTTATATCTAAAATGTACCGGTTCAGGACTCTTCTTGAGAACTGGGAAGGAGGGAGAACATGGTCTGACAAGGAAGATCATTCTCATCTTAACTGTTGCATTACTTAACCCTATCAGAGAAATTCCAAATGTTCTATCCATTGCTCTTGCTGCTCACTATTATCCATTGCGACATGACCTCTGGTGACTGATCAAGTTATTTCTCCTTATGTGCAGTCACTGAGAAGTCTTGGCTTCTAAGTGAAACCATGTTGTTATGAATAACTACAATTGTAGCTTTATCTTTGAAACTAAGTTTTGGATAGCTGTTCCCGGCTGTCCAGATCAGACAATAACTCAGTTCTTCCCTCTTCTCCCATCTTTATAGGTGTTTCATGCCATTTCTAATGTCATAATTTAAAATTACATTCCAGGTGGTACAACACAATTTCAGTTGGTACAATCAGGTACACTTTACTTCAATAAGACTTCAGATGAAAATTAATTTAAGAGAATTACACACAATATTGTAGACCGACATTTCAGGTGAGGAAATAATTATTTTGAAAATTTCTCAGAATCTGCCTCAAACCAAAATAACCTCGTATTTCCACGAATTATCACATAAACAAATCATTCACCCTTCTTGTTAGTACTTTTAAGTTATTTAATTATTTTTGACTATGAGTATTTCTAAGATTGTGATGATAGAATTTAGATGTCTCGTTTCACGACCGACTTGCCAATAGCATTGTGCTACTGACACTCAAAACCACATGAGATCAGAGAAAAGGCATGACTGAATTATCAAACCACATCCGTCTCCATTATCACAGTTTGGACAATTCACTGAACCTTTGTTCCCCAAGAACATGCTGGGAATACCACACTCTCGGTCGGTTTCTGGGTTTGGGAGCTACAAACCGTTCCCTACAAACCGTTCACCAGCACATTCCTGCCATCATGGGTATGGTTAGCAACCTGCTATATAATGCCACATATAATTTGATAAGCAACTAGTTCCTCATCTTGCCCATCATTGCATCCCATGTTACAACTCACTCTTACACCATCAAGTCCAAGAGATCCCTGTCCCATTCATATTTCCTGGTTCTTTTTCTGACCCAATGTCGATCCAGTTCGCTTGACCTGTAGACCAAACTATGTCTCCAAGGATGCACCAAGGATGATGCTTCAATATTCTACGGCTTGTTGCATGATCAATCCATGACATCTTCATTGTAGCTGTGCTCTTTTATTAATCTACCTCCTGACGAGCATCACATGCCAAGTGTATATTCCTCACCTCCTAAAACCTAAACCGTCTCTTTCCTACAACCAAAAGGTCTAGAGTGTTGATCTGTTTTTGAGGAATGGACTTATCACAACCGCTCACAAAAAATCGAGCAAAGACTTGCATGAAAATATTTTGTGCTGCACCATTGGTCCAAACAGAAGAAAAAAGTGACAAAAAAAATGTTTGGTTGTCCAAGTCTTTTGCCATTTGGTTTAATCCCATCAGCTCTGGGTTTTATCAGTAAACTAACTGATAAAAATTGATTGCTGCACTGAGTTTCAACCCTATTGTGACTGAATCTCATGACCGTGAAGTAAAAGGCAGATCTTCATCAAGCCCTCCCTCTGTTCCTTCTAATTCATTTTATATGATTATCATGTCACATTTGTCAACCAGCTAAAGGTTTTGCACAAACATTTCTCATAATGCATTCAAGAGAGAGCTAGATAGAGCTCTTAAGGATAGCGGAGTCAGGGGGTATGGGGAGAAGGCAGGAACGAGGTACTGATTGAGAATGATCAGCCATGATCACATTGAATGGCGGTGCTGGCTCGAAGGGCCGAATGGCCTCCTCCTGCACCTATTGTCTATTGTTAAACAAGAGATATTAAAATCCCAGCAGTTAAAATTATTCTTAGGATGCTAGCTTAAGGTAACAGCGTTGTGCCTGTTGCCTGCTATATACAAATACTGTATAAAGCTCTGAACTTAAATGAATTAAACCTCCATATTCAATTCCATTCTATCTTATGTCAGCTTTTTTTCTTCGATACTGTGGAATTTCAGTTCCTTTAACATATTCTGATTAGTTTTCTTCACTAATGCTAATCCTTTCAGCTCCTCCTTCACTCGAGACTCACCAAGTTCCACATGTCCATTTTCAAGCCCTCACCTGGTTCTATCCATTAACTACCAGCTTCTGCCTCGTACCCTCCCTCTCATATCTACAAGTGGCCTTCTTTCCTCTGCACTCAGTCCTGATGCTGGGTCTTGACCTGAAACATCGGCCATCCCTTTGTCTCCACATCTGCTGAATTCTTCCAACAGTTTATTTTTTATTCCCTGCTACTGAAGTCAGGCTAACTTGAAGATATGAAAGACTTTAAAATATGCACAGAGTCGGAGTCATACAACACGGCAACAGGCCATTTGGCCCAACTTGCCCATGCCCCAAAGGTCTGCATTTGTCCCATATCCTTCTAAACCTTTCCTATCTGTGTATATATACAAATGTCTTTTGAATGTTGTTAAAGTACCTGCCTCAACTATTTCTTCTGGCAGCTCATCCCATAGACCCACTACCATTTCGTGAAAAAGTTGCCCCTCAGGTTCCAATTATATCTTTCTCTTCTCATCTTAAACCTCAGTCCTCTGATTCTTGATTCATCTGCTCTGGGTAAAAGACTGTGCATTCACCCTATCTATGATTTCATATACCTCTATAAGATCACCCCTCAACCTCTTGCACTCCAAGGAATAAAGTCTTAGCCTGCCCAACTTCATCCTAGAAGCTCAGGCCCTCAGATCCTGGAAACATCTTTGTAAATCTTCTCTGCACTCTTTCCAGCTGGACAACATGTTTCCTATAGCAGGGTTACCAAAAACCAAACACAATACTCCAAATGCTGTCTCATCAGCACATTGTAACTGGTATCAAGGACTCCAAGCCATAGTGTTTATGGACAATCTGCAAGGACGATGGCAAAAGGTCACAAAATCCAATATCAACGAATACTATAAGATTCACGGATATTTTTTTTTAGATTTAGAGATACAGCGCGGAAACAGGCCCTTCAGCCCACCGAGTCCGCGCCGCCCAGCGATCCCCGCACATTAACACTATCCTACACACACTAGGGACAATTTTTTTTAACATTTACCCAATCAATTAACCTACATACCAGTACGTCTTTGGAGTGTGGGAGGAAACCGAAGATCTCGGAGAAAACCCACGCAGGTCACGGGGAGAACGTACAAACTCCGTACAGACGGCGCCCGTAGTCAGGATCGAACCTGAGTCTCCGGCGCTGCATTCGCTGTAAGGCAGCAACTCTACCGCTGCGCCACCGTGCTGCCATGGATTACACAGAAGCACTGAACAAAATTAATATTCATCACTGATTCATTGAGCAAAATCATAGCAGAGACATGATAGCAGTCGATTGACAGTGGCAAGATAACCTTAGTGACCGATGAAACATCATTACACATTATGTTCATCACTTTAGGGAAGTAATTCAGTCACATGTATTGAGTTTTTAAGGTTCAGGACTATATTTTGACACTTGTGATATATTAATTGATTCTAGCTTGCTTGACAACATTAGACACAGAGGAAGATATGAAGGTAACATATCACAAGCAGACACTGAAAGGCTACTTCAGAGATGAAATAAGCCCATTAAAAAGAACTTAGCTGAGTGGTTAGACTGACGCCAAATGGCTTAAAGTTGTTGTTATTTAGATCCGCTTTATGGTCAAAAGTGATAAAAACACTTGGTGAAGCTTAAATATTACCAAAGGTTGTATAAATACAATCTATGGATCGGAATTATGAATAAACTAATACTTCAAACATGTAACAATTCCTCAATGGATTAAACTGGCTAATTTCCTGTATCACTTTACTGATGGACTGATATTTACAAGCAATACTTGTAAGACTAATTAGCATTTAGTCCTACACTACACCCACAGCATCAAAATTGGACCAGATCTGTAACAAACAGAATTCACAGCATGCAATCAAGCTGCTGCATAGTGCAATGAGAATTAATGGCGCCGCATGACAATGGTAAATCCTACATCTCCCGCTGTGTGTGTTTAATGATTTTTCACTCCTTCCAGATTGTTTCCATCAAACATAATTCCCAAGAACATAATCCGCATCTCTTCCTATTAATAGTGTACAGATACTTGAACATCCCAAATTATCTGCAATTGCAAAAGACACTTTCTCTCATTATTAGACTACTGACCTATGATACAACCAATAACTGTTTCAACATCTTACAATGTGAATGATTAATGAATAGACAGGAGGAAAGAACACAAATCACTTTTACAAACTGTAAGAATGTATTTTAAATAATTAAAAGTATACCAGCGAGATAAGTGCCAAATACAATATACAACGTAGAGATTTAAATCCCCCTTCACGTAAAATAGTCAAAACAACAGAAACTTCCAGTTACAAACTTTGCCACAGAGAGAACAAGATAAGAACCTGTTTGACCCAAAGGGTTAGGAAGCTTTTCACTTCTGGGAAGTGGAGTAATTCCATTGATAGTCTTGTCTGTATCCTGACTGTAAAGAAATAAGCTCAGGCAGCTCCCAGTGTAACAACGGTGATTTGTTTAGGTGCATAAAGAGGAAACCATGTTCTGTGTGGACTGCACGAAGACTTTTGTAAGGTGTTGTGAATATTTTCCCTACTTCAGTTTTCCAAAGCTGAGAACTTAAACACTCAATACAAACTTCACTCCAAATGGATCAGCTTAATTTGCATGAATAAAGTACTTTCAAAGATAGGTATCACAAAATACTGGAGTAACTCAGCAGGTCGGGCAGCATCTCTGGAGAGAAGGAACGGTAATGTTTCGGGTGCTTCTCCTTCAAAGATAGATGGTCGGTTAGCTTATGTGTTTGGGTGTAGGGGAGGGTCATCTGTGGGGAAGAGGAGACATTTGCTCAATGCTGCTGCATGTAAAATGCCATAAGCTCTATAGTCAATATGCCATCTATATACTAAAGCTCTTGTTTGTTATCTTGTTTGTGACTGAGTTTCTACCAAAATGGTACACGATAGCGCAACAATTTTAGGCCCACCTTACTCACCATTGTCACTTTAGCGATAATGCAAGTAGTTTTATTGAAATCGGTGTTATATTTTTTAAGTTATTCACATTTTTAAGTTTAAACGGAGGGGAGGGGGAGGGGAGGGGGAGGGGAGGAGGGAGGGAGGGAGGAAGGGGGAGTGGGGGAGAAGGGAGAGGGGAGGGGGGTTGAGGAGAGAGGGGAGGGGGGGAGGGGAGGGTGCTGCACCAATGCAGGAGAGGTTTGGGCCCAACGGGTCCACTTGGTCTGCCACTAAGATGGCGGCGCTGCCCTAGCAGCTGCGGCTTACCTGCAGTCCGTTTGTCTTTGTGTTTTTGTTGGGGGATTTTGTCTTAATTGTAAATGTGATGTCGTGTTTTTGTGGTTGTGTACTATGTGTGCGTGTGGGGGGGAAGGAGGAACTGTAAAATTGTATATTTGTCCCTTCCGAACGGAGACCCGACCTTTGTTTTCTAGGTCGGGTCTCCGTTCCTGCTGCGGCCTACCATCGGCCAAACTCCTGGAGCTGGCGGCCTCCAGGGCTCTGGTTCGCAGAGCCCGCGGACCAGACTCACCATCAGCGGAGCCGGCTGTTCTCGGAGGCTGCGGGAGCGGCTGCGACTCGCCTTAGGCTCGGGCCGCGTGGATGCCGACATCGGGAGCTCCGGCAGCGGCAGCGTGTTCGCCCGCCCCGGATCGCGGGGCTTGGGTCGGCCCGCCGCGGATATTTCACCGTCCGGCGCGGCCTGAAATAGGCCACGGAATTTTCTCTGCTCGGCGGGGGCTTCAATGTCGGGAGCCACGACCGCCCCGACTTGCAGCGGGGCTTGGGTCGGCCCGTTGCGGACATTTCACCGTCCGGCGCAGCCTGGAACATGGCAACGACAACAGCCTGACCGCAGGAGAAGACGGCAGGGGAAGAGAAAAGACATTCTGGCCTTCCATCACAGTGAGGAGGGGACTGGAGGAGACTCACTGTGATGGATGTTTCTTTTTGGGGGGTTTTGTGTTGGTTGGGGTTGTGTAATTTGCTTATTTTATTGCTCTTATTGTTGGACTGTGGGTGACGAAATTTCGTCCAAAAAACTTGTTTTTTGGATGACAAATAAAGATATCTTGAATCTTGAATTGAATCTTGGTCTAGTAAACCCTATAGTTGACATATAGTCAACTGAAGTAATCTTCACTGTTAATAATAATAATAATAATAATATTCATTTATTGTCATTGCAACAAGTACAACGAAATTAAAAAATAGCCAATCCTGACGGTGCGTAAAAACATATATGCAATAAATGCAAAAACAAATAAATACAATTATATTAAGTACAAAAGTTTTAACAGTGTTGCCTAGTGCAGAAGGTAGTGTTCAGTTCTCGTATGGCCCTGGGGTAAAAACTGTTCTTAAGTCTGTTTGTTCGGGATTTGATCGACCTGAAACGTCGACCAGAGGGCAGATGAACAAACAGACGGTGGCCGGGGTGGGATACAATACAATACAATACAATATATCTTTATTGTCATTGTACCCAGGGGTACAACGAGATTGGGAATGCGCCTCCCATACGATGCACTAATTTAGGTAATTTAGACAGCAGCAACCCAACGAAACGAACAGTTGTAACAGTTTTGGACAGGGTAAAGTGCAAGTTGATCTATGCGTTGTGGCCATCCGGCTCAGCAGGACCGGTTCATAGCAGCTATGGCCCTGGGGATGAAGCTGTTCCTGAGTCTGGAGGTGCGGGCATAGAAGGCCTTGTATCGTCTGCCCGATGGAAGGAGTTCGAACAGACTGTTGCAGGGGTGTGAAGAGTCTTTGTGGATGCTGGTGGCTTTTCTGAGGCATCGTGTGTTGTAGATGCCCTCCAAGTCTGGTAGCTGTGTTCCGATGGCCCTCTGAGCTCTATGGACTACCCGCTGTAGAGCTTTCCTTTCTGCCTCCGTGCAGCTGAGGTACCACACAGGGATTCCATGCGTTAGGATGCTCTCTATGGTGCAGCGGTAGAAGGTCTTCAGCAGCTGTTGGGGTAGACCAGACTTTTTCAGTGTGGATCTTTTATTATTTTGCCTGCTCTACTGAGGCAGCGTAGGCTGAACAGGTGCTCCAGGGAGGGCAGTGAGCAGCCGATGATCTTCTGGGCCGTCATGATGACCCTCTGAAGGGCCTTCCTGTCCTTTTCTGAGCAGCTGGCATACCATGTAGTTATACAGTATGCCAGCACACTCTCGATGGAGCAGCGATAGAAGGACATTATACTGGTGTCTCTGCAGTATACATCCATGTATTTGATTAATCGGATTCAGATTTTTTTTAATCATACGCAGCAGGATGCAATGAAAACTCCTTGATCGCATGGAGATTGGAGCGACCTGAGTACATGGTAATGATAGATGCAGCAGATACAACAATAAATGCATGAAAATGCATTGGTGCAAAGCTACAGTGCAATCTGAAGTAAAACTAAATATACTCAAGTACAATAACGGAATGACCAAATCTGATAGTTAAGAGCAGCACCTCTAGGAAAGTGGAGTGTTATAAGTGATTGGTTCAGGAGTCGAATTGCAAAGGGGAAGAAACTATTCTTAGGTCCAGATGTTCAAACTTTCAAGCTCCTGTATCTTCTCTGAGAATGTAAAAGAATGTGACCATCATCCTTGATGATTCTTCTGGCCTTCCTAATGCAACGCACTACGAAGAGCAACTGGACGTAAAGAAATGATGAGCCTGTGATTGACTTGGCAGTTCACCACTCTCTGCAGGTTCAGGAGATCAAGAACAAAGCAGTTCCCATACCAGTCCGAGAAGCATCCCATC
The DNA here is from genome assembly GCF_053455715.1 of Rhinoraja longicauda. NCBI lineage: Eukaryota > Metazoa > Chordata > Chondrichthyes > Rajiformes > Arhynchobatidae > Rhinoraja > Rhinoraja longicauda. The sequence goes on along the minus strand of NC_135987.1, from coordinate 17,317,441 downwards.
AGAATATTTTCGATAACACCTCTGCAAAAATTCAAGAGAATCCTCGTGGTTCGTCTTGTCAGACTGCTACGAAAGTTGCAGAGGGAGTAGAGCAGGGGACTGAACATGCAACCTTGAGGAGCTCCAGTGTTGAAGGTCAGGGTGGAAGAAATGTAACAACCTATTCTACCAGAATGAGGCCTGCCAGTCGGGAAGTCAAGAAGCCAGAAATCTATTTCTAAAGTTAACAATAAAGAAGTAAACACATCAGAATAAATTAAATACATCATTGGGATGCATTGCTGGCAATTCTAAAGATGAAATATTTATCATGAGAGCCAGTGTTTGACACATCACAACACAACATGAGCTCCTGGCCCTCATCCCTTTACTCAAGCAGAAATCCCTTCAGTCATAATTTGGATAACAGATGTTTTTGGAAAGCCTCAATTTCAATATCCAGTTTGCAAACATTGCTTAATCAAGAAAGCATCTATTGTGACAAATTGAGCTCAGCACGTAACATGGTTTATGAAGTTAACTCTCCTGGATCCCTCAAGACCCCAATATATAGGACTCAGGAATATAATTTTAGTCAACTTCCAAAATAACCAAATTTCACTCATCTGGACAAATGCTCTCCAGACTCTCTTTAGTTTCACAATATCCAGAAGTCAAATAGGCTCAATTTATCAAATTGCATAAATTAATAGTTTTATGTTGAAACTGTTACACTTAAAGTTGCATGTCAATGAGAAGATTTCATCTTGACTGAAACAATGCATTACAGGTCTTTCCAATAGAAACAGCTATAAAAGGGTTATCAAATCTGTGATGGGATCTTGTAATTAACCAGATTTACAGACTTTAAAGCAGCTAAACTGCAACTATTGAGATTTTTGGAAATTAGTTTAACTATGTCTGGATGATACGAACAGTGTTGTGGGGTTTGTGACAGTACAAGGACGCAGCTGAGGAGCAATAATATCATACATCCATAGAGCACAAAAACATTCAACCATGGTAATTTGTTTTAATTCAAGAGACTTGTAAAAACCTAATGCATCTTAATGATGATGCAGTGTATATCTGATTTGGGTAATTTTGAAACATGACTGTGTGACAGTTTTAAAAGACGTACGGACAAACAATCTTTATTTTTTGAGTTGTAAAACTATGCTGTCAAAAAGAAAAAAAACTATTCACAACATGCAACAAAGCAATGGTAAGTACCCTGAGCTATGTTCAAACTGTAAATGCAAACTAAAGTTACTCACATTAACTATTCACAACTATATACAAAATTCAGTGTAGTTTAAACATTTTTATAAAAATGTTCTTCTTAATGTTCTTCTTAATGTGCACTTTGGAAAAAAAAATGCACCCACACATTCTTATTGATTCAAAGCTGTGTATAGAAACATAGAAAAATAGGTACAAGAATAGGCCATTCGGCCCTTCGAGCCAACACCAGGGTAGTACTGAGCATCAGAACATAGTAATATCTGTTGGTAGTAGTTTTGGTAACAACTACTAACCTTGCTTTTAATTGCATCCATAAAACTTTTCTTAAAATCTGAATTTGTCACAACTTTACTGTTGAATTCAACTTCTCAAATTAGGTTTCCACTACTTCCAGAACAAAACAATGACCTGAACAAATATGCAACATTCTGTGTGAGTAACCAAAAACTGCCAACTTTCACCTCTCTATCTGCTATCAGCTCTGCTTTCAGCAGTCTTTGCTCCAAGCTCTTAATATCTATATACTAAAACTCTCGTTTGTTTGTTTGTTCCTGAACCACAGCCAAAACGGTACACAATAGCATGACAATTTTAGGCCCACCTTACTCACCGTCTTCCCTTTGGTGCTAATGGAAGAAGTTTAATTGAAATTGGTGTTATTTTTTTAAGTTATTCACATTTTAAAGTTTAAATCTATCTCCTAGGGAGGTAAGGATAAGGGTAGTTGAGGGGGATGGAGTGGGGGGGAGGGGAAGGGGGAGGGGAAGTGGGGGGAGGGGGAGGGGGAGGGGGAGGGGGAGGGGGAGGGGGAGAGGGAGGGGAAGGGGAAGGGGAAGGGGAAGGGGAAGGGGAAGGGGAAGGGGAAGGGGAAGGGGAAGGGGAAGGGGAAGGGGAAGGGGAAGGGGAAGGGGAAGGGGAAGGGGAAGGGGAAGGGGAAGGGGAAGGGGAAGGGGAAGGGGAAGGGGAAGGGGAAGGGGAAGGGGAAGGGGAAGGGGAAGGGGAAGGGGAAGGGGAAGGGGAAGGGGAAGGGGAAGGGGAAGGATAAGGGGAAGGATAAGGGGGTTATGGGGGGAGGGGGAGGGGATGGGGAGGAGGGGGGTGGCGGGAGGGGTTGGAGGGAGGGGGAAGGGGAAGGGGAGGGGAGAGGGGAGAGTGGAGGGAGAGGGGCAGGGAGGGGGGAGGAGACGGTGCTGCACCAATGCTGGAGAGGTTTGGGCCCAACGGGTCCACTTGGTCTAGTCCTCTCTAAATCTTTGTACCTTCCTAAAAAACACTCCTGATATCTTGTAAAAACAAGGAACTGCAGATGCTGGTTTACCAAAGAATGACACAAAATACTGGAGTAAATCAGGTCAGACGGCATCTCTGGATACCATGGATCTGAAGAAGGGTCTCAACCCAAATGTCACCTATCCTTGTTCTCTAGTGATACTGCCTGACCTGTGGAGTAACTAATCATGATATCACCTTAGCTTTTAGTGAAACAATTTTTAAAGTTGCTTGTTTTCCTACATTATTATTTATAATGAGCTTGTTCACTTGGTTGGTTGAATGACATGTTAAAGATGCCTTCAGTTGCTGAGTGTGAACATTTGATCCAACACTGGCTGCTTTAGTCACATTCTCCATGCTACTCATTATAACCCATAAAATACAAGAATAATTATCAAATAAGGTTGCAAAGTGAATAGGTATGGTTCAGGAATTGCGAGAACCAATTCTATACCTTACCAGAAATTCTTTCATCCACATCACAAACATATTTTTACACAATTTTTTTAATTTGCCATAACCAATGGCTCCATTAGTTTCATGCAACAAGCACCTTTTAATGCAAGGCAAGAGATAAAACTCCCTTGTATTCGATGTTTACACTTACATATTTGATTCATTGGTCATTCCACAGGAGATGGGATCTCATTGCCTTGGACTTGGTATTATAGGATGTGAATGTTAGAAACATAGAAACATAGAAAATAGGTGTAGGAGTAGGCCATTCGGCTCTTCGAGCCTGCACCGCCATTCAATATGATCATGGCTGATCATCCAGCTCAGTAGCCTGTACCTGCCTTCTCTCCATACCCCCTGATCCCTTTAGCAAAAAGGGCCACATCTAACTCCCTCTTAAATATAGCCAATGAACTGGCCTCAACTACCTTCTGTGGCAGAGAATTCCACAGACTCACCACTCTCTGTGTGAAGAAATGTTTTCTCATCTCGGTCCTAAAAGACTTCTTATCCTTAAGCTGTGACCCCTGGTTCTGGACTCCCCCAACATCGGGAACAATCTTCCCGCATCTAGCCTCTCCAACCCCTTAAGAATTTTATATGTTTCTATAAGATCCCCCAATGCCCATCTTAATCTGGTCTTCAAATGATGCCTGCACATATACTTCCAGTGATGATTGCAATAAGCAACAGAAATCCTAATTAGCTTCTCTTTCTATCCTGGAACTGCTGTCTTGACCCTTTAGTAAGTAACCATACCGGTTTTAGCTGACATCAAAACTATAATTTGTGGATTACATGTTGCTATTTTCTATTGCCTTAGGCCTTTGTAAACTTCAGTCTCCAATTCAGCCACTTCACATGTACCCGAAGAATTATTAAGGAATCCCAAGTCATTTCCATTTAACAACTATGATTTCACTGACAATATTGATCCTTGCCCTCTTTTTGTTTCTTTGATAATTAATCAGAATACTATCAATGTCTACTATTGTGATGGTACTTGCAAAGCATTTGTTTAATATTTCTATCCTACTTCTTTTATTCCCCATTGTTAATTCATGTGCCTCAGTTTATAGGGACTATTATTTACTTTGGTACTGAATCATTGCATTGTATGCAATGACTCACAATTTATGTTTATCTTTCTTGTTAATTGACTCTGTCTGCATTCTTTATAAACTTATTAGTTATTCCTCATTGTTTTTTTTAAAGTTACGTAAACCAAAGTTGTAAACATTTTAAGACCAGAATATTATGGCAAAGAATTTAAATGACCTTAAGATTCCCTTAAAGAATTGGAGAGTCTATCATATTATGATTACTCTTCCCTAAAGAATCATGGGTTTTAGATTACTAATCAATGGTGTCTTATGACATACTGTATCTTGACCAGGACCACATCTTATTGTCCTAGCAGGTGAATCAAATGCATTTTGCGAACTTTTTGTGAAGATCATTTTATCGAATATAATTGCCCACATTACAAGAAGATTTCTGTCACCCAGGATTATTGCAATCCTTTTACTGTGACCATCCATCATTTCTATCTAACAGTAGATTACCTTCTGGAGTTACCTTCTGGAGGTCTACAGATATTTTGAACGTCCATAATTATGACTTAAATTCATTCAAATTGATTTTCTTCCCTGATGGAGACACAGTGAACTGCAGATACTGGAAATAGACATAAAATGCTGGAGTAACCCAGCGGGTCAGGCAGCATCTCTGGAGAAAAGGGATAGGTGAAGTTTCTGGTCGAGATCCTCATCTGTCTTCAGTCTGAAGAAGGGTCTCAATCCAAAATGTCACCTATTCCTTTTCTCTGGAGATGCTGCCTGACCCACTGCGTTACTCCAGCATTTTGTGTCCATCTTTGGTATAAACCACCATCTGCAGTTCTTTCCTATATAAGCAGATACTGGAATTTTGGGCAAAGCACAAAGTAATGGAATAACTCAGCGGGTCAAGAAGCATCTGTAGAGGGAATAGATAGACAATGTTTCAGATTAGTATCCTTCTTCAGACTTAATTGTATTGGCAGTAATTATTTACAATGTCTCATTGTTTGAGGTAGTTTTTGTATTAATTGTTTTTTTATGAGTACATTTTGAATGCTTTCAAATATCTGGGGAATTCAGAAGCATTAAAAGCTTTCACAACACGAGCAGGAAGACAAAGCAAAGGTGACTTTGTACTTAAAGATTTTCAGAGGGATTTTCTCAGTGGGGTTTGGTTTGGCTAAACCCATGTCACTGTTATATGGTTCGGTCTATTGCTGATCAAGGCCTTGGAGCTCAACTCCATTATGGACTCGGTCACCAAGAGCATTCAAGAGAGAGCTCTTAAGGATAGTGGTGTCAGGGGGTATGGGGAGAAGGCAGGAATGGGGTACCGATTGAGAATGATCAGCCATGATCACATTGAATGGTGGTGCTGGCTCGAAGGGCCGAATGGCCTACTCCTGCACCTATTGTCTATTGTTTAACTTTATGTGAAGTGCTCTGCAGTGACTCTTTCTAGTCGTAAAGTCAGTCAGTGTCTCTCTTCTCCACCCCAGCCACTGGTGATATCAAAGATGTTATCTTCCCCTGCTCAGGTTGGAGAGTAATTCTGATATTTTCTCATGTGACTGTGTAGGCAAAACAATAAACTTGAAAACTTTCACTGAAAGCTGAACTGATGGCTAATAAAGCTGGAAAACTGGGATGTGCATCGCAAGTTTAGCCTTGAGGTAAACAAGTGTGGCTTAGTGATGCTTTAAGTTCAAACAATGTCCGAGAAAACATCAAAGGATATGGAGTGTTAAACAAATGCAAAACGAGATTGGTGATGTAGGGAATGGTAGGATTTATAGATCAAAACATATTTTTATACTGAAAAAACACAAATACAGCAGGTTATTGCCGGTGTTTTACACAGAAGCACTGCATTCAGCCATGAAAACTTCATGCCCGAACTTCAGCAGTCAATACTACTAAAAATAAACATGTTCCTACCATCAGAAAAGCCCTGGCCCTATCCTTGCCAGGTGTCGAAGGTAGTTGGTGGGATCTCAGGGGCAGGGCCTGATCACTCCACGACTCATGGTCTCAGATCACACCCCTGACCTCCATGCTCTGAATGGCTAAAGGGGATATAGTCCCGCATGCAGACAACACAAAGTTGGTCAGCCGAGGTAGGACTAGTGGTCAGCCCGAGGTAGGACTCCATCCAATGGCAATTCCAAATGAAGAAAACAGCTTCCAAGCAGAGGTCAACCAGCGTCTGTTCAGGAAACCCCTTTACTCGAGGAACCTACATCTCTAGATTATGTTTTAGCTTATTTTAGAGATACAGTGCGGAACAAGCCCTTCGGCCCACCGAGTCCGTGCCCGACCAACGACCACCCCATAGACTACGGACAGTTTACAACTAACCAAAGCCAATTAATCTACAAACCTGAATGTCTTTGGAATATGGGAGGGAACTGGAGCACCCGGAGGAAACCCATGTGGTCACGGGAAAAACGTACAAACTCCATATAGACAGCAATAGATAGAAATCAGGTCTCTGACGCTGTAAGCCAGCAAATCTACCACTGCGCCACCATGCCGACACCTATCCCTTCCATAGTTTGTCTTTAAACCGTGTATCTAATTCCTTCTTAAATGCCATGTCTACTTTGACTTCATTGATCACATAGACAGTAATGTGAAATTAAAAAATATTTTGCATGAAATAATTATTTGCCTCTTAATGCTTCTACCAATAACAGTCCTGCTCATGTTAAGCTGGCCATGTTAAGTTTCTGACCAGTGTTGACCTCAGAACTAAAATGGTGGAGGAGTGAATGAAAGGCAATGCAACTCCGAGTTGTTTGACTCTCCCTTGTTGGAAATTGGTGTTTTTGCAATAATCTGACATGACTTTCCACCTGCTAATCCTATCCTGTCTGCCTTCTCGATCTTGTTGCACCTGTACATTGGATGTTTCATCTATTGAGTGGTTGCAATCATCAGCAAACAACTCCACTTCTGACCTTATGATGGGGGAAAGGTTTTTGATGAAGGACCTAAAGGTGACTGAGGGTAGGACGTAGGGCTACAGAACTCCAGCAGCCATTTCCTGGCCTGCAGGTGATAATGACAACATGCATGTTTGTGTGCAATGAAAGGAGGAAAATGTTGGAGACACTCAGCATGTCATAAGGTCATAAGGAATAGTAGAATTGGGCCATTTGGCCTATCAAGTCTACTCCGCCATTCAATCAGGGCTGTTCTATCTCTCCCTCCTAACCCCATTCTCCTGCCTTCTCCCCATAACATCCAACACCTGTACTAATCAAGAATCTATCTATATGTCTGCCTTAAAAATATCCACTGACTTGGACTCTACAGCCTTCTGTGGCAAAAAAATCTCACAGATTCACCACCCTCTGACTAAAGAAATTTCCCCTCATCTCCTTCCTAAAAAAACATCCTTTAGTTCTGAGGCTAGGACCTCTAGTTCTAGACTCTCCCACCAATGGAAACATCCTCCCCACATCCATGTCTGGAAGAAACTATGGAAAGAAACAGTTAACATTTCCCAGACTCCCAGACCTGCTGAATGTTTTCTGCATTTTCTTCTTTTAATTCAGATTTCCAGCACGTGCAGTTTTTTTTTCAACCTTGATGCAATGTTTGACTCCATCGAATGGGGATTTAAATCAAGGTTATGGGGAGAAGACAGGAGAATGGGGTTGAGAAGGAAAGATAGACAATAGACAATAGACAATAGGTGCAGGAGTAGGCCATCGACCCTTCGAGCCAGCACCGCCATTCAATGTGATCATGGCTGATCATTCTCAATCAGTACCCCGTTCCTGCCTTCTCCCCATACCCCCTGACTCCGCTATCCTTAAGAGTTCTATCTAGCTCTCTCTTGAATGCATTCAGAGAATTGGCCTCCACTGCCTTCTGAGGCAGATAGATCAGCCACGATTGAATGGTGGTAAACTTGATTGGCTGAATGGACAAATTCTGCCCTTAGAATTTATGATCTTATGAATTTATGAATTTATGAATTTATGATCTTATGATCTTATGATCTGAAGAAGGGTCTCGACCCGAAACGTCACCCATTCCTTCTCTCCGGCGATGCTGCCTGACCGGCTGAGTTACTCCAGCATTTTGTGAATAAATACCTTCGATTTGTACCAGCATCTGCAGTTATTTTCTCACATTATGAATTTATGAGTTGCTTCTCTGGGTTTTAATATACCAAAGGCCAGGTGCTGGAGGTCCAGGGGAGACCGGCAGTTCGGGAGAAGTTTGGAGTGACAGAAAAGTGAGATGAATTAACTACCAGGGGTCCTACCTCTTGGTGAATTCAACTGCTGGAATCTATAACATCACACTGTCAACCCTTGTGTTTTACTAAATCACATACATAGTGTAGCAAAAGGTTTGCTCAAGAGAATTTTAAACTCTTGCCATCCAAACACATCTAGTGTACCATTAACTATCTATGCATAATCACAACATATGCCTGCATAACGCAAAATCAGTGTTAGCACCATTACCACTCGCACATCAAAACCCCCAATATTTTCTGCCATGTGCACATTAAAACCTTGAGCCCAATATCGATGAGAAATAGGAATCAAAGCTACATATATGAATCTTATTGAGCAATAAAAGAAAATAGTTGTTTTCTGTTTGACACTGATGTACCAATTCCAGGCAAGACCAACGGCAGCAATAATTTAATTGGAATGTAAAATAAACTGTATTGTCGAGAGTTGTAAGCTGCAAAGTACTGGGGTTGGTTAGGGCTTGTACTTCAGTCCAGCACGGAGGTTTCAAGTGATAGAAACATAGAAAAATAAGTGCAGGAGTAGGCCTTTCGGCCCTTCGAGCCAACACCACCATACAATATGATCATGGCTGATCATCTAAAATCAGTACCCTGTTCCTGCTTTTTCCCCATATCCCTTGATGAATGTAAATCTATTGGTAGTTTCTGTAACAAATGCATACTTAGCTGCCCTGCTCAGTCTATTGTTGGCATTTTCTTACTGTTTCATTCAATTCTCCTCACCTTTCTTTGCCCTGCTATGAAGATCATTACCTATCTCAGCTGGAACTTTGCTCATGAGAAATGAGAACATTTACCTGTGACCACCAGATCAGCTGTCTGGCTACTCATGCATGGCCACTAATAGTCCAACATATCCCACAGGTTAGCTTCCTCTTGTAAATCATTAACTCAGCAATAATGCACTCACTGACTCCTCAACAGATACAGGCAATTTTCTCTTCAAAACAAAAACAATTTATTTTTTAGTTTAAATAATATTCAGGTCCAGAATTATTTATGAATGAGATACAGAATAAATTAGACATTTTGAAATCTAATAATCAAAAAGCACCAATCTCATTTTACTACAGAGCCCAAGAGCAAATAAATTACTCGTTTGTCATGCTGAATAAACAAATAAATGGGGAAAGTGCAAAGCGAGTCCCGATTGAAATCTGAACCTAAATTGAAGATGAGAATCGGTTTCATCAAGTGGCAAGTTATGCAAGGGGTCGGGTCACAAGAGCAGCAGCCTAGAGGTCCCTTGTGAAGCAGGCGTCAATGCCGCACACGTTTTTGGTCCACATGGTTATCCATCATTGCTCAGCAGGGTATTAGGAATTAAATTGGAAGAGGAATCCACCTCCATCACTCGCATTCAAACCTTTGGCACCGACCTGGCAATAAAGAATTCCTTTACACAACAAAGTGCATTGCCAGGGAAAGAGAAAAGATATGGTTCAAATTCCATTCTGAATAACAACATATTTTTAGGAAACCTTATTGCAATGTACACTAATAATTTCAGCATCACCTTTTAAGTGGAAACAATATTAAACAAATAATATATTAATGGAGACACCACGGACTGAAGATACAACCTGATGTGAATAGGCAATGTTTCAAGTCGAAATCTTCAGACTCTTTGTACTGGGGGGAGGGGGGGGAAGCTGGATGCGAGGTGGGTGCTAGACAAAGCCTGGCAAGTGATCGGTGGATGCAGGTGAGAGGGAGATGGATTGGCAGATGGTTGAACGAAGGCCAGACATGAAAAGACAAAAGACTATGAGATAAGAAGAGAAGAGGCATGAAATGTGACGTCAGAAGAAGGGATATAGGTGTCGGCACATCAACCTCATGACCAGGCACAAAGCCAGATCTCTTTAATGACACTGGGACAGGTACATGGACAGGAAAGGTTTAGTGGGATAAAGCCAGGTGGGACTAGTGTTGATGGAGCAGCTTGCTCAGCATGGGCTAGGTGGGCTGAATGGCCTGTTTCCATGTTGTGTGACTCTTGACTCAGTGTTTCGTACTGCCCATCATTACAATTGCATTTTAAGAATGAACCCTCTTTATAAAGCTAACAATTTTTAAATCAACTTTTACTGAAAATCAGTGATGCTGTAGGATTTGCTATTACCAACGTGCTGCTTTGTAAAGCTGTTTTAAAATGTTTAAAAAGCAAATATGAATTCTGAGAAATATAAATTACCAGTCAACCACATAATCTATTGTCTCCGATGCTTCAATCAGTTAATATATAATTGAACTTGAGATTATGAAGTTTTCAAGATGCAGACACAGAAATTGAACAATTATATTTGTTTAAGCAGTTTCTGAGATCGGGTCTGCAGTGTAAATCTGCCCACAATCCAACACCAACTGTCATTAATCTTCCAGACTGACATTGGCCACACGGATAGCAAGGTTGCAAATGGATAGGTTTAGATTGTTAATTAGATGGAACTTTACACAAGGAACATTGTTTGGGTAGAGTGTGGCGAACTCAGTTGCCCACTTGGCTTGTGTGTGTATTAAACCTGCCTTTTCATCTCATCGGTTGGGCGTCCTTGACAATGAAGAATAAAACCAACATGTGCCCACCACACCACCCCTCGATTCCCTCCAAAAAAGACAAACTTGAACTAATGAAACGTGTCAAAATTCATTTTAAACGCAGTAACGTGCATCAAAGAGATAATGATTTTACACGTGCACAGAAGATAAAATCAGCTATTTTGCCCCCAAAAAACTCAATTCATACAATTTTAGGCCCAAGGTGAAATTAGTTTAACCATCTTTAAATGTTTGGCCCACAAAACAACTTTGCTGTATGGAGCTGATGGATAATTCCCCATGGCGTAAAGAACGACCATATTGGCAGAGTGGATGATGTTATTGGGAAATTTAATTTAATTATGACTTAATATGGAACAAATATAAAATCTATTCTTTGAAAATTTTCATAGATTGAGATATAGCTATGAAACAGGAAAATTAGAGGGGCATTGCCACTTTCATTTCACTGCACATCGAGTATGTGTATGTGACAAATAAATTTGACTTGACTTGACTTGACTTGACTTGAAAAGCAAAGTACTGCAGGTGCTGGAAATCGGAAATAAAAGCAGAAAAATGCATATTATTCACCTACTATTAAAAGAGAAGCATTAATGTTTTCAGTCTGAATTCATTAGAACTGCACCTTGAATCATTTATACACATTGCTTATCAAGAGAATTACAATTTAAGTGCAGAGGGTTTTTAAGAGTCACCTGGGATTATCTTATTATTGGTGATGTCTTCAATCATCTTTGCATGATCTTGGCTCATTTGTAAACTGGAGGTTTGTCGTTTCAAGCTCTACGCCAAGAAATCAGCAACACTTCAATAGTGATATTTGTGCAGTATTGAGGGTGGGTTCCATTCATTGAAATACCAAAGTCTTGAGAGCAGAGAGGTTCCAAGGAGTGAGGTTCTAAACAGCAATCTGAAGTCTCATCAACATCCAAGGGATATCAAGATATGTCTCCAAAGTCGAAATATATGCATCTGAACCAAGACCAACAATATAGACATCTAATCAATGTTTACTGTTTGTAGGACCTCACTGCATTCTCATCTGTATACTAAAACTCTCGTTTGTTTGTTCCTGAACTACAGCCAAAACGGTATACAATAGCGCAACAAGTTTAGGCCCACCTTGCTCACCGTCGTCCCTTTGGTGCTAATGGAAGAAGTTTCATTGAAATCGGTGTTATATTTTTTAAGTTATTCACATTTCAAAACTTAAATCTATCTCCTAGGGAGGGTAGGGGAGGGAGGGTGGGAGGGGGGAGGGAGGAGGGAGGACAAGGGGGGTTGAGGGGGATGGAGTGGGGAGGAGGGGAAGGGGGGATGGAGGGGGAGGAGGGGAAGGGGGGATGGAGGGAGGAGGAGGGGAAGGGGGGAGGAGTGGGGAGGTGGGAGGGGGGGAGGAGAGGGTGCTGCACCAATGCAGGTTTGGGCCCAACGGGTCCACTTGGTGTCGTAATTAATAAACATTAAAGTATTTTTTTGCCAAACAATAGATCCCAGAAGATGTGTCTTTTCCAATCTTCAAATATTCATGTTGCATGCGAGTCTGCCACACAAAGGAGACTCATAAAGATTAGGAATCAACTGATCTTGAAATAGAGTTTGGGACTTCAGGCACCTGCTTTTCTGCAGGAGGGAATCTATTTCCTGCTCAAAAGTTATCATTGTTTGAGTTGTTTGTCTGTGCACAGGGGTACCTTCAGTAGCTTGCAATCTAAATTTCCTCTCCTTTGGAGTTGCAACACTCGAGATCAACTGAATGCTTCTCTACACTCTGCACAGTCAAAAACAAAACATGCACAGCGTGGTCAAGCACAATTGAGTATCATACCACAATGTGGCAAAGCTTGTTGTGTTACTGGACTTTACCTTAAGATGAATAAATGAGCAGAACTATGATTAAAATCAGTCCGTTTGATGTAACAGACCCCAAATTTGAGAGAAAAATAGATTTGAAGTTTGCTCAACAACCTCTCATTTCTAATCACCCCTCATTCTTTTCACCATTGTTCAGTTTCACAAACATCAAGGACAATTCAAGACTGCCTGAAAAGGGTCTACATTTAGTGTTCTTAAACTATCTTATCATTAGGGTCTGAGGAAGCATCCCAACCCAAAATGTCACCTATCCAAAGATGCTGCCTGACCCACTGAGTTACTCCAGCACTTGGTTTTTTGATTACCATTAGCTACTTTCCCTTCTGAACAACTATTATCCAAATTATAAATCTCTTTTAATATTCTGTGCAACATCCACAAATTGCTCCTTCGAGTTACTGTAGGCTGACAACCTTGTTGAAGATAACTTGGCCCGGCAGTGATTTAAACCTCACACAGTTGTGTGACAGCACAAAACAGAGTGCCATAATTATTCTATCCTGGTAAACTACCAAATAATGTCATGAGTTTACCTGTCACGCTCTGCGGTCCAACTTCCCTTCATGATGTTTTAAGTATGTGGTTTGTACGTAAATTCATTTGTTTGCAAGGAAATGTGTATTGGTTTATCAAAAATAATTTTGCATTGAATTAAGATACGGTTAAGCAATCTGCTACTCAAGGTTAAAAATGCACAATTATAAACTGCTTGTTTGTCATGTTCAATTTTTTTACAACATGTTACACTGCAATAACCATAACAGGATCTAAATTGTTATCAGGACATAAAACATCCACAGTAGTTCACACAGGCACCCTGCCCAAATAATTCAGAGAGAGGAAACTACTCTCAATTTTTCCAGTCTAACATTGATGTAAACCGCATTTGTGCAGCTTGTGTATTTATACAATTGGTTAAATAAATTACTTCCATCTTGGGTGCTGCTGGCACTTCTGTTAAGAGTCATATCTGTTTTAATTGTCTTGATGTCTATACTGAGCATGAGTTTCTTTGTCTCTTTCCTGCCTTAGCATCCTGTATATGTAAGGGAAAGGTACATCCAAATAAAATACAGTTTAGCACTAGGTAAGCAATTATTTATAACAAAGCACACCAGCCTGATTTACTCTCCTATTTCCTATTATTAAAACAATTCATCTTATTGTTTTATTGATTAACAGTCGTTTCCACTTTTTGACATTTTAAGCCAATCGGGACACGTTACAATAAAATGTTCAGACATTATTCATTAAGAGTCAGGATTTTATTCCAGGCCAGGGTTTGTGTCTTCCACAACTAAACAGTCTGGTGCAGTGAATGATTTATGGCCTTGTTGGAATAACGATGGGGAAGACTCATTAACATATTGACAGGTCTGAGGATGGATTATCGACATTGATTATTTCATAGCCCACTGATACCCATTTGTATAAAGAACCAAGAAGATGGTCTCACTTTACCCGAAATCTTTTACGAGCAGACAGTATTTTAAGTATTAGTAACTTGGGAGTTACACTCATTATTCATTGCCTGTAACTGCATCCTGCAGCAGCAAACTAGGGATGTCAGTATTTCAGTCCATTCTTTACCAACGCTCCAATTTCTCAAGCCCATCATGACGGTGTCTTCTAAAAAAAATTGATGATTGCCAGCATTTAGCAGGGATTGGTGCTATGCAAAAAGCAAGGATTTCTATCGAGTGAATGATATATAGAATTCTCTTTATTACCACAATAAAACTTACTGACATTTCAATACTTCTGCAAATAGCATTATAGTACCAGTCTTCAGTTTCGGGGTGGAAATTAAGTTGTAAATTATTTGAAAGTGTACTTTTGAATATAATGTGATTTATTGGCCAAGAAGAAAGGTCTTTGTATGAGACAGAATCACTTTAAAATGCTGAACCCAGGCTGCCTCGCCCACTAACAGCTAGGATACCCACAAGGTCAAGTTGATGTCAGATTCAGCAAATTTGCATCCGATAACCATTGAAAACTAACAAGTGAAAGACTATTACCCACTGAGTAGAGATTTGGTTAATGACTTTGCTTCTGTACATCCATCTTGCAACGTGAAAAATATAGCACTCGCTTTCAAAGCCTACAGCGCCTTCCTCTATTTATTCCAACCCTGTAATGCAACTCGACAGATTTTCATGCTCATTCCGATGTCACCTTTCTGAAATAAAACATACTGGTGGAATAACAAGTAAAAAGGAAATTTGCATTCAGAATCATTATCACAATAAGCTTAATCATTGCAGAGATTGAGACTGCCCATGGGACTAAATGAAAATATAATTTTAATACAAATTAATACAGTAAACCCTCATTTTTATGGAATTCTTTATAACAGATTTCCATTGTAGCGGATGGATGCAGGGACTGACCTTCACCGTCAGACCGAGCTTGTGTTGCCACCCCTCCCACACCACCTCCCAGCCACCTCCAGGCCGGGCCTACTGCCGCCACCATAGTCCCACACAGCTACCTCAGCCACTTCCAAAGCATGCCTGCCGCCACCGCCGACCCTTACCTGCACTCCGACTGCTCACGGGCCGCGACCAACCATCGACTCCGCCAATCCTCGCCTCTTCTCTTGCCGGCAGCAGGCCAGAGCCATCAACTCGCCTGGATTTCGGGCCCAGTTCCAGACTGGGATTCTGAAGAAGGCTCCCAATTCGAAACATCACCAATCCATGGCTTCCAGAGATGTTGCCTGACCTGCTGAGTTACTCCAGCACTTTGTGCCCTTCTGCAAATTAACCAGTGTCTAAAACAATGATAATCCCTAACTCGGTTATATTGGGCAATCCGCATTAAGGGACACCATTTCCCCTGCCTCGTGGTCCATTATAACGAAGGTTTATTGTATTTTGCTTTATGGCACACTCTTTGGCCAACTTGCAGATGCACAAACTCAATGAATGTACATTGGAATATAGTATAAGAAAATAACTGCAGATGCTGGTACAAATCGAAGGTATTTATTCACAAAATGCTGGAGTAACTCAGCAGGTCAGGCAGCATCTCGGGAGAGAAGGAATGGGTGACGTTTCGGGTCGAGACCCTTCTTCAAACTGATGTCAGGGGGGCGGGACAAAGGAAGGATATAGGTGGAGACAGGAAGATAGAGGGAGATCTGCGAAGGAGGAGGGGAAGAGAGGGACAGAGGAACTATCTAAAGTTGGAGAAATCGATGTTCATACCACTGGGCTGCAAGCTGCCCAGGCGAAATATGAGGTGCTGTTCCTCCAATTTCCAGTGGGCCTCACTATGGCGCTGGAGGAGGCCCATGACAGAAAGGTCAGACTGGGAATGGGAGGGGGAGTTGAAGTGCTCTGCCACCGGGAGAGGGTCATTATGGTCCATTTTCCTGCACCATTCGTAGTTTTTGCCTTGCAAAGCAAAATACGTTTCAAATAATTATTTTCCTGTTCTCAGGAGAAAAAATTATAGCGAGGGTAAACACTGCACCCATTTTATTCACTGCAAGAGTACTTAAAACAAATAAGTGCATCATTTTAAAGACATTTCTTGAGGTATAAATGTTGGCCATGACACCAGGAGAATTCTCTGCCTCAGAAGGCAGTGGAGGCCAATTCTCTGAATGCATTCAGGAGAGAGCTAGATAGGGCTCTTAAGGATAGCGGAGTCAGGGGGTATGGGGAGAAGGCAGGAACGGGGTACTGATTGAGAATGATCAGCCATGATCACATTGAATGGCGGTGCTGGCTCGAAGGGCCGAATGGCCTCCTCCTGCACCTATTGTCTAATTCATCTATCTTTACATAATGCCAGAAATACCTTCCATAGTCACAAGATTGTAGGTGGAATCTCAATTTACCATTCCACTCAAAATGTGGTACCTTTACAGTGGAGCTTTTTCTCAGTACTACAGTGAAATGGACCCGGACCCTGACGTGAGAGGACGCTGGCGTTGTTTATTCGCCGCTTCTCCGTTAGGATAGTTTGTCTGTTTGTTTTTATGTTTGATTGTTTATGTAAAGCGCTTTGAGCACCTGATAAGGCGCTATATAAAATAAATGCTTATTATTATTATTATTATTATTATTATTAAATGACGCCAAGTGCCTGTAGTAACTCAGCGGGTCAGGCAGCATCCCTGGAGAACATGGATAGGTGACGCATCAGGTCGAGACCCGTCCTCAGACCCAAAACATCACCCATCCACGTTCTTCAGGGATGCTGCATAACTACTGAGTTACTCGAGCATTTTGTGCCTTTCCTTAGTAGACCAGCATCTGTGGTTCCTTGTCTCTTTTCTTGAGTGGAGTCTGAAGAAGGGTCTCGACCCGAAACATCAGCCATTCCTTCTCTCCCGAGAAGCTGCCTGACCCACTGAGTTACTCCAGCATTTTGAGTCTACCTTCAGTCCAGCTAATGTACAAGTGAATGGAGCTTAAACCCACAACCTTCTGAGTCAGGGAAACGTGCTCCTTTAGAGTCAAAGCTGACAGTCAATCAACAATACACAAAGATTTGCATATTCAAGGAACAGGTCTGAATTTCACCCAGTTTAACATGGTGACTTGAGAAAGTTTGGATATTTTCGAATGATCAATGTACAGCACAGTGGTGGTGCAGCTGGTAATGGTGCTGCCTTGCAGTGCCTAGAGACCCTGATTCTATCCTGACCTTGGCTGCTGTCTGTGTGGAGTTTGCACGTTCTCCCTGTGACTGGGTTTCCATGGGTTTTGCATGGGTTTCCTCCGAGGACTTTGGTTTCCTCCCACATTCCAAAGACTTGTGGGTTTGCAAGTTAAAATTGCAAGAAAAGGGGCGGGGAGTGGATACGAAAGTGGGATATCATAGAACTAGCGTGAATGTGTGAAGAATGGTCGCCGTGGGGTCTGTGGGCCGAAGAGCCTGTTTCCATAAGCTCTAAACACTCAATATTTCTCTTGCAATTGGTGATTAAAATGGCTCAATTGGCTCTTTCTGCACCTCGTGCCTGTTCTTTACCGTGTCGACCACGGTTATTTTGACCACAGCAGCGCCAACTGCAAATGAAACATGGCAAAAAAGCGATTCTGAGACCTGTTTGTGAGAATTTCACAGCTAATCACACACAAGACTGATTCACTGCTCACCTCACTCTGTTCACCCATTTTTCATATCATACTTTTCAATGCCCCTGTCAGCAGTCTTCTCGAAGGTCAAATGAAGGAAATGATAGCAGATAGTTTCAGGTTCTTCACATAAACAAATTTGTTTCCAACATTCGTAATAACAAAACATTGAACAAAAATTACAGAAATAGTACATACCATCATTAGTGACTAAACTGAAATCTATTCATTTTTTTGCACGGATGCAAAAATGGTATGTGTATTCTGTTAGCACTAACTAAATTGCTGTGGGATCAGAGTACTTGAATACTTTAGCAGGCAATTCCTCTCTGTCTTTCATTCTGTTTGTCTGTGTTAAATTCCCCTCTGCCCTCATCCATTCTCACATCCAGTTCTTGGCTTTGTCCATCCATCAATCGCAGCACTTTGTCAGTGTTGACTTCATCCTGGCGCTTGCAATCACGTCCAAGCTATCCTACTGCCACTCGGGAGCTTTTGTACTCCCATCTGTGTCTCCCCAATCTGCTGACTGAGGGTTTGATGCTTGTCGTTTTCTATTGCACAGACCAGCAAAAACACTAATACTGGACCTGATTTTTCGATGCCACTGTTCACCTTGCACAAAGTACACTCACTGAATTTCGAAAACAATTTTTACACGAGTCAAGCTGCAGCTCAATTTGTCTTCTCTTCTCCCATATATCAATAGAAATCACAGGGAGAAAATGCATCACTAATTAAGGGTTGATAAGCTCTATGTCAAGTGCAGTTTAGATGGTGAGCATTAAAACCTGCATGGACTTTTTTTTTAAATGGAGGCAACACTTACAGAATGATAAAGGCACAGAGAAAAAAAGAATGTTCTCCACTGTGAGGCCATTTACATTAGACAAGTCTAATTAGATAGCAACAAAATTTTATTAATAGGATGGACATTATAGAATGAGCTTGTTATAAATGGGCCCTGTCAAAGCCTTATTCAGCTACCAAATGAGTATTCTCAGTTCACTGACCACATCTGAAATATCACCACTGGTGCCAGATAACAAATGATTGCTATTAACCGTATTGTTAGTAATGATGGCTAAAAACAAACAAAAACCCATAAATAACAATCTCCGGGAAAAAAATTAACCCATAAACTTGATAGATACCCAGCTGAGAAATAATAAATGGCAGTTTTTATCCTGCTGGGCCAAGTAAGAGATTGCTATTTTCTTCTCTGTCATTACACATTTTCAAACTAAGAATTACATTCTGATATATAATTAGCAACACTCTTAGTTAATAATTCTATTGCTTTGCAGTCTGTGAAATTTCTATTCATGTGTTACTTACTGATTACAGAATAAAAGCTTCAAACTGCGTCTTAGCAGTCCAAAGCAACAGACAGTCCAGCCAACAACTTGAACCAGTCTGTTTTTTAAACAGGACACAAAACAAATTTCTCGTATTAATTAATGCATGTCACAGATCCACAGTCCAGCCAGAACAAATCTTTCCAAAACGTGAGCTGAGCTTATCCCAGCTGCCATACGGAATTCTGCGCTCGTGTGCGCGGAAGTGCTGATAGCAACGTGATTCTGTTTCACTATTAGGTACATGCTGCAGGAAAGAAATTAAATCCCAATGTTAGCATAATTTGGGAAAATGTTATTTTAAGTTCCTCACAAAGATTAGGACAAAATCTACAAGAGCAAAGAAATACCCAGATTAGTTTTAAATTATCGCCTGTAATATGATGGTTAAAAAATATAGTCAACTGTATAAATTTGGCAAAATAATATCTCAGTGGTGTGAAGCACAAAGATATTAAAAAACCATAAAACCAGTGATGAAAAAAAATTACTGAATCACCTTGCAGCCAATTTTTTACTGTTAAACTGCAAACCTGCAAAATACTATACTGTGTTGAAATAATGTAAAGGAAACCCATAAATTTAAGCTTTATGTTCTGTGAACAAATATGAAAAAGGCATCAAAATAATGAAAGATTGTTTATGTATTCTGGCATGAAATGGGAACATGTTATGAGAAAGCTGAGGCAGAGACAAATGGACTGAGCTGACAGGACAGTATTCATCCTGCATGGAACAGCAGACGTCCTGCTAGTGGTGGTCGACAGAACAATAAATCAAGGGCTGGCAATGCTGTACCTACAGCTTATTACATCCAAGATGACAAATAAATAATAATCCCTGTCATAGTGGCTCTTTGCTCAAGGACTGAGCCTGAAACCTTTTGCGCATCATTCCTGATCTTAACTGAAAACACTGGAAGAAGGAATTGAAGGCCACGGTTTTGTGAGCCCGTGAAACTTGGGAGACATGGCACCAAACTGGGGCTGGAGGGAAAGGTCACAAAGTGCGGCACTAAACATATCACAAATAAACGCGACAAATGTTATTCGAGTTCGCGTTGGGATTTATCAAACCCTCATCCTCCAGGTGCGAAGAGATGCAATTTGCACACATTATAAATGGTTAATACCCAGATAATTACTAAAAACATTTCTGTCGCTTCCTCGACATCAATGTGAATAGACTGGAAGGTGAAATCACATTGCAAAACTTTGTAACTTTAGAGCTCGGATTTATTTTAAATATTTGAGACTCCCACCACCCACAATTTTGGCATTTGATTATAAACAACCTCGTAATAAAAACAAGAGTTGCCTTCACCTTCTGTTTGAAACACTCTGCTAAATCACAGAAGTGACTTTCAACATGCTGATCCTAAATATTTCATGGCTCTATTTTATTCTGACATTTGTAGATGACTTAAGTGTTACAAAGGAAATAAAATGCTGATTAAAGAGTCCACTGTCATAAAGGTTACTGAATTGTAAATGGCCCTTTCCATCTTACTGTTAATAGGTACATAGCTGTAAACATCATGAAGGATGTGACAGGAGGCCTGTGCGTTCCTTTAGGAGTCATATAAACATTAATCACTGAATCACCAAGCCATGCTTAATTGCAAGTTGTATATCACACGAATCCATGGTAAGAAGGAGGAAACTCATTATTGCTGCTTCATAACTACTGGGTACTTCTCGTTTTAACCTCTGCACACCTGGGACAGTTTGAATGCCTGACAATGGGAATGCAGAGTAGGCAATAAACCTCTAATTGTGCCAGCAAAGGGAGTCTGCTGATTCTCCACGAACCGCTTTTGCATTCTGAGATGGTGCAGCGCGGGTAAGAACAGCCTCTGGTGAGCATGCTCAAGAAGAAATAAAGGCACATACATTTCTCTTTTTCTTCTTTTTTACGAGTTAACATTAAAAACCATTAAACTTGTTTTCTTCAATGCTGAAAAATTTAAGCCTTTGAGAGAAAATTATCCTGGATTCTATTGTGATATTGTAAGGTTACAGTCAGGATACTAATGAAAGCAGGTTGATGAATGACTAGCTGGTGTTTGGCAGGCATTCTTCCCTTAGAAGTGCACTAAACTGATGCAGCTCGAAGAGAATAAGGAGCATTAAGTCATTATATCAATTTTTGTTACCCAGATACTTCAGTTCCAGTTAAGATTTGACAGCTCATATAAAACAAGGCAAGAACGTCATATGATCCCATCGATCAAACTCTGCCACAGATAGATTGCCTATCACGCAAATACAATCAGCAGATTCAGTTTGTAGTTTTATGTTCCCTCATTAAAGGGTATCAGGGAATTCCACCATAAATCTGTTAATTGCTATCAGGTTAATATAATAATTTTTGAAAAGTAGTGGCAAAAACTGATTGGCTGTAGCAAGGTACACTTACATGGATTGTCACAAAGCTTGTCCTATAATTGACTTTTACAAACCACAGTCGGGCAAAGTGCCACAAATATTTGGATCTGTTGTGGTCCTTTAGCAACTGACAACCATAAAGCATAGCACAAATAGGAGATGATTTATTTTCTAGACTTTATTCAATGGCATGAAATACTCTCGGTTTGCATCTAATTAACTCTCAGCTCCAAGCAGTTTGTTTTCTAAATCAGAATTATGGCAGCAAGTGCTCTAGATCACAGAAAGTGCTCCCATATGGATACTCCACGAATGATGGCAGCTATTTGGGAGAAGAAAAAAGCTTTGCGTTGCTTTTCACAAACATAGCAAGCTCCAGTGTTTAAATTGGCACCACAACACACAGAAGATGCTTAACTACTGAAATGAATGGTAACAGTTTCAAAGATCCAGGCTGGTCAAGGTTCAGAAAACCACACAAACTTGCACTCTTTCAACCATTTTCTGTTGTCTTGCTACATGAGAATAGAGCCACTCTTGAAACAAAAGTGGATTTGACTGTAAGATAGGCAAACCACGGCTTAAAGTAGATGAAATTTAAAATGTATCTTGCAATGCTCAGATTTGAAAGAATTGTCGAATTTGACTCATGAACTTCCATCCAATGCATGTAATTATGCAATTTAATTACAAATAATCCACTAAATTATAAAATAATAATCCTCCTTTTCAATAACATTTTCGAATGCTGTTAAAAAAAGTTTGTACTTCCTTATTATCCACACACAGTGCAAGGCAATGTTAAAACTGACAGAATGTGAGATGTTAAAATTCAATAGCAAAACCTACATAAAATACATGCACTGGACTTTTTGAAAAAAAAACCTGTGGTACAAGAAGATGACAGATGCTTCGAAATAGTGTATGATTGCTCGCTCTTCGTAAACCTTTTAGCTGTAACAATTACATCACAAATGATGGCCATTACACGTCTCTCTAACTGCTCATTTGAATAAAATAGCAGCCTAACGACAGGCAAGTACTTTAAAAACATTATTTTTTTCCCCTTTTGTAAATTCCATTTTCTTTGCAATTAAACTCATAAGAGCTCAATGCTTGCCACTGAAACTTGAAATCAAGTTCAGGAAACTACAAAATAGAAATAATATATATTTTTTAATTTGTAAGATAGCAAGGAAGCAGGTTTACCCAGATATTACAAAGGAATTTCATGCTGAAGATTTTGAAGTGCCTTTGCCAGTATCAGGTTAGGTTTCAGCAATATAATAAAACACAATTCGAATAGCATTATTATCTTCAGTTATAATTGGAATATTTTGAGCATTGTATAAGGTATCTCAACTAAATTTGTTTTAATTGACATGATTCAGTAAAATGCAATTTTGTTAAGCCTTTTTGCATTCTGAGCAAGAACTGCCAATCGATGTTCAGATTTATGAATTGATGTGTTTTCTCCCAACTGTGTAATATCACAAAGTATCATTGGTTAAGAGAAGAGGAACATAACCTACTGGCAAGTTTGTATTAGCCTTATTCATCAGTACCAGTAAATGACCCACAACACAAGCCCACAGATGCCTGTCCCTCTGATTTTACCTTTTCCCCAACGAAGCCATCATGTCTTAATTCAGAGACTCCCGCGGCAGCAAAGCTGAAATCAAGATTCCCACAGACTGAGAAGAATAATGAAGCCATACCCTGTTCCTGACCTGAAACATCACCCATACATTTCCTCCACAGATGCTGCCTGACCCATTGAGTTACTCCAGTACTTTGTGTTTTGCTCAAGACTTCAGCATCTGCAGTTCCTCGAGACTCTGTACCCCTAATACTACTACTTCCTATAACTGACTGCACCAAACTTCAACTAAGACAATTCGACAACTGACATTAGTTGCAGATCTAATCCTTCCATTACCGCAGATATCTAGATTTTTAACAGATGATTCGAGTATTTTCTACTGTCTCCTTTGAAACTTTGAAAAATACATCACAGAAAAAGAAAGTGAGAAATTCAATACAATTTGATAACAAGCCACCAAAGTTAGCACCATTGCAGGATCATGGATGCAACCAGAAAAGTGATTAAAAATGCCAGAACACTTCCCTTCCCTTTGAGTTTCATGATAAGGAGCACTATGCAGATATTCATCTCTTTTAGGTGCCAATCAGTTGCAAATATGATGTTATATCTTCACTATGATAAAGAGAAGCGATGTTTCTGCAGAGTCAATCTAGATTCCAGTTAATCACTTCACCATCACAATGCGATCCATAATTCATTCCTAAACTGGCAGCATTTAACAATTTCAGTGATAATTAGCAGGTACGTTGCAGAGAAGAAAAAGTCTTAATGCAGCAACACAAGCGATTTTCTGAGAATGACGTCTGAGAACGTGGTTAAGATTAGGCAGATGTGCTGGGAAGATAAAAAGAAAGTTTTCTCTGCTGAAAACCCAAGTTCTATTCATCATGGGAATGTCTGCCATTCAATTCAACAAATGAGTTATTTCCATTATTCAAGTTGACAACTCCAATATTTGGATCGTACACACACACAGAATTGTAAGTGCATATAAGAAATGGAAGCAGAAGGCAGCCAAATAATTCAAGTCTGTTCCATCAGCTGACAAAATGAATTGTGAACTAGAGTAATTAGCTCAGTATTTTAAAGTACAAGCAACTTGAGCAAGTTTAGTTTTTCTCAATTATTGACTGGGAAAGATGTAGGCGTAAGGAAAAAGGACAATGCTGAAGGAAATTAGTATCTTAAGCTCCTCAAACTCCCTTGGCAGAACTTCATTCTTTTAAAGCTGTATATTTCAACAAGGACCAAAAAAGCTGGGTTCCCATTCTTCTCCGAATTCGGCTCCAGTTGAAAATCTGATCAACTCTGGCCAGATAGTCAGGTATCAGAGCTATTGTGATTCAGTCAAGAGTGCTGAAGATAGTAACTGTATATGACCATGACCACCTCATTTCACCACAAACACATTCCCTTTCACTTTACTGTCTTCGTATGAATGGCCTCCTATGGCATGTTGACATAATCAATTTGGCCATCCTCCCTGATGCTTCATCCTTACCAGTTCCAAGGGTAAATACCTCTGGTGCAAAGGGCAACGATCTAATGCAACATCACTATCACACACTTTTAACACTGGTCAAAGATCAAATATGCACCACCATGCGACTTAAAGGGTAGCCAGTGATTCTTGGCTCCAAATGTGTGGATAGATTGATCCCTTGTGATGGTTCAACAACTTTGTGGTGAATATCCAACTTTGAGGTGAATTTCCCCTGTTACGCTTGTGGTCACCAGGGATCATATGCATGTACTCAGTTTTCCATATGCCAAGTATTATGGCATAACACACTCATAAAGCTATTTATCCAAACTCATTTTATATACTTAAATAAAGCTTTGTCCAATTAATAATAACTATTTTAAATTAATTTAATTTAACCTAAAGCATTTGCCCTTCACCGATTTCCAAACTCAATTTCCCAGTCTGCTGACACAATTTACACTGTCCCTTGTTCCATATCTCTTAGTTTTCTCCCAAATACAAGGTGATGGTTTCTGTGCAGCAAGTTGCCAACAAGTACAAATATACTTAGCTACAGAATTAAGACACATGAAAGATATTAACTAGCATCAATCAATAATGAGTCCCGAGAGAATACATGTATAAGCCTTTTCTCCTGCAATGTCCAAAGTTATTCTTTTCAGGACTGCTAAAGCTATAATTTAAACTGAGTTACAACCAGCCGATTGATTCCTATATACAGATCATAGGCCATGGAACAGTAGAACACAAGCACAGGCCCTTTGGCCCCCAATGTCCATGCTAAATATGATGCCAAGTTAAATTAATCTCCTCTACTATACGATCCTTATCCCTCCAATCCCTGTATATCCCTTTGCCAATCAAAAAGCTTCTTAAATGACGTATTGCATCTGCCTCTACCACCACCCATGGTAGTGCGTACCAGCCACCCACCACTCTGCAAAAAAACACACCACACATCTCCTTTAACGTTTCTCCCTCTCACCTCAAAGATATATCCTCAACCCTTAACCTTTTCTACCTTGGGGCTGGTTTACCCTATACAGGCCCCTCATAATGTTATACACTTCTCTCAGGTTCCCCCTTAACCTAAGATGTTCCCTAGAAAACCAAGTTTGTCCATTATAGCTAATGCCCTCTTAGCCAGGCAACAATCACTTTTGTTTATTCTCATTTCATCTTCAAATCAACTCTACTTTTCACCTAACTTAATTGTCTAGCCGCAATTTCACTTTCAATATCTCACTGCCTCTTATTGTGTGATCATAAACTGCTACAGCCTTCACGAGAAACTTCAAGTAAACTTTCACCATGGTAAGCACCACCTTGCCTGGCACCAACAAAACTGAAAATTAAACACTGTGCCACAATTTATTCTGACATTACCTTTGAATTTCTACTGGAAACATGGAATGTCACAAAGAGAGATCAACACAGATTAAAATCACAAAAACACAAAATCAATTCTGGTGTGAAACAGTTCTTATTTTGTTCTTGGGAGTCAATTAGCATTATTCAAATAGAAAAATGCTCGTCCTAACCGCCCACCCACCGAGTACAAAAAACTGTGCTGCAGATCTCCTTTAAACCTTGCCCATCTCATCTTAAAGATGTGCCCTCACATTTCTAACATTTTTTGTACTTTGGGTTTGTTTACCTTATATATGCCTCATAATTTTATACACTTCTATCAGGTTTCCTCTGCCATTACCAAGTTCTCAACAGTGTGTAGGAAGGAACAACAGAATGCTGGTTTACACCGAAGTTAAGCACAAAACACCTGACTAACTCAGCAGGACAGGCAGCATCTCTGGAGGGAAGGAATGGGTGACATTTCGGGTCGAGACCCTTTTTCAGTCTCGTCCTGAAACGTCGTCCATTCCTTCTCTCCAGAGATGCTGCCTGTCCTGCTGAGTTTCTCCAGTATTTTGTGTCCAAGTTCTCAGCAGGTCAGGTTAGCAGTTGTCGAGATAGAAATAAGAGTTACAAGTCAATAATCTTTCAGTAGAATTGAAAAAAATCATGACAGAGAATATGAAGTCAAAAGGAAAACAAAGTTGCTTCCTTCTGATGGCATAAAAGCGTCTCCATAATATTCTGACCAGCTCAGAGGCAGGAACAGCCTCTCTTCAGTAGTTCCAGGGATCCTCTGTTGCATAGCACTTGTAATGTCATCCAAATGGCTGAGTAGCCAATCATGTTAAAACATTTTCATTGACACAATGCCCAGAAGCAAAATGCAACATTTTAATTAACTTTTTAAAACACTGTGTCGAGCAGTAATAAAGACTGGAACATGTATGCAATTAAATAAGCCAAAATATTATAAATAACATTTAAAGAAAAATAAAATAAAATACCTTCTCCTCTCCTCCCAACATTTAGATGAGCAAATCACAATTCAGATGTTTAAGGTTAATTATTTTTAGAATCGGTGGTGCAGCAGTTAGTGCTGCTGCCCATAGTTCCAGTGACCTGGGTTCAATCTTGACCTCATGTGTAGTTTGTGCAGAGTTTACATGTTCTTACTGTGATTGTTTGAATTTCTCCTGGTGCTTTGGTTTACCTCCCACATCCCCAAAGTTATGCATATTGGTAGATTAATGGCCACTGCAAGTTACTCCTGTTGCAGGTAGACAGCAGGAGTTTCAGGGTGGAGTTGATGGGACAGAGAATAGTTCGTAGGAATGTAAATGGGAGAATAGGATTGCAGGGAATGCTCAGAGAGCCACTATGGACTCGATGAGCCAAACAGTCTTTTTCTATGTCATGTCATGTATTCTTTGTCAGTTGAATGGATAAAAAAGACTTGAATTACTAAAAGGTAATTGCGGCTAAGTACACCATTACAAACCTAGAGACCGTCAGCAAAACTGATTCATGAAGTTCGCCTCTCTTCGAGTAAATTCTTCGGTGGAGAAAGCCTCCAACAGCTGTCGAGCAGGGCTGAATAATTTGATTTCAGGTTTTCTGGTTTTAAGTACTAGTTTTATGCATGCTAAAATCCTGAGTAGAAGTCCATGGAATAATAACAGCAAATACCAATGGGATTGTTATTATTCATGACAACATTCTACAGGTACCAAGATAATGAATTGAGAGAGTGAAACAAAAAGTATTTGGCAGGAAGGAAAAAAGACCAAATGCTTGATCATGCAACCACTTGCATGAAGCTGCTTTGCAAATCAGTCATCTAGACTATATAGTATAGAGTAGGTAATAGGGCAAAATGAGGCAAATCCATCCACTTGAATTACATTTTACCTGGAAGAAATGATGTAAACCTGAACAAAATATGTAAGAAGGAACCGCAGATGCTAGTTTAAATCGAAGATAGACACAAAATGTTTCCGGGTGAGACCCTTCTTCAGACTGAAGAAGGGTCTCAACCCAAAACGTCACCCATTCCTTCTTTCCAGAGATGCTGTACGTCCCACTGAGTTACTCCAGCATTTTGTGTCTATTTTCAATGTAAACCTGGACAATTGGAATGATGAAAGAGAAGATAAAGACTCAATTAACTGCAGATGCTGGAATTTTGAGTAAAACATGGTGTCAGAATAACTCAGCGGGTCAGGCGGAATCTCTGAAGGACATGGATAGGTGACGTTTCAGGTCAGAACCCTTCTCAGGCTGATTAAAGTGAGAAAAAGCTGGAAAAGACAAGCAGACAGGACAAATGCAGATAACGTGTGCTTCAATTGAGGCTTAGTTGTATCACCTGCACTGTTGGGAGGAAGTGGTGCATTTGGTGGGAGAGAATAAGGGGGGGAAATGAGGTTATTGCTGGTAATACAGTTGCTCCTCAACTTATGATGGGGTTACATTCCGATAAACCCATCGTAAACCGAAAATATCGTAAGTCGAAAATGCATTTAATACACCCGACCACATGATCCCGTTGCCCAGCGTTTGCACCATCGTAATGTCGAAATATTATAAGTCGACCATCGTAAATTGAGCAGCATCTGTAGTAGACAATAGACAATAAACAATAGGTGCAAGAGTAGGCCATTTGGCCCTTCGAGCCAGCACCGCCATTCAATGTGATCATGGCTGATCATTCTCAATCAGTACCCCGTTCCTGCCTTCTCCCCATACCCCCTGACTCCGCTATCCTTAAGAGCTCTATCTAGCTTTCTCTTGAATGCATTCAAAGAATTGGCCTCCACTGCCTTCTGAGGCAGAGAATTCCACAGATTCACAACTCTCTGACTGAAAAAGTTTTTCCTCATCTCCGTTCTAAATGGCCTACCCCTTATTCTGTGGCCCCTTGTTCTGGACTCCCCAAACATCGGGAACATGTTTCCTGCCTCTATCGTGTCCAACCCCTTAATAATCTTATACATTTCGATAAGATCCCCTCTCATCGTTCTAGTCTCTGAAACACTGAAGGAGGAGAGAAAGCTGCCTTTGGTGACAGCAAAAGGCTGGATCTTAACTATCCCCCATACTAAATGAATCATCCTCCACCTCTTCTACAACTACCACCTTCCCAGCCTATTCCTGACTCAATTAACACAAAGCATTTCCCAGACCCATCATGGGGCCATGGATATGAAACATTGGCCCTTCATCTCCCTCCACAGAAGTTGCCTGGCTGGATGATCATTTCCAGCAGTTTTCCTTCTTTCACTTTAGATTTCCAGCAGTGTTTTGCTTTCCTATCAGCGATATCTAAACTCATTAGAGTACAACGCCAAGTGCCAAAATGTCCTTCAGATTGGAGTTCCGCTTCTCAGTAAATATACATCAACATTCCTGACAGGTCTGAGACAGCGATCAATCAACAACCAGTTACATTCAAATGTTAATAGCACAATACCTCAGAATCAAACAGAATGTCTAATCGGCTCGATGACTGACAAACAAGAAAGGTTAGCATTTTCACAGCAGAATAAACTTGAAGACATTACTTCAGCAAGTTCGCCACCACACCGAATGATTATCTGAAAGAACAATATTAATTTTCAGCTTCATACAAATTCATCACTGTAAAGAAAATCAATGTTTTGGAATTTCTTTTTATTGGAAACAGAATTTGAGTAAAGGACTCAAAGCCCCATTGCTCTGAAGTCTATGCTGCCAGTTTTTAAATTGGTCCGGAAATTCAATAACAGTTTCCATTTACATAGGGTTGTGCTTTACAAGAGTGCTGTCAATGGAGTGATATCAGGACAAGAAATCGAAAGCTTGGTGGTAGAGCCACATTTCTTTAAGAGTGGTTTAAAGTAGGAGAGATAGCAAAACAGAGAATTATGGAGAATTATGGAATTATGGAGATATTGAGGCTCCAGATTTTTCACAGAACATAGCGATTTTCCTCTTAATATTAGCACGGATTCCTTCAGATGCAGTTTGGTTTCTTTAGTTTAGATGCAGCGTGGAAACAGGCCCTTTGGCCCTCCAAGTCCGTACAGACCAGCTATTCGCGCAAACTAACACTATCCTACACACACAAGGAACAATTTTCACTTATACCAAGCCAATTAACCGACAAACTTGTATGTCTTTGGAGTATAGAAAGAAACCAAAGAAAGATCTTAGAAGAAACACATGTGGTCACGGGGACAATAGACAATAGGTGCAGGAGTAGGCCATTCGACCCTTCGAGCCAGCACCACCATTCAATGTGATCATGGCTGATCATTCTCAATCAGTACCCCGTTCCTGCCTTCTCCCCATACCCCGCTATCCTTAAGAGCTCTATCTAGCTCTCTCTTGAATGCATTCAGTGAATTGGCCTCCACTGCCTTCTGAGGCAGAGAATTCCACAGATGTACAACTCTCTGACTGAAAAAGTTTTTCCTCATCTCCGTTCTAAATGGCCAACCCCTTATTCTTAAACTGTGGCCCCTGGTTCTGGACTCCCCCAACATTGGGAACATGTTTCCTGCCTCTAACGTGTCCAATCCCTTAATAATCTTATATGTTTCGATAAGATCCCCTCTCATCCTTCTAAATTCCAGTGTATACAAACCTAGTCGCTCCAGTCTTTCAACATATGACAGTCCCGCCATTCCGGGAATTAACCTAGAAAACCTAAGCTGCACGCCCTCAATAGCAAGAATATCCTTCCTCAAATTTGGAGACCATAACTGCACACAGTACTCCAGGTGCAGTCTCACTAGGGCCCTGTACAACTGCACAAGGACCTCTTTGGTCCTATACTCAACTCCTCTTGTTATGAAGGCCAACATTCCATTGGCTTTCTTCACTGCCTGCTGTACCTGCATGCTTCCTTTCAGTGACTGATGCACTAGGACACCCAGATCTCGTTGTACGTCCCCTTTTCCTTACTTGACACCATTCAGATAATAATCAGCCTTCCTATTCTTACCACCAAAGTGGATAACCTCACACTTATCCACATTAAACTGCATCTGCCCACTCACACAACCTATCCAAGTCACCCTGCAACCTCATAGCATCTTCCTCACAGTTCACACTGCCACCCAGCTTCGTATCATCTGCAAATTTGCTAATGGTACTTTTAATCCCTTCATCCAAGTCATTAATGTATATTGTAAATAGCTGTGATCCCAGCACCGAGCCTTGCGGTACCCCACTAGTCACTGCCTGCCATTCTGAAAGGGACCCATTTGTCCCCACTCTTTGCTTTCTGTCTGCCAACCAATTTTCTATCCATGTCAATACCCGACCCCCAATACCATGTGCTCCAATTTTGCCCACTAATCTCCTATGTGGGACCTTATCGAAGGCTTTCTGAAAGTTAAGGTACACCACATCCACCGGCTCTCACTTGTCAATTTTCCTAGTTACATCCTCAAAAAAAAGGGGAGAAAGTACAAACTCCATACAGACAGCATCCGTAGTAGGCATCGAACCCGGATCTCAGGGGATGCAAGCTCTGTAAGGCAGCAACTCTACCGTGCACCACCTTGACGACCTGCTGATTGTTCTCATTCTGTACTTCTAGAAACAGCAGATTATATTCTGCAAAAGGCTACAAAGTTGGCAACCACCAACAACATCAGAGTAGCAACTCAGCTTAGATGAACTCAATAGAAAAACAAATGAGTTTTTGAGGAAGAGACCTGGGATAAATTAACCCAGTGGGGCAGCATGAAAAATGTTCCTGATTGGTGTCTAATAAAATACATTTAGAGAATCTTAATCCATGGATTTAAATAGTCAATGCAAATAAATTGGTAATGGATTAGAGGTGGTGTCTAACTCTGAGCATGCGATCTTCTGATTCAAAGTAAGGTGCCCATGTCTTCTACATTGATTGAGGTTTTTCTGGGATTAAACATCAATCAATCTTCCCAACAGGATGGTTAACTATGGGGAAACGTATACTTCAAAGGGTAAAATTCTTCTTGGGTATCTTACAACCCAATGGTATAAACATTGAATTGACCAATTTTAGGCAACCTTGACAAAACACCCCCACCCCCCTAAAGTCCCCCCCTTATCCCTGATCCCCTCCCTCCCCCAGAGACCTGCTTGACCCTGCATCTATCTCTCCCCTCTCCTGCAACTTCCTAAACAATTTGTATCTCATCAATCCTCGAGCTACACAATTCACAACTCTCTCATCGTTTTGTCTCATGCCTTGGTCGAACTATGTGCCTATTAAATAACCCCCCCCCATGCTCCCCATGTATGTGTTCACCTACTATCTGCCGTGCTTTGTCCTTTTCCGCATTCAGGCCATCAGTCTGAAGAAGGGTTCCAACCCGAAACATCACCCATCCATGTTCTCTAGAGATGCTGCCTGACCTGCTGAGTTACACCAGTATTTTGCATCTTTTCATGCACTTGCATGAAATTACCTGAAACTGGTTGAATTTTAAGGACATTAGCATCACACAGTATGGATACAGACCATTTGGCCCAATTCTTCCACATCCATCAAGATGCTCCATCTAAGATGGTTCAATTTAAGTGTTTGGTCTATGTCCTTCTAAATCTTTCCTATCCATGTAGCTGTCCAAATGTCTTTTTAACATTGTTATTGTATCTGCCTCAACTACATCCTATGTCACTGTGTTCCATGTATCCACCACCCTCTGTGCGGAAAAAGCTGCATCTCGGGTTCCCATTAAATGAATGAATGAATAAGTTTATTGGCCAAGTATGTGCATATACAAAGAATGTGCCTTGGTGCTCCGCTCACAAATGACAACACAAACATACAGTTAACAATTAAGAATAAAGCATAAACACATCAAAACAATAAGGATACAACATTACAGTCTAAACACGTGGGTGAAAATAAACCAGAGCAAAAACGAAACTACTAGGCTTATACTCGCTGGAATTTAGAAGACTGAGGGGGGATCTTTTAGAAACATATAAAATTCTTAAGGGGTTGGAGAGACTAGATGCGGGAAGATTGTTCCCGATGTTGGGGAAGTCCAGAACCAGGGGTCACAGCTTAAGGATAAGGGGGAAGTCTTTTAGGACCGAGATGAGAAAACATTTCTTCACACAGAGAGTGGTGAGTCTGTGGAATTCTCTGCCACAGAAGGTAGTTGGGGCCAGTTCATTGGCTATATTTAAGAGGGAGTTAGATGTGGCCCTTGTGGCTAAAGGGATCAGGTGGTATGGAGAGAAGGCAGGTACAGGTTACTGAGCTGGATGATAAGCCATGATCATATTGAATGGCGGTGCAGGCTCGAAGGGCCGAATGGCCTACTCCTACAGACTTTGGTTATTGAGTAGAACTACCATTCATGGAAAAAAAGCTATTTTTATGTCTGGCTGTGGCTGCTTTGACAGTCCGGAGTCACCTTTCCCTTCTCACATTAAACCTATGCCTTTTAGTTCTTGATTCTGCTACTCTGGGAGAAAATCTTTCAGCATTATTTTTCCAGTTTAAAGAGATGAGCACATTGTCCTGACATTCTCTACACACCCACTGGCCTACCTACTTCCTTCTAACATCAGCCCAACCCTCAAAACCACAAAGACATTATGTACAAATCGGGCGATGACTCATAGTTCTACCAACCCGCACATCTTTGGGATGTGGGAGGAAACCGGAGCACATAGGGGAAAACCCACACGAGAACATGCAAATACCACGCAAACATCATCCAAGATAGGAATGGAACCCGAGTCACTGGAGCCACAAGGCAGTGGCACCAACTACAGTGCCATCTTATCAAATTGTTGTAGATTTTATATATTTGGATTGCAGAAAATGTTCTGTGTGCAGAATCACATCTAAGGTAACCTCCTATTCTCATGGATTAAGATGAATCACCACCAACATGGTCTGGCAAAAACAAACTGGACAGATTACGTTAAAATCAGTTCAAGTTTGCTTCCAGGTTCTGCTTAGTGAGCAATGCACCATTTCATCAATGCAAGCACACAGAAGGCACATCAACTGAAATCTTCAGAAATGATAAATTGAGAAAGTGATCAAAGTAGGCAGTATTCATCAACTACATCTGTTGATGAATCCAAATATTTATTATGCGAGGTAATTAATCCATTATATGATCTCCATTGTATTTATACTTTATATTAATCCTCTCCAGTAAGTTGCAAAGGTTTTGTACATTGTTATTGTAGTCTTAATGTGCATTCTCTTGTTGCAATATTCACACAAAGCCATGCTTAAATGATTAAAGACAAAGTCATCTTTCACCTTGGCGAGTTTAACATCAAAATAAGAGGAAAGTAGGAGGTATGCATAGATACGAATATAAAGCTTATTACAAAAGGTGCAATTAAACGTTGAGAGCAAAGGCAGATCTACAAAATCTGATCTGTAAAGTAGCTACAAGATCACTAACTGGTTCAAATTAACTGAACATTGTAAATATATACAGAGTGGAAAAAGAAGCAATTGTTCTGATTGCAATGTTACCTGCATGGAATAAAGAATGGATCAAAATCAAGATGAAGCAAAGAACAGTATTATGAAACCAAACCCAGCATTGAAGATAAAAACTTAAATGTGAAAGATTAAAGAAGAAGGTTGCTTTAATTGCTTTCTCTTTGCAAAATGAGCACAAGAAAGGTTTAGCTTTTGAAAAGTGCAACTGCCAAATGCTTACTTTGTAACATACATGTCAGAATAATTGGGCAGGCAAAGTTCATCAGATTGTGCATCAAAATGGTATTCCCAGGCAAAAAAGTACCTCAAGCAAGATTACATTGTCTTTAGCCTTTGCCACTGAAAACATTCCATCTTCCAGACTGTGGAATATATTGATCCATCAATGAAGCTCAATAATTAAGGTGGAAATCATTGAAGGGTCACCTTATTTATTATCATGCTGATTTGTTGAGTATTAATATGAAAACACATCAGAAAAAGATCTGTCTCTTCCGTGAAAAAAAATCATGTTGCAAATCATTAAAAAATAATTTTTAATGATTTTTAATTCAGAGAAAATTACAGTACAAAAACTAAGAATAACAGATGTTTTATCACAACTGTTGTCATTTTAGCAATGACAGCTTATCTGGTAACTCATAGTCAAATGCTTGATGTATCATCGGGAGAAACAATTTATTGCATCCTGCAACCAAATGCGTTATTCTCAACTTTGAATGCAAATTTTCTTGCCGGTTTTATTTGATGGAATGCAAGTACAAAAGAAGTGAACAAGATTCCTGTGATTCTAGTGCACTCGCCTCTCCTGACAAGCAGTGTGAAAAAAATCTTCCAATAGTTATACTGGTGAATGAAAGGGAGCAGAGTTTGTTCTGATGAGAAGGACTAGTGCATCAGTCAATGAAAGGAAGCATGCAGGTACAGCAGGCAGTGAAGAAAGCCAATGGAATGTTGGCCTTCATAACAAGAGGAGTTGAGTATAGGAGCAAAGAGATCCTTCTACAGTTGTACCGGGCCCTGGTGAGACCGCACCTGGAGTACTGTGTGCAGTTTTGGTCTCCAAATTTGAGGAAGGATATTCTTGCTATGGAGGGCGTGCAGCGTAGGTTCACTCGGTTAATTCCCGGAATGGCGGGACTGTCATATGTTGAAAGACTGGAGCGATTGGGCTTGTATACACTGGAATTTAGAAGGATGAGGGGGGATCTTATTGAAACATATAAGATAATTAGGGGATTGGACACATTAGAGGCAGGAAACATGTTCCCAATGTTGGGGGAGTCCAGAACAAGGGGCCACAGTTTAAGAATAAGGGGTAGGCCATTTAGAACGGAGATGAGGAAGAACTTTTTCAGTCAGAGAGTGGTGAAGGTGTGGAATTCTCTGCCTCAGAAGGCAGTGGAGGCCAGTTCGTTGGATGCTTTCAAGAGAGAGCTGGATAGAGCTCTTAAGGATAACGGAGTGAGGGGGTATCGGGAGAAGGCAGGAACGGGGTACTGATTGAGAGTGATCAGCCATGATCGCATTGAATGGCGGTGCTGGCTCGAAGGGCTGAATGGCCTACTCCTGCACCTATTGTCTATTGTCTATTGACTTAACCCACCAGAAACTTGGTTATTTATTGGCAGACTGAATGAAACAGAGGCCTAGCTTTACAAGAAGTATAAGAAAATAACTGCAGATGCTGGTACAAATCGAAGGTATTTATTCACAAAATGCTGGAGTAACTCAGCAGGTCAGGCAGCATCTCAGGAGAGAAGGAATGGGTGACGTTTCGGGTCGAGACCCTTCTTCAGACTTTACAAGAAGGTCAACTGATTAAAATTGAAATGCAGTGAACAAAAAAAAAAGATTGGAAAATGCTTATCCTGTCCAACTGTTTTAAAAATTGGCTGATGACTCTTCATGCTGCATACATCTTGAACCACTTGCTATTGGATTCAAGTACAGTGCACGGAGAATCGATGTAGTTAACATTATACCAATATTATTTTCTTGGTTTGATACCCTATAGATCTACCATATCCAGGCTTTCAATGTTTAAAGGTAGTGTGATACTCCAATTAAATAAATTTTGAAGGACGACCACAATGTGCTAATGTTACTGTAAAGCATTAAAAGGCCACAAAGTGCCGGAGTAACTCGGTGGGTCAGACATCATCTCTGGAGAAAATAGGTATATGATGTTTCA
Source organism: Rhinoraja longicauda (assembly GCF_053455715.1). Classification (NCBI taxonomy): domain Eukaryota; kingdom Metazoa; phylum Chordata; class Chondrichthyes; order Rajiformes; family Arhynchobatidae; genus Rhinoraja; species Rhinoraja longicauda. The sequence goes on along the minus strand of NC_135987.1, from coordinate 17,280,765 downwards.
GGTTAGGACACTTCTTCAGACTGATCAGTATGGGTAGACGATGTTTTGGGTCAGGACTGTCAAAGAGAGCAGGAGAAATTCTTCAAAGTAGGCATACTTTGAAGAGACTTCGCAGTGGAGCAGTAAAATTTAGATAGAAGGAACTGCAGATGCTGGTTTACAAAATAAGATACAAAGTGCTGGAGTAACTCAGTAGTTCAGACAGCATCTCTGGAGTACAAAATAAGACAAAGTGCTGAAGTAATTCAGCGGTACGAAGTGCTGAAGTAAATCTCCAAAGATACTGCCTGACCCATTGAGTTACTCCAGCACTTTGATTCATCTTTGTAAACCAGCATTTGCACTGCTTTGTCTTTACTATATAAAATGTTTAGTGCTACCCACAGTGGGCAAATATCTGGACTGTTGACATGAAACCTAGGCATTAGCTGTCTGCACAGGTAAGAATAAAATATCACACAGTACAATTCAAAGATCTCCAAAACAATTCTCACACTCATTAACAACTGTTTGGTCCTCAGGAAACTTTGATGAGCGATTGGCTGGATATTTGTTGAGCTGCTGTTAGTGAGGTTATGCTGAATAGGATCCTAATGCAGTAACTTGATCTGAAACATTGACAATCCCTTTGCCTCCGCAGGTGCTGCTTTACCCACAGAGTTCTTCCAGCAATTTGTTTTTGCTCCAGTATTTCAACGTTGGGTTCCTGCTTCAGGTTCTTTGTGAGAAAATTAAGAGACAATCTAAGCTGTATACTGTGTAGGATGCTGGTTTAAACTGAAGATAGAAACAAAAAAGCTGGAGTAACTCAGCGGGACTGGCAGCATCTCTGGAGAGAAGGAATGGATGGCGTTTTGGGCCGAGATCCCTCTTCAGACTACATTCACTGGCTGTGATCGTAATGAGTGATTAGGTTAATACCAATAAGCACAGTTGGGTCAGATGTTCGTGCAAGGTTGAAGGCCAGAAAGAAGGATGTTCAATCTTGCTTCAACAAAGCATTGTTGGTCAATTTGCAACAATGCACATTTCTAATTGAAATGTGCATTGAGTCTCTTCCTGGTCACTTTGCCGACACTGAGAAGTACATTGGCAAAATAGTGGCAAGAGATAAGGGACCATCAAGAATCCAGAGGTAACTAGTCTGCCTTTATCTTATCTGCCTCCCTGAGCCTTTGAGTAGTCAGGCCATAGAGGCCATTAAAATTGAGCCAAATTTATTTTTCTGTTATCTAGAGCAATTTGTATATCTCAATTATTTCCTTCATCATTCATCATTCTCTTTCGCCATATTTCCCAAGTTTAACAAAAGACAATAGCTATGCGATCCTTCTTCACGGTTCATTCATTCAGCCACTGGTGCTAATATACGATGATCTGATAAAGGAGATTAATGAGACAAATACAATAACAATGTTTAAAAATCATTTGGACAGGTCCATTAATAGTACAGGTAAAGAGGAATATGGTTCAAACGTGGGCAAATGGGACTAGCATACATGGGTATCTTGGTTGGCATGGAAGAATTGTGCCGAAGGACCTATATGATGACTTTGACTCTGAGGTCCTTATCCATGTGGTGCCAGGGCATACGTGTCTGGTTGGGTATTATTGCATTTTCCTTTCCAATGTTATGCAGCTGCCCTGAGCAGAACTGTATCAATTGCATGTTTAGCTACTCTAAGAAAGCATCATGGAATGCTTTGGACTTTTTGATTCCACCAGATACTGGTCAGTGTCATGGATAGACCCAATGAGAAAGCCCTTAAGCAGAGAGGCTTAAGGGTTGATTTGTTGAAACCTAATGGTTCACAAATTGCTTTGATAGAGTAAGCGGGAGGAATCCTTCATTTACTGAAGGGTCAGTAATCTGGAAAAAGTGATTCAGAAGATAATAGGCAAGTTTATTTTGCAAAGAAGGGCACTCTGTGCAATTCTCTGCCTGAAATGATGATTCTAGCAAATTTAGCAGGGAATTAGATAAACATTCATTAAGAAGAAAATTCAAGTGTTAAGGATCAGAATTCGGGATTGGGATTAATTGGGAAAAGCTTTTTGGAGATTTACAGTTTATACCAAAACATTGCACTGTTTGCGTCAGACTGTAGAAAGAGAGTGAAATCGCCCTGGGGCTTTACAACAGTTGACTGCTTTATACAGTCACTTTCCCCATTACATTACTGAATTCAGTAACACAACTTTCTAGTGGGGTTGGGGAGGGTGGAGGAGGGTGCGCATGACACAGTGATGCAACATGTAGTTCCTCTCAGTTCCAGCTATCCTGACCTCCTGGAATTTCAACAGTATGATGACATAGATTCAACCAGAGCGCTCTCGATTCCTTCATAACCAATGCGTAGATTTGTTGGTCATTGTGCATTGACCCTTGCTCGGGCAGGTGGTTAGAAAATTGGAGGGAGTTGATGGACAAAGGAGAGAGAATACATTACAGAGAAATATGTGGGAGAAATGGGACTGATAAGAATGTTTCGAGAACTAGCACGGGCTTCAGAGGCCGAATGGCCTTGCATATTGCAAGGACAGATAAATGTAATAGATTTCAAGCTCTCAGCTTCCAGCACCCTGCTGTTAATTCCTTTGGGTAAAACTGATATTGAGACTTTTCAGTTTGCTGATTTTTGGTTGAGTTCCTTGTTCCAATGGTTTAATTTGTATTTGTGCGGCTGATTAAACTTTTTCCATATCAATCATTATCTTGTTTACCGCTGGAAGATTGCTTCTCAATCATCTACCTTCAAGATCCCAGGTGTTCCTGTAACTCAATCCTTTGATGCAAAGAAACAAGATCTTGTAGCTCGTCTCTCAACGCATATTCTTCCAGCACGATCACTTTGATGAAAGTTTTAAAACAATCTCACGGCATAGTTCAAAGAAAAGTAGAATTATCCTGTTATCCTACCTAACATTTAAGCCTGAGCAACCTCAACTGAAACAGATGGACTTGCTCATTTATTTCTTTGCTGTTTGTATCCCACAAATTGGCTGCTGCATTAGCTTACAGGGATGACATTTTGTAGGTATTTAATGATGGAGCTGTTTGCAACTGTGACTTATTTTTTTCCCTTTCAATGTCAAATAGGCCTCACTCTGGTATAATATGCCATTTGCCAGCGCCTATTTGTAGCTTGCAACCTACAAGGTAACTGATTTGTTGAGATAGTTAGTCTGTCTGACACAGAGCAAATGCCCCACTGTTAATATTTTAATATGCTGTGTTTAATTGCAATATTCAATATATAAACCAGTGAAATCACATTGTCTGTTACTATTGTACTAAATCAATAATTTTCTAACATTAAAAGAACTAACAGTTAGAGAGGCTTAAACCTTGCTGAAGAACCATTGAGTATATTTAAAGCCATCATAGTAATATGGACCTCAGAGAAAACTACATAGACCCACTCAAATGGCATCACATGGCTTCTTGAGACCAAGCTGATGTATTATTTTATCAGAAATGAAGACTAGTTCTGAACTAGTACTTTGGTGGAAAATAGGCCAGTCATTTTAACCTATCATATTAAACTTACCACAGTGGTGTCCAATGTATGATGTGAGAAAACAGAAAGTTTCACATTTTGCAAGCAATAGTCACACTATTTTTTTTTTTTTTTGAGATAAATTTTTTATTGGAGATAGGTACATCTTTACAGTCATACATTTTTAAATTGATAATATTGTCAATTATTATTATATTGTCTCCAATACCTTTTGCCCCCTTTTTTTTAAAAACTAGATAGAACTAAAGAAATAGATGAAGTAAAGAAAGAAAAGAGAGAGAAGCAAAATAAAAACAAAAACAAAAACAAATTATAAAGATAAGGAAAAAGTTAGTTAAAGAAGAATGGAAAAATTTATTAAAATAACAAAAACTTCATTCGAGATATATACATACATTTCAAAGTATAGCATTTCATCCATTCTTTAGTCCGAGTGCTAGTCAGGTTCCTGTGCTGAACCATTCTGACCCTTTAAGTAATCAATAAAAGGAGACCATATTCCAATGAATAATTCCTGTTTGTCCAACAGGGAAAATCTGATTCTTTCCACGTTTAAGGTCTCCGTCATTTCTATAATCCACATTTTGATTGTGGGGACCGTAGGGCCTTTCCAAAATTTTAGAATTAATTTTTTTCCCGTTATTAAACTATAATCCATAAAGTTTCTTTGTATTGTTCTAAATGTTTGATTTAATTCTAATATTCCGAGTATAATTAATTTTGGATCTGGGTCCAATTGTGTGCTGGTTACTTTAGATATTATGCTAAAAATATTTACCCAGAATTTTTTAATTTTTATACAGTTTGCGAACATATGAAATAATGTAGCTTCTAAATGTTGACATTTATCACATTTAGGTGAGATATGTTGGAAAATTTTATGTAGTTTTGTTTTTGAATAGTGTAACCTATGTATTACTTTAAATTGTATTAGAGAATGTCTGGCGTTTAGTGAACACTGATGTATATGTTGCAAACTTTCTTCCCAAGTATCTTTCGTAATTACTTGGTTTAATTCTTTTTCCCATTTTTGTCTGTATAAGTCCGTGGAGGGAATGTCACTGTCTAATAAGATATTATATATATAAGATATTAATTTTTCTGTATTAGGATGTTTGTTCCAACATTCATCAAGAATTTCTGAATTTCTAATTCGAAAATTTTGGGAGTTCGATTTTACATAATCTCTAAGTTGAAGATATCTGAAATAATCATTTCCACGAAGACCATAAGTCTGTTGCAACTCCTGAAATGTCAGAAAGGTGCCTTCCTTATAAAGTTGTCCCATATTTTTAATTCCATAATCCTTCCATTGTGTAAAACCCCCGTCTACCCATGAAGGCTTAAACAAAGGATTATTCACAATTGGAAGAAAAAGTGATAAATTATCTAATTTTAATGTCTTTTTTAATTGTTTCCAAATTCGTGTAGCACTAAATATTATAGGGTTTTCCCTATAAATTTTTTTGTTTAATTTAGACGTAGCAATATGTAATATGGATCTCAGAGAAAACTACATAGACCCACTCAAATGGCATCACATGGCTTCTTGAGACCAAGCTGATGTATTATTTTATCAGAAATGAAGACTAGTTCTGAACTAGTACTTTGGTGGAAAATAGGCCAGTCATTTTAACCTATCATATTAAACTTACCACAGTGGTGTCCAATGTATGATGTGAGAAAACAGAAAGTTTCACATTTTGCAAGCAATAGTCACACTATTTAACAACATTCCTTGCAGCCAAAGAAAATGTGGAATCTATATACTAAAACTCTCGTTTGTTATCTTGTTTGTGACTGAACTTCAGCCAAAACAATACACGATAACGCGACAATTTTAGGCCCACTTTACTCACCATTGTCACTTTAGTGATAATGCAAGGAGTTTTATTGAAATCGGTGTTCTGTTTTTAAAGTTATTCACATTTTTAAGTTTAAAAGGAGAGGAGGAGGGAGGAAGGGGGGAGTGAGGGAGAAGGGAGGGGGGGGGGGTTGAGGAGAGAGGGGAGGGGGGGAGGGGGGGAGGGGGGGAGGACAGGGTGCTGCACCAATGCAGGAGAGGTTTGGGCCCAATTGGTCCACTTGGTCTAGTATGTGTATAAAACCATGAGAGGAATAGACATGAGACATCCGAGATGTCCTCGTTTTTCAGAAAACGGGGCTTCCCCTCCTCCATTATAGATGAGGCTCTCACTAGGGTCTCTTCTACATCCCGCAGCTCCGCTCTTGCTCCCCATCCCCCCACTCGCAACAAGGACAGGATCCCCCTCGTTCTCACCTTCCACCCCACCAGCCAGCGGATCCAACATATCATCCACCAACATTTCCGTCACCTACAACAGGACCCCACCACTGGCCATATCTTCCCATCCCCTCCCCTCTCTGCATTCCGCAGAGACCGTTCCCTCCGCAACTCCCTGGTCCACTCGTCTCTTCCTACCCAAACCACCCTAACCCCGGGCACTTTCCCTTGCAACCGCACGAGATGCAACACCTGTCCCTTTACCTCCCCCCTCAACTCCATCAAAGGACCCAAACATTCTTTCCAGGTGAGACAGAGGTTCACCTGCACCTCCTCCAACCTCATCTATTGCATCCGCTGCTCTAGATGTCAACTCATCTATATCGGCGAAACCAAGCGCAGGCTCGGCGATCGCTTCGCTGAACACCTGCGCTCGGTCCGCATTAACGCCACTGATCTCCCGGTGGCCCAGCACTTCAACTCCCCCTCCCATTCCCAGTCTGACCTCTCTGTCATGGGCCTCCTCCAGTGCCATAGTGAGGCCCGCCGGAAATTGGAGGAGCAGCACCTCATATTTCGCCTGGGCAGTTTGCGGCCCGGTGGTATGAACGTCGACTTCTCCAACTTCAGATAGCTCCTCTGTCCCTCCCTTCCCCTCCTCCTTCCCAGATCTCCCTCTATCTTCCTGTCTCCACCTATATCCTTCCTTTGTCCCACCCCCGACATCAGTCTGAAGAAGGGTCTCGACCCGAAACGTCACCCATTCCTTCTCTCCCGAGATGCTGCCTGACCTGCTGAGTTACTCCAGCATTTTGTGAATAAATCGATTTGTACCAGCATCTGCAGTTATTTTCTTATACTTATGAGAGGAATAGATCAGGTAGACGCACACAGAGTCTCTTGCCCAGAACAGGTGATTCGCAGACCAGAAGACACAGGATTAAAGTGAAGGGGAAAAGATTTAACAGGAATCTGAGGGGTAACTTATTCACATCAACAGTTCAACAGTTCAACAGAGCTTTATTTGTCATTCGGTACCAAGGTACCGAACGAAATTACATAGCAGTCATACACAAAAAGAACACAAGACACATGACCCCAACACAAACGTCCATCACAGTGACTCCAAACACCCTCTCACTGTGATGGAGGCAACAAAACTTCCACTCTCTTCCCCACACCCATGGACAGACAGCTCGTCCCCGACCGACACAGGATTAAAGTGAAGGGGAAAAGATTTAACAGGAATCTGAGGGGTAACTTATTCACAGCAAGGGTAGTGGGTGTATAGAACAAGCTGGCAGAGGAGGTAGTTGAGGCAGGGACTATCCCAACATTTAAAAAACAGTTAGACAGGTACATGGATAGGATAGGTTTGGAGGGATATGGAGCAGGTGGGGCTAGTGTAGTTGGGACATGTTAGCCGGTGTGGGCAATTTGGGCTAAAGGGCCTGTTTCCACACTGTATCACTCTATGACTCAGTGCTGTTTGTTCATTTATTTCTGTGGCCAACCACCTTCACGTACACAGTGACATAAACTTCACAGAAAAGCAGTAGACCTCCAAACACAAAGAAACAGGAAGTTCACTGAACGACAATCGTAAACCTGAAGTTTCAGGGGAACTCATAAGGTCATACGGTCATAAGTGATAGGAGTAGAATGAGGCCATTCAGCCCATCGTCTACACCACCATTCAATCATAGCTGATCTGTCTCTCTCTCCTAACCCCATTCTCCTGTATTCTCCCCATAACCTCTGACACCTGTACTAATCAAGAATCTATCTATCTCTGCCTTACAAATATCCACTGACGGCCTCCACAGCCTTCTGTGGCAAAGAATTCACCATCGAGCCAGGGGACACATGCCTAACAGCCTTGTACAGCACAGGACAGAAAAATCTTTACAGCCAGACCTCACAGTTTTAGATTTACCCGTCAGTTTAATAGAAAGCGCAATTTCCCTTTAGCTCGATTTAAGGCATCAAAAGGACAGGAATTAAATCAAGAAAGTCCACAGATCATGACCAAAGTTTAGGTCAAAGGTAGTTTCAAATTACACTGAACGAGAGAAAAAAAAACCCAATTTAATTGATTAAAGTTACTCACATGAATAGTCATGTTTGAGCATTCAAAATAGAATGTCAAAAGGAACGATTGAAAAGTAATTCTTCTCATAGAAATTCCACTGCTAAAATGTTAATTATTTAAATTGTATTTATATGCAACAGAAGCTTCATTAAGTCAGTCTGTTCTAAATAAACTATATAACAATATTCATACTTTGATGTTGGATTACAGTTTCCATGTCATGTGTTACATTTAATTTGCTATATCTCATTACTACCATTTATTAACTCCTTTTCTCCATTCACAGACTATAATACTTTAGGGTAATTCCAAAAATCTTTCTAAAGTAGCAGCATTTGTTGTTAATTAACAGTTCGCTCCTCTAAGCGGTAGTGAAGTTCATTACTCTTAATTAAGCTGAAGCAGTTTTACACCTCTAAAGAATGTATTCAGAACACCATACAAAACTGAAGCAGCTTCTATTTGCCAACCAACCAAACAAACAGGAAACGCCTGCCAACATTCAGGGTGGACAACCATTTGCACATGGGAACAATCGCACAAGGCAAGTGTAACAAGTTCACACATCTCGTATCATTCTGAATTTATGCAAAAACAAACTTCAACCTGTTTCCAAGAAGAGTAAACACACTCCAGAAGCCATCTGCATCTTAATTCAAATGTTCCAAAACATAAGGGCATCAATCTCTTTAGACCAAAAATATTTCCATGTTTTGAAATTTTAGTTAATAAAACTCTCCAGAGCCCTCTCACTTTCCTCTCTAAAAATTGATGCCCTTTAATATGGTGCATTTACCATGACTGCTCGATATCACGTGTAATCATCGTTTTTAACCTGCAGCCAATGTTTTTAATTTAAGTGCATAAATCTACCACTTTCAATGCGTGTGTGTGTATTTATATATATACACACACAAACATGTGTGTGTGTTTTCTTTGTGGATGTATGCATGTATTTTTATATTTATATGTGTACACACACACACACACTGAAAACCCACCAACATTGTCAACCCTCAATCACTTTCTACATGTGGAGATTAAAGTGATGGGAAGAAATATTGACTCTGCCAGTGAACCATCCAACCCATCGATGCTGGATGATGATTCATTATTGTACAGATAGCAAAGTAGTCACCTGTACTAGAAACATAGAAAATAGGTGCAGGAGGCGGCCATTTGACTCTTCGAGCCAGCACCGCCATTCATTGTGATCATGGCTGATCATCCACAATTAGTAACCTGTGCCTGCCTTCTCCCCATATCCCTTGATTCCGCTAGCCCCTAGAGCTACATCTAACTCTCTTTTAAATCCATCCAGTGGATTGGCCTCTGCTGCCTTATGTGGCAGTACACTTGACTCACTCGCCACAGATTGATGTCCTGCACAAAAGTCAATCTTGATTCCACCCTTAAGCTTTTGGTGAAGCTTGAACTTATAGTGTATATAATACCTAGTGCTTTGGAAGGTGAGAGGACTTGTACAGAACCTTCACATTGACTGACATGCCCTGTCGAGACCAATAATTCTCAAGTAACAGTATTACAATATTCATTGATATGGATTTCATTCCATCGATGTACAAGTGATGTCAAACTAGAGAAATAAAAGTCCTCTCACCAATATACAATAAACCTGAAACATCCACCACAACCTCAGGTGCAGTTGACTGCACAATGTTGAAAGGTCTTGGAATACAATGAATCACAGGTCTCCTCATGAATTCTACAAGAACATACAATTGACATGTAAAAGAAGAAATTGTAACCAACTGGAAGCATTAATCATGGTCAGAATAACGGCAAATCCCATGGTCATTATATTCTGAATTATTCTCACAATTTCTCATGACATTTGAGAAGGTCATTCGGCTCATCAAGTCTTGCCCATCCATATCTCAGAGCATTCCCATTCTCCCATTTATTTTCCTGTAACTTATTCCTTCACAAGTCAATGAACTTCACACTGATTCTTCATTCTTCCGTCTTCATTGGGGGTAATTTTAAGTTGCTCGATAGTCAACCAACCGGGTGGTCTTTGGAAAGTAGGAGGGAACCAGCGGAAGTCAGTGTCGTCACCAGGAGAACACACACAGTCCACACAGATCCCATCAGAGATCAGAACTGAACACAAGTCACATCAAACCATTGTCAATGACTTTGGTAAGGCACTTTTCATTGAAACACACATCCAAAGCTGGAAGGTAAAGTGAGATGCAAGCAGAATACAAGAGTTCTGTCAAGCAATACAAAAGATAATTTCAAATACGAGGCACTGCCCTTTGAATCAAACTCAATGCCCTTTAAATAGTGAGAAACTCGTAAATGTTGTTTACAGAAGAGTCACGAGGTCAAGACCTGAAGTAAAACCGCAGGCACTACAACCATCAGCAACCCAAATGTGTAGGAAGGAACTGCAGATGCTGGTTTAAACTGAAGATAGACACAAAAAGCTGGAGTAACTCAACGGGACAGGCAGCGCCTCTGGAGAGACGGATTAGGTGATGTTTTAGGTCGGGACCGAGGCTGAAGTCCCGACCTGAAATGTCACCCATTCCTTCTCTCCAGAGATGCTGCCTGTCCCACTGAGTTACTCCAGCTTTTTGTGTCTATGAAAACAAATGGCACCTTGGTCTTTTTTGCAAGGTGGCTGGAGTATAAATATAACAGTACAAAAGATAGATTCTGCAGGCATTTGTGGAGTGTTTCATATAATAGTAGTCTCTTTCATAAAAGGACAATTTGGCTTGAAGTCAATGCAGTGTAAATTCACTAAATTTGAGTCTGGGAGTCTGGGAGTGGCAGTCATTTTACGGTAGGCTGGCTCAATGAAACTGAGAAGAGTGAGAGGTGATCTCATTGAGATTTCAAGAGTGTGTGAAATGGAATGCAAAGACACTCCCATTAAGGTGCGACCACCACAATCACCAAACACCAGATATCTGATGAAAATTCAAAATCATCAACTGCCATTTCAGTTGTTTTAAACTGTATAGTTTATTGCAGAAAAAAAGTAAAGTTAGACCTCCGAAAGAGCTTGGACACAGAAGGATCCATGGATGACACAAAATCCTGGAGTAACTCAGCGAGTCAGACAGCATCTCTGGAGAAAAGGAATAGGTGATGTTTCGGGTTGAGACCCTTCTTCATCTGCAGTTCCTTCCTACATGAAGGATCCTTTGGGTTTGATTACTGGTTTGTGCTGGTGACCTGATCTCAGCCACAACCGCTGAACAAGTGCATTAGATCTCAGTATTTCAACTTGAGGAAGGGGTTAAATGGGCCAAGTTTACTATCAAGTGTGAGGTTAACTTGATTGTAGTCGTGTGTACCAAGGTCTAAGGAAAAGCATTGTACTGCACGCTATCCAATTAAATCAAATAATACTCTACATAAATACAATCACATCAAACGCAAGTACAATCGGTAGAACAAAGGAAAAGAAAGGGCGCAGAATATAGTTCTAACAATAAAACATGATAGATTCAGAGACAAAGTCCAATGTCCGTAATGAGGTAGAGGGAATTCATATTTTATCCCAGCTTATGGAAGGACGATTCAGAAGTGTGATCACAGAGGGGAAGAAGCTGTTCCTGAGTCTGATGGTGTGTGCTTTCAAGCTGCAGTATCTTCGACCCAACTCTACCATAATTAGGGAGAAGGAGGGAGGGCCAGGAATCTACTGGGCGGCACGGTGGCGCAGCGGTAGTGTTGCTGCCTTACAGCGAATGCGGCGCTGGAGACTCAGGTTCGATCCTGACTACGGGCGCCGTCTGTACGGAGTTTGTACGTTCTCCTCGTGACCTGCGTGGGTTTTCTCCGAGATCTTCGGTTTCCTCCCACACTCCAAAGAAGTACAAGTATGTAGGTTAATTGGCTGGGCAAATGTAAAAAAAATAATAATAAAAAAAAAAAAATCCTAGTGTGTGTAGGATAGTGTTAATGTGCGGGGATCGCTGGGCGGCGTGGACCCGGTGGGCCGAAGGGCCTGTTTCCACGCTGTATCTCTAAATCTAAATCTACTGGACGTACACACATGGTTAAAAGTAGACACTGATCCAAACAGAAATTTACCACAGTGGATCAGCTTCAACATCGGTCAATTTGCTGAGCTCCCCATGGGTGTCAAATACATTTGTAGCCACATTTCTGCAAGGGTCAATATTCCTGTTGACTGAAGACTGAGGGAAGACCTGATAGAGGTAAATAAGTTTATGAGAAGCATAGGTGTGGAGTCGGAACCTTTTTTTTTTTAACAAGGTGCAAATGTCAAAAACTATTCCAGCTTTAAGGTGAAAGGGGCAAAGTTTAGAAGAGATGTGCAGGGCAAGTTTTTATTTACACTAAGGGTGGTGGGTGCCTGAAATGTGCTGCAATGGAGGCAGATATGATAGTGGTGTTTAAGAAGCTTTTAGATAGATGTGTCTATGCAGGGAATGGAGGGATATGGATCACGTGCAGGCAGAGGAGATTAGATTAGCTTGGCATCATGTTTGGCCGGTCATTGTGAGGCACAGGTCTAGTTCCTGTGTTGCGCTCTTCTGTGTTCTTTGTTCTAACATTGGGAAGGGAAGTGGAAGAATGAAAATCGGCCACATCAAAAATAGTTTAAAAAAATTAAGTACTCGTATTCATGTGTAGGGAGGAACTGCAGATGCTGGTATAAACCAAAGACTTGAGTAACTCAGCGGGTCAGGCAGCATCTCCTGGAGAAAAGGAATAGGTGACGTTTTGGGTTGAGACGCTTCTTCTGAAACGTCACCTATTCCTTTTCTCCAGAGATTCTGCCTGACCTGTTGAGTTACTCCAGCTTTTTGTTACTGTACTCACATTCATAATCTATTGATACACAGCACCATTTCCCAGTGCTCCTCACTTGAAGCAAGCTGGGTGTTTCAATATTAATCTATTGTTTCTGCATCACATTATTCGGTGCATTTTAATGAAGCATCTCTGTCACTGTCAGCCTTTTTAAAGTCTTTACTTATTAGAAACATAATTCATCGCCTTGAGAAACATAATTAATAGCATTTTATACAAGGCCCTTAGAGTGATTCAATTTTATAATATTTAGCTTAACCGCAAGTTTATGTCCTGTTAAGTTCTAGTGAGCAGAAGCTGTAAATCAGCCTTTATTTGTTCACAGAAGGCTTTATAAATTCCCAAACAGGTTATACTCTCTGTATAAATTGAGATTATTAAAATTTGCAAAAAGGCAAGCAAACAATGAAACAAATCAAATGTTACCCAATAAACAGTGGAGGTTTGAAGACCCACCATTTCCAAAACTATCACTTATAGAGTGATAGTGGCTTAGAGCGTGGAAACAGGCCCTTCAGCCCAACTTGCCTACAACAGCCAACATGTCCCATCTACACTAGTCCCACCTGCCTGCAATTGGCCCATATCCCACTAAACCTGTCCTAGCCATGTATTTGGATGGATCCAGTGATTTGGACAAATATAGAAAGGAAAGGTGTCAAGGTGTAGAGGCTAGTTGCGGACAATTGGGCCTAGCTCAATTTGCCATCTGGGTCTGCATCAAGGTGGGGCAAAGGGCCTGTTTCCATGCTGTATTACTCTACAACTCCTTAACTCTCCCATTATGAATAAATTGTGCCAAATCTCATTGAAGGCTTTATGTTGGGTTTGATCATTACATTTCAAGTGTACCCCTAATTTGCGGAGAACAGTACAACGCTGGTTGAGCGATGACGGTCGAGGACAGGCCCACTCCGATCTTCCTTCTGAGAATGTGGGAAACATCAGGCCATTGCACTCTGGGGCTTTGTGGTCAGTGGATGGGTCCCAGGGCATTCTTCCCACCCAACTGAGGCTGATTCAGCATGTGGAAAAATCCCACATGGTTGCTGCAACATAGCATTAGAACATGGAACAGAACAGCACAAGAACAAACCCTTCAATCCACAATGTCCACACCGGACATAACGCCAAGTTAAACTAATATCATCTACCTGCATGTGATCCATATATCCCTCTATTCCCTGCATATCCATGGGCACTCAAATGTCACTTTCGTACCTGCCTCCACCAACACCCCCGGCAGCACTTCCCAGTCACCAACCACTCTGCATAAATCAACTTGCCCGCCACATCTCCTTAAAGTTTGCCCCTCTCACCTTAAAGCTGTGCCCTCGTGTCCCCTGATATTTCCACCCTGGGAGAAAGGTACTGACTGTCTACCCTATCAATGCCTCTCATAATTGTTTATACTTCTCAGGTTTCCACTCAGTCTCTGAACCTTCAAGAATCAATCCAAGTTTGTCCTACCTGTATTATCAGCTTCACCTCATCTCCAACAAGTGTCTGACTAAAGTGGAGGTAATCTACAGAATGGGTAAAAAATTGTCCAATCTTTGTCACCTCAACAGTAGAATCAACATCATAGCAACTCCAACTTGAATTATCATTAGAAAATGCAACTTTTAGATTTAATCAGTTTATTGTCAGGCACACTACAGTGCAAGAAATTCCCCTTGTTCACATAAAGCTCGCAAAATAATCAGCATACAAATAGTAATGATAAATATGACAATAAATGCAACACGTGCAAAGCAGTGGCATGGTGGGAGATTGGGGGGGAGAAAGGGAACAGGGTGAAGATGGGTGGGGGGAGGAAAGATGGAGGGGAGGGGAGATGGAGGATGGAGGGGGGAAAGGGGGAAGATCTACCCTATTCCCCCAAGAACAGTGTTGGGAGATCTGTCCTTTAATTTACTTCTCTCCTTTAATTGTAGTAACACGTTCTTCGTGGAGTCACCTTGTCGTGGTGGAGAAGCTTGTGTAGTCCTGAGGTCCTGAGAACGATGCCATCTGGAGCTACGCTCCTGGTAGGGTCACCCATGGAGGTAAGGTTGAAGGGGAGGTCCCTGACAAGAGCAATCCAACCAAGACCTCAACGGTGGATCAGGCGGAGGATGACGGCTGACTTTAGTGGAGCGTCACAACGGCTGGGAAGGCGGATGAAGGCTGCAGCAGAAAGGATCCCCGGTCGTCTTGGACCCCATGCCAGTCTCCCCATGTTAAACAAAGTCATGCACAGGTGTCCTCCTGAGGACAGTCATACTCACATCGCACGGTAGCGCAGCGGTAGAGTTGCTGCTTTACAGCGAATGCAGCGCCGGAGACTCAGGTTCGATCCTGACTACGGGTGCTGCACTGTAAGGAGTTTGTACGTTCTCCCCGTGACCTGCGTGGGTTTTCTCCGAGATCTTCGGTTTCCTCCCACACTCCAAAGACGTACAGGTTTGTAGGTTAATTGGCTGGGTAAATGTAAAAATTGTCCCTAGTGGGTGTAGGATAGTGTTAATGTACGCGGATCGCTGGGCGGCACGGACTTGGTGGGCCGAAAAGGCCTGTTTCCGGCTGTATATATATGATATGATATGATATGAGTGACCGCCGTTGATGATGAGTAATACTTTTCAAGCTGCAATCCCGAATTTTATGTCATACAAAGGAAAAACAGATTCAATCATTTGAATTCTCGATCCAAGACTGTCACTAAGCATATTCAGAGATTGATAATTTTTTGGGATCAAGGGGTAAATTGAAATCGAGTTAGTGCAGGAGAGATGCTCAGAGATAAAAGATCAGCCGTGTTCTTAGTCAATGACAGAGCAGAATGTCGAGGGTTCTAGGACGTCGTTGGCTGGGTAGGAGGTTAAACATGATGATAAGACTATCTTATCACAGGGTGATAAGACTATCTCCACCAATTAACATGTTACGAAGAAGCAGTGAACAATGAGAAGCAGCAACCAACATCCATAACCCAGAAGGGGCATTAGGCATCTTGGAGGATGACCAAGCCAGCACAAGGGGCCAAATGGCCAATTTCCACTCCGTCTTACATTTTAATCAAAAATAATGCACAACCATCGCAGAAAAGAAACCCAGCTTCCAAATTGAAAGTACAAAGCCAGCAGCATAATCAAGGTGTAAACCAGCATCTGTAGTTCCTTCCCACACTAGAATATTAACTAGCCAAATCACTGCATTGCATTTTTAGAATTAGTTTCAGTACCAAAAATCACTGAAACATTCATAGAGTCATAATGCATGGAAACAGGCCCTTCAGCCCAACTTGCTTGTGCCAACCAAGATGCCCCATCTACACTATCCTCACTCATATATTTACTTTCAACTAGCAACTAGACCAAGTGGACACATTGGGCCCAAACCTCTCCTGCATTGGTGCAGCACCCTCTCCTCCCCCCTCCCTCCCTCCCGAGGAGATAGAATTAAACTTTAAAATGTGAATAACTTTAAAAATATAACACCGATTTCAATGAAACTTCTTCCATTAGCACCAAAGGGACGACGGTGAGTAAGGTGGGCCTAAAATTGTCACGCTATCGTGTACCGTTTTGGCTGTAGTTCAGGAACAAACAAAAAAACAAACGAGAGTTTTAGTATTCTTCAGTACTTCAAAGTAAACCTTTTTGTTGACATCACTTACTGAAGACAAGGTATATAATGACATTGAGACAAAAATAATCATCTCTGATTTCACGTGTTGTGGTAAAAGTCGTTTTTAATGAACCATTTAATAATCAATTATTCTGGTCGTAAAAATCAGAAAGAGTGTGTTAATAGATCCACAGTCAAATATAAATTACAGAAAATAAATTATAAAGGAAATAGCATGCTTAAAACTTGAATGCTTAGATTGATTGAGATGGATTTATTCACAAAATGCTGGAGTAACTCAGCAGGTCAGGCAGCATCTCGGGAGAGAAGGAATGGGTGACGTTTTATGGAGGTGACTATGAAAAGAATGATTAATTGTGGACTTAATTTGTATTCATTTTAAATGATAAACTATCAATTAAAATGGATAATCACAGTGGTCATAATTTTTTGATTACATTGAAAAATATATAATTTTGAATGTCCAACCACCAAATGTGTAAGAATGGTCTCAACCCGAAACATCACCCATTCCTTCTCTCCAGAGATGCTGCCTGTCCCGCTGAGTTACTCCAGGATTTTGTGTCCATCTTCGATTTAAACCAGCACCAGCAGTTCTTTCTTACACACCAAATGTTTACGTTAGGACAGCAACATAAAGGTAATATTTATGGAGAAATGCACCACAATGTTGAGAACTATATTCTGTACTCTATTCTGTTTCTTCCTCTTTGCTCTATCTATCGTACTTGAGTTTAATTTGATTGCAATGATGTATGTCCGATCTATTTGGATTGCATGCAAAACAAAGCTTTTCACTGTACCTCGGTAAAGGTGACGATAATAAATCAGAAGCTAAACCTAAACTCCTCAGGTTTAGTGTTTCCTAAAAACAACACCTCTATTCATTGAGAAAAGTGAAAGGCAGTAGCACTTTATGAGAAAAAGATAACAAACTGCATTACAACAGGAACTTGAGTGAGTGCTAAAGAAAAAGGCAGTCAACTCGCATTACTCTTTTGGTGTGTGCAAGTCATTAATTAAGATATGCCTGACTGCGAGCAACGGGCTCATTCTACGTGCCTGTTTGGGGAGAATGCGTGCTGAATAAGGCTGGCCAGTCTTCTCTGTAGCTCTGCCCCAATGGCGTTGATTATGTATGATTAATGATTTAAAGGAATAAAAAGAGAAAGGTCAACTTCTGAGTTCAAGACGGAGCAGCTACACAGGGAGTAATTAAGATACTTGTGTAAGCATGATTAATAAGCACAAACTGACATAGTTTGCTGTAAACAAGAAGTAACCAGATGGTTCAAATGAAAACGGATTTTTTGTCTCCCAAAGGCAGACTCAGCTTCAAACAGCAAGATAAAGTTTGTCTTTATCTCTAGTCAGGTTTAAGTCATTATTCATGTCTTACAGCTGCACCATAACATGCACACACCAACTTTTTCTCCCCCCCCCTCCCCCCAAACCTGTGACCTGCTTCAATAGACCACAAATAACCTCAGCGTTCACGTAAATACTCTCCTCCTCTACTTAATGTCGCCTTTTAAGCTGTTATATAGGTTACCCATCTCTGACAAGGCTCGTTCGCGGCCTTTTAATTCCCACCCATGATTTCTCTCCGCCTGCCATGTGACACGCGGCAGAATAGACGACCAGCCATGATATTTACGGGGAAATGTGGAAGACAGGTGTCAGACCAGAGCACAAAGCAAACCTAACAAATCACACTGTTCTTTTACAATTCACAAGTTTCATTCTTTCCGGAAAAATAGACACAATTACCAGGTTTTGAAGTTCATTGTGCATTTACTCAACCGGCGTTTCAAAATTAAACGTGGATTGAGAACAGAGAAAGAGTCACCAAGGAAGGCAAAACCCAACCTTCTGGGGCTGATGTCGATTTGAATTCAACTTATACAATTGTAGGTGGTCGGCATTAATAAATGAGGAATATTCATTTGTTATCATTGCAATAAATTAGTGGGTTATTTCAACATAATAACTGAACAATGCAGACCAAAGATTAATCCAAGATTAATAGAAAAAAAATTATGCATTAAGAAATATCATGAAAACTGGAATTGTTCCTAAAATTCATTGCAGAGAAAAATATTTCACCAATCTTCAGCACTTCTGCAATGCCTAAGTTAAATAGCTAGGTTGTGAAATTCTACTTGCTGGTGAAGTCCGCCCACTTTCTCAGCCCTGCAAGTATTCAGTATACAATAATGTCCTCAGCATCTTTATAACCAGACTCACTCTGGCAGCATCTCTGGTTAATGATAATTGTGAGTGACTTTAGACATCAGGCTGACATTGTTCCACACATCAACAAAACGGAGAACTGACAGGTAGTCGACCAACAATGGCATACACCAAGCAGCAACTAGGTTAGCTCTGCTTTATCGGGCCCTTGGGGCTCAAAGGCCTGACCATGGTCTATAAGAAAAATACATGCAGATAGACTCCATATGGTTTTAGTGCATTTATCAAATAAAAGTACAAGAAGCATGAAATGGAAGCAGATGAAAGCATATTTACTATCAGGAAAATTCACTCAATTTCAGTCAAAACACAAGAGCAATATAATCACCCCATCCAGTCACTCACTCATTTATCTTTAACTATCTCAACATCACTCTGTGCTCCAGTACCAGAGGGATGATTCTAATGGTGTGAGGCAGCCTTTATCAATTATTGTATGGCACCACAATGAATCTGCCTTCCAACCAAAACAAAGCATGTTTTAAAATAAAATAACAAGATAAAAATTACATATCAAGACCACTCACCAAATGACACAGATATAATGTGAATAATTTATCAGGCAAGATTCATTCAAAGAGACAAACGGGAAGGCTGCACTCCTTCTGTACTCTGAACCAACCAAGGTAACTAAATTGGCGAGACAAATTGTGGGAGGTATTTGGACATCTTAACCTTTGATCTCACAGACTGAAAATGTGTGAAACACAATTACAGAGCTGCACACCATTAAAGGCTGTCAGCATGCAACAAAACTCCAGCTAAACGCACGGCTGCATTGGAATGGTGACTGAACCGTCCACAGTGCTTCTTGGGAGATTTTGGGATGGTGGGAGGGTGGTGAATCGCTGGAATTCAATGCCATGGAAGGCTGTGTAGGACAAGTCCATGGATATTTTTAAGGCGGAGATTGCCAGATTCGATTAGTACAGGTGCCAGGGGTTATGGGGAGAAAGCGGGAGAATGGGGTTAAATGGGAAAGCCAGATCACCCATGATAGAATTGCAGAGTAGGCTTGTTGGGCTGAATGGCCTAATTCTGCTCCGATCACTTATGAACATTTATAAATTTGTTTTCAATTTGCAAAGTTGTCTTGTTGGCGTGCTCAATTCAAGGAAGAGGAAAACTTGACAGTGTGAGCTGAGTGCTTGACATGATACTTGCTCAATAGTAATCTGGTGGAGGATCTCAGAGGGTCGAGCAGCATCCATGTGGGGAAAGGAATGGTTGACATTTTGGGTTGAATACCTGCAACAGGGCTGATAGTGGAGAGGGATGCTTGACTGAGTTACATTGGCTCTGCTTCAAGGTGGAAATGAACCCCCAAAATTTGACCAGCAATTTTCAGGGAATAAATGCCAAGTCTTTCTTTGGGAAAAGCTCTTGCTGGAGAGTCAATCTTAAGAAGCTCAAAGCATAATTCACATCAGTCTCATGACTCACAGATAAAATGATTCCCTCTACCAAATTATCATCTAGCATAACATTGCTATCTGATAACCTGATCAAATTTTATTTATTAGTTTTGTTTTTTGTTTCAACATCAAAAGCTGTCAAAACAGGTGGTCGAGGCAGGGACTATTGCAACGTTTCAGAAACAGGTTCAGAAACAGGTTAGACAGGTACATGGATAGGACAGGTTTAGAAGAATATGGGCCAAATGCGGGCAGGTAGGATTAGCGTCGATGGTAGGTAGATGGTTGGTAGGTGTGGGCAAGTTGAGCCGAAGGGCTTGTTTTCACACTGTATGACCTTATGACCGAATCTTCATTTATTTTTAGGAAATTAAATTATTCCAAAATTCAAAATACTTGGACATTGAATATTTGCAAAATGTAAAAACAAGTTAACTCCTGGCTGGAGAAACTGAACAAATTTAAGGTGACATTAAATTAATTGCACAATGTTAAATTTCATCATTGTGCAGTTTTAAATTGGTGCTTATGATGTTTTCAAAGTGTATAAACATATAGTAATATCTTAGAAAATTTGCCAGCGATGTTAAATTAGTAGTATAAATGACACCCAACTAAATAAATCAATGGAACAGGGTTTCAATTGCAGTGATCTGTATGGGTATATTCCATTGTGAATGTTCTAGAAATAATTTTAATTTCCCAAAATGAAACTAGTTTTTCTGAACTTAAGGGTACTTATTTCTAAAATTAATAACATTTCTGAAAAGGGTTCTAACCTGAAACGTCACCTGTCCATTGCCTCCACAGCTACAGCCTGATCCACTGAGTTCCTCCAACACTTTGGTGTTTTTATTTTTTAAATCCTGTTTCAACAAACTATCCCATATAAGCAGCAGATCAGTCAATAAACCTGTTCTTTATTTAAGATTTAGTAACACTTTACTATTTCACAGAAAAGAATTAAAATGATTTACTATCAACTCCGATCATGCAACTTCCACACAAGCACCTGATGAAAATAAGAAAACATTATTCAATGAAAAACTCCACTAGATAGTGCACTTCATCTCCACTGCAGTAGATCATTCAATGTCTATATTGAATGATTTCAACGTGAAAAAAATCATGCACTTTCAAAACTATAATGATTAATCTTTATTTAATTACAACAGAATACCTAACAAGGATTAAAAAAGACACACCAATTTCTGTTGAAACTATAGTCTATGCTGTCCTTGGTTAGAGCAATGAGTATTTTTGTACATCAAGCTGCATTGCTTATTAAGTTTCTATCATGCTGGAAAGTCACAAAATTACATGGTTGTAACTACAGTGATCTTCCCATAATTTTACTGTAATGCACCTTATTATTCAAATTACATTTTATACTAATGCTTCATAATAATGCAGATTGTAAAGTGCAATAAAAAGTATACTGTTACAAGCCCAGACTTACTAATCAGGTCAAAGATTAACCATTGGAGATATTTTAATTTAGTTCTATGATCAGTAATGGTGGCATTTAACTGAAATCAGTGAACACGTCATTATTATACCAGACCATACAATACAAACGCAAAAGCCTTCAAATCATATTATATCGTGGTGTAATATCATCAGGGATTTTCTTTCAGATTGGTAGCTAGAACTCAAATTAGCCACTTCTACAAACAGTCTGCGTGATTTACACATAACAATTGCAACAAAAAAAAAATCAAAATTTCCGAAAACATCCAAATGATCCTTCCCTCATTTTGAATGTCAAATTTAATTTTACAAAAAACACCTCCATACACTACCAAGTCTTCAGAGTAATGAAGATGGCTTCACATGGTAAATGCAGCACACAATATAAATATCTCTACTGGCATAAAATTCACAAAGAGGTTTATTTTCACTTCAGGGTGAACTTATTTCTAATGTCATTGTATAGAAACATAGAAACATAGAAAATAGGTGCAGGAGTAGGCCATTCGGCCCTTCGAGCCTGCACCGCCATTCAATATGATTATGGCTGATCATCCAGCTTAGTAGCCTGTACCTGCCTTCTCTCCATACCCCCTGATCCCTTTAGCAAAAAGGGCCACATCTAACTCCCTCTTAAATATAGCCAGTGAACTGGCCTCAACTACCTTCTGTGGCAGAGAATTCCACAGACTCACCACTCTCTGTGTGAAGAAATGTTTTCTCATCTCGGTCCTAAAAGACTTCCCCCTTATCCTTAAGCTGTGACCCCTGGTTCTGGACTCCCCCAACATCGGGAACAATCTTCCCGCATCTAGCCTCTCCAACCCCTTAAGAATTTTATATGTTTCTATAAGATCCCCCCTCAGTCTTCTAAATTCCAGCGAGTACAAGCCCAGTCTATCCAGTCTTTCCTCATATGAAAGTCCCGCCATCCCAGGGATCTATCTGGTGAACCTTCTCTGTACTCCCTCTAAGGCAAGAACGTCTTTCCTCAGGTTGGGATATAAATAATTTATATTACTGAGCCAGGGAGCACAATGCAGGTAACAACTTCAAAAATTAGCAGCAACCCCATTCCAACTCACTAGATAATAAAATACTGTAGCTATTGGATTGAGCACATAAGCCCTCACCACCATATCAATGGATGCAGTGTTAAATAACTACTCCCAAATTACTCTTACATTAACTCAAATGACACATGTTAAAACATACTCCAATTCCAATGTATCAACACTTATACTATATGACTTTGTCACTTTCACGTACCCTATGTAAACAGACCAATGTGTTTTAAGGAACATGATCTTACTACATACTATTTAGCAAATAATGCGCCATCATGTTATACATTTCTTTTCATAGCAATGCTGGTTCATGAACTGTAAACCTTGACGGAAAGCTTATTTTAAGACGTTGGAGAAATGGTATACACTTAAAACTGTTGTTTTCATCACTTTAAACTTTCTCACATGATCTACAAAAAATATGAAAGCTGCTAAAATTCAGGAAAGGGGTGATTAAACATATTTTATTATGTTGGTCATTTTCTCAATTTGCTCACAAAGGTTTAGTTTAGTTTAGAGATACAGTGCGGAAACAGGCCCTTCGGCACACCGAGTCTGCGCCGACCAGCAATCCCTGCATATTAACACTATCCTATATACACTAGGAACAATTTTTACATTTTGACCAAGTCAATTTACCTACATACCTGTAATTCTTAGGAGTGTGGGAGGAAACTGAAGATCTCAGAGAAAACCCACTCGGTCACAGGGAGAACGTACAAACTATGTACAGACAGCACCCGTAGTCGGGATCAAACCCAGGTCTCCGGCGCTGCAAGCACTGTAAGGCAGCAACTCTACCACTATGCCACTGTGCTGCCCTTTAATAGTCTGACTCTGAAAGCATTCACAAAAGAAACTTGTATCGCAGTTATCACAAAGTAGTAATTAAAATGGATCTATAAACTGCAAATGCTTGAAATCTGAAATAAAAGCATTTGGAAACATTCTGCACGTCAGGCAGTATCTACAAGGAAAGACATTTAAAAAATGTTTTGTTGAAATGTTACGAAACTGATGTCCGACAGGGACATCGACAGCACTGATGTCCGACAGGGACATCGACAGCACTGATGTCCGACAGGGACATCGACAGCACTGATGTCCGACAGGGACATCGACAGCACTGATGTCCGACAGGGACATCGACAGCACAGATGTGCCCAGCATGCTAGGTTTTTTCCACCTTTCCATGCTCTTATCACCTTTCATTGATCAGGAAGTCAACAATTAACAGCTACTGTGTGCAGGAAGGAACTGCAGATGCTGGTATACACTGAAGATAGACAAACAAAGCTGAAGTAACTCAGTGGGTCAGGCAGCATCTCTGGACAGAAGGAATGGGCGATGTTTCGGCTCGAGACAGTCAGAAGGGTATTGATCCGAAATGTCACCTATTCCCTTTCTCCAGAGATGTGCCTGACCCTCTGAGTTACTCTGCCCTTTTGTGTCTAATTCACAGATACTATCCTTTAAATCATCAGGTGAAGGGAATGCATATCCACAATATTCTGTCCAGTTTCCCTGAGGTTTGTTCTGCATCAGGAAAACATGACCACAGAATGAAATAATTATTGCTCAAATTGAGTGATTGACCATTCTCAGTATTAACTCAATTGACTAAGCTCAATTACAATGTGCTCATACAATTAAAAAAACACTCAAGGAAAAAATAAATTAAATGTTCCCTGTTGTTCGACTAAGAACTTTTTTGCCATGATTATGTCCATATATGCTGTTTTCAGAGATCCAAAACATTTTGGCTTTGAAACTGTCAGCTAACAAATATCATGTTGCTTTACTACTTCAAAATTCAATGCCCCTGAAGCCTATTTGCCTCATTCATAGCATTTTCGACTTGCCATCCTACTTCTAAAGTCCATTTGACATGTACTCGAAGGCAACCCCTTTCCAGAAAACTTCACAGTCCAAGTCTGCTCATGTACCCATTGCACAGATCGACTAATTAATGTCATGAAAATCAAAAGGACCACAGATATTGGAATACATTAAGGCAGAAAATGCTGGGAACAATCAGCAGGTCAATCAACATCTATAGATTGCGAAATGGAGTTATCATTAACTGTTCCTCACTTCACAGTTGCTGCCCAACCTGCATCTCCTATATGTAGCAAATCAGTTTCCTGATAATTGTGTGGATGGTAATGGGAAACAATAGCCCATGGATTACATATTACCTATGTCCAAATCAACTCTGTCAATCTCATTGAAAAGTGTAGAGACTTCAGTATTTCCAAGAAAGCAAAAAGGATCAAAATGGATACGTTTTTTTTCAATGACCCAATGCCCAATCAAAATGTTCCACAACAAGTACCGAGAGTGTGATGGGGGACAAAAAACAATATTAGGATTTCCTGCACCTCACTCTCCTGCATCATCCATTTAAACACCATTCATGTGTGTAAACAATGAACATGAATGTGCGATAATCTAAAAGTGAAAGAAAACTGATGCAAGAATCAGTGAAAACTAAACAGACTCTTTTAGAGATATCTCGAATGCTCAGGATAAATTCCTGATCTTCCAATCCACCTCACTGCGTTTTATTTGATCAACACATTCTATACAGCTGTAACACTATTCTGCGCTGGATTTTCTCTTTTGCATAGCTGATGTCCTCATGTATGTTATGCTTTGCCTGGACAGTGCCCAAACCAAATGTATCTCACAGAATCTCATTACATTTTGACAATAACAATCCAATACCAATCAAACTAATAGTCTAATAGACCTAAATGAAACCATGCAGCTGACAATAAACTTGACCTGATAAAGGTCAGAACGAAAGTTGGGAACTAACTATTCCAGAACATGGAATATTTTGAAAGGGTAAATAGAATGAAAAGTTGGCAATGTAGCTGCAATAACAAATTTTGCCAGAGCAGGAGAAAGAAATATACTCGGATAGATCATAAAGGAGAATCTATACCACAGGGGGAAATAAACTGCAAGAGGCAAAACATTATAATAGTGGTTTACAAGCTCTCACTAATTAGCTTGTGTTACTTCCAAGACTTCCAATCAAACACTGAAGTCCTCAACCTATTTGGCAGTAATGGGTGAAGTACTTGTCAAGATTAGTTCATAAGTGATAGGAGCAGAATGAGGCCATTTGGCCCATCAAGTCTTCTTCGTCATTCAATCATGGCTGATCTACCTCTCCCTCCCAACTCCATTCTCCTGTCTTCGCCCCAGAACCTCTGACACATGTACTAATCAAGAATTTATCTATATCTGCCTTAAAAATATCCATTGGCTTGGCCCCAACAGCCTTCTGTGGCAATGAATTCCACAGATTCACCACCCTCTGACTAAATAAATTCCTCCTCCTCTCCTTCCGAAAGGAATGTCCTTTAATTCTGAGGCAATGACCTCTGGTCCCAGACTTTCCCACTAGTGGAAACGTCCTCTCCACATCCACTCTATCCAGGCCTTTCACTATTCGGTAAGTTTCAATGAGGTCCCCCCTCATCCTTCTAACCTCCAGCAAATAGAGGCCCAGTGCTGCCAAAAGCTCATCTTATGTTAACCCACTCATTCCTGGGATCATTCTCATAAAGTTAAATGAAACTTCTCCTCACCACCCCATCCCCTCCCGAGTCGCCCATTTCCTTTTTCCCCCCTCTTTCTCCTGCCCCCTTCCACCCATTTAGCTCCCTCCAGCTTTACATTTCACTCCTCTTCTCTCCTTGCCTTACACCTTTCCGTCTCCTTTTCACTTCCAGCCTTTGTCACCTACTCCATCCAGCTGCTAATCAAACCCCCCTCGCCTGCATCCACCAAACACTTGGCCTCCTCCATTGTCAGAGTGAGGCTCAGCACAAATTGGAGGAACTACCTCATATTTTCCTTGGGAAACTTGCACCCCAGAGGTATGAACATTGACCTCTAACTTCAAAGAGCCCTTGCTTTCCCTCTCTCTCCATTCCCTCCCCTTCCCAGTTCTCCCACCAGTCTTACTGTCTCCGACTACATTCTATCTCTGTCCCGCCCACTCCCCTGGCATCAGTCTGAAGAAAGGTCTCGACCCGAAACGTCACCCATTCCTTCTCTCCAGAGATGCTGCCTGTCCCAATGAGTTACTCCAACATTTTGTGTCTACCTTCCACCAAACACTTGCCAGGCTTTGCCCTACCTCAGCTTCCTTCTGCAGATTTCTCTCACTCCATCAATCTGAAGAAGGGTCCCAACTCAAAACATTGTCCGTCCATTCCCTTCATGGATGCTGCCTGGCCCATTGATTACTCCAACACAGTGATTTCCTCAAGATTCCAAATAGGCCCAGGACGTTTCCACTCGTGCGTGAGTCTAGGACGAGAGGTCATAGCCTCAGAATTAAACGACCTTCTTTTCAGAAGGAGATCAGGAGAAATTTCTTTAGTCAAAGGGTGCTGAATCTGTTGAATTCTTTGCTACAGAAGGCTGTAGAGGCCAAGTCAGTGGATATTTTTAAGGCAGAGATAGATTTTTGATTAGTACAGGTGTCAGAGGTTATGGGGAAAAAGCAGGAGGATGGGGTTAGGAAGAAGAGATAGATCAGACATGATTGAATGGCTTAGTAGACAATGGGCCGAATGGCCTAAATTCTACTCCTATCACTTATGACATTATGACCGTACCTGCAATTCCTTGTGTCACGAAAATGTCAGCCTATCTGGAGAAGAAGTTTGGTGCTCGTGACCTAGTGGGAATGGACCAAGGAAAGTTTACAGATTGTACTTCACATCACATTTAACTTTCCATTAATAGCATCATATACTGTACATCATTTGAAAACTCAAGAATTAAAATCTGTCAAATTTCCTTTGTGGTTTTCCTCCTCTTCATTTTCAAAACCAGCAAAGAGACAAACCACAAAACCAAGAAGGGCTGGCTTCACCATTTAGTGGCTAATCACAAATATGAGATCTGAATGGTGAATGTAAATGATAAGCACATGCTTAATATTTGAATGTGAAACACGAACTTACTAAGACTTCTTTATCAAAATCTGAACCTCCAACTACTATAAATAGAAGGGGAGCTACTACACAAGCCAAGTTCCACATCCCAAAAGGTATAGATTAAGACATAATGTGTTGGAAGGCACTGCAGATGCTGGTTTACACAGCACCTCATATTTCGCTTGAGAAGCTTACAACTGGTAAGAATCTTGATTTCCCCAACTTCAAGTAACCTTTGCTTTCCCTCTCTCCCCCTTCCACCCCCACCTTGGTTCTCTGACTAGTTTCACTGTCCTCCTGATTAATTTTACTATTTGTATACCTCGTTGTCTCATGTATATCTCAGTCAACAATGAAGCATTCTACATTTTCTTGATCATCGTCTGCTTTGATCTGCCATTTACAAACTTTACATTCTCTGAGTACTCTTCCATATCTCTAGTTTCCTTTCCCTCTCCCCGACTCTCAGTCTGAGGAAGGGTCTCAACCCAAAACATCACCCATTACTTCTCTCCAGAGATGCTCCCTGACCCGCTGAGTTACTCCAGCATTTTGTGACTATCTTTTTGATGTAGACATAAATTAGTGTATCTTCATTGTCATCAGATTCAAGACTTTGAACTCCCTAACTTTTGCTGAAGTACTTACTCCGGGTGACTAATAAAGACTAATAAATCAGACCTTGCTAGAATTAAAAAGAACATTTAGATTTGGCCCGATATATTTTAAATATATTGTGCACTTAATTTCTGAGAATGCAGGCACATTTTATGCTGACACCAAGCATGAGAGTTCATAGTAGTTACAGAACCTACAGTTCCTTGTTTCAACAGAACCACAACTTTTCACCTTTTTAACCAATAAGACTCAAGGCCTGTGACAGTAAAGTTTGAAGATCTGAAAAGAAAGTCTAGAAGTCCAGACTGAAATGCAAAAATTGTTAAGGACATAGAAACTGACAATTTAGTGATGACAAGCTATGAAGTCTGAACCTCGACTCAGATCAAGCATGACACCAAGGTAATGAAGAGTTTGGATCAGTTTCAGACGTGGCCAAGGAGAGAAGGGACTTCATAATTAGAGAATAGTATATTCTATACGTCAGAAGACAATGCGTTCAATCTTCCCAATATTTCATGGTCAAGTTACATTTAAGTAACTTTCATGCCACACAAGTGCCAAGCAATCATAATATCCAACAAAACAAAATCTAGCTATCACTCTGGTTTATTCTGTGGCATTACAATCACTGAAACCCCCAGTATAAATATGCTCGGGCTACCACTGAGCAAAAACTGAACAGAGTAACCATGCGGCTGGTAGAACAGGTCAGGGACTATCCCACAGCTAGCAACTTACTCCCTAAAGCCTGTCCTCCAAAAGCAAGGCTCAAGTGAGGAGAGTGTTGGAATACTGGAGAGTGATGAGGAGTGTGAAGGAATAATGGAGAGTATTCCATCACTCTCCACTTGCCTGGATGAATGTAGCTTCAACATCACTCAAGGAGATCAACACGAAGGTATTTATTCACAAAATGCTGGAGTAACTCAGCAGGTCAGGCAGCATCTCAGGAGAGAAGGAATGGGCGACGTTTCGGGTCGAGACCCTTCTTCAGTCTGAAGAAGGGTCTCGACCCGAAACGTCGCCCATTCCTTCTCTCCTGAGATGCTGCCTGACCTGCTGAGTTACTCCAGCATTTTGTGAATAAATACCTTCGATTTGTACCAGCATCTGCAGTTATTTTCTTACACTAAGGAGATCAACACCATACAGTCTGCTTGATAGGGATCCTATCCACAACTCCTCACTCACTCCACCACAGAAGCACAGTACCAGCAGCTTGTACTATCTACGAGACACAGTGCAGCAATGCATTAAGATTCCTCAGACAGAAAACCACAACCACAAAACCACAACCTCTACCAGTTAGAAGGACAGCAAGAGCTTGGAGAACACTACCACCTGGAAGCTGTCCTCCATGCCATGCACCATCCTGACTTGAAAATAGGTCACAACTCCTTCACCCTTGCCGGGTTATTATCTTGGAGCCCCCTCTATAACAACACTGCATGTACACCCACACCGCAAGGACTGCAGTAGTTCAGGAAGACAATAGACAATAGACAATAGACAATAGACAATAGACAATAGGTGCAGGAGTAGGCCCTTCAGCCCTTCGAGCCAGCACCGCCATTCAATGCGATCATGGCTGATCACTCTCAATCAGTACCCCGTTCCTGCCTTCTCCCCATACCCCCTCACTCCGCTATCCTTAAGAGCTCTATCCAGCTCTCTCTTGAAAGCATCCAACGAACTGGCCTCCACTGCCTTCTGAGGCAGAGAATTCCACACCTTCACCACTCTCTGACTGACCGCTCATTACTAACTTCTCAAGGACAGTTAGGGATGAACCATAAAAATTCTGGCTCAGCCTATGAAGCCGGCAGCCCTCGAATGCAAAATAAAACCAAAAAAACTCAACCAAATCTGATCATTGCCAAAACACATAACACATTAAAGGTAATGAAGGGGTTGAGAGAAGTGGGAATAAGATAAAGCTCATTGTGAATATAAAGTGGAAACCAATGTCTTTCAAATAAGTGCCAGGAGTGAACCAGCCTACGAGAATACAGCAGTCTAAGTGCAGGAAAAAACAAAAATATGCATTTATCCTCACATTTTCTCCTTACTTGTAGCAATTATATCATAATAGTTGCATTAAAAGATACTCTGATCCAATATATTTGTGACTTTACCGGGTGATGTACATGGTGTCATATTGTTAATGTCATATTTCCAAAGGGCACAACCAGAATCGGTGCTAGGAAGTTTTTCCCAGTCTCTTCAGCCATAAGGTTCAGCAACAGGGTAATTCCAATGAAAGTGGGGTGGAAGAATCTGTTCAGGTCCCCCGGATGTGTGTGCGTGCACTGGAGGAATTACACGTAGCATGAATCTTGAAAGCTGACAGCTCACCAGGAGGTACTCTTCAATGTCAGCATCAGTGACGACATTCTCAAACTGGTGTCATTGTTTGCCTGGGGACACAGTTCATTGTGATGGACTGTTGCAGGAAAACAGAGACTTTCGGTCAAGTTGGGGTGAAGGTGTCTTGTCACCTACATTGACCTGGAATTCATCAGAACAAACCAACTTCCCTAAACTACCGCAGAATCTGGGAGAATCTGTGGAATTCCCTGCACAACTAGCTCTCTGGTTCCACAAGGCTATCTATTATTTTAAATGCATCCTGATAAACGAGGCAGTGCTCAGAATGACGAAGGCTTCAATTTCAAATATGCAGTCAAGTATATAAAAAATAAAATAAAAACATTATCTGATAAACAACAGTACGGTGGGTAATTTTATTTAAACATATCAATATAGATGTGGCAATTTTTTTTAATGTGTAAAGAAATTTATATAATTCAAGGATATACAGCTTTAATTAGTACTGAATTTCCACTGTACCATCAAAATAACTCAGATATCATACAATTAAATCTCACCAGTCAGTAGATAATTGCCAGCTTTTTTTAAATTCTTAACTATGGAACAAGCAAATTATACTGCTCACTAGCTAGATCATCTTAATTTGTTATGACATTTTATATGTAGGACAGTTGTGTAGTTGCTGAGGATATGGCTCCACGAACCACTGAAAGAAACGCAAGTTACTTTTAATACAGTTTTTTTTAAATTAACACGTCAGCATTTAATACAAGCTGCAAATGAAAGGCTGATAATTAGAAAAAGCGCATTTAACTTCTTGCGATGATTATCTGCCGTGAAGGTGCGACAAGATTACACGTTTGATTGCAAACTGGCTTCACAATGAGGCATTACGTAGAGTTTGAATTTATCTAGCCCGAATACATTTTCTCATTGTTTATAATTTCTATCTGCCACAGTTATCCTCCTTAGACCACTTCACAACATTCTGATCTACAGCCTGCTTTTAACTAGTAATGGGCGCTAAGCAGAATAAATCTACTGATTACACAGCACATCTCTCCAGTGAAAATATGCTTTAAAGATCTTACAAATACAAGATTGGAGGACAAGAGGCTTTCACGAATATCCTTACATCACATATCATCTTTGACAGAGACCTGCTCCTCTAATTAAAACTCCCCCTCTGCTCATCTAGTTTCTGTGATAAGATTTGGTCGGAGTTCACTGGGAGGTCAGCACAGCCTTCAGATCCTCAGAACCACAGTCCTTCAGACCTCTATGTCATGCGGATGTTGTATTTGCTATGCTCTGACTGAGGAAGGAATTAACATTAGATTCCCACCCCCACCCCCCACCCCCAAATCCCTTTGTTCCTGCTTCAAATAGATTCAAGTCAGCAGACCCGATTACCAAAATTATGTATCATGATAACTAAGCAAGAGGCTTAGTTTTTCCCAGATCCTCCAAAAGCAACATTTCAACACAACAGTACCTAATTCCTTTCAGTAAACGGAGACTTATAAATCTGCGGGGGGAAAAAAAAGTACGAAGAAAAAGACTATAGAATATAATGGACAACTGAGCAGTTAATCTGCATAAAAGCCTTTGTAAAGATTGAGGAGCTGTCAACTATTTTAACATTTAAAAAGAGTTAACAAATTTCATCCCGAGCTAGGCTGGCCTGAAGGTGAAGGAACTGTGGCCGCGGGAGTCTAATCAGCTTGTTGCAGCACTCATACTGACTACCCTTCTACAATTTATTCAACCGATATCAGTCAAATGCTTAAACAATGCTGCCAAGCTATATTAGTGAAATGTTAAGCCAAATTTTAGAAGATATTCAGTCAAGTCAACAGATACACTGTAGACATTGTCCAATATATAGTGGATTGTACCTCTGGGGTCATCTTGCTGCAGCCTCAGATCAGCTTGACAATCTCTAACTAAGTTTCCTCAAAGAAACAAAAAAAGTAGCAATTAATTTATCAATGTGTACGCCTTTCTGTCACAACAAATTTCCCTCGCCCTTTGCCAAAAAATGTCCATTATCAGCCAGGTCTTGTCCACACAGGCAACAATACAGCTGTATAATTACACTTCTTTTCTTGACAACTTGCATGATTGTTTCCCTAACAGTATATTACTTTGTTAGTACTTTCCAATATACGTTATTTTTAAACTGTCACTTTCACCGACTCATCCTGATTCACACTCGTCTGTTTATCATAACAATCATTAATAACTGTCACTCTTCGCCATCAGTTTAACGAACTCACTCCCTCATTAGCATGTTCTAGCATTTGTTCCATGGAAAGGCTGATTATTTTCTACAACAGGCCAAGCCAATTACTTTAGTGAAATGGAATCACATTAATCAAAACTTAACAAGGTGGCAAATTTAAAGATATCAGATTGCAAAAGACAGCATAACTAATATGTCACTGTCAGAGGCACTATGTAGGTATGCAGCAGCTGTACTAAATATATCTCTTCACACAAGCCACATGAATTTTGACGTTTCATACGATCTGACAAGTACCGAAGTGATATTGGAGAGCTAGAAGCTGGGCAGTACGGTTCATGATGACATTCCGAGATTCTGGCAAGGACAGCGTGGAGAAAATGATGACCGTGTCTAGTTGGGGCAGCAGACGGCAGTTCATCATGTCTCCTTTTGCAGAGACGTTTTCTTTTACACTTTAAATGATGATGCTCATCAATCACGGCTTGACAGCTGCATACCAGCTGCAAACATGCAAAGCCCAGCATTCTGAAATATGCTGACGCCATTAATATAAACACATCAAAAATATTCTCTTCATATCACCATCACAGACTAAGCAAAACATCCCCAACACATCGTTGTACATTACCAGCATTACAAGCTTTTTACATCTTTCAGTTTACAAAATTGCGCTATTATTCATTTTTATATTTGAGTAGCTATTTGCTTCAGGTTGCCAGGATAAATGTGACTGATGAAATGGACTCAAGAGAAGGCCCAGAGCTCAAATTTAAACTGCATTAGTCAACTGACTCTGAAATCCTTCATTACATGTTTTGCTTCCACTGAAATCAATACAAACATATTTCTTAAATATTAACAACACTTTTTATGCTTCATCCACCTTTTAGTTTTCAGGGTCATTAAATCTTAGCTTCAGAATTGTCATCGTTTACATGTTACAGTTAAAAATGTGTTTAGCTTTGATGGTGCTTGACAACATTATTTTCTCTTGCATTCAAAAGGAAATATATATTAATGGGTGTTGTGGGCATTCTGGGTTGCATTGTGGTCCTTCAATGTGATTTTAAATAATGATCTCTCCACATTTAGGTTCACATAACTGCATTTTAATGTGAATGAGATTCGATGTACAAAGTTTTAAATTTAATTTGAATGCGTTTCATCAGCCTAAATCTAGGGTGCAGACATACACACAGTATGCACTCTGTAACTGCAATAGATGAATGACCTTCATCTGTTTTGTTTGCTTACATTTGCCTAAAAAAACCCTAGAATACCTTAATTTTCTGTGCTGCAGAAATTTATGCTAAGAGACTAACATATATATGACAACCTTAAATACATTTTGAGGCAATTTCCGTGTACAGCCTACATTCTGCATATCCCAATGGATGCATTTTTTTCCCCAGTCTACCCAATCTGATATTTAACACAGAATACAGCAGATGGATGAGAATTCAAAGTTTCCTGATCTTTAGCAGAAGTTATGGTGGGTTATCTTTGGCAGTATATCTTTCTCCTGGCAGCACTCCCTTGGTGATGAAGGATTAACCACCGCAGCTGTCTCTTCCCCAAATGATGCAGTACAGCACTCCTCAGCACGACAGCATCACTTAATCTTAATGTCCGCTCTTCCAGCGCAGCCGCATCGGACAAAGCCAATCAACATCAGATGCCACCAGGATGGACCTACTGCTTGGCCCTGGAGTCTTTCACTCTCACAGGACTATTAATCAACTTCAGCCAGCCCAATCCTATATTTTGCTTTTGCTGAAATCGCAGCTGAGCTGTACTGAGATGTCTAGAAGTGTACGAGAACTACTACAGCAGCCCAGAGCCGGCAATCAGCGCAGCAGCAGTTCCCTCTGTTTCCACGCGCACACAAACACACCGTCTTAAGTTATCTTTTTATTCCATTATAGGCAAGTGTTATATATCTGTAAATAAAAATACTGCACATTGGAAGTTAATTTAAAAAGTGAATGGATTTCTTTTATTCCATGTTAGTAATCACTCACAGTTCCGTCCCAATCTACTTAGCGGTGACTATTATCTTTGCAAAAACCTGGATGTTGATGCAAAGTAAACAAGCCAGATTCACACAGTATTCCCATTCATGGAAATAAAGCGATAAAGGGAAAAAAAACAAGAGTGCTGGAGTAACTCAGCGGGTCAGGCACCATCTCTGAAGGACATGGATAGGTGACGTTTCAGATTGAGACCCTTCTTCAGACTATTCCAAGTTGTCTCCATAAAATGCGGCTACATCTTTGGTGACCGTCTTAAAACATGAAAAAAAATTAATACAAATCTTCCAGGCTCTGCATTCTGGAGTTAGTTGGGCCCTTTTCCATTTGATGTTAATTATGTTTCTCAAGGAATGTCGCTGAGAGGTACAAAACTAAAACAGTGGTATGGTCCTCAAAACAGCAGGTGGGTCTGAACAACCATAAGAAGCAATGGCGTGCATGTTTATGAAATGTTGATTAAAGTCCAGGGGTAGAAAAATAAATGGTCACACCAGAAGGGGTGTCAATTAGAATGCTGAATCTCTTGTGGAATCAGGTTTAAAAAAATGATAAATATTGGACAAGGTCAGATAGGAGAGATAAAAAACAAAATCACTGGAAATCATCAGCAAGCCAGGCAGGTAGACACAAAATGCTGGAGGAACTCAGCAGGCCAGGCAGCTCTCGGGAGAGAAGGAATGGGTGACTGAAGAAGGGTCTCGACCCGAAAAAGTCACCCATTCCTTCTCTCCCGAGATGCTGCCTAACCCGTTGACTTACTCCAGCATTTTGTGTCTACCTTCGATTTTAACCAGCATCTGCATTGCTTCTCCTACACAGCAACCAGGCAGCTTCTGTGGAGAGAGAATCAGTGATGACAAAAGAGAGAAAAGGTCAACCAAATTAAGTTATCCAAAATGAACATTTAAATCACTGCAGAGTTTTTCCAAATTAGAAAAGCTGATTTTAAATGGGAAAAGGCTAATTCAGTAAATTACAGGTGTAATGATAAAACAAGGTCACTGGACTTGTTTACAGCAGGTTTATTCCACTTACTGTGCATTCTTGATGCCCTGTGGATTTGATTGGGGACCCAGTAGTGGAACACCTTACCACTGCAAGTTTTCAATTCCCCTGCTTATACGTATCATGCCCCTTTGAGGCCTCGCCACAATTTTTGATAGCAAATTTTAATCATCAAAATACTTACATATAGGTTATTCAAAAATGTTTGCAGCCTCATATCTAATGAACTTAATAAAATATGTTGCCTTCAGTGCAAACTGCATTTTCAAGATTTCAACCCATCAGCAGATTTATTTACCTAATTTAAGTGATTTTTCTCCAGCTTACGTGCATCCTCACCATGCATCAGCCATCGCCTAATTGAAAAGATAGAATAGAAAAGCTCTCTTTTCCCATTGTAACAAAGAAGCCATTTTATACTTGTTTTAAAACTTCCCCTTTCAACCATGGCTGCCCCTCAAGAAAGCTTCAGCCTTTTCTTCTGCTTGCCTTGAAGAATTGCAATTAAATACATAATGTAATCTAACTAATGCCAGAAGTACTGTTTTTGGACCAGTACCTGCTTTGAACCCCATGCACAGACAAATTCCAGTTATACTTCCAACACTTCATTGTTCTTTAGTTTATAAAGTGCATTTTATTTGCTTCACATGACTTCAATTAAAATGCACCCAGTTAAATGCAAGTGAAAGAAAATGATTAAAGCAAAGAGTGACTGGGTATTATGGGCTTCTGACTGAATCTTCTCAGTATCAGTCTCTCAAAAAGACTGGAAAATAATTGGTAATTCAAACCAACAATAAAAGTACTTTATATATAAAAGAAACTTAAGTGTTAGGACAGCAGTTTTTCAATGGTTTTCTCCATGGAGCCAGATAGACTCCAACTTTCAAAGCTAAACACTGCCAGAATAACAAAGCAGTGAATCGTATGATACAATTCTTAAAGCAGTGCAGCCTTATAACAGTTAGGAGTGTTCCCAAACAATATTAAACATAACAGATACAATCTAATACTGGTATAACTTATCATTCGATAACTATACAGTTCCCTGTTAAACATGTATGGTACAAACACAGAATATATAATATAATGCAGGTGGAATATATGAATCCTTCAATCATGATTCTATGAAATCATAGCAGCATAATTTCACCTGAGGCAGCAGACAGCCATGATTAAACTAACATTGATTCATAGGCAGCTTTAGTTGTGAGGATTCTCAAAATCACTTTATTACTAAGAGGATGAAATGCAAATAACATGCTAATTTAACTTTGCTTTATGACTTTGGTTCTCCTGATAGCACTGTGCAAATCTGATTTTCTGCTGTAGCAAAGGGAATTCCCTCCCTCTTGGGAGATAATTGATAATTCCCCAATACTGAATCAGTGGTCTCGTATAGATTAACACTGTTTTTAAACTTGCATTTGGCTTGCTCACGTTATTTAACCTCCTTGTACATACATTCAAATCACATTTTCAGTTCTAAATATATTAGATGTTATTTTACCACCCTATTCTACTGGGCTGACTGCTTCTAATCTCCCAAACAGAAGACATACAGCACAGCCACAGGGATGGCAGATTACTGCAACATCTCCTGACAAAACAAAATTATCCCGCTGCATTACGAAACAGCGGTCTGTAAAACAAAGTTAAAACTTTAGTTAATTCAACTGGCATTACTTAACCAAAAATACACCAGAATATAGGTGTAGGAAGGAACTGCAGATGCTGGTTTAAACCAAAGATAGACACAAAAAGCTGGAGTAACTCAGCAGGACAGGCAGCATCCCTGGAGAGACCCTTCTTTAAAACCAGAAATGTCACCCATTCCTTCTCTCCAGCGATGCTGCCTGTCCCGCTGAGTTACTCCAGCTTTTTGTGTCTCTCACTGGAATAGAGGGGCAGGAGTAGAGCACTAATTCCCTCAATCTGGTCCACCATGATCATGAATGATGATCTACCCCATCCCTCAACTGTTCTGTGCCATTTCCCCCAAGGCCCTCAATTCCCTAATCATTCTAAAATGTGTCCACCTCCCCTTTAAGCAGATGCAGCCTCCACAAGCCTCCGAGGGTAGAGAATCCCAACGATTTACCACGCTCTGCGAAAAGTCATTCATATGTATTCGACTTATAAATTAACTCCCCTTACATTGTATCTCTACTACGTAGATTGTCACCTTGCCGTAGTGGAGAAGCTTGTGTGGTCCTGAGAGCGATGCCATCTAGAGCTATGCTACGCTCCTGGTAGGGTCACCCATGGCCGTAAGGTCGAGGGGGAGGTCCCTGACAAAGAGCAATCCAACCAAGACCTCAACGGTTGAACAGGCG
Source organism: Rhinoraja longicauda (assembly GCF_053455715.1). Lineage (NCBI taxonomy): Eukaryota > Metazoa > Chordata > Chondrichthyes > Rajiformes > Arhynchobatidae > Rhinoraja > Rhinoraja longicauda. The sequence continues at coordinate 17,242,707 of NC_135987.1, read as the reverse complement.
GAGGATAATGACTGACTTCAGTGGAGCGTCACAACGGCTGGGAAGGCGGATGAAAGCTGCAGCCGAAAAGGGTCCCTGGTCGTCTTGGACTCCATGCCACTGGATCGTGACCCAGATCTGTCAAGGACCTTATGGTGGCTGTCTGTGCACCAGTCTCCCCACGTTGAACAAAGTCATGCACAGTCATCCGACCCTATGGAGAGGACAGTCATACTCCATTCAAGTGACCGCCGATGATGATAGTGTATCTATGTTGCCTTGTTTGAGCCTCTCCCACTAGTGGAGACTTCTTAACCGAACGCTCTCATGCCCCCCCCCCCCCCCCAGGGATTTATGCATTTCAATAAAATCATCCCTCATTCTTCTGAACAAAGAAAACAGATCTAAGTTCCAATGCATTTGCCATTTGAACTTTGAGTTCCATAAGTCTTATATCCAGATGCTTAAAGTATTGTCAGCAACAGCAGAAATTATAGTCTCGGAAATAATTGATGGAATTAAAATAATAGTAACTTTTTAACACAACAAATGATTCACCTTAATTTTACTACTTCAGTTTCAGTTTCAGCTTAGTTTATTCTCACGTGTACCGAGGTACAGTGTACTTCACAACTTAAACCATCAATGTTATGCAAAAGATCCCAGATCAAGGAACTATAAATAAGATGGAATTCCTTATGGAATTCCTCAGACGGACTGTGTAATTGGATGCCCTGGATACAAACTGACACATAAAATAAACAAGAACTCTGCTGATGAATTTAGAGAGTGCTGGGTGCATGGAACATGCTGCCAGGGATGGAGAGGGAATGCAATAGTGGAGGCGTTTAAGATGGTTTTAGATGGGCCAACGGATATGCAGAGAATGGAATGGTGTGCAGGCAGAGGAGATCAGTTTAACCTGGCCGCATGTTCAGCACAGACATTGTGGGCTGAAGGGCCTCTTCCTGTGCTGTATTTTGCTGTGTTCTGTGTTATGATTAATTCACCAATTCCAACATGGAACCACCAAAATCTCTTTTACAAAATCATTTTGAGGCATGTTTTGGTCTTGAACCAAGGCTAGAAAGTGCATAGATTTACAAAAGTTGCCAAAGAGAAAAACAAAACAAAACAGCATCAGCTGTCCCATTCAAATGGCATATTCCCCACACCCTCCACTCCATCCCTCAGAAAACAGCATCTGTGGGTTACGATTTTAAACAGATGTGACTCGAAGCTTAATTCATTTGAAGGGAACCTACTGTTACATTGTCCAGGCATTATTCTGTCTTAGAGTTACACAGTACGGAAACAAGCCCTTTGGCCCAACTCATCCATGCCGATCATATTGCCTACCTGAGTTGCCCCATTATTTATGGGTAATGGAAATTTTAAAGCTTTTTGGATATTTGCTGTGAAGCAGTAAGAAAAATGTGAAGTAAAATAAAAGCAGATGACTCAACTGCAAAGGGCCCAGTTACTTTGCATACAGGCACCAGACCATCCATCGTGTCCATGTTGGGTCTGTTTCAGGCAATCCACAGGGTCCCGTTCCCATGTAACCCTGTACATTACTTTTCCCTCAATTGCAGACCCAATTCCCTTTTGAGTCTGAAGGAGTCTCAACCTGAAACGTCACCCATTCCTTCTTTCCAGAGATGCTGCCTGACCCGCTGAGTAACTCCAGCATTTTGTGTCTGTCTTTTTTGAAAGCCCAGGCTGAGGCTGTCCCTGTCACCCTCACAGTTCATGATTCGATCCGTCGGTATTACCGGCAAGAGGATCATCTACTGACATTCAGAAGCTGGCATTGCATGTCTACCTTCAACAGCTGCAGACGTTTGATGAATGTACTCCCACTGTGTCCTTGCAGTGAGTAGTCCAGCTCTGAGAGCCAGCAAAGGAATAATGTTCCATTTCCCACGTAGGAAAATGAGCGACTTGAATACGAACCCACAGGCTTTGATGTTCCCATAGGCTCTGACGTTCCCATAGGCTCTGACGTTCCCATAGGCTCAGATGTTCCCATAGGCTCAGACGTTCCCATAGGCTCTGACGTTCCCATAGGCTCTGACGTTCCCATAGGCTCAGACGTTCCCATAGGCTCAGACGTTCCCATAGGCTCAGACATTCCCATAGGCTCAGACGTTCCCATAGGCTCTGACGTTCCCACACAAATGTTACCTTCTCATTTCTGGGTGGAAGCAGTTGCAGGTTCGAGAAGTGTTTTCGGAATAGCCTGGAAGTTCCAAATATAGGCAGTGCACCCTGCAACTATAATGCACCAGTGGTAGAGGCAATGAGCGTTTAGAAACTTAGAAAATAGGTGCAGGAGTAGGCCATTCGGCCCTTCGAGCCAGCACTGCCATTCAATATGATCATGGCTGATCATCCGAAATCAGTACCCCGCTTCTGCTTTCTCCCCATATTCCTTGAGTCCATTAGCCCCAAGAGCTATATCTAACCCTCTCTTGAAACCATTCAGTGAATTGGCCTCTACTGCCTTCTGTTGCATAGAATTTCACAGATTCGCAACTCTCTAAGTGAAAAAGTTAGGGTGATGGATGGCTGTTTCTCCTTGATGGAGTCAAACATCAGGTGTTGCAGGTGCTGCACCCATCCAGGCATTTGGAGAGCATTCCATCTTGCACGGAATTATAGAGACATATGGTGTGGAAACAAGGCCCTTGGCCCAACTTGCCCAAACTGGCAAACATGCCCCGTCTACACTAGTCCTATTTGCCTGTGTTGTTGGCCCATATCCCTCTGAACCTGTCCCATCCATGCTTCTGATTGGTTGGCATGAACATGATGGGCCGAAAGGCCTGTTTTTTGCCGTATGACTGTTCGACTTGATGACATGTTTTTCAGATGAAGGAAAGGCCTTGGCACGTCAGGCGAGTCTCTTGCTGCGGGATGCTCAGCCTCCAACCTGCTCGAGTCACCAATCTGTTTTACACACATTCCCCATTGTACCTTTTGTCTGTCACTTTGAATACATGCCCTCTAGTCCTTGAATCATTCACTAACAGAACAGATGCTCACCATTCATCCGATCTGTACCACACATTGAAAAATATAAAACATTCATCTTGTTCCCCAATGGCATGAAAATGAAAAGAAACCTCAAGATCTTAAAAAAAAAGATCGGCCATTTACAACTGATCAAACCTTATGCAGGAACACAAATCATTTCCCCATCTCCACACCACCATCAGAACCATCAGCAAACCCTCTCCACGTAAGGAATAATTTCTGTTGGTCCATGAACCATCCACACCAGCAATCATGTAGTCTTAAGCTCCGGAACAATCTCCAGTTGAGAGCCGTCAGAGTCAACATTTACAGTCTGTTTAGCAGACGGTATGATTTATCAAGAGGTCAGGCCCCATCAGTGGGAAGAGAAGCAGAGTTAATGTATCAGGTCGAAGACCCTTCCTCAGAACTGGCAAAATTCTGTCTTCAACCTGAAACGTTAACGGTTTCACTTACCACAGAAGCCGGACCTGCTGAGTATTTCCAGCATTTATGGGGATAAAGGGATGGTCAACATTTCTCAACCCAAAACATTTTGACCCCAAATGTCGACCATCCCTACGCCTCCGCAGATGCAGCCTGGCCTGTCTAAGTTCAGCAGTTGGTTTTGTTCCAGATTCTTGCATCTGCAGTCTTTCATGCCTGAATTTCCATAGTTTTCTTTTTCTTATTTTAGATTTTCAATATATGCATTTTTGTTTTTATTTTCAAATTTTAGCAGAATTAGGCCATTCGGCCAATTGAGTCCACTCTGCCATTCAATCGTGGCTGATCAATCTTTCGGTCCCATTCTCTTGCTTACTCTTACTTTTGACGTCCTTACCAATTAAATATCAGTAAATATTATAAATATTAGTGAGATCATGGACAAATCCCCTGACTTTCTTCAAAAAGGCATCTTTGTATGATTTATATTTTTCACATCGTTTTTACACAAGAGGCTCGAAGCATATTATCAAATAATGAGGCAGGATCCCGTATTTGGCTTGCTGGGTCCTGTGGATTCCCAGGGGACCAATTCACTCACCCCCATTCGTCCTTCCCCCATCTTTATTTCCTGGAACTGTCTCTTCATTCATCTTTTGATTCTTCTCTGCTGCAGAAGGCAGTGGAGGCCAATTCACTGGATGTTTTCAAGAGAGAGTTCGATTTAGCTCTTAGGGCTAAAGGAATCAAGGGATATGGGGAAAATGCAGGAACAGGGTACTGATGATCAGCCATGATCGTATTGAATGGCAGTGCAGGCTCGAAGGGCCGAATGACCTACTCCTGCACCTATTTTCTATGTTTCTATGTTTTCACCAGTAATGCATGGCAGGAGTAATTTATAGTACTGTAATTAATCCACTAGCATGTATCAGGCATATGGCAGGCAACAGTAACAACCAGTAGTCACAGGGATAACACGCAAACTCCACACAGGCAGCAGCCAAGGGCAGGGTCCCTAGAGCATCAGAACTAACTACTGCACCATGCCACAGGTCGCATGTTAAATTGCTCCACTGGGTCATGTGTAGCAAAAGATTGTGAATGATCGGCCATGATCACATTGAATGGTGGTGCTGGCTCGAAGGGCCGAATGGCCTACTCCTGCACCTATTGTCTATTGTCTATCCCAAATTCATGTGCTCCAGCCCATGCTGTAGGGCTCAGAGGAGATGGTGCCAGGAGAGTCACAGAGGGAATACAAAGCAGCAAATGGAATTGGTGTTCAGAAGAAGGCACTAGTGAATGTCTTGTGCAGGAAGGAAATGCAGATACTGGTTTAAACTGAAGATGGACACAAAAAGCTGGAGTAACAGCGTGTCAGACAGCATCTCTGGAGAAAAGGAATAGGTGACGTTTTGGGTCGAGACCTGTCTGACCCGCTGAGTTACTCCAGCTTTTTGTGTTGAGTGAATGTCTTGATGGGCTCTTTGCAGATTTCCAAGGGATGCACAGAGGGAAACTATGAGGTTTGTCTCAGAGAGAATCTAGCCTGGGATGGCAGCGAGAACAGGAAGGTCAAAGAGAATTCTAAGATTGATTTAGTGATCTATAAGGCAGAATACCTAGTCTCATTCATCCCCTATTGAGAATGACAAGATTGAAACTTAACTTAAGAGTGTCAAAAAAAAGTAATTGAGTAAATAAAATAATTGATTTTTGATCTGGAGCTGCCACACCTGAAAAGCAGACTTATTGTGGCCTGAGAACAAGAAACTGGCTCTGCTTGTAGATACTTGGCCGTGTAGTACAATGAGTTGTTTAACGTTGTGGGCAACAGCACTTTTCCGGTTCAGACTAGTTCATTGTCGCACACACCAGGGTGCAATAAAATTCCTTGTTCCTTGCATTCATACAGTAATGATAAACACAACAATAAATACAATGAGTGCAAAACAGCAGAATGGTGCGAAGATTCCCTCTCTATCAATTCTGTCAAACTTTCAGTGATACGGTTCCTTTTGTCTCTCTCTGACAGCAGTTGGCTTTTTGTCACAGGTGGTTCACCTCCTGCCCGAGAGTTAGTTAAGAGAATTCCTGCTCATCAAACTCATGATGTCTCTCTCAACAACAAAGCTCAGTAGGTTCTTAGCCCACTCTCCCCAGACAGATATCAGGATAAAAGTGAAGTAGGTGGAGCAGAACCAGCAGGTGCTTCAGTTCTATAAGAAAATAACTGCAGATGCTGGTACAAATCGATTTATTCACAAAATGCTGGAGTAACTCAGCAGAGTTACTCCAGCATTTTGTGAATAAAAGGTGCTTCAGTTCTTACTGCCTTAAGGGCCTGTCCCATTTTAGGCGATTTTAAGGTGACTGCTGGCGACTAGGCTGTTGCCGACAGTTCGCCGGGTGTCGCGGGCATGATCGTGAGGAGACTTCCAAGAATCGTAGTGGATCTCAGCACGCCGCTGAGAAATCATCCGTAGTGAAATTTCTCAGCGACAGCTGGCTTCTCGCCAGGTATCGTTGCTTATTGTGGGCGCTGTCGCATGCCGTCCCCAGGTTTGCTAGGTTCTCTTAGATGCATTTAGAAGCACATTATATTAAAATAAGTGAAGTCATTTCAAAATACCATTAAAATGCTTGTGTTTAACCAATTTATTTACCGTCAGGACATTTAACAGGTAGATTGGAGGCGACAGTTTGACGGTCAGGTAAGCGTGGGAATTTTGCAATGTTTATGGCCATCAGCCATTATATTTAAAGTGGGATCCCAACCCAGATATGCAACCCAGAAACCGGATATGCATCCCCCTTACATTTTCAAAGAATGCCCACACACTTTTCACAAAAATCCATTTAACCACTTTTTAATTTTTTTTTTTAATACAGCTATTAGTAAACTTCGTGGGAATTTCGCGATGTTTCCGAAGACGCTGTAATCTCGACCTGACTCGGCTTTGTCGTGGTCATTGTCGTCGGGTAAAAGAAAAGTTTGGCGATCTGCTATGACTTTTGCTAGTCACTGGCAGTCGCCTTAAAATCACCTAAAGTGGGATAGGACCTTTACGCTCTCTCCTTCCTCCTCCCCTCCCAAAGGTAACTACCATATCAACCCCAATACCACTCGCTGACTCTCCTGCTCCAACTTCACTTTCATCCTCTGCTGTAGTTTCCATCTACTTCTCCCTGCAATCAAATCATGGCACACAAAACATAAAACAATACACCACAGAAACAGATCCTTTGGCCCACAATACAATGATTCAATGATTGTGTTTGTACCAAGCATGATGCCAAGACCCAACTCTTCTCTGCCTGCACATGATCCACTCCACTCCCTGCAGATCCAAGTGCCTATCCAAATGTCTCTTAAATGTCCACCAACGTCCCTGGGTAGCATGTTGCAGGCACTCAACACACTCTGTGTAAAAAAAATATTGTTCCTTTTAAAATTACCCCCTCTCAGCTTAAAGATAAAGCTTCTAGTACCTGTTATTTCCACTCAGGAAAAAAAGTTCTGACTATCTGCCTTCACCATTCTTTTTTAAAATCCAAATCCCTTACATTCTTCCAGCTCCTCGTTATTTCCTCCTCCCCAAGCTCTTTACTTCCCTTTTTCATTCCTCTTTCTTTGTCACTTAACCCCACCCAGATCCATTTATCCCAACAGCAAACTAGCCATTGGAAAACAGCGATCTATCTGGAGAGAAGGAATGGGTGACGTTTTGGGTCAAGACCCTTCTTCAGTCTGAAGAAGGGTCTCGACCCAAAATGTCACCCATTCCTTCTCTCCAGAGATGCTGCCTGTCGTGCTGAGTTACTCCAGCATTTTGTGTCCATCTTCGATTTAAACCAGCATCTGCAGTTCCTTCATATACATAATAAACAAGCTTTGATTGTTGCTTCCAACCATACAGCCAACACATGATTGCTATAACATTTTATATGTCTTGACCCCGATAAATAATGATCAAGGAGCATTTTAAATTTCCGGGTAATTAACATAACTACTATTAAGCCAGAGTCACTTGTTTTTGATGGCTATGTTATTCGATTTTTAACTCTGCTTTAATGGTAGTTATTTTTGATGGCTATGTTATTCTATTTTGAAGAACCTTTACATCCAATACACTCATAAAACTCTTTAATGAACTTAAGGTTTCCAATAAGGATTTTCCCCCATAAAATTACAATGTACAATCGCAAAGAAATTCTACTGAACATTTTCAAGATGTAGTTTTATACTGTGTTGGAAGCGAGGTCATTATGCTCCATTTAAAATTAATTTATCGACACTTTAATAAGCAAATCTGGTCATTACATTTCCCATATGAAATTTGAAACTGATATTACACTGGAATATCAAAATTAAATATTCTCTGTTCATTGTAAGTTTATGGACTTTCCGACTGTTTGGTTGGAGATAGATTTCTCTAACTTCAAATAACCTCTGCATTCCCTCTCTCTCTATCCCTCCCACACCTGTCTAATCAGCTTGTTGTTCTCACCCAGCAAACAGTTAACAATGACTTGTTTCCTTTATCATCGTTATTTTTCCGCATATCTTTCATTCATTTGTTCTAGAATATAGACACTAAATGCTGGAGTAACTCAGCGGGACAGACAGCATCTCTGGAGAAAAGGAATGGGTGATGTTTCAGGTCGAGAGCCTTCTTCAGACTCATTGGACTCAGAAACATAGATTTGTTCTAAATCTGTCCACATCACCGTCTATATCTCTCGTTTCCCTTTCCCCCGACTCTAGTCTGAAGAAGAGTCTCAACCCGAAACACCCACCCATTCCTTCTCTCCAGAGATGCTGCCTGCCCTGCTGAGTTACTCCAGCATTTTGTGTCTATCTTCAGTTTAACCAGCATCTGCAGTTCCTTCCGACACATAGATTTCTGAGCAATGGCGAGTGTGGTTTACTGGTAGATTGTCAGGAGAGCCGAGGCCCACAGCTGTCCCCTGTTTCCTGACCACTCCTCCACCATGCTCGCTACGTTCAGGAAGCCACTTTTCATTTGCAGCCATTCACTCAGAGCCGAACCTGCACCCAGCTGCACTCTGTTACAGAAAGACCTAATACAGCCATCATCACCAATTCAAAGCAGATAATAAAGACCTGACACATTTATTATCATTATTAATTAACAGTTTTCAGAGATGGAATTAAATCAATATGCTGCTCTGATATCATTTTAACTAGTTATGCAAATCAAACATTTAGAGGCCAGGAACAGATATAAATGCCATTCAGAATTCTGTTCTCACTTATTATTTTAACTTCTGAGCTTTTGGTTTGAATGAAAATGGACCCAAACCTCGATTCCAATAAGACTTCCAATATTGCTTGGAGAAATTTAAATTGAAGTAGATCACTAGTTAGCGAGTGAAAGGAACAAATTAGCAGAAAAGACAATAAGATTACAGTGTGATGAAATAGTTTTTGGATAATGTCTGATACGATACCTTAAAAAAAAGCTCATTACCACATATAAAAATGTCTCCCACCAACATCTATACCCGTTAAGAGATTCCTTTGAAAGTGAAAATAACAGAAAATCTCTGTTTTCAATTAAATAATATGCACAATGTTGCACACTGCCCATTGCATCCTTCAGTGAAAAACAGTGTAGAATTAATGGTTAATTCCTGGTAATTTTTTTTTACCCTCATGGCTCTCGGTAGATCATCATTAGCCTTGCTTTACCACGGAAGCAGCAATATGATCCTCTTCTGACAAGAAATACCAGTGTAATTTATTGCATTATTACTCCTCTGAACTGAAAGCAATTAATTACACACACTAGGATGTAGAATTGAAAATTCATCAGAGAAAAGGAATGAAAAATGTACCCTCGGCAGAAAAATAATAGGTACTTAATGGCCTTTGTTTGCCGTGTAGTCTGAAGCTACCAATAAACAATTGCAAGGTGTCTATCTGCTATAGTTTTTTCTTTAAATTTAAGATAAGCACAACCAAAATAAATTAAACAGGTACAAGCAATGAGACAACTAATTGACTGGCCCATTTATAACTGGAAATAAGAGCACAACAATACACTGTCACCTAACCCCCTTTACTTAAAAACAAATCTACTGTCATGTACATAAGAAAATCAGAAAGCTAGTCCTATTCATTAGATTCGCAAAACAGTATTACTGACATTTGTAAGATTCAATAATTGTTATTTCAATGATGTTATTGAAATAATTGTTGTATATAACTCCAAATAAATTTATCCTCTCAGGGGCACATTTGAAAACTGATATTTGAAAATAGCTGCTGCTAGATTGCATAGTTAGGTCAAACACTCTAATCTACAGCAAATTAGTTCAGCACCCAGTGCTATAGTTTTATACAGTAAAATGATGTAAATCGCATTATGAAAATCAGTCACCTTCTTGTCCACTCTGCTCATAACAAGCAACCATCTTGCCCGTTTAGTAGCTTTGCCCATAATTTTCTCCTCTCAATCTATCGAACACCTGTTTTAAAGGCACGAGTTGGTTCATTAAAAGAATATTAAAAAAGGGGTTGTGAAGGGATTGTAAAAAGAACACGACAAAGTAAATAAAAACAGAATTTACTCATCACGGCATATTTCAGATATTTTATGGGTGGTACAGTGGGTAGTGCTACTGCCTCTATCCTGACCTCAGGTGCTGTCTGTGTGGAGTTTGCACGTTCCACCTGTGATGGCAGAGGTTTCCTCTGGGTTCTCCAGTTTGCTCCCACACCCCAAAGATGTGCTGGTTTGTTGTATTAATTGGCCTCTGAAACATTGCCCCTCGTGTGCAGGGAGTGCATGCGAAAGTGAGATAGCATAACATACATGCGATAATATCATGATATCAGGTGATCAATGGTTGACGTGAACTTGGTGGGCCTAAGAGCTTGTTTCCATACAGTATCTTTCAAACTATCAATCATTTGGGGACCATTTGGTGTTGCTCTAGGAATAATTAAAGTGATTTCCAAACCACCTTTGAAAGGTACAGTAGGTGCTTAAACTAATTATTCATCAAAATTCAGTGGATTTGCAAATGTATTTCAGATCAAACTATACTCTTCATCCTTTGTGACATTGCCTGGGCCACCTTTTCTAATTCAGAAAGTCAAGTGATGACAATTCTTATTGACTTTTGTGTAAAAATCCAAATGTCTCCACAGTGTCGTACAGTATGTTCAGAAGAGAAGAAGTTTCTAGTTTGGGCACACAATTTCCATCTAAAATTAGAGTTATTTTTAAAAGTATCTCCTACTTTAAAAAATATAAACATATATTATTAAGGGATTGGACATGCTAGAGGCAGGAAACATGTTCCCAATGTTGGGGGAGTCCAGAACCAAGGGCCACAGTTTAAGAATAAGGAGGAGGCCATTTAGAACGGAGATGAGGAAAAACTTCTTCACTCAGAGAGCTTGTAAATCTGTGGAATTCTCTGCCTCAGAAGGCAGTGGAGGCCAATTCTCTCAATGCTTTCAAGAGAGAGTTAGATAGAGCTCTTAATGATAGCGGTCAGGGGGCATGGGGAGAGGGCAGGAACGGGGTACTGATTGTGGATGATCAGCCATGATCACATTGAATGGTGGTGCTGGCTCGAAGGGCCGAATAGCCTACTCCTGCACCTATTGTCTATTGTCCACTCTCAACTTTTCAATCACCTTATTTGCACATTCCACCATGAACTTAGGAATATTTTAAACAATGTTTTTAATGCCTGACAAAATCTTCCTTGGTTGACTTCAGAGTAGAAATATTTAATAGGCTGTACAAAAACATGCGTTTCAATCAGTTTGTATCCCTCATGAACAGGTAATCCAATTTTAAACAACTGCAAATGATTTTTTTTTAATATCCAAAACATTTCGTGGTTATAATAGGGTTGCATACCTTACTGATTTTTTTGCATACGATTCAATTTTTTAAAATCCATTGAGGTATTCTCGCAAACAAAAGAAACTGCTCATGTTTTTTGTTCTTTGCAGAATGCTTGCGAGTGAGCACAATTAGTGGGAAATCCAAAGGGAGATTAGTTCATCCTGGGAGACACAACAAGGTTTACAGGTGGAAGTTGCTCCTGGTCTGTTTAGAAAACTAACCTCTTGCCTTTTTTTGCTCTTATCCAGTTCGTCTCATGCCAAAATTGGCAAAGTGATACAATTAGGTGCAAATCGAAGGTATCACAAAATGCTGGAGTAACTCAGCGGGTTAGGCAGCATCTCAGGAGAGGAGGAATAGGTGATGTTTCGGGTCAAGACCCTTCTTCAGAGGAAGGATCTCGACCCGAAACGTCACCCATTCCTCCTCTCCTGAGATGCTGCCTGACCCGCTGAGTTACTCCAGCATTTTGTGATACCTTTGATTTGTACCAGCATCTGCAGTCATTTTCCTACACAATTAGGTGCAAACATCGTGCCATATTTAAAATTTTGTACGTTATATCTGACTTTTGCTGAATATCCTTGGGTTTAAGAAATCGTCAATAACACACGATATATATATTACACTGATTGATAGTCTTGAGAGAAACATACAATGTAGTATGTCATTGCAAAATTAGTTAAAAATTCAAAAAAAGATCATGGATTAATTTCAATTTGGCTTATTCAGTTAGCTAAAACATTGGGCTGCTGAATTAAATGGTACCCACAATGGCAACAGAGGTGCTGAAGTTGGTACAACTTTAGGCGGTATTAAAATGTTTTGTATTACTGGAGGTGGTGATGTGATTTAGCAGCATTATGTGAAGAATTCAGAATAAGTAACAGTGGCTATTGCAATTACAGAGCATGCCCATTGGCCAATTGTTGGTAACGGCTTGGGAGAGACAGCCCATGATGTGTCACACAAAGTCACCACCTCTTCAATGCAGCGAACGTAGTCTTCGTTACTCGTGTTTCTTAAAATGACTTTATTCCATAATGCATTGTACATTAGCAAGTAGGACATGTACTAATTGAAATCAACGCTAAGATACTGGATGTAATTTTCCACATCATGGATACTCTTTTTAAAATACTTGGTTACAATGTGAAGGTGCAACTCAAATCGTTGGTCATGTTTTTTTGTGTAAGAGTCATGCATCCACCAAACATCGATTAAATCCACTGGCCCTTGCAGACGCCATTGGCTAATCTTCATTATTTGACCCAAGATGACAACTTGAAACACATTGCAATCCAAACGAGAAAAAAAAAGCATCACTCCACAATCCTCTATAAAGGATTTCAAACATGCAAAAAGGCTGGACTTTGAAACAGGTAGCCCGACTCGTAATTAAAGAAAATATCTAAGTGGCAGGTTTTGAGGAGGGGGGGAGGCAAAATGAGAGAGGAATTCAGCAGAGCGAACGAAACAACATTTGAGTCGCAATTAGAAGACTAAACTGGAGAATTATCATTTATAATACTATGTACAGACTGTCGATACTTAATCACAAAACAAATAAGCTTTTTTTGGGGGTGGGAACAGTAAACAAAACATTAAGCAAGGAAAGAAGCATAAGGTCTATTTTGGATTGGAAAATGTAAAAGGCTTGCTTTTTTTGATGGCACTGTGCAGACAAGGCAACCCTGAAAAACGCTAATAGCCATGATTAATGAGAATAGGCTAGAGAGGAGCTGGGACACAGCCGACACATATATCATTCCTTCCTATCAGCTTCTCCCGCTCTCTGCTCCATTCAATGAGCAACAAGGCACCAAGGTACTTTAAAATAATAAAGGACACTCTATTTTGGCCACACTACGCTGGATGTAAAATAATTACACAAAAATGTGACAAGAATGGCTAAAAGAACAAGAAAACAAAGTGAAAGATAATTGAGTGACATTCAAGGGAATATGCACAGGCTGTAATCATTCAAGTTTTCAGCAACATGATTCTTCGCATGCTGAAGCCACATTTTCAAGGTCTTATCTGCCATATGGTTCCCTGTTTGGATGATTTATTAGATGTGGAAAGTGCACTGATAAATTTTACTGCATTTCCCTGCATAGGCAACCTACGGTGTCAATAACGAAGCTCAGAACACTTTAATGAAAACTGTAAGCACCAAAGGGTAACCATTTATTTATGAGTAGCTATAATATTGCTGGTGCAAAATTTATCTTCCCTTCTCACGCACACTGCAGAAACCAAATCTGGTCACTGAGAGGAAGAACATATCCATATGTCAGCTGCAAAGTAACACCGCCTCTTTGCACTGTAGCTAAGCATTATGGATACTTGGAGCAGATTACAATGGAATTTGCACAGAGCCAGCAGATACTGCCCATCAAACTACTAGGGATATAAGAAAAATGTTTGATACCTGCGCTGCTTGCTTTGAAACAAAATTAGATTTTAATAACTTATTATTTTCAGCCCCTCAGTTCCAAGCTTTGAGGGAAAAAAAAACAGCAACATTGGACGCATGATTCACGGAGTAATTAAAAACAGAATTCTGGCTGAAACTCTTGTCTATCATTTTCCATACAATAGAACCTTGCTTCAGAGAGACCCCAAATAAAGTGGTGGGTAATGAAGATTAAGGACACCTCATAACTTAATATTTCAAATAATATGTGGTGAAGTTTCTTAAATTAAAAGTGAACAATGATGTCCAGATATTATTAAATGGTGAAGTAACTCAAGTTAAAAACGAATAATGGAAGAAACAGTAACTTTTTTTAAATTTGCAATTCTTATCATCAGTAAAGGCAAGTTACAGCATTTATTAAAGATTTTAAAAGTTGAAATACAAGCAAACACAACTACAATGAAGATCATCCCACACAACATGGCACTGTAGACACCCTAGTGCTAAATTAAACTAAACGTGAGACATGTTACCTGACATGCAGAAACAGATTTTAGGAATGAATTTGGCACAAGAACTCAATGTGAATTTGAGAAAATCCACCAGTTATTCGCCATGGATGCATCTTGCAAAGATGGTTACATGTGGTACATAATGTGATCTTTCACCTTATGCAATTTACAAGTGGCACTCAAGTCCATTTGAGTAAGGTCCCAATCCCATCAACCTTGTCAATCTACTACCCTTGCCCTGACCCTTTCTCACAGCTCTCCAGAGAACAGTGGGAACAGTTTTATAGACAAAATTTACTAGTAAAGGCCAGAGCCTCTGTCATAGCTATTTAATAAGTCTAGTTTATGGTCAGTAATAGGTGAATATTTCGACAGTTCCATTTGACAACTGCATGTTTTATTTGAGCTTCGCACAAGAAGTGTTCAATTTAATATTGATACAATCTTTCAAAAGTATTGACTTAAATCAATCTTATTGGTAAGCTACAATTCAACATCTCCAAACAAAAAATAGGGACATGCTCTTCAATCGTGATTAAACCACAGCCTGGGAATGTAACATACAAGAGAGGCAATATCATAACTACAAAAAATATTTCACATATACAGCTTTTCAATTTTACTTTGGATTTATTATATCTATTCAAATAGATTTGTACCCAACAGTTGCAGAGTTGCTACATCACAACAGAGTTTTAATATCCCCTGCCAGTTATTTTGAAATGTGATGTGATGCATTAGGATATTGAAGGAGTTAGAAAAAAGTAATGCAATCATTTGAAAGTACTCCATTTATTTAAAAAGTATTGAAGTTCTTGGTTTTGTACTGTAGTAATTTTTTTCTCGTTTATATCTACTCAAAACTCTGGCTGATTATTACGACAAACATTTGGAATGGGAAGTTTGTTGAAAACAGTTGAAAAAGATGACTATTGTTTCTCTGGAGTGAAACACAAAGTGCTTTACTCCATGAAAAAAAAATAGTAATGAGGGTATTTTGGAGACTGAGACACAAGGGACTGCAGATGCTCGATTCTTGAGGAAAACACAAATTGCCAGAGAAACTCTGCGGGTCAGGCAGCATCTGTGGAGGGAGTGCACAGACGTGAAGAAGGACCCCAAACTGAAATATCACCTGCTCATTCCCTCCACAGAGGCTACCTGACAGAGTTCCTCCAGCACTAAGTATTTTGCTCAAGCTTTCGGCATCTGCAGTTTCTTGTGCCTCCATTTTTTTATAGAGAATCCTGATTCTTTACTTTTTAAAATCCTGATGTTCCATTGACCATGAAGCTTGAGAATTGACATGTATTCCTTTAAAATACAAATTGTTTGTTCTTATTTTTGGCATGTTCTTGTTTAAGTTTATTTTTAAAGTTATGATTGATGGATAAAATATTTAATCAAGTGTTATATCATTGTCTTCAACTAACAATTATTTCACCTTTCCTCTCAGAGAAGAGGCCATATAGTCCATCGTCCATTCCAGCTCAGAGAGGATTCCCATAAATCCCAGTCCCCTGTATTCCACTCTCTAATGTATATCCTTGTCTACCGCGATACAAGAAACATGGGCACATTTTAGAGTTAACTATCCAGTCTTCTCAATGGTGGAAAAGTGTGCGACTGGCTGAGCGAATGGCATTCATTTCAAATGGGCACATATTCATTCTAAACTGACATGGATAGAAAATTGGTTGGCAGACAGAAAGCAAAGAGTGGGGACAAATGGGTCCTTTTCAGAATGGCAGGCAGTGACTAGTCGGGTACCGCAAGGCTCGGTGCTGGGACCGCAGCTATTTACAATATACATTAATGACTTGGATGAAGGGATTAAAAGTACCATTAGCAAATTTGCAGATGATACAAAGCTGGGTGGTAGTGTGAGCTATGAGGTTGCAGGGTGACTTGGACAGGTTGTGTGAGTGGGCGGATGCATGGCAGATGCAGTTTAATGTGGATAAGTGTGAGGTTATCCACTTTGGTGGTAAGAATAAGAAGGCAGATTATTATCTGAATGGTGTCAAGTTAGGAAAAGGGGACGTACAAGATCTGGGTGACCTAGTGCATCAGTAACTGAAAGGAAGCATGTAGGTACAGCAGGCAGTGAAGAAAACCAATGGAATGTTGGCCTTCATAACAAGAGGACTTGAGTATAGGAGCAAAGAGGTCCTTCTGCAGTTGTATAGGGCCCTAGTGAGACCGCACCTGGAGTACAGTGTGCAGTTTTGGTCTCCAAATTTGAGGAAGGATATTCTTGCTATTGAGGGCGTGCAGCGTAGGTTTACTAGGTTAATTCCCGGAATGGCGGGACTGTCATATGTTGAAAGACTGGAGCGGCTAGGCTTGTATACACTGGAATTTAGAAGGATGAGAGGGGATCTTATCGAAACATATAAGATCATTAAGGGGTTGGACACGTTAGAGGCAGGAAACATGTTCCCAATGTTGGGGGAGTCCAGAACCAGGGGCCACAGTTTAAGAATAAGGGGTAGACCATTTAGAACGGAGATGAGGAAAAACGTTTTCAGTCAGAGAGTTGTAAATCTGTGGAATTCTCTGCCTCAGAAGGCAGTGGAGGCCAATTCTCTGAATGCATTCAAGAGAGAGCAAGATAGAGCTCTTAAGGATAGCAGAGTCAGGGGGTATGGGGAGAAGGCAGGAACGGGGTACTGATTGAGAATAATCAACCATGATCACATTGAATGGTGGTGCTGGCTCACCATTGGGTAATTGGGTGTACCGCTCTACGTTCTAAGTATAGGCATGGGTCTTCAAATTGGATAACCCTTAATTAACATTGTGCAGTGTTTTCATGGAGAAGATTCAATGAAGACTAGAAACAAACAACTGTTTAAAATTCACTCACGAATGTGATTATTACATCAATAACTGTAAAAGAATGAATACATGCAGTGTGCACAAACAATAAACTCAGAATGGAATCTCAAATGCAATTGAAGAGGAATTTCTGTAGTTGTCAGCTTCGGTGAGAATGGTCGCATAGACTACAATCATCTCCTCCAGTTCCACGCATTCCTTTCTGACAATCAACTTCTAAACATGCTGCTTTCAGTATAAATAACACTTCCTCGCTGTGAAGTATTAGAACAGATTGCACTCATTTACAGACGTGAAGAGAAAATGCGCCAACTGATGAAATACAGGGCTGTCAAAGTAAGTGATCTTAAAACTACAATAGATTAATGATCTTTCCAGGCAAAATTCCATAAAATATTTTGCACCATGCATTTTTTACTGTGATTCCATTGTCTAGCAGTATACAGATGATGCATGTGGACATGCATTTAGGACATCTCCAGCTCATCATTAACTGAAGATGCAACTTGCAAATAATATCTACAAAAAGGTCCAGCACCAATATAGCCCACTGTACAATATTGCCCTCTGATAATGAAGGTCCACAATGAGACTATAAAATGGGCATGATGACATTCTGTGTCGCCTTCAGTAGCCTTTGGCCAATGTGGAAGAGTGGTTGAAAATGAAGATCTCAAATCCAATACAAAGCTTACAATCTATAACAAGGCAGTGTCCTTGCTTTCCTGCATGCTTCTGATACATGGGGTACTTATAGCAGTCATCTCCAAAGACGTTAATTGGCTTGGCAAATGTAAAAATTGTCCCTAGTGGGTGTAGGATAGTGTTAATGTGCGGGGATCGCTGGGCGGTGTGTACCCGGTGGGCTGAAGGGCCTGTTTCTGTGCTGTATCTCTAAATCTAAAAATCTAAATCCCAAAACACTGAAATACCTCCAACTTGGTCACTTTGGAAATCTTCCAAATCCATTGGCAGTTGAAGTTGAAACAATGTTTTCCAGTTCAACACCAATATTACAGAGGCATTGCTTCATTCAAATTGGCCCAATGAGCAAGTTATGTCATTTTCATGAATGCACCAGAGTTTCAAAATGAATGTTCTACCCAAGCTCTATCATGAGATAAGCGTTATAATAATAATGAAATTCGATAATATTGAAAATATATTACCTTGGATATTTTATTCCCACCTTCCCAGTCTTTGTGAACTTCCACGAGTACGATTGTACATTGATGGAACATGTTTAGTTTGAGCATGGAGTGATTTAGGTTTCACTACATCACCAAACCTGCAGGGAAAATCCGGACTCTGGACAAAGGTGCCAAATGACCTTGTCAAATTGGCCACTTATTATAAAACCCTCCTGATTCTTCTCATCACTAACATTGATTGAAATTACCCCAGTGGAGTGTAAGTCAGGTGGGAAAGCCTGACTCAAGTCCAAAAAATTGTTTTAGATGCTTCTCCAGAGCAGTTTCACGCACTTATTCATTGCACTTTGATCATAAATCCAAAATTCCAAATTGATTCTGACTTCAGTCATACTGCAATTGCAATGTGTGGTAAAGCTGGTGGCCTGGATGTGAATTCAAGTGCAACATCCATGGTGGGAGCTAAGACATTAAGATGGAGCACCACCAAGCATTAATTGCTCCAATTTTATCCCGCAAAGTATCAATTCTCATTGACATTATGACACATTTTCACATTCACTATCCCAACTTTATCCAATGGTTTGGTTCAGTTTGGAGATACAGCGCGGAAACAAGCCCTTCAGCCCACCGAGTCCACACCGACCAGCGATCTCCACACATTAACACTACCCTACACACAAGCTAAGAATTTTCCTCGTTGACATATAATTGAGGGACTATCCCCATTACCCTTCTTAAATAAAGGAACAACATTGAATATTCTCCAGTCTTCTGGGACCTTGTATGTGGTTTGTGAAGATTTCTGTGTAGGTTCAGTAACCTTGTCACCTGTCCTGGAATAGATTCCACCAGGAACTAATCCACCTTAAATGTTTTTCAAAAGATCCAACACTCTCTCCTCCCAAATGCTGACTTTCCTTAGCGTATCAAAATACCCTTCTTTGATCTCACCATTAATCATGTTCTGTTCCTTGGTAAATATGGATATGAAATATTCTTGTTTCTTGGTCCTCCAAAATGGAATTTAAACTGGAGGTGGCTGAGCCTCACCCACCTCCGGTGGCTTCATGCATGAATTCCCCTTTTTGACCTTAAGTGGACCTACCCTTTCCCTAGCGACCTGCATGCTCCTAATAAACATACAAAATAACTTGGGATTCTCCTTAATCTCACTTGCCAGAGATATTTCATGGCTCCCTTTAGCCCTCCTAAAGTCTTGTTTAAATTTTTTCCAGCTTCCTTTATATTCCCCAGGGGTCTTATCTGATTTCAGCTTCCTAATCCTCGCATATGCTTCCTTTTTCTTTTTGACTAATCTAACAATATATCTTGTCATCCAAGGTTTCTGAACCTTGGCACCCTGTCTTTCATCCTCACCGGAACATGCTGGTCCTGAACTCTAACCAGGTGGCTTAAAAAGCCCCCACATGTCCGGTGTTGATTTCCACCCAGACAGCTGTTCCCCACAAAGTCCAGGGTGCAATGGAGGTTCCCCTCAAAATAACAATAAAAAACTACATTTCAACAAACTCTGACACACTAGTGAGGAAATCCATTGCTAAATTACTGCAAGGTTAATTCTATTCTCTTTCAACAAAATAGCTTTATACAGACAAAACCATTACAACATTCGACTCATGAAAATTTTATCCAAATGAGTACATTCATTAAATAAATGCGCTATGTTTAATTATCATTTAAAAAAATAATTTACTCTGCATTAAATTCAATCAGTTAAATGCTTTTAAGTATGTTTATGGGAGTTGTACACATAAATATTTGTTATCAGTGTTATCAGTGTACACATAACTCTTTACATCTTTGTCATTTGGAGGTAATGCATTATTACTGCTGATGGAACAGGATGCATTATTTTAAATGCAGTTTTTCCACCCTCTATCTTAGCAGCAATGCACATAAAAACCAGTCAAGCCTTCATAGAGGGAACTCAACCATCTCCCAGACTCACTACCAATGATGACGTCATTCTTTGATTTACACGGTCTCCACGCACGGGGGGGGGGGGGGTCACTTCAACATTTGAATGACCTTCAGAATACTCAGAGTGAGCATTCAAAAAGTGTTGGTGCTAATGCATTTCGGTGCCCGAGCCTCACTAAAGAAGTAGCTAGTTAACCAAGATAGCCTGGAAATTTGGCCAACAAAAGAAAGGTTACAAATGGTATGGTGGAACCATGCATCGAGGGAAGGTCAAGGATTTGTAACGTAATATAATTCATTTAATCCTGGAGGGACATTCTTATTCCTCTTGACCGCAAACAAAAGTAGGTTACCAGCCCTTGCCCATCAGGCAAGAGCTTCCAAATCCATGCAAAATATGACATGGGTTCATAAGCATTCATTTGTAGATAGTAGTTCACAACCAGAGAGCAGTGCTGAACTACTTACCTCTTTGGTGACCCTCGAACTATCGTTGATTGGACTTTGCTGGCTTACCTTGCACTAAACATTATTCCCTTATCATGTTTCTACACACTGTCAATGGCTCGATTATAATCACATTTTGTCTTTCTGCTGACTGGATAGCACGCAACAAAAGCTTTTCACTGTACCTCGGTACACCTGAAGATAAACTAAACTGAACTAAATGATTTTATCATTTGAACAGGCACACTGACGAATGGTCTCTATATAAAATTAGATAACACTTCAACCATAATCCATCAAACTTTACTTCAGAACATTGGAGTACCACAGAACTTTGGCTAATTTCTAGTCGGTGTCATCATTTCACTATGGACATGAGTAGCTGTCAACTGCGTCTCTGAATTTTTTGAAATGATTTCATGGTTATTACCACTGCTCTCCATATCACTGTCAGTCACACAAAAAGACATTGCTGAGAGAGCTAAAATGATATTAAACAGATCAAAACTTCACTAATTAAAATAAAGACAAGACAATTTAGAGAACAAATTCTCATATCAGGAAATAATAGTTATAAATATTTCTGATAATTTGAACAAAAGTAGCATTTAGACTGTTTCAACAAATGGCACTGTAGGCAAACATAATAAATCCCACTGCCAAGAGCATTGCTGTACACGTTCCTGTGACATCTCTACTTACCTCCACCCATTTAATGTTTAACAAGAAAAGACCATGTTTAGAGCAAGCTTGACAAAGGTCATTCAATAACAATCACAAGAATGAAAACACCAAGGATCGACATGGTCGGCAACAATAAAGTAATGATTGCTGGCAGTGCACGTGTCATACAAGAACATCTTAGCCACAACCTTGTATTTGAGTGGTCTGTAATTTTTATCCAGGTCTGTGTTATAATGAATCACTTCCTTCATAAATATGTTGTCTAAGACCTTGAATCAGTTATTTCCAAGAATGTCTTTGGACATTATAATTGCATATTATATTATAATGACTAGACCAGTGATAGTCATCCATAATTTTATTTTTTACAATGTAATGGGTGGACACAATTACGCCATAATTTCAAGATTTGAACATACAAATCATGAAATAGTTCAAAATCTGCAGAGACTGAAATATCAGTATTGAACATTGCAAACACATTCAGGTACAAAATGATTAAGGGTGGGTTTAATTCCCAAATAATTCTGGATGCTAGATGGTTTCAGGGACTGAGGGCAGAATACTGACAGGTTTCAGAAATGTGAAGGGCCTGTCGCACTTAGGTGATTTTAAGGCGACTGCCGGCGACTAGGCTGTCGCCGAACATTCGCCAGGGTGTCACGGGCGTGATCGTAAGGAGTCTTCAATGAATCATAGCGGATCTCGGCGCATCGCAGAAAAAAATTCCAGATAGAAATTTCTCGGCGACAGCTGGCTTGTCGCCAGGTATCGTAGCTTATTGCGGGCGCTGTCGCATGCTGTCCCCAGGTTTGCTAGGTTGACGCTGATGCATTTAGAAGCATGTAATATTAAATTAAGAAAAGGCATTTGAAGATACCAGAAGATAGTTTTGTTTAACCAATTTATTTATCGTCAGGACATTTGACAGGTAGATTGGAGGCGACAGTTTGACGGTCAGGTAAGCGTGGGAATTTCGCGATGTTTCCGAAGACGGTGTAATCTCTTAGCCAGGTGCTAGTTTCACAAAAAAAGTAACTTGTATCGACCTGACTCGGCATTGTCGTGGTCATTGTCGTAGGGTAAAAGAAAATTTCGGCGATCTGCTACGACTTTGACATGATGTATGAGAAAATAACTGCAGATGCTGGTACAAATCGAAGGTATTTATTCACAAAATGCTGGAGTAACTCAGCAGGTCAGGCAGCATCTCAGGAGAGAAGGAATGGGTGTCGACAGTCGCCTTAAAAATCGCGTAACTGGGACAGGCCCTTAAGTCAAAAATATACTACAGGACAATACTCTACCCAGTTCTTATACAAGTAGGAGCCCACAAGGTTATCCTGTTGTGTGGTGTAATGAGAACAAAATAAACTAATTCATAAGAACAGCCCCGCAACAGATTTTATTAATCCCACTTTAAGACACAATAACTAGAGCATGATATTTAATGTAACCATGTACATTAGCAGCATAGTGACACTGTTGCCTCAAAGCTTCAGTGACCTGGCTTCAATCCTGACCTTCACTGTTGTCCATGTGGAATTTGCATGTTCTCCCTGTGATCATTTGTTTCCTCTGGGTGATCCTGTTTTCTCTCACATTCCAAGGACATGTAAGTTAATTGACCACTGAAGTGTGTAAATCAATGGTAGAATTTCAGGGGCAGTTAATGGGGATTTGGGGAAAATAAAAATGATCGGGGTGGGATCAGTGTAAAAAATAAGAACTTAATGGTTGCCACGGGTTTGGCGGGCCAAGGGGCCTTTCGTATCCTTTGTGACTCCATGATTCCGATTACAATATGAGAACCAAAATTATTTGATCTTTACGCAATGAATGTTCACAATTGTGGGATGGTTTTAGCATGCTGCGGATTTGCATTTTATGAATAAATACAATTATTTATAAAATGCATATTTCATAATACATTTCATAATCATTTATTCTATTTTAAACTAAATTTGCTATTGTTCCTAATAATTAAATGGTTATTACTCAGTCAGAGAGTTGTGAATCTGTGGAATTCTCTGCCTCAGAAGGCAGTGGAGGCCAATTCTCTGAATGCATTCAAGAGAGAGCTAGATAGAGCTCTTAAGGATAGCGGAGTCAGGGGGTATGGGGAGAAGGCAGGAACAGGGTACTGATTGAGAATGATCAGCCATGATCACATTGAATGGTGGTGCTGGCTCGAAGGGCCGAATGGCCTCCTCCTGCACCTATTGTTTATTGTCTATAATTTTAAAGTGTGTTTTCGAATACATCAATGCTTCCACATAAAGGGGTTTGGCATACATTATAATTTAACAAGAAATAAATGCCAACCAATGATGCACCATCTTTCTCATGATAAGGTTTGACTTGATAAGTGGATGCAATCTACTAATTAATTTCCTTCAATTATTTGTAAACAAATTAAAATATTGTTAAACTCTCTTTCTTACAAATCTATCAAATTTGCTATTAGTCCATGAGAAATTCATTTTCACTTTAATGAAATGGTTGTGATAAGAATTAAAAACCATTTTAAGTTGCTACATTCTAATTTATCAGTGGGGTTTTAAATACAGAATTCCATTATCAGTTCTACACTTCTGGCATAAAAATAAGAGATCTGTGTTATTTTAAATCACAAAGCAAAAATCTGCAAATGCTGGAAATCTGAAATAAAAACAGGAAATATTTGAAAGTTCAGCAGGTCAGGCAGCATCTGTGGAGAGAGAAACAGAGTTAACCTTTCAGGCTGAAAAACGTTTCCTCAGAATTGAAATTATTTTGTTGTATTGATGAAAGTTAACAGATCACCATTGCAAAATCAATAAGCAGATAAAATTTACAGAGGGCAGTGGCTTGATGGGGACTTGTAAAGAAAAAAAAATCATCCCCTGACACCTCCTTAACATTGCAATCTGAAAGTTCAGTGATTCTTATTTTGTTCTGCAATGTCCCCTCTCATATTCTCTCCTTTGAACTTGAAGGCTAAATTATATCTCGCATGATTTGCTCTTCAGGGACACGTGTACCTGGTTGGAATTACTTGTGATCAAAAGGAGCAACTGAAACAACAAGACAACTCACTTTGTCTTTCCTGCCAACTATTTTAGCTTATTTGCCATGAGTACATGGTATAATTAATATCATGCTGGAGTCTGCATTGTCATTTTTCAAATCATTTCCCTGGAAATGTTCTACACCTCTTAATGGCCCTGCTAATGCTGGAGCTGTCATGTCTTGGACAGCTGCACTTTTACAAGACAAACTCAGCTGTGCTGCAAACCTCTCTGTAGACTTTTTAGCTCAAAGGCTCTGAGACCACGAGTGCCAATTGGTAATGGCTATGTGGAAGCACAGATCTTTGATCAATTTTTTATCTCATGGTTGTTACTGTTGCTCAAGTGTCACCTTCCCACTTTCTTTCCCCAGCCATTTTCCCTGTGTGATAGATGATGGATCAGCCACTGGGCAGGAATGATATGACTAATTAAGGCAGGGATACAAACCCAGATGCAGAAAGCTGGATGGCAGCCAGGTTATCTGTTACTCATGCCTTACCCTATCAAAGGCAAGTTTAATCCTACATATCCTAGCACCCCAAAACCTCAAACCTTTCAGTGAAATATAAAAACTTTTCTTCACATTATACTTTGCAGAATTGGGCGATAAGTCCCCTCAATATAACAGTATGCTACCCTGCAGAAATCGACCCAGAAAAGTGACAAGGACAGGATTGTGTTAAACATGCACAATTCTGCGAACAAAAATACACTCAAAATTCTTTTCTGCATGATTTGATGCCATTTAAAAGACAATAAGCAGCAACTTATATTGTGAACAACATGTCATTTTCTTGATGTTGAGCAACAGCTCAACATCAAGAAAAATCAATGCTTGCTCTACAGGGGAAAAAAGCCCATAGAATTGAGCTCTGTTTCAGATGTGTTTGAACTCATTTTCTCTCTCTGCAGTTGCCCCTTCATACACCCCCTCAGGCATCCACTCACAGCGGGTGTGACAGCCTGACACATTGACAGCTTGCCGTGAATGACAACTGATTTGTACAAATTTCAAGCCTTATAAATCTACCTGTCACAACAACAGCATAAAAGAGCTTGGACCCAGCAGGTAACTCAGCAAAAGCTTCCCTTGACAGCACACACTGAAAGAGATTTGGTTGCCTCCTGCCAAATTCCAACCACCATTCCCATACAACTTTTGAATAAGATTCAGAACCCATTTTCTTGCCAACAGGCTATCAATCGTTTTATTTAAAGATTAAAAATAATTAATTGAAAAATATCCACACCGTTCCATTTTGTACCAATTCAAGAATGATACAGCCTGTTATTGTTGGATTACTGTACCAATCTTCTCAACAGAGCTCAGACGTAGTAAATGAGCAGAGCTTCTTTCCGAAAGATATTTAAACATAAATGCACTTGTTTTTAGCATCCCAAAGCATACAGGTCCAAGTGACAGGAGAGGGGTAACACCTGAATAACAAGCATTTTACTCTAGAGTAGCACCAAATACATTCTGGGGCCTCAAAGGTAAACCCATGCAAGAGAAAGTTTATTTGAATGAGTTCATTTCAAAATGTCCACTGGCCACTACTGTGACATCTTATGTGACGGTGTGGCCAAGCAACTCTGTTTCCTAGTCAACTGAGACATATCTGTCTGAAGAAGGATCCCGACCCGAAACATGGCCTATCTAGGTTCTCCAGAGATGCTGCCTGAACCGCCGATTTACCTCAGTGCTTTGTTTTTTTGCTCCAGATTCCAGTATCTGCAGTTTCCTGTGTCTACTGTTACATAATTTAATGATGTTCTGGATGTCAATAATTTATCGCTGACTACGTTTGAAGTGGGGTCAAGCAGTTGGTCTCTCAAAGGATAATTAAAGAGGAGAGGAAAGAAAACTGGGGGTTTTCCTCCTTCAAAATGTCACACCAATCAACAAAAAAAAAACAATTGTGCAAAACAATGTTTTAGCGTTTTGAACAAATAGTTGGCTATTTTCTTTGCATGTTGCCCTCTGCTTTTATTTCAGTACAATTATGATGGAGCATTTTTATCTCAGGGTGCTATACAAGTGCACGGTAAGATGGGAATCCCGCTCAAGATAAGGAGCAATCTTTCCCACTTTACCTGTCACAAGACCTCCAAACGTTTCCTCAAGTTTAACACAAATCAATATGCAATGTAACTTTGGTACTTTCGACACGTAACACCATTACGCCCAAAAGTCTAATAACCACACATACTTAATTCAAAAACAGAAAATGTCACAATCATCACACTATTTGATTGGCCATGTGCTTAAAGCCTTTTCATTTATGTTTCATATTTCCAGCATCTGCAGTTTGACTTTCTAAACACACATTCAATTCTTCGGCCTTCTCACTGAAATACTAAATACTATCCATCACTAAACGTAGGATGGGGATAAGACTGTCTACAATTTAAAGTTGCACCTGACCAACAACACACTCATGCTGCTGCTGTGTAAAGAGTTAGTAATGTTTCAAAGCAATGATTAAATTGCAAATGCCAAACAGCCAACTAAACAAGAGTGAACGGTTGCTGAATTGACTTTTATTCCTATTTGAACAAAATGTACTCGAGATGCATTTTATTACTCATTCTGCTATCAGAGGTTGCCATTGCAGACCTTGTTAGTTTGAAACCAGTGGTTGGACACCAAATGGAAGATTTATTATGGGGTGGGACTCAGAACAGATGCAATTAATTTTGCAGATGAAGGAATGTCAGGAACATAATTTTTAGGTTACAAAGAGGGCATGTCCAATTAAACAACTTAAAAATCTTGTCAACAAAGGATATTCTTGAATGGGTTGAAGCATCACCTTGCCAAACTAAAGTGTGTTGTAGATTATTGAACAGGGGGACATAGGCTGTTTTACGATTGGTTTTGTGCACTGGGAACACATTTGTTCATGCAGACCCCAACTGGTCTCCCAAATAAGCCGGCTAGGCAGATGCAGAGGGGGGTGGTTCTGGGACGCCAGAATGCACTGCTGAGCCTACTGGAGACATCGTGGGTCCAATCAGCGAAACGTAGATGAAAGTAGGTGCCCACTTGATAACCCCAATGACGTGTCTGCCTAGCCTTTCTCAACATCGGAGGAGCATAGGTGAGTGCATAAGCCTCCCATCACCACCGGGAGCAAGTTGACATTTGGCATTTTGGATTTCTAACATCTTGTCCTGTGTATTTGGGAACATGGAGTTCCTAGGTGTGTTGACGATAACAGATGAAAGAGACACCAAACTAAACTACAAAAATTAGAAGTAAATTAATGCCAGAAACAGCCAATTATACCCTCGGTTTACACAGCAATCTTTAAACCAAATGGCTAGGTTTCAGGCTTGGGTTGGCATCAAAACCATCAGAGCCACTGTGAATTTTAAGATGTCAACGTTAAATACAAAGTTATTGTTAGTAATTTATTCTTCCCCCACAGACGGTGATGTTTGGTAACCTTCAAACTGCAATCAAGAAAAATCTGTAGAGTTGATGAGGCCATCCCTTATTCATAAGTGGTCTTGTTCTAAAATACCCTGAAAATGCCGTACTTTCTTGCATGACATCTAAATGAGCTTTCAAACGCATATTAAGCCTGTAAACGAGATGTAATGTGATTTTGTCAATTTTCATACATCTGAAATTTAGTTTTCACCTGACCACTATTTAAGCTAATAAAGAAAACTGTTATATTCCAGTAAAAGGAAACATCAGCAAGCATGTCCTACTGGGGGAATTGTCCACTGCTTGTACCAGGGCAGGTCAGACCAAATTTGACATTCAATCTGTGTAAGAAGGAACTGCAGATGCTGATTTAAACCGAAGATATACACAAAAAGCTGGAGTAACTCAGAGGGACAGGCAACATCTCTGGAGAGAAGGAATGGGTGATGCTTTGGGTCAAGACTTAAATTAAACAAGTTTAAAAACTTGGCAACAAATGATATTCTTGAATGGGATGAAGTATCCCCTTGCCAAACCAAAGTGGGTTGTAGACTATTGAACAGGGGGACATGGGTTGCTCTATGATTGGTTTTGTGAATTGGGAACACATTTGTTCATGCAGACCTTGGTTAAATGTGGAGTTTCTAAGTGTGTTGACAATAACAGACTGTGGGAACACCAATCCAAACTACAAAAGTGAGAAGTAAAGAAGAGTCTCAACCCGTTCCTTCTCTCCTGAGATGCTGCCTGTCCCGCTGAGTTACTCCAGCATTTCGTGTCTATCTTTGACATTCAATCTACTGCACTCTGCTCTATATAACCTGATAATCCCGGGGATGTACATCAAATTTCTTTGAATTATTTTTTGATCTTGAATAAATGGGAGCATTACTACCACCCAAAATAAAACTCCTACAAAAATAGTACAAAGTCATATTAACCTTCCCCCCAACTCATTAAATGAAAATGGAGACTTTCTATTCAGTTTAGTTTATTGTCACGTGTACCGAGGTACAGTGAAAAGCTTTTGTTGCGTGCTAACTAGTCAGCAGAAAGACAATACGTGATTACAATTGATCCATTTACAGGTATAGATTAAGGTAAATCCAGCAAAGTCCAATCAAGGATAGTCCGAGGGTCACCAAAGAGGTGGATAGTTGTTCAGCACAGCTCTCTGGCTATGCTAGGATGATTCAGTTGCCTGATAAGAGCTGGGAAGAAACAGTCCCTGAATCTGGAGGTGTGCGTTTTCACACTTCTGTACCTTTTGCCCGATGGAGAGTAGTGAAGAGGGTGTGCCCAGGGTGCAACTCATTCATGATTATGATGCTGGCCTTGCCGAGGCAGCGTGAGGTATAAATGGAGTCAATGGAAGGGAGGATGGTTTGTGTGATGGTCTGGGCTGCGTCCACAATTCGCTGCAATTTCTTGCGCTCTTGGATGGAGCTGTTCCTAAACCATACTGTGATGCATCCTGACATCATTCCTTGGGAATATGTTTGTTCAGTAAGTATACAGATAGGAAGGGTTTAGAAGGTTACGGGACTCATGCAGGCAAATAGGCCCAGCCTAGTAAGCCAACTTAGTCGGCATGGTCAAGGTGGGCAGAAGGTCCTGTTTCAATGCTGTGCAGCTCTATGGCTCTATATCCCAGCATCTAAACAATTTGCCATTCAAGAATGCCATCTTTTCACATCTACTAGTCACAGCAACAGAGTCATGCTCCAAATAGTCACAGCACTTGACAAGATGCAGAGAAGATAAATGTTACTTTCGTATCCTTCGCAATTAAAAATGCAAATAAGGCAGAAGCATAGAGGCATGTTTGATATCAACATTTGTAAAATAAATCAGAGTGCAGTGCAGGGTTATAATTAGGTGATGATGGTCAAAATGACAGACATTAAACCTCAGATTTACCTCTGGTCAAATCTAACGCTAATCACTCCCTGATATTTGTTAAACAAGCACGGTTAATTTATTATTCTAACTCAAACATTCAAATTGTTTCCAACAATTTTTATATTGGATGGGATATGTATGTAATTAAATCATGGTAAATATTGTTAGGAAATTGTACAAAGCACATCCTGCCAACTGAAGGAATCGCTGTGTTCGGACTTACAAGGCTAAGGCTCTCTCTATTATTACAATATACATTAATGACTTTGACTATTTACAATATACATTAATGACTTAGATGAAGGGATTAAAAGTACCATTAGCAAATTTGCAGATGATACAAAGCTGGGTGGTAGTGTGAACTGTGAGGAAGATGCTATGAGGTTGCAGGGACAGGTTGTGTGAGTGGGCGGATGCATGGCAGATGCAGTTTAATGTGGATAAGTGTGAGGTTATCCACTTTGGTGGTAAGAATAAGAAGGCAGATTATTATCTGAATGGTGTCAAGTTAGGAAAAGGGAACGTACAACGAGATCTGGGTGTCCTAGTGCATCGGTCACTGAAAGGAAGCATGCAGGTACAGCAGGCAGTGAAGAAAGCCAATGGAATGTTAGCCTTCATAACAAGAGGAGTTGAGTATAGGAGCAAAGAGGTCCTTCTGCAGTTGTACAGGGCCCTAGTGTGACTGCACTTGGAGTACTGTGTGCAGTTTTGGTCTCCAAATTTGAGGAAGGATATTCTTGCTATCGAGGGCGTGCAGCGTAGCTTTACTAGGTTAATTCCCGGAATGGCGGGACTGTCGTATGTTGAAAGACTGGAGCAACTAGGCTTGTATACACTGGAATTTAGAAGGATGAGAGGGGATCTTATCGAAACATATAAGATTATTAAGGGGTTGGACACGTTAGAGGCAGGAAACATGTTCCCAATGTTGGGGGAGTCCAGAACCAAGGGCCACAGTTTAAGAATAAGGGGTAGGCCATTTAGAACGGAGATGAGGAAAAGCTTTTTCAGTCAGAGAGTTGTGAATCTGTGGAATTCGCTGCCTCAGAAGGCAGTGGAGGCCAATTGAATGCATTCAAGAGAGAGCTAGATAGAGCTCTTAAGGATAGTGGAGTCAGGGGGTATGGGGAGAAGGCAGGAACGGGGTACTGATTGAGAATGATCAGCCATGATCACATTGAATGGCGGTGCTGGCTCGAAGGGCCGAATGGCCTACTCCTGCACCTATTGTATATTGTCTATAGGGCGCTGGTCAGGCTGCATTTGGAATATTGTGAGCAATTTTGGGTGCCATATCTGATGAAGTGCCATGTGCTGGCTCTGGGGAGGGTCCAGAGGAGATTTACAAGAATGGTCTCAGGAATGAGTAGGTTTACATATGATGAGCGTTTGACGGCACCTATATTCGCTGGAGTTTAGAAGAATGAGGGGGGACATTGAAACGTACAGAATAGTGAATGGCTTGGATAAAGTGGATGTGGAGAGGATGTTTCCACTAGTGGGAGAATTTAGGACTAGAGGTCATAGCCTCAGAATTAAAGGACGTTCTTTTAGGAAGGAGATGAGAAGGAATTTCTTTAGTCAGAGGGTGGTGAATCTGTGGAATTCTTTGCCACAGAAGGCTGTGGAGGCCAAGTCAGAGAATATATTTAAGGCAGAGATGGATAGATTCTTGACTAGCGTGGGTGTCAGAGGTTATGGGGAGAAGGTTGGAGAATGAGGTTAGGAGGGAGAGATAGATCAGCCATGATTGAATGGTGGAGTAACCTTGAAGGGCCGATTGGCCTAATTCTACTATCACATGATCATATGATCTTATGACATGATCTTATGGATTTGTTTTAGAAAAACATGGAAAAATGTAGAGGTTACAAGAAAAAAAAAAGCCATTCAGCCTAAAAGACTTGACATACTTTGTCTCATCACCGCCTCTCCTTACCAGCCTATTCCCTCACCTACTACAAATCAGTCTGAAGATGGGTCTCATCCTGAAACATTCTCTGTCTATTCCCTCGATAGATGCTGTCTGACTTGCTGAGTTTCTCCAGCACTGTGTTTTGCTCAAGATTTCAGTGTCTGCGGTTGCATGTGTCCCCATTCCACATAACAACTTTGTGACCCTATTTACCGTCTATTCAAGAAGTTCTAATCGCAAAAATGTAGCCTGTTGGCATGAAATACATTTGTGCCAGTGTGATCCCTTAAAAGGCCCTTGGTGTTATTTTTTTTCTTCCATCTTGGCTCAGCTGCTCATCCTTCCACTTACCGAATTCTATGTTAATCTAATCTGACTTTTTCCCTTTTTCGATTGAATGAAGCCTTTTCACACTGATGAAGTTGGACATGTGTCATTTACAAAAGGGAAGATGGCAACATCGATAGCTTTCTGGTCCAAGCTCCCTTTCTCCCCAACTGGAATTTCTAATTTCTGTAATCAAGCACATACTTCCTTACTTATGTTGACCCAAAACATATCTACACAGTACTCTGGGTGCAGCCTTGCCTGACCCATGTAAAATTATGTCAAAACCTTTTGACTTTTATACTCCAGCCAATAAAGGCTAAATTGCCATCTTATGCGAACTTTTGCAACATTTTGTAGTCTCAGTGTACGTAAAATTTGCTTTACTAATCCTTCTACCCAAAGTGTGCGAACTAAAAATTTCCACTTCATCTGCCGAATTCTCGCTTGCTCATTTCACTTTACTTCATGAAAAACCATCTCAATTTTAATTGATTCATCTTCCCGTTTCCTCAGGAAGGAGTTTTCTAGATTTTTACTGTACTGCCTTCGTAAAAAGTGGATGCTGATCTCATTCAAGAGTTAGTTAATTTAATTTTTTGAAATGTCCTCTTATTGTAGACCTTTCCCCCAGAGGTCTTTGTAACAGTTAAAAAATCATGATTTGATCATCGTCAATCATGAATGCATGCAATTATAAATGAAGTGTATCCAATATAATATTGGTAAAGCAGTATAAAGACAAAAAAGTTGAAACCTTTTGCCAGGAAAAAGCCTGGAAATTTAATGATCAAGAGCTGAATGGAAAAATTTAATAGCATCTACCCTATCACATAAATTAAATAATAAGATGCTGGACAATTAATGATTTATCCAAGAACTTGCCTCTGAGCAGAATGCCCCAGAAGGTTGTGGAGGCCCGTCAATTGATATTACTAAGGTAGAGATAGATAGATTCTTGATTAGTACAGGTGTCAGGGGTTATGGGGAGAGGGCAGGAGAATGGGGCTAGGAGATCAGCCATGGAGATCAGCCATGATTGAATAGTGTAAGAAAATAACTGCAGATGCTGGTACAAATCGAACGTATTTATTCACAAAATGCTGGAGTAACTCAGCAGGTCTGGCAGCATCCCATTCCTTCTCTCCTGAGATGCTGCCTGACCTGCTGAGTTACTCCAGCATTTTGTGAATAAATAGCCATGATTGAATGGTGGAGTAGACTTGATGTGCCAAATGACCTAATTCTGCTCCTATCACTTATCACCTTATCATGGAGACACCAGCAATGCAGACACTACAATCCTCAGCAAGTCAGGTCGCACTTATGGATGGTTTGGACATTTCAGGTCAGGACCCTACATCAGATTCAGAGGAGAGCTATTATGGAGAGGTAAAAAAAGAAATCAGGTAGACAGGTTCAAGATTATAAGAGATTCACTGTGGTCCTCGGCACTTGCTCCAACACCCTGGAATGTGCCAGTCGCTTCAGCACATCTCCCACTGTGGAGCAATGCCCAAAGATCCTGAAAGATTCAAACTCAAATTATTTCTTCACTTTAATATTCCTGCCTCCTTCAGCAAAAATATGAATATTCCATAAGTCTTGTTCATTCCTTTACGTATCTATGCACTAACTTTTAATGCTTTCTGCATATTTATACCCAAATCCCTCTGTTCCTCTCAAGTTTCTGGTATCTCACAATTAAGAAAATTTATCTTTCCGCATTACAATGGTGACTACATGTCAAAAGAACTTAATTGGCTATAAAGTGCTTTGGTGCTCCCGACAACATGCAGGGCCTCGTATAAAGGGAGATTTAAGTTTTTCTTGTTGGAAAAAGTGAAAAATCTTATATTTTCTCACAATGAACTCACCAGACATAATTTTGCCCCCAATCTATGTCAACTTGCAGCATCCTGCTCCCAGCTGCACAGCAGACAATGTCTCCTAACCTGGAGCCAT
Source organism: Rhinoraja longicauda (assembly GCF_053455715.1). Taxonomy (NCBI): domain Eukaryota; kingdom Metazoa; phylum Chordata; class Chondrichthyes; order Rajiformes; family Arhynchobatidae; genus Rhinoraja; species Rhinoraja longicauda. The sequence continues at coordinate 17,208,766 of NC_135987.1, read as the reverse complement.
TTGCAAACCAGAACTCAAATTTCACTGTACCTTAATTGGCACATGTGACAATAAACTGACCTTGAAATCTTGAAACCTTGAAACAACTCACATGTAGGAAGGAACTACAGATGCTAGTTTAGGCACAAAATGCTGGAGTGATTCAGCGGGACAGGCAGCATCTCTGAGTAGAAGGAATGGGTGACGTTTCAGGTCGAGACCCTTCTTCAGACCTATGCCTTCAGCCAAGCTAAGGATAATGTTAAGAAGGTGAGGAGCATGGGCTCTCAGTACAGATTTGTGGAGAACTTGGCATGCCACATTTCCGTCGTAAAAATAAATTCCATTTATCCTACCTTTGCTCACTCCTTGAGCACAAATGCACATCCCTCCAGAGTCGAGAATAACTTCTTCCTCTCTGTTATCAGGCTTCTGAACACTTCTTCCATAAGCTTGAGTACTGCCCGATTCACCTCCGCCTCATTGCGGATATTTGATTTATGATTCTGGAATGATCATGCTACAAGGCTGAGAGCTTTACTGTACACTCTATATCTTTCCCTTCGCTCTACCTCAATGGATTGGATAGTATGCAATGCAAAGCTTTGCACCATGCCTCAGCACACGTGACAATAATAAACCTAAACATAAACTCTCAATCAATTACTTTTCTTTTGTTCGTTCATTTCTCAGGATCTGGGAAAGTGGAAGGTTGGTGGGTATATGGAATGAGCTGCCAGAGGAAATGGTTGAGGCAGGTACAATAACAACATTTAAATGACATTTAGATGTGTACATGGAGAAGAAAGGCTGAGAAGACGATGTCTCAAGTGCCAGCAAATGCAATTAGTTAAAATGGAGCATCCTGGTGGCCATCAACCAGTTGGACCAAAGAATTGTATAATGCTATTACTCTACTGACAGTGGTAGCAATGCCATTCAATATCGAGATGAGTGGTTAGGTTCACACATGTTGCGAATTGTCAATGTCCAGCATCCTTGTGATAAAAGTCGAACGTGCCATGCATCAGGCCTCAGCCTGAAAATTGTCCACACAATGCCGCACACATATGTGGACTCCTTCATTTTACCGAGGAGCTGCAAACTATGCTGCACAGCTCCAGCAATCAGGTTCAGTACCAACCTCCTCCACATCTGTGTGGCGATTGTATGTTTGTCCGTGACTGTGTAGGTTTCCCCCAGCTGCACTGGCTTCCTCCCAGATCTCATAGATGTGTGGGGTCGTTGGGTTAACTTGCTGCTGTAAATTGCCCCTAGCGTTGAGGCAAGTAGCAGAATCAGAAGGGAGATGACGAGAATGCGAGAAGAGTAAAATGGAATATGTTAACAAATGGATGCTTGATGGCCAGCATGAACTCAATGGGCTGAAGGGCCTATTTCCATGTCCTATACTCTAAAATCCATGCTGACACTCTTTAATCATCTTATACCTGTCCTGGTTCTGTCATGTCAAAAGACAACTTTCACTACATTGCGAATAATCTAAGAAATATAATGTTTCTAAAGCACATCAATGTGACATTGGTGCCACATTATGATGTTGATGATAATTAGCTTCACTCACACTTCTCTGAAGACTGCCCAACATTTTGTTAGCTCGCTGATGTTTATTTGATCCACCAAGCAGGAAACAGTGCCATGAACTGATGTATTTTAATTGTATTTTAAAAACCCAAGTCCATGATATTTCCCTTAGTTAATACCAATTCAAGAATCTTTTACTGAGCTTTTAAAACGTTGGATGAAAATAAATTCTGGTTTCACTATGAGCATGAATGTAACATAAACCGATATCCAGTAATCAGGAGGAAACTGATATTACTGTTTTGTCGACATCGTACTGCACTTAGTTAGTCTGAGGAGATACGGTGCCATATTTCATATTTATATTCCCTATTTCTTTACAACAGAGGTGACAATGTAGCCCATTGAATCTATGTCAGCGCTCAGAGCAATGTCAACAATCAAATTCATCCACTTACACACATACACACTGAACCTTTTCTATAATTTCAGCGCAATATAGGTTGCAGCCAACATAATCAAAGACTGGTCCCATCCCATCGTTCCTTCTTCTCCCTGCTCCTGTCTGACCTTACCACCAAACTCAGGGATAGCTTCTTCCTCCATGTTAGCAGACTTCGAAACGGTCCTTCCACAAGCCAGGGGACTGTTTATTCCATATCTACCCCATTGTGGACATTGGACTCTGCCTATAGAACAGGTGCGTGACAATGCTGAGAACTATATTCTGGCTTTTGTATCTTCTCTTTTGCTCTACCTATTGTGCCCGAGGTTGAGTTGATTGTGCTTGTTTATAAATAAAGCTTATCATTCGATATTGGCACACGTGACAATAATAAACCTAAATCACAAGCTCATTAATACCCTTGATCCTCCTGCCACCCAATTAGACAAAGGGGTAATTAATAACTACAAAGTCACGACATGTTTTGGGTTTGTGATAGGAAATAGCAACACCCTGTTTAGATGGGCACATGGATATGCAGGGAATGAAGGTATTATGGAGCATGTGCCGATTGAGATTAATTTAACTGGTATGGGCCAAAGGGCCTGTTCCTGTGTTTAGTTTAGTTTAGCTCAGTTTAGAGAAACAGAGAGGAAACAGGCCCTTCAGCCCACTGAGTCCGCGTCGACCAGGGATCCCCGCACATTGACACTGCCCTACACACACTGGGGACAATTTTACATTTATACCAAGCCAAATAACCTACAAACCTGTACGTCTTTGGAGCGTGGGAGGAAACCGAAGATCTCAGAGAAAACCCACGCAGGTCACGGGGAGAACGTACAAACTCCGCACAGACAAGCGCACGCAGTCAGGATCGAACCCGAGTCTCTGGCGCTGTAAGGCAGTAGCTCATCCACCATGCCACCGTGTACAATTGTACGTTCTAACCTGGCAGAAAGCCATACAGCCACAGGGATAATGTGCACACTCCACATGGACAGCACCAGAGGCCAGAATCGTGACCAAACACTGCCATGTACCATCAATCGTTTGGCCCTTAAATTTCAGCTTTAAAGTCGGCATATTGTATCAAGGTTCATAATAAGGGGCTGAGCAGTTAAAGCTTATGTTGACGCAAAACCATAGATCAGAAGCATGGTCTGTAATCTTGGTTGATGGATTCTAATATAGTTTTATATTTACCCTTCAAATAAGATATCTGAAGGGTTGATTAAAATATACCTTCTCAGTGCAATTAGATTTTTGAAATCCACATCATGTCTTGGCAAATTATAAAATGCAAGTTTTCACATTCCAAATCAATTGGTGAGTTAAGTGCAGCTGAGTGAATTTGGCACAAATCAGGACCATCACAAAGAGTGCATCAACATTTCCAACTCTGAAGAGGCTGACAAATTTTGGCTGCGTGCAATCACTTATCCAGTGGAGAAGCGAATAAGAACAGTTAAGTGCCATCATGTCAGACATCATTGTCAGACGAATGATCATTCTGTCTCTTAAAAGGGAATTTGTACATCAACTTTGTTTAACAGATCAGAGTAAGAAAGGGAGTCAAAGTATTCATAGGAGAAAGCCTTTGTGGCAAAATGCTTTAGTTCTCAATGGGGAACCCAGGAAAACACTGAGCAGAGATCCTAGTGCTAGTTTTAAGAATGTCAGTGCCATCACAAAATATCTGCCTAATGTGAAATTACACCATGATAACTCAATATGCTTAAAACATATAGCATAATATTTTGTGTAGGAAAGAACTGTAGATGTTGGTTTAAAACAAAGGTAGACACAAAATGCTGGAGTAACTCAGCGGGACAGGCAGCATCTCGGGAGAGAAGGAATGGGTGAAGTTTCAGAACAAGACCTTTCTTCAGACTGATGTCAGGGGAGTGGGCGGGACAGAGACAGAATGTAGTCGGAGACAGTAAGGCTGGTGGGAGAACTGGGCAGGGGGAAAAGATGGAGAGGGAGGGAAAGTAAAGGCTATTTGAAGTTAGAGAAGTCAATGTTCATACCACTTGGGTGCAAGCTACCCAAGCAAAATATGAGGTGCTGTTCTTCCAATTTGCGCTGGACCTCACTCTGACAATGGAGGAGGCCCAGGACAGAAAGGTCCGATCGGGAATGGGAGGGGGAGTTAAAGTGCTGAGCAACCGGGAGATCAGGTAGGTTAAGGCAGACTGAGAGGAGGTGTTCAGCGAAACAATCGCCGAGCCTGCGCTTGGTCTTGCCGATGTACAGAAGTTGACACCTGGAACCGCGGATACAGTAGATGAGGTGCCTCACCTAAAAAGACTGTCGGGGCCCTTGGATGGAGTCGAGGGGGACAGGTGTTGTATCCCCTGCGGTTGAAGGGGAAAGTACCTGGGGAGGGGGTGGTTTGCGTGGGAAGGGACAAATTGACCAGGGGGTTGCGGAGGTAACGGTCTCAGCGGAAAGCAGAAAGGGGTGGAGATGGAAAGATGTGGCCAGTAGTGGGATCCCGTTGGATAATATTTTACCTGCGCATACGAAAACCTTTGAGCTTTTGTCGCACATTAGCACAGAAAATGGCTTTAAAAGAATTTATTACCATGCAATCAAAAATCTAAGTTTCTTAATAATTGATGGGCTGGTCAAGAAAGGAAAGTGAAATGCATTTGACAAATATAAGTTAATAAGAACAAATAAATGAATGGAGCAAGCCAATCAAGCAGAAGAAAACACTAAGCCAGATTTTTCATTTCCATGCAGATTATTAAAACAACTATTTTGATGAATTATAATACAGGGTAATATAGTAACCGATTTGTGCAAAGCAATTTGAGCACAACAAACAAAGTATCACTGGGAAGGTTTTTGATTATGTATTTTAAATAATGCCAACGACTCAAGGTGAACCCCCTCAGTTTTTTCAACTTAGGGCAGAGAGTCATTAACTATTTATGTGGCCAATCATTGCATTGTGGCGCGTCGAGAGAGGCCCGAAATAAAGGCGAGGAGCCGGGTATTTTGGTCCGCTCCATTCTGGATAGCCCTTAGGTTTGGAGCAGCAGCTCCTTCAGGGCTCTATACTTATCGTGGGTGGGGAGGTCCTCGAGGAACTCCGTGACCTCTTCGGCCATGTCCTGGTCAAGGGCTCCCACCAGGTGGAAAAAGCGGGTGTCATCTGCGGTGATGCCCCGCAGCTGGAACTGGGCCTCCGCTTGGTGAAACCAAACGCGAGCCCGGGTGGTCCAGAATGTTGGGAGCTTGATGCCTACCGCGTCGACAGCTGCGGCCTGGTCTGCCTGCAAGCCGGACGAATGGTCGGCTTTCCGTCTTGCGTCCATCATACTATCAATGGACTGTTTGGGGTCACCAATGTGGCGCATCGAGAGAGGCCCGAAATAAAGGCGAGGAGCCGGGTATTTCGGGACGTTCAGTTTTATTTCACAGTTATCAGACCGGTCAAGTCTGCTGGAATGGGTTCGCGCCCAAAACCTCGTCCTTATATACGTAGCAAAGGACCGCCCCCCTGGACTGGTCCATTCCCGTGCCGAGGGGTGGTATGGCCCGACCCTTGGGAGCCGCCACAGCATGTTCATAAATCATAGGAGCAGAAGTAGGCCATTCAGCACATCATGTCTACTCCACCATTCAATCATGACTGATCTATCTTTCCCTCTCAACCCCATTCTCCTGCCTTCTCCCCAAGAATCTGTCAATCTCCACCTTGAAAATACCCAATGTCTTGGCCTCCATGGCCATCTGTGGCAATGAATTCCACAAATTCACCAGCCTTGACTGAAGAAATTCCTTCTCATCTCCTTTCTAAAGGTATGTATTTTTATTTTGAAGCTATGGCCTCTGGTCCAAGACTCTCCCACTAGTGGAAACATCCTCTCCACATTCACTCTATCCAGGCCTTTCACTGTTTGGTAAGTTACAATGAGGTCCCCCCCCACCTCATCCTTCTAAACTCCAGCGAGTATAGGCCCAGTACCTTCAAACACTCATCATATGTCAACCCAATCATTCCTGGGATCTTTCTCTAAACCTCCTCTGGACCCTCTCCAATACCAGCATATCCTTCCTCAGATATGGGGCCCAAGACTGCTCACAATACTCCAAATGCAGCCTGACCAATGCCTTATAAAGCCTCAGCATTACACGCCTGTTTTTGTATTGTTGCCCTCTTGAAATAAATGCGAGCATTGCATTCACCTTCCTTACTAACAAAATAACTTGCAAATTAACTTTTTGAGAATCCTGCACCAGCACTCCTAAGACCTTTGCACCCCCACTGATTTCTGAATTCTCTCCCCACTTATAAAATAGCCTGCACCTTTATTCCTACTATCAATATGCATGGCTCCACACTTTGCAACATTCTATTCCATTTTTGGTTGTGTTGGGCATGAATCACTTTTGCACCACTGTTGTGATTTCCCCCTCGTGAGACATCGTGAGGTGATGAGGAAGACTGTGCAGTGCTACTGTCTAGGCAACCATTGATTCATTGTTCCATTCATTGATCACACGGAACAATAAAGGCTACCCAGTGCACCAATGGATTGGGTTCACTGCCATGCCAGTCCCTGACTTACATTTCATCCTCCTCCACCATCCCAGAGCATTTCACCAATCTCTGATGTCACTCGTTGATGCACAATTGCTCGTGTCACTTCCACCATCCAACCCAACCCAAGCACTGCAGACTCTAAGTTTGTCAAACTGTTCCCTTCCTCCACACCTGATGATTTCCACCCGAGCATCACTCCCGATCTACAGCAGTTTTTCTGTTAAACTCAACCTCTTGACCCTAACCCTAACAGCAAATCCCATCCATACACCCACTAATCTCCTCCATCCACTATGAACAATCCAACACAGCCCAACCATCTCCTTCCTCACCATATCCAGACCATAGGCTTGATCTCACATCACATTTTCATTACCCCGACACCACCATATCCCCAATCTCATCACAGGTTCCCGCTGTCCTCCCACGCCACCCCCCTCCCCACCCAGCAACACAGATTACCACCAAAGTTTTAATGGAATCTTACAGTGTTCAGTCAGAAAATATGCTCCTGAGCTTTGGCCAACACGTGATGCATGCATATTTGCCCAGTCTGTTAAACATATTCAGATTAACCCCAAGCAGATTGTCGCACATGACAATGGTAAACCCAGAAAAGCCCTTTGAACAATCAACTGGGCACTGTCCGACATCAAGACAGCCATCCCAATAGTCATGAGCTCAGAATCAGAACGTCCAGATTTCTCCATCACCATCTGGTCATTGACCTGAAATGTCAGCACCCAATCTTCCTTCACAGATCCTGCCTGGCCTGGTGAGCATTTGCTGCAGGTTATTTTGTTACTTCACACTGGACCAATGCTAGGTAGAAACAAAAGTAGTTTGAAAGGTAGGAAGAATCCTGCGTATCCCTATCCTCACCTATCATCTGTACATGACAGTTTGAGCAAGACAAAAAACAAAGAACATTATCTATTTTCACATTATGGACACAATCCCTTATGTCTGAGTAATGTTGCCACAGGCATCATGTGTCATTATAAGACTAAAAACACAATACTATTGTTTTACATGAAATGTTGACAGTATGCAATTCCTTGCAGAATATAATCCACAGGACAACAAATGTTTGCTGTTGTTATTAATCTGATCTAACAGAATGGACTTTAGTTTCTTTTCTGAACTCTTTCTATTGCTGCTACATCCTACATTTAGTGTAACGACAATTTCTTGCGTTGGATGAAGCTGTTCCCAAACCAAGCTGTGATGCATCCCGGTATAATGTTTTCTATGGTGCATCTGTAGAAATTGGCGAGAGTTGCAGGGGACCTTGATAGCCAATCAGTTGACCGATGACGCAGCTACAGGAGTGTGCGAAGAAGTTGAAGCATGGGAGATCACTGGGCGGCGGCACGGACTTGGAGGGCCGAAAAGGCCTGTTTCCGGCTGTATATATATGATATGATATGATATGATATTGGCAATCGCAGCTGTCGTAGACAGCAGCTGTAACTAGAGTTGAAAGCAGGCAGCTGCAGACAGAAGAGTTGATCTAGTCAGTCACTAGGAAAACGTATGTTCAGCAGAGAGTGGCGATCTGAGGAACATCCACATACAACAGTAGCAGCTAAAATCAACAATAACCATCAACCTCGGAAAAGCAGCGAAAGATACAGCTATGGAAACTAAAAACAAACAAGCGGCTTCAACTGTGAATGTTACAGAAAAAAGCAGCTCCAAATCTGAAGGGTAGTATAAAATGATCAGCCCAAGTCCCGAGGATCTATTGAAGACTAAAGTTTCACCCTCTCCCTCTCACCTCTGTGCAATCTCTCGTTTCCCCCAACTCTCATCCAAGATACAGGGTCTTGATTTGAAATGTCAACCATCCTGTTGCCTTTCTGTTGCAGAAACCGAGATCTTCCGACAGTTTATTGGTTAAATAAATTTAGCGAGATGGAATCTTCACATGCAATCATCTCACCAGCCTAACAGATGGTGCCTTCAACCTCCTTTCTTAGATTTATCTTTCCTTACAAATTGCATTTTATGTTTGTTTCCAACCGATCAGACAGTTTAAAACAGACCTTCATTCATATGGCGGAATCTATCAACATATTACACTGAAACAGCTGATGGAATAGTGAATATGCAGATACTGAGCACATCATTGTGCATATTCATTTGGTATGTATGGATTTATTACTATTCCTAGTTTACAACCAGATTCAAAGTAAATGCTGAGATTTTTTTGCTTTCTTGAAATTCCAAAGAAAGGGGAAAGTTTTATACTTTCATATCAATAATACTTGTTTCTTTTCTCCAAAGTTCATTAAAATAGTGGCAGAAGGAACTGCACAATACAAAAATAGACACAAAGTGGTGGAGTAACTCAACAGGTCGGGCTGCTTCTCTGGAGAACATGGCTGGGTGACATGTCAGGTCGAGACCCTTCTTCAGACTGAAGGGTCCAGATTCAAATCGTCACCTATTCATGTTCTCCAGAGATCCAACCTCATCTGCTAAGTTTCTTCTGTACTTTGTTTCTTTTTTTTCCATTGGCCTTCGAGCCTGCATCGCCATTCAATATGATCATGGCTGATCATCCAACTCAGTATCCCGTACCTGCCTTCTCTCCATACCATTAGCCACAAGGGCCACATCTAGCTCCCTCTTAAATATAGCCAATGAACGGGCCTCAACCACCTGCTGTGGCAGAGAATTCCACAGATTCACCACTCTCTGTGTGAAAAAAAACTTTCTCATCTCGGTCCTAAAAGACTTCCCCCTTATCCTTAAACTGTGACCCCTAGTTCTGGACTTCCCCAACATCAGGAACAATCTTCCTGCATCTAGCCTGTCCAACCCATTAAGAATTTTGTAAGTTTCTATAAGATCCCCCCTCAATCTTCTAAATGTCCAATCTTCTAAATTCTTGGACAACGTAATCTTTAATGACCTGCATGGCTTACTGTACAATTTCTAATGAAAGATACAATCACATTGAAGCGACCTCCACGATTCAATAGACCACAAGATGACAGCAAGAGTCCTTTCTAAAATATTTTAGCGTGAAGCACCTGAGATGAATCTTTCGAAATAAAATGCTAAATCATTGCATAATCCAGCCTCTCCAATTGATATTAACGATTCCTTGGCATCTTTCACAGGAGATTAAGGGGTTTTCTTGGTGTCCTGATTAAATTTATCTTTCAACCAATATTTAGAAACAAATCATTTTAATTACATACTTATTTTAGTGCTTCTGACAGATCTTATTGTGTACAAATGAGTTGCCTTGCTTCCTAAATTACAACAATGACTCAACCTTAAAAGTGGAACATAGAAGGTGACCCATTTCATGGTCAAGGTCACAAATGTCATCGTATAAATTACTGTGTATGAATCTTCCGTTCTGCAGGACATCATTAAACCAATGGGGTTTTGCAATTGACATGGTTTTCTTCATATTTCCAACTTGTTAATATAGTTGATTCAAACTCTTAATCTGGTCTGATGGCAATTTAACTCTCTTTCTCTGTGTATCCAGTCCAGCAATGCAAGATCTACACAACCATATTCACATTTTATTTGTTTCTGTACGTACATCTCCCCAGAACTTGGTGCAGCAAGAACACCATTAACTTTAGCTAAGGGTATCATTGTTGCTTTCTGGAAAACATTTGAATCCCCAGCACATAACAGTTCAAAGAATCAACCGTTCTGTCAGAAAATGCCTTCATAGATTGAGGATGCTAACTTCACTGTTAGAAAGTTGGATTCCCCGAACTGATGATGCATGCTATAGTGGCCTGAAGCCAAACAGACTACAATATAATGTAACTACACCTTTGAGGTGTAAAATACGTTAATGATTTCACATGTAACAGTTTGAATAATTGGTATATAAGACAATCAACTTAGAGGCCAAGAAATTAAGAACTCCATTGGGAAGGATGGCTATAACAACAGGCTCTAGTTATAGATGGGCAGCATTTTGATTCAGGTATTCAGGGATACACAATACTGGTCTCAGTGAAAGAAATGAAGATGACATCAGCTATCTGAGTCCTGGTCCAAGGAAATCTCACTGATAAGTTCTTTGGGAATTTCTCCTCACTAAACACACCTTCTGTGTGCCTCTTGCACTAAATAGAGATCTCAACTCTTCAAGAACAAATATACTGTGTTATAAGTCAGATTTTCATTACCTGTTTAAAATTGCAGTTTGCTGCTACCCTGCAGGTAATCACTTTACCCTGGTATTTGACAAGGGAAACCACAAAAGACACTTCAAAAGGTTCCTTTATTTGTACAAGTTTTCAGGTGTTTCTGCAAGAATTTATAGCTGACAGATTTTTGAAGAGTGCATTCATTTATCATGAAGAGTTGTGCATGTGCGTGCACGTCTCTCACTTCAGCCTGGTCCACATCTTCCTGTTGATGGTTATTGGGAAGACCCATCACCTACTCAACTGAGAACATTATGTGGTATAAGAAAATAACTGCAGACGCTGGTACAAATCGAAGGTATTTATTCACAAAATGCTGGAGTAACTCAGCAGGTCAGGCAGCATCTCAGGAGAAAAGGAATGGGTGACGTTTCGGGTCGAGACCCTTCTTCAGACTGATGTCAGGGGGGCGGGACAAAGGAAGGATATAGGTGGAGACAGGAAGATAGAGGGAGATCTGGGAAGGAGGAGGGGAAGAGAGGGACAGAGGACACTGAGAACACTGGTACATAGCATTCATTAGTGCGGCTGCAGAGGGAATATCAGCAAATTTAGTTGCCTAATTAATCTCTCTATACATGCAAGGAATTAAAAATATGCAAAATATATTGAATTTATGAACTTTTTTCTTATGTGCGCAGCCACAAAGCTAATATTAAATGTTTATTATTCTGCGGAGAAAATCAAGACACTCAAAACAATCCATATTCTTCAAGTCCGTGATCAAATGGTAGTAACAATGTGGCCCATGTATTAAACATGAACAAATCCCACATAGGTAGCAAAATAATATTCAATTAATTTTGGTATTCATACAGGATGCTTGGTACTCTGTACAAAAACGACCAATACATCTTGTGGCTTTGTCTTTCAAATGAATATAGGTTGCAATGCTGCAAAGTAACCACAGTTGTTATAAGTTGAAGCAGGGAAACTTGAAGAATGTTTAAAAATCCTACACACACTCAAAGAACCATTTAGGATAAGAGTGCAAGACCAGGGGTAAGCATCGCAAAATGTTGATGGCCTGCACTCTATTTCTCTGCTTGCTATAATGTTATAAGTTTAAAGATCTTTCTTAGCTGTGTGACTAAAGTGAATAACGTTAAAGTAGTTAGTGAAATGGGCAGCAAAGAAAGGAAAGAAACAAAAAACAATTACCAAAAGGATAAAATTAACACATGTAGCAATTGCAATAACGTGAATTGACTGACAGCACGAATGAAAGTTAACAGGTGAGATTTAAATGCAGTTGAAGAAGAGGTTGCAGGGCACTCAAAGCTGCGAGCTGAAGTTCTAATGATTCTAATCCTCTCACCATGCCCTTAAAATCTACAGCATTGGTTATTTAATTTGTTCAGACAATGGTCCCATCATGATTCATCTGAAGTCCTTCCCAAAGGAGCAGCTCTCTCTTTCCCCAATATTATGTCAACAATTATAAACTGAAACCCCTTTCCTCACCCTCTTTAATCCACATGCTCAACTCTCTAACCCCTTGCGTATTGGAGTATGGCCTAGATATTAACCAGAGATTATTGTCTTGCGTTTCTCTTTGTTAATTTAGACCCTTGTTCCTCATACTGCCTCGGAACTATTTATTTCAACTAGGTTGTTGGGTCTCATGTCAACCATGACAACTGGATAGCCTCACCCATTCTAGAAGATATAGACACAAAATGCTGGAGAAACTCAACAGGATTGGCAGCATCTCTGGAGAAAAGGTTTGGGTGACATTTCCCCTTATAGGTTCCTTTTCAACCCTGAGATGTCCTTAATCTTGGGACCAGGGAGGAAACTGTGGCTTCAGAACTCCGAGCATCTGTTCCCATGTGAACTGGCCCCAACCAGAATAACTTTTTATTCTACAAAGTTCAATGACTCCATGCTCAGTTCAATGGCTCCATTTCTCATAATGCAGATGACAGGTTGCCCAACTCAGAGATAGACTGGTCTCTGATTTTATCCACATAAACTGCAAGAATCCTGTAACTTTGGACCAGGGCAGAGGGGCCTCCAAGACCACACTCTGGTTCCACGTACCTGTCAGGCTCTTGGCCATACCCTCCTGTCCCTGCCCTTTACCCAAAATTAGACTCTTAAATAACCCAAGAGGTTTGACGGCATAAGAGCTTGAAGTTTCTTGGTAACTTTCCGTTTCATCAGCGCATCATTATTTCCACAACTCTCATTTGAGCTCAATAGACCAGAATTGCAGTTCCCAAAGAAAAATACCAATGTAATGGTACTTGCTGGGGATCTCACCAAACTCTAACAACTCCTACATTGCTGCTACAACACTTCACCGACAATCCTGTCAAATATCCATTGATGTAATCCATTAGTTAAGGTGGCTATTTGCTTGATATCCTGGTTGTTTTCTTTTAAACCAGTAAATCTATTAAAAGAGACATAGTCGATGCAACATTTGTCCACTGTTCAGTCTTATATTTTAAATAAAACACCTCATCTCACACCAAGTGCTAGACAGAGTTTAAGTCATTTTTGCTTGAAGCTAAAATGAATCAAAAATTTAATGGAGATGCAAAGAAAGACCTCCTTCACTGCCTGCTTCAAATTCCCAAGTTTATTTGATGCTATTTTCGCTCTCTTTTGAAGCATCATTCCATGTGACCAGTTTAAAATAAAGCCTCCATTTATTTTGTGCTGAAATGCATCTAAAAGCACTGAGAAACAAGGAACTGCAAATGCTGGTTTGTAAAAAACAGACAAAGTGCTGGACAAAGACAAAGCGCTAACTCAGCAGGTCAGGCAACATCTCTGGAGGACATGGATAGTTGACGTTGCAGGTCAGGACACTTCATACAAATTGCAGTATGGGGACGAAAGATGGAAGAGAGGTAGGGGTGGGACATAACCAGGCAAGTGATTAGAATTATTAAATAGAGGTAGGGGGCAGATGGGTACAGGTGAGGGGATTTGTTTGATAGCAACAAATTCATCTTCCCAAACATATTTTCCCCCTTCAAAATCGCAATTTTTCCCTGATATTATTTGCATCTGTCAGGAGATCGTTGGATTGGTCAAGGGAAGCTCGAAGTGACTTCTTCAGTTGCTCACATCATCGTGGAATGGGTCAGGTTTTTGCGCATCACTTTTGTTTGTTCATGTACAGACTGTCACACAATGGAACAGAAGGGAAGCCATATACACCAGCCATGCTCACTGGCTTCCTTGAGATAAAACACTATTTGTTGTTAATAAGGCATAGTAGCAGTTAAAACTACAACTAATAATTTGTTCCTCTTCCATAAGATTTAAAAAACAGAAAAACAGTATCACCAAACATGTCATCGCATATCGTTTCAAATAATTTTGCGCTATAATTTCAGTTTGGACTTCCTGTTAAGGTTTGTAATTTTATTCATTTATTTATCAAATTACCATTAAGAGTTATCCGGCGTGAGATTTTGATTTAATTTAGTACCATTTATTATTCTCAGTAATACAAAAAGTGTATGTTATTATTAGTGTCGCTTATAATTCCAGAAGTTGATTTAATGTAATGATATAATGTAATTATCCGTAAGGTCTCATGTAAATTATACTTCATGATTCCAAATTCAGTTTTAATAATCGACTTGCCCATTTTCCCAAATGATCATTATAACCACTAATCAGTGTCATAAAATCTACCGTTTCCTGGCGTGTGTTCCTGATCATTCACCATACGTCAAAATGCAAGTTAGAACTGTAGTTCAAAAACTGAAGTTTATATTCCCTGCCTTCAGAGTAAACATTTATAGGGATGCTAAATAAAACAGTTTACTTTCTCCTCATCAACGTGTTAATTGAATAGAGACACAAGGAGCTGCAAGATGCTGGAATCTTGACAAAGTGTTGGAGGAACGTAGCAAGTCAGGCAACATCTGTGGAGGGAAATGGCCAGACCTTTCTTCAGACCCCGAGTCAGAATAAATGCACCGACCCAAAATGTCGTCTGTCCATTTTCCTCCTTATATGTCGCCAGGTCCAGTGAGATCCTCCAACACTTTGTTTTATCCTCTTTGAATGCTTCTATTTAACAATTCTAATGATATTGGAAAGAGAAAGGTTGCTTAGATCTTCCAACTGACCAATGCAAATTCTTTCCACTTTTCAAAGCTTGGAAATGCAATGTTCTGCACCAATGGACATCCTTGCTGACTAATGAAAGGATAATGTGATGGAGCAGAGGCTTTCTAGAAGAAATTACCAGCTATATTTTCATTCAGTTGACAACAAACCCCTTCCCATTCAGAGACAGTTGAAACCACTGGCCCCATAGTTCTCCAAATGTTAGCTAATTTTACTTAACTTTTCCATTATTTTCCCCCAAAACTAAAGTTAAAAGTGCAGTATTTCATATATTTCACACTTTGAGGAGTTAATGTAGTGGACTATAATGCCATAGTGTTTTGCTGCTGTCAACAGTCTTAGTTTGCGGTCCATATTGGACATACAAATACAACAGACTTATTCCATTCACAGAGGCCAACTCCAACTTTTTAGCTGAATATTTTGCAAACCACATCGACAAAATGATATGTGATTCGGTGTGGTCCAGCAGCCCGACTAAACTAAATATTTTAAAAGACAATTTGAAAATGACACCCTATCCCATACTTTGAAAACATTTAACCATGTGCTCTGGGAGAAACACGTTCATGCACTTCTCGAAGCTTTATCAAGTACAACCCTATAAAGTGATATACATTGCATTAAGAAATGTAATTAACCAGTATTTAGACCAGTAGCAGGGCATGTGTTCTTCATGGATTGTTATATAACATAACATCAAATATAAACAGGTCCATAGTCAGTGGCCCCAGTATACCCAGCAAATGATCACGTGAAGTTTAAATATGGAAAACCAATAGCACTTCCATGACATTTAATATTAAGAAAGCTTATAACTGCAGTTGAAAATGGTTTCTTAATGATGTGGCTTCTTAATGTTGCAGTTTCTGAATGTGCATCATTACATTTATAATTTAATCATCATGAATTAAATCAAGCAACTGGAACACAGGATTGGAGGTTAAAATATCTGCTGTACTGCCAGAGCACTTAAAGAACAGTATGTTACCCTGACAAGGAAAACTTTCAAGTTATGGCAGTATATTGTCCATGCCTCCAGTAAAATCAAGCCTCTTGACTAAAATTAAGATCGACTTGCAATCATCCAGGGACATTTATAGGGACATTAGTTTTCATACTGTGTGATGAAATCAATGGAATTCCAACCAGCAATTAAAATCAAGCAGTAACTAGTTTACAGTGTCTGATACATTACTAATTTGAACCCATTTATGTCATTGTTCAATATGTTGTAAATTCACCCTAGGTTTAACTGAATTAGCAAAGAAAACAAAAAACTGATCAAAGATCGTGGACACATTGAATCTAATATCTTTAGTACTCTGTCTCCATTTATAAAACCCAGGCAAATGTTAAATATTTGAGATTACCTGCTACCCACCCAACAGATTGATAAATTATTGGAATACAACATCAATAAATACCCTTTCAGATTTAAATTTCACTCTTTGTTGTAAATTATCTGGATTAATTTGAATTAATAATCTGGGTTTACAATACCTATCAATGCTCCCTATAGTTCTGTTCTGAACCGTACAGCAGGACCCTTTTCAAAAGATAGCAAGTGGTATTTAACGTATAAACATCTAACACACATGAAATATTCAAATACATTTGATGCTGATATACAGTAAAGCATCTCACATCCGCCTCTCCATCAGCTGTCTGGCATTCCAAACATTATTTTTGATCTCAGGATTCGTTCAACATGCATTTTGTTCTCCCGTTTCACAATGCAAACTTGTTCGGGTTTTTTTTTTTCGCTGGTAGTTCCAATTGGACTGTTTCGCCTGCAACAACTAACAGTGTAGTCTGGGCTCCAGCGCCTGCGCTCTCTGACATGGAAATCCACAACACTGATGTTTGAGCCCGGTGTGATGGGATTTCCCGGCTTTGCCCTGGGGAACTCGCCTCCAGGTTCACAGATTGCAGAGAATTCAGGAGAATTCAGGATTAAGAAAGGGAAGGTTTAGAAAACATTAAAGGGGAAAAAGTTCATATGTTTTGCTGGTTGAATTTAATTTTTGAAATTATTCTTTCCAGTGTCAGGTATTTAAAAGGCGGTATTTGCTGCTTTTTAAAAGCCCCAGTGTGGACAGTTTTGCAAAGTGCTTCAGAGGCAGGGGTTCTTGCACAGCTGGAGCGACCAGCATTGGGCCGTGGAGCACTGGGGACAAGGCAGATGGACAACGTGCTCGATCATTCACAAACACGGGGTCTATCTACCCGGCAAGATCTAACCTTCCATTCACTTCTCTTTTTTTAAAAAACACGGAGTTTTGTTGTAAAATAACATTCAATTTCGTTTATACCTCTGGTGTTTAAAATATCCGAGTTAGTCTTTGGACTGGGAGAGGTCCAATCGCACATCTGCCATACCCTGCCTGATCTTCTGAAACAAACTCGCGGTAGAGCAATAAACTGACTTTACCAACTAAGGATGAGAAAAGCACTTTATCTATTTGTCCATTCAACGTTGCTGGTAAAACATGGAGTGTTACCTCAGGTAAAAGTTTTTAGTTTAATGTCGGGCAGAGCCAGATTGTACAAACTTTTGAATGTTTGGATGTTGGAATATCCAAATCCGGACTTTGCTGGCGTGAGCTTGATTCAACTTGTGCCTGGCTTATTTTTCCCAACGAAAGGCGAAATAAAAGTGCAAGTAGTCACTCCACCATGCAGTTTGCCTTTGCCAACGGTTGAACGGTAATTCACTTATTACTTCCCTCTCCCCATCAGTTATGATGGTCTGACATAATGTTGAGAAATGCTACTAAAAACATGACATTGTAGCATAGAACTTGCTGTTCAGTTTGATAATTAGAGATGTTCCACAAAACGCTTTCCAAACAAAAATGGGCCAACTTGGCAATTATTCACAGAATGAAGATTGAAAGAATTGAGAATCACGTTGAAACAGATTCAATATGCAAAGCATTGACATACAATTAGTAAATATATTTTATCGATGTAACAACAGAGTGATTGTTGCATTTCAGGATTTGATTGTTTGACTTCCAAGGATTACATTTGGGAATGAATTGTATAGCACGTCAATAGTTTATTGTTATCAAACCACCATGATCAAGAAATACTTGGAAAAACTATTCCATCTGCTCAATCTTGGACACTGGATCTCACACAATAAACAAAGACTTGAGGTGGCAAGGTGCTGATCACTGAATTATAACATTTACACAATAAAGCCACACTGTTCACTCCAAATGACCCCTGTTCTGTATCAGCCTCTGATTCTACTAGTATAACTGCCTATTTCTGGATCCCGATATACTAGATCTATATTTTGCAAATTCACGTGTTTTTGAGGTCCACATTCTCTTCACTTACCTCTTGTCCTTGCTGGACATATTGGAGAGCATCTAATATCAATGGCCACATCTCCTTCCAATATTAGCAACTACCTCTGCATTGACCCTACCGAGAATCCTCATCATTATGTCTATGTACAGCAAGAGGAGACAAGCTTCTTTCTTGTTCCAACTGGTCAATCAAATTACTTTGTCCTTACCTTTGACAACATATCTTCTATTTCATACTTTGCTGCAGGCAAATTAAGCTCATGTGCTGTTAATGCAATCAGAAATCAAGGATTAAATGATTTCTTCCAGACGTCTATGATTATTTTGTCATCCCTCAATGAAACATCAGTTCCTGCTGAACATACGGCCTGACACCTTTGCAGCATACATTTCTGTGGAGATCTTTTCAGCGGCCCAGTTTCTTGTTTTCTCTCCCCAAATTTCTTTTAGATGCTGTTTAGTAACTTCCTCCCTGACAATGTTTATGTTAAGTGTGATAGACAATAGACAATAGGTGCAGGAGGAGGCCATTCGGCCCTTTGAGCCAGCACTGCCATTCAATGTGATCATGGCTGATCATTCTCAATCAGTACCCCGTTCCTGCCTTCTCCCCATACCCCCTGACTTCGCTATCCTTAAGAGCTCTATCCAGCTCTCTCTTGAATGCATGGACATCTCTCCCATATTGCCTGGTGTCAAACTCCACCCAAGAACTTTTCACATGATGCGAGTGAGACAATCAGCAAGTTTAGAGATTGCTTCAATCACTATACACGCAGGTAGAAAGGTAATGTTCTTCCTGTGCCACATAAATGGTTAGTTCACAAGTTCATAAGTCATAGGAGCAGAATTAGGCAATTTGTCTCATTGAGTTTATTCCACCACAGCCATGGCTAATCTCCCTCTCAACTTCATTCTCCCGCCTTCTCCCCATAACGCTTGACCCCCCTTGCTCATCAACAATCTGTCAATCCACGTCTTAAAAATACCCAATGAATTAGTCTCTACAGCCAGCTGTGGCAATGAATACCACAGATTCACCACCCCCTGACTAAAGAAATTCCTCTTCATCTCTTTTCCAAATGTACCTTCTTTTATTCTGAGGCTGTACCCTCTGGTCTCAAACTCTCCCACTTGTGAAAACATCCTCTCCACATCAGGCTTTTCACTATTCATTAAATTTCAATGAGATCTCCCCTCATCTTTCTAAACTCCAGCGAGTACAGGCCCAGTGCTGTCAAACGGTTAGTTAGTCAGGCATCAGGGTGATTACACCTATTTTGAAGTGCTATCAAATGTTAGCCTTATGGTTTCTTTTCTATTAAAATCATCACCATTTGGAAAAACCTCAATTAGATCAGCCTTTAACCCAAACTGAATGAAATGAAACCTTAGAAACTTAATTATTCAAACACTGGTCTGAGAGTACAATCCCAACAAAGGATTCTAAAACCACTTATAAGGTACAGAACCTAGATTCTAGAACCTTCTTGCAAGGGTGCTCAGTGGAGTCAATAGAGAGTAGTATTGCTAGTTATGAAGGCAGATGGGGTCATAACTATTGGATGCTCCCCACTATCTCTTGCAAGAAATAGAGGAGAATATGCAACTCAATAACAGGCTCTATTTTCCTTCCCTGCTAATCCCTGGTGAAAGGCAATGAAGAAAGGTTGGCTTTTTTTTCCACCATGGAGTGCCTTGGTGATCTTCCTCGAACAGTAATGTGCCACTACATGCAAGGTGTCGCAAATATCTTGGTCTTCAGGCTAGAAAGAATCATAAGCACAGTACCCCTCATCACTGCCATCCTGACACAACAGTACAAAGATTATGCTGACCAAGTTTCCAATACAACTTGCAGTACATGACAGATTTGTTTACAGGGGTCCTGACTGAAGGATGGACATGCCTACCTTGATCTCAGTGAAGGCCAAGCCCAAGTATCGGACAATCTTGATCGAGGGATCGCCGATGTGAAAATAAACTTTTAAAAATAGATGAGGTGATTTTGTTTTCTTTCAGAAGATTGTGAATTCTTGGAAGGTTGCGTTCTAATGACATGTTCTCCCTAAAGTCCACCCCGATACCTGTTGCCGGCAGACAGGCCAGAAGCAGCCCACTGACTGTGCCTGGCTGCCGGAAAACTCCGGAACTCTGGACTGAGCAGAGTCAATGAGCCACAGCTGGATCCCATTAGTGGTGTTTGGAGCAACTCACCTGCAGCTCGTCAGCCCCACTCCTTATCAACCCAGGAGGTGCAGTCAGAGGAGGGAGGGGAAAGAGGACAGGGAGAATGAGAATGAGAATGAGAATGAGAATGAGAATGAGAATGAGAATGAGAATGAGAATGAGAATGAGAATGAGAATGAGAATGAGAATGAGAATGAGAATGAGAATGAGAATGAGAATGAGAATGAGAATGAGAATGAGAATGAGAATGAGAATGAGAGGGAGAAGGAGGAGGAGAAGGAGGAGGAGAAGGAGCACTTATTAATTGTTCCTCAGTGATGATGGACGACTACACCTCATCAGACTTGGACCTTCTTGTCACTAGTCAAGAGTGTTTTATTGTCATTTGTCCCAGATAGAACAATTAAATTCTTACTTGCAGCAGCACAACAGAATGTGTAAACATAGTACACTGTAAACAATATATAGTAAACGAGAAAAAAAAGTTCCGTGTGTGTATATATATTTCAATATATATATATATAGGTTTGAATGCACACATACATACACATAAAAAACAAACAAGCGATAATAATGACATTAATAGTCTATGTAGTTCAGAACGTATTGGAGGTTGTTGTGTTTAATAGCCTGATGGCTGTTGGGAAGAAGCTGTTCCTGAACCTGGACGTTACAGTTTTCAGGCTCCTGTACCTTCTTCTCGACGGCAGGTGTGAAATGAGTGTGTGGCCAGGGTGGTGTGGGTCTCTGATGATGCTGGCTGCCTTTTCGAGGCAGCGACTCCTGTACATCCCTTCAATGGTGGGGAGCTCAGAACCCATGACGGACTGGGCAGTGTTCACAACATTTTGCAGTTTTGTCTATTGTCCATCTTTAGAAATAAACCATACTATGCGAGCTCACCCCACTAAGAGTATCAGTTCAGTCATTGTCATCCTGGCGTCATGACTGCCGCCACAGCACGTTTACCTTGCTTTCAGGGAGACTGTCTTTGAATATCTTGAAGGCAAAGGTAGTGATTCATGATATCCAAGAGGGGTGAAAGGTTACCTTGGGTAGATGGGAATGCAGAGTTAAGGTTACAGTCAGATCACATTTCCTTATTAAATTGCAGAGCAGGAGTAAGCGGTTGAGTGGCCTATTCCTGCCTCTGACATGTATGGTCACTGTAATCTTTGATGTAGATCATAAACAGCTGAAGCCTCAGCATTGATATCTGCTGCACCCCACTCGTTACTGCATCTGTGTCTGGAACTATCCATCTGACAGTTTTCTGTCCATTCACCGATCCTATGTCAGCTCCAGTGAGTTACCCCCAGTACAGTGCACTTCAAGTTTGTCTCATGTGGTCTCTCACTGAACGTCTGCTGAACATCTAGATACACCACATTAACTGGTTTGCTCGTCTCTGTTCTACTTGCTGCAACCTCAAAACATCCTGGCAGATTTGTCAAACATGAATCCCTTTTCATGAGCCATGTTGATTTTACCAAATATTATTTTCCACGTCCTGTTAGTGCTTCCTTCATAATAAATTCCAGACATTTTCCCTTCCACTGTCAGCAAGTTAATTGGCGAGAGTTCCCTTTTTCATCTCCCCCTCCTATACTGTTTATTGCTATTTAGACACTGTCTTTTTTATTGACTACTCCCTTTAACAGGTCCTTCAAGGAGCCATTGAATTATTTTTCCTATTTTAAGGGATATATATTAATTAAAAACTATGTTTTATTTAATTTAAGCCATTACATTTATCATTATATATTTCATGGTAATTTCCGAAACTATCACAGCCATTTCATTCCTTTATAGCTTGTTTTATTTGGATTTAAAGCACTAGTTTCAGAATGAACAACATTATTTTCAATCAAATTCTATCATATTGTGATCACTGTTCCATACTCTTAACCACAAGATAATTAATTGATCCTTTCTCATGATATTAGATAATATTTCAAATATCTTGTTCCCTATTGGTTCCTCAGCATTGAAAACAATTTCTTATACATGTATATTCCATGTGTTCATTCTGCATCCTGTCTTTGCTCATTTGTTTTGGCCCAATCTACATGGAGATACAAGCCTGGTTATTGTACTACTCTATTTACACTTCTAATTTCCTGATTTATATTACACAGGAACAGGTAACTGGACTGCAGATCAGTCCAGAAGAAACTCTGAAGCAATTTCAACATCAACAGGAAAATATGGAGCAAGTTATTTTGGCCATCCCTCCTTTTGAACTAAATATATCTTAATTTTATCTGGATTAAATTTGAAGGAAGTTGCACTTTAAAAAAAATTATGGCAGCAATTAATGTAGCAATTGATCAAATGATACAATTTTAAATCTTCCACAATTATTTACATTGTTAAAAATAATTAAAGATTGGTGAAATAAATGGTGACTTTCAGCAGATACAACAAAAGTACTAGTTCCTCTGTCCCTCCTGTCCCCTCCTCCTTCCCAGATCTCCCTCTATCTTCCTGTTTCCACCTCTATCCTTCCTTTGTCCCGCCCCCCTGACATCAGTCTGAAGAAGGGTCTCGACCCGAAACGTCACCCATTCCTTCTCTCCCGAGATGCTGCCTGACCTGCTGAGTTACTCCAGCATTTTGTGAATAAATCGATTTGTACCAGCATCTGCAGTTATTTTCTTATACTAAGCACTAAGGTTGGTTTGCATCGAACTATGCCTTTCAGGACTCAAGGGTGTTCCAAAGAAAATTGAACCCAATAAAGTACTTTGATAGTGGCATCACTGTTGTAACAAGAAAATGATGCAAATATCAATTGTTTATTTACTTGCAAATGTTGACAAACCAAATCTGGAGAAAATATGTTTGTCCATGCCATCTCTAAAATTATTTCCAATAATTTGTTTAAATTGTTGAAGAGACAGATATTCAAATTCATGTAATAAAATAATTACAGTTGTGATAATTACAACTTTCCAAACAGATACAATACAATACAATATTGTGTATACAATACAATATTCAAATTCATGTAATAAAATAATTACAGTTGTAATAATTACAACTTTCCAAACAGATACAATAGACAATAGACAATAGACAATAGGTGCAGGAGTAGGCCATTCAGCCCTGTGTATACAATATAATATTGTATCGTATTGTATCTGTTTGGAAAGTTGTAATTATTACAACTGTAATTATTTTATTACATGAATTTGAATATGTGTCTCTTCAACAATTTAAACAAATTATTGGAAATAATTTTAGAGATGGCATGGACAAACATATTTTCTCCAGATTTGGTTTGTCAACATTTACAAGTAAATAAACAATTGATATTTGTTCTGAACTGACGTTTTTGCAAACGCCAGTCATGAAAAGTTAGGTGACTGTTTTCCATTAGAATTAAATTCCAAACAGGTCAGACATAAACCAGGCCAACTGTAGGTCTTCTGGAGGTCTTCTGGCCATTGGTTTACATGTGATTGGTTAATGATAAGACAGTGGGTACCAAATCCTTCAAAGTTAAACTCCTTCAAAACCTGGTGGCGTATTCCCAAATTACACCTTGAAAGCTATAATCATCGCAAATAACTAATGGCACACATTGCTAAATAAACCTAAGATATCAAAAACAAATTGCTTGAATTTGGAAAGTGCAAATTTTAATCAGATTGTTTGCTGTTTCTTTTATTGGATTTGTAAACAGTTCACTGGATCAGTTCCAGAATATGATTAATGTGCTTCGTTATCATATTCTTTTTTAAATTCTTTCAAAACTTTGCTCACGAGCAGCTGTGGAGATTTGGCCACCTGATTTGGATATCAAAATTTTTAATTAACAATTCTAGTTCGGTTCATTGTCATTGAGGTGTGCTCACTGGAAGCAAGTGACATTTGATTGTTCGTATGCATCAAGTTCACCAAGATGAGTGTCGGTCACTGTAGTTGTCCATGCTGCACCAGGATGACCAAGGGGAATATTATTACAGAAGCTCTCATTACTATTGAGCAACTCTTCGGGGAAGCATGTGGGCGCTACATGAGATAGGACCAGATCAGTGGCCAACCTAAACCAAGAAATTGCTGGTGTATGGATCCTTCAGGCAATTGGCTTTGAGCAGCTGCAACATGAAGTGGGACTTGCCAAGGTGGGATAGAAAGAGTTGTTCAGCCTTCTCAGGCACTTGTGTGTGAACATGCAGAGGGTTTCTTGTTCCATATCTACAGTCAAACTTGACACCCACAGGTCAACAGAAAATCTGCTTGACTGCCGAAGATATATTTCATGGACTGAAAACATGGTTTGCCCAGGGACTAATACCACATTTGGGACTGTGCCAGGAAAACAGGCCGGATGATAATAAATCAATTTATTTGTTGGGAGGACCCATTTCAATTCAAGTATCCAATAACATGAAGGCATTTGCTTAGGATGAGGTGTTAGGAAGTTCAGCAGATCTGAGGAAGATTTTTGTTAGCACTGAGAATCTGAAAATCTAGTCTTTACATTTCTGAGATACAGTATGGAAACAGGCCCTTTGGCCCACTGAGTCCACACTGACCAATAAGGTAGACACAAAATGTTGGAGTAACTCAGCGGGTCAGGTAGCATCTCAGGAGAGAAGAAATGGGTGACGTGTTAGGACGAGACCCTTCTTCAGACAACCAATGATCGCTCCGTACACTAACACTATCGTCCATACTAGGGGCAATTTACAATGTTACAAAAGCCAATTAAACTACAAACATGTACGTCTTTGGAGTGTGGGACGAAACTAGAGCACCCGGGGAAACCCAAGTGGTCACGGGGAGAACATACAAATTCCATACAGACAGCACCCATAGTCAAGATAGAACCTGGGGCTCTGGCACTTTAAGGCAGCAACTCTACCACAGCACCACTGTGCCGTTTTTCTTTTTGTACTTCCCGGTGAACTCATGTATGACTGGTTTGTTCTCAAGTACAGTATGATTGTACTTGTGCATAGTATGATTTACCTGGACAGCATGCAAAACAATGTTTTTCCACAATATCTGAAACCTTAACAAGAGGGAGCAGGGAAATTGCTGCTGCTGCTGACTGTGAATCCACAACTACTGCTGATTTCTGCAGTAGCAACCGATGTGATATTTCAACCTTTAAGTCCAAATAACTGGCCAGTATTATCTAATCCTCAATCTTTTTGCTTCATAACAAGTCCACACTAAACTTTGAACAGAATGCAGATCTGTTCCAGAGTTCAACCAAGCACCATTCCGAGCTATTTAACTGCAACAAATGTTTTCAATAAATATGCCACTTATCACTGAGCAAAGCACAGACTAACCATTTTCAATTTTCAAACCAGCTACATGTTCAGCTCCATTACCAGCAATACGAGATGAAATTGTTATTTCAGTTGCAACTTTCTTTTTAATTAAATGCGCGCATACAGACCCAAATATCCACCGACTCTGAAGTAGTCTTAATCAAGAAAATCCTTGTTGCCTATAATACCGCATTTGATTTAATAAAAGTGGATCATAAGTAATCTTAAGGCACATTTAAGCAGCTATCTTACTCAGATCAGAACTTAATTAAAATCCCATTAAATACTATCATTAGGATTTCCATACACTGCCCCTCGAACCATAATCATTGACCTATAATGTTGCACTTAAATTTGCTACACAAATTCAAAATTCATCGGGCTACTTAAATTACATACTGTGTAGGAGGCAACTGCAGATATTGGTTTACACCAAAGATAGACACAAAATGCTGGAGTAACTCAGCGGGACAGGCAGCATCTCCAGATAGAAGGAAAGGGTGATGTTTCAGGCTGAAGAAGAGTCTCGTCCAGAAATGTCACCCATTCCTTCTATCCAGAGATGCTGCCTGTCATTCTGAGTTACTCCAGCATTTTGTGTCTAAATTACATACTGGTTGGGTACAACATAGGAAATTTGGTGATATCTCTTAGCAGATTGATATGACTAAATATGTTTCTGTGGCATTGAGGAGGCCATTTAGTCCATCGAGATAATTTCGAATCTCAAGTAGAGTTCTGTCAGTCTGATTCCCCCACTTATTTCCCTGTAATATTTCTTCTCTCACATGTCCATCAGGTTTCTGATTCTCCTCCCACCTTTGTGCACAGGAGCTAATTTACAGTAGCCAGTTTACCCACCAACAAGCACATGTTTGGGATGTGGGAGGAAAGTGCCGCACGGAGAAACCACACAAGGCAAATCAGCGGGTGTTTATTCCGTCTGCACAGGTATGATTATGGACAGATGACTGTGCGAAGAAACACAAGACATTAGTGCAAAAACAAAATTAGAAAATGTAACAAGTCCATGGTAGTGCAAGAGATAGACCACAATGCTATGTTGTCAGGGTAGGATTAGGATTCATAGGTTTGTAAGTGGTAGAATTAGACCATTCGGCCCATCAAGTCTACTCCACCATTCAATCATGGCTGATCTCTCCCTCCTAACCCCATTCTCCTGTCTTCTCCCCATAACCTATGACACATGTACTAATCAGGAATCTATCTCTGCCTTAAATATATCCACTGACTTGGCCTCCACAGCCTTCTGTGGCAAAGAGTTCCATTGATTGCGGAGGTTGGTCAAGAACCTAAGTAGCTGTTGCTGAACCTGTTGGTGTGGGAATTCAGGCTTCTGTACCTTCTGCCTGATGTTATCAGAGAAGGTGGCATGGTCCAGATGGTAGGAATTCTTGATGGTAGATGCCACCTTCCTGAGACAGTGTCTCAGGGAAATGCTGTTGATGGAGGTTCGGGGCGGGGGGCGGGGGGGAGAGAGGTCCGGCCTATGCCTATAATCCTAACCAAAATTGCTCCTCTATGTTCTACAATCATAGAAAAATAATGGGTTAGTCCTGAGTGAATGCACTGCTCAAACCTTGCCCGGTCTCCATCAGAATCTATGCATCTTAGTTTTAATTGTGTACATTTCTTCCTTGGTGTTTAATTAATTCTAGGGATGTGGGTATCACAGGCTGAGCCGGCATGTCATGTTCCAGAGCCAAAATTCTATGAAGTTGCCCAACATTTATATTTTGTCCTGGGTGGAATTTTATTGGAAAGCCGATATATGCAGTGCCTTTAATGGAATTTGTAATATTTCTTCCTGGCCTTTACTGTAGACTAACCGCAGTATTTATGTGACAGATTGAGTTAAGACAGCATTCAGTGATGACTCCCAGTGTGTTGTGTAGGAAAATAACTGCAGATGCTGGTGCAAATCGAAGGTATTACAAAATGCTGGAGTAACTCAGCGGGTCAGGCAGCATCTCTGGAGAGAAGGAATGGGTGACGTTTCGGGTTGAGACCCTTATTCAGACGGGTGTTGATGGGAATGGAAGAATTCCATGAACATCCCAGGAGGTTGAGACTCCCAGTTTGGTATTGGCACAAGGTCACAAAGCCGTTCAACAAGAACTTTTCTTTAGTTTAATTAATTCATTGTCATCTATACCAAAGTACAGTGAAAATCTTTTTTGTTGCGTGCTATCCAGTCAGTGGAAAGACTATACATGATTACAATCAAGCCATTGACAGCGCATGGAAACAGGATAAAGGAGATAATGTTTAGTGCAAGATAAAGTCCAATTAAAGATAGTCTGATGATCTCCAATGAGGTAGATGGTAGCCCAGGGCTGTTCTCTAGTTGGTGATCAAATGGTTCAATTGCCTGATAACAGCTGGGAAGAAACTGTCCCTGAATCTGGAGGTATGTGTTTTCACACTTTCAGACCTCTTACCTGATGGGAGAGGGGAGAAGAGGGAGTGTCCGGGGTGAGACTCATCCTTGATTACGCTCCACTGCCCAGGTTCTGATGCACGCGGCCACAGATTGCTTGATTATCTGGGGAGCTACGAATGGAATTGAACTCTGCTGCCAGCAGCAAACATCTGCACGTCTGATATTACGCTGGAGGGAAACAGCAGCTGAAGATTATTGGGCACAAGGCACTTCTTTGAAGTTCTGCAGCATATCTTGGGGATGTAGCGATTAGCATCAAGTGACCATAAAACAGATATCCAGAGGAGATGAAAAATCACTTTGAAAACACCAGCTGAAAAGAGGATGCAATCTCTGTATCCATGCAGGTATCCTAATAAAATCAATGCTTTCCAAAGATATTCATATTTTCCTTCAAAGAAGATCTAGACCAGGTGAAGTTTGATGGAATAAATATTAGCCCCATGAAACATTTCCCAACCTTATTTAGTTATTAGTTTGATTAATATTTCCTCAATCTTGTTGCATATTATTTCTTTTTGATACCAAATTGACGAATAAAGGTAGGAATCTATATTTACAGGAGCAAATTTACATTTTGATACAGTATATACAATGTTTAAACGTCTGATTATGAAAAACAGGTGAAAAAATTGTGGTGACCAGATTTTGTTGATAATCCTTCAGTAAAAATCTGGGTTTTACAAAATGCTCTATAAACTATCACGCATATTCATTCATCTTACAACAGAGCAGACAAACTGAAGTGAAGTTCATATAATTCTAATGAATTAGTTTGTTTCAGGTGTGGTTAAATCAAAGAATATCAGTGCAGGAAAAATAAATCAAACTTTTAATTTTAAAACTTAAGCACGATCACCAAGTTTTGCACAATTTCCCAGAGACAACAAAAGCAGATTGTGAATGCACATTAAAAAAATGATGACTAATAGGATTTAATTGATTAGTGGACTGTCAAAATGTCAAACAGGTAATGTACTAACTGCTCTTATTTGAACAAAGATGCAAAATCAATCTTACATTATATTAACATAAATTTTATTTCAGTTGTAATTGTTCAACACAAAATGTTGACCAAGACACGCACGGATAATCTTCTTGCTCTTCTTCAAAGAAATGCTGTTAAAAGCAAACAGGGCGGTCGGTCACAGTGGTGCAGCGGTAGAGTTGCTGCCTTAGAGCGAATGCAGTGCCAGCGACCCGGGTTCAATCCTGACTACGGGTGCTGTCTGTATGGAGTTTGTACGTTCTCCCCATGACCTGCGTGGGTTTTCTCCGAGATCTTCGGGTTCCTCCCACACTCTAAAGACGTCCAGGTTTGTAGGTTAATTGGCTTGGTAAACATAAAAATTGTCCCTAATGGGTGTAGGATAGTGTTAATGTGTGGGGATCGCTGGTCGGCGGGTACCCGGTGGGCCGAAGGGCCTGTTTCCGCGCTGTATCTCTAAACTAAACTAAACTAAATTAAACTAAACTAAACTAAAAGCAAGAGACAGGAGATGCTGGAATCTTGACCAAAGACGTACAGGTATGTAGGTTAATTGGCTGGGTAAATGTAAAAATTGTCCCTAGTGGGTGTAGGATAGTGTTAATGTGCGGGGATCACTGGGCGGCACGGACTTGGAGGGCCGAAAAGGCCTGTTTCCGGCTGTATGTGTATGATAATACAAATTGCTGGAGAAACCCAATGGGGCAGGCAGCATCTGCGGAAGGAAAAAGAGATGAAGAAGGATCCCAATCTAAAATGTTATCCACCCATTTCCTTCCACAGATGCTGCCTGATTTGTTGAGTTCCTCCAGTAGTTTTTTTCTTTGCTTGAAGTGAAAGCCATCTATACTTATCCCGAATATCTCTTAGTTACCTAGTCAGTGAATATTCAACACTAAACTGTGACCTGAGTTATCAAAGTACAAGGTAAACAGGAAATTTCTGACAAAAGCTCAACATAATTTGTCCTTGCAAATTCCAGGTCTTTCCCCCTCCAGTCACTAAAATCTAAATTGACAATGAAGTTGGGTTATTAGGCAGTTTGAGAGTGATAATTTAACGCATTTCCGTAAACTCAGTCTTTGATCCCTTTAAACAAAGATACCAATTCAATGGATATGCCAGCTGAAACAAACTCTGACAAAGTCATGGAAACATAAGGGAATGCAGATGCTGCAATCAAGGTCTCCACCTGAAGTGTTCACTATCCCCCTGCCTGACCCACTAACTTCCTCTGCACTTTGTGCTTTGCTATGTGAAAGTGCTATTGGTCTTGACCTTAAGATTGCTACATCAGTCTCAAAACAGCAAATGGTTCACTTCACAAGATACATAATGTTGAGGTTGCTCCTTTACTGCAGATTCCAAGGGTAGACAAAGAAATCAGGACTATTTTTTATCCGTACGTGGACTTAAGAAAGTATATTCACAAGGGAATTCACACAAAGAGAGGTACACTGAGAAAGATGGCAATGAAGTATTCAATTCTAGAGAGAATGTGAAGAGTAATCTAGGAGACCTTGTATCAGTGAAAGTTTAGTTTCAGTTTAGAGACACCGCACGGAAACTGGCCCTTCGGCCCACCAAATACAAACTGGCCCTTCGGCCCACCAAATCCAAACAGAACAGCGATCCCCGCATATCAACACTACCCGACACGCACCAGGGACAATTTTACATTTATACCAAGCCAATTAACCTCCAAACCTGTACGTATTTGGGGTGAGGGAAGAAATCAAAGATCTCAGAGAAAACCCATGCAGGTCACAGGGAGAACATACAAACTTGGTACAAACAGCACCCTTAGTCAGGATCGAACCTGGGTCTCTGGCACTGTAAGTCATTAGCTCTACCGCTGCGCCACCATGCCACCCAAAAGCTAAGATAGAAATACAACAAGCATGGAGACTCAAGAAACTGCAGGTGCTGGAATCTTGATCAAAACACAGAGTGCTGGAAGAACTCAGTGGGTCAGGCAATATCTGTGGATATTGACAGGCAATGTTTTGGGTTATGTCTAGGGGTGCCAACTATCTCACTCCCAAATAAGGGACAAGGTGACGTCACCGCCCCGCGTCCCACGTGACCTCACCCAGCCAGTGGCCACATGCTCCCACTCCACCAATGGCGGCCGCCCGGGCCAGGAGGCGGGTTGCTACGCCTAACCTCCGTTAGGCGGCGCCCGGGCCTATGGGCCTACCCTGTCCGGACCTACACTGTCCGGGCCTAGTGTCCGGGCCTACAGCGGACGGGCCTACAGCGGACGGGCCTACAGCGGACCCCGGGCCTAATACAGGACAAGGGCGGTTCTGTACGGGACAAACCAATTTAGCTCAAAATACAGGATGTCCCGGCTAATACGGGACTGTTGGCAACCCTAGTTATGTCCCTTCCTAAGACCCGAAACATTGCCTATCCATTCCCTCCCCAGATGCTGACAGACCTGCTGAGTTCCTCCAGAACTTTATGTATGGATGAGGGATTTTTCATTGAGGAATTTTAACTGAAGCCGAGTGGTCGGGAGGCACATCCTATTTACATTCCCAAATTTCAAAGACAGGTCAATATCAGGAGGTAAAGATGAAGGACATTAAGCCTGTTTCTTGTTCCACAGAAGCTGCCTGGCCAACTGAGTCCATTCAGCATCATCTATTTTT
This sequence comes from Rhinoraja longicauda, assembly GCF_053455715.1. Lineage (NCBI taxonomy): Eukaryota > Metazoa > Chordata > Chondrichthyes > Rajiformes > Arhynchobatidae > Rhinoraja > Rhinoraja longicauda. Next base: position 17,177,032 of record NC_135987.1, on the reverse strand, counting down.
ATTTTAGATTTCCAGCATCCCGCAGTTCTGAGATTTCCAGGTATTGACTTAATATGACTGGAGGGTAGAAGAGAGGAGAGGTGAGCATTTGACCACATAAAGGTGGTGGTGGCCTAAAATTCATGGCATTTTAGGAAAGTGGAGAGTTTCATCACATCTTTAACCTCCTCGGACAAGTACTTGGAGTAAAGTTATCCACCAAGATGTAGATTATAAGCTGGAAAGTTGGACCTGAATGGATTGCTTTGAAAGCCTGGGAATTTTCAATGGACAGAATGGCATCCTCCTGTGTTTTAAATTACGAAAACACAATTCTTCGTCTGAACTGTTAAATGCTCAGACAGCAGTCTCTGCATACTGTAAGCATTTAAATCAATTGGAGGTACATTAACAAATATCCAGGAGGTTCAAAAGGTCTCCCTTGATACAATTTAAACTTTGCTTGACACCACAATGGAGTTACACATTATACCATGTTTAAAGTTGCCAAAATAGCCATTAAGAGGAAGTAGGCTCCATTTTATGATTTGCATTCCAACTTTAGTGTGAGAGGTAGGAATTGTTTAACATCAGCAGGGAAGTTGCAGTACAAACAGGCCGTACTAAAAGAAAACCCATACTGTGGTTTCACAATATCAACTCTTTACAATCTCGGAGGGCAAAGCACAAAATACTCGAAGCACGGATGGACGAGCATCAGACGAGACGTTGAAATGGCAAGGGGATATTTTAGAAAGTTTGGAAAAAGTTTAAATATAAAATATTTCACAGAATATGCTGATAGTTCATTTTATTGCCAGCTAATAAAGACCAAGGCGTTAATCAACCATCACATTTTGGTTCTGCCATTACTCTGCTTTACAAATATATTTTAAAGTGAACATTCATGGAAGTTGCTTTAAAGACGTTTGTTTGCTACATTGTGCAAAATTTTATGGCCAAGAAAATATTGTGCACTTCAGGATTCTGGTTAAATCAATGTAGATTTTTTTCCAGATTTATTCAAAATGTGTTGTATTTAAAAGTAAAACCTATAAACCATAATACAGTTTGAAAAAGCAAATCTTCAGACAGCAAAAAAAAATCATATTAGCGCAAAGGTCACTGGCTATTTGGATGCTAGGTGAAGGGGGCTCCTTAATAATTTTAGCATTGCCACTTTGGTTTTTTTTTTAAGACAAACAGCAGAGCAACTAATTCATTTCTGCAGCATGAGCGATGCATAGCCTCATGTGAGAAGGGAACATGCCTAAGTTATTACTGCAGGAAAGCAATCTGTCAAAGCTGGACCCTTCTTGGCATGGTGAACACCACTGGTGAGATCAGAGAGTCAGATTCTGCTCGCAATTACTGCAAAGGACCTTGGATGCAAGCAGGCTGCTATCAATTATTTTACTGGCCCCAGACTACTGGACCTGTCAAATTTGCAGTGTCTTCTGTTCGGTAAGAATAAGGGGGAAAAAAGGGCTTTACATGCAGAAACGATGGAAGGCAAGTTTTATGCTTATGTTGTCCTGAGTTCCATTTACATTTCAATTAGATCTTGAACTTCATCTCATGCACTCTCTGCTTGTTTTGCTCACATGAGCAGTCTTTATTAGCATTGTGCATAATAGCTTTTTTTTCTAACTTCTAAATGCATTTCACTTGAAAACTCAAGTTTAACTCGAACCCTCAGGCTGTGTTCTCCCTCTTCAATAGATTTAGTCATGTGGCAAGGAGATGCTTTCAGGTAATCAGTGCCCCTGTTTAAGGCATTTGTAAAAAGGAGATTGTCAGTATCCTTTGTGTACAGCTTATGACATAAACCCATTCCTCACTACAATTCTTACCCCTTCTTTAAATTCGCCAGACTCTTTCAATGTCAAACCCTTTTCTTTTTTTTTTGTGGGAGGATTATCATCAGATTTCCTCCTAAATAAAGGGGGATTTAATGGCCAGCTGCAAGAACTGACAGACAAGGGGAAAAAAAAGTTTTGTCACCATATTTATTAAGACTGGGCTGGCTTCTGTCAGGATCATTTTTCTTCCACACACTAATTAATAACATTAACCACTACCCCCAGGCTCAAAGCCTGTCTCCTCTTCCAAGTGTCAGAAACAAGATTTGACAGTTCAAGGCAAAAACGATTTGCATGTAAATCTTGATCAAAAGCAAGCCAGTGCACTGAAGTCATCACATTTTGCTACAAAATCTGGCACATGCACATTAACTGACTCTCGCACAGCTAAATGCGAGTCGAAGACTGAGTGAACACGGGACCATATACCTCCCAGATACAGCTATTAATCCTCCTAAAGCTCACTCAAATTCTTTCCTCGAAAAAATTTGGTTCATATAAAACCAAACACGAGTCCAAGTATCCATGTTATGTCCAGATTTCTGTTCCGAGAAGTGGTTAAAATAACATAAGCTTCTCGCTAACTTAACCAGAAACAAAGCTGTACAATTGTACGCTTTGAAAGTTCAGTGATTTAAAAAAATATATTGCTAGGAATCTGTTTGCTTCCAGACGTTAATATATTTTGGAGGAAAAGAGGGTGAGGGAGGGAGTGAAAGAGAGAAAGAAAGGGTGGGAGAGTGAGAGAGGAGAGAGAGAGAGAGAGAGAGAGGGAAGGGAGGGGAGGGAGGGGAGGGAGAGAGAGGGAGAGAGAGGGAGAGAGAGGGAGAGAGAGGGAGAGGGAGGGAGAGAGAGAGAGAGAGAGAGAGAGAGAGAGAGAGAGAGAGAGAGAGAGAGAGAGAGAGAGAGAGAGAGAGAGAGAGAGAGAGAGAGAGAGAGAGAGAGAGAGAGAGAGAGAGAGAGAGAGAGAGAGAGAGAGAGAGAGAGAGAGAGAGAGAGAGAGAGAGAGGGAAGAGAGAGAGAGAGAGGGGGAAGAGAGGGAGAAGGAGAGGGGGAAGAGAGAGAGAGGAGAGAGAGGGGGAAGGGAGAGGGGGAGACAGAAGAGAGGGAGAAGCTGGGGAGGAGAAAGGTGAGGGAGGGAGAGCGGGGGGAGAAAAGTGAGAGGGAGAGAGGGGGGGATGCGAGGGGGAGAAAGGTGAGCGGAAGAAAGGTGAGCGGAAGAAAGGTGAGGGGAGAGGGGGAAAGGTGAGTGGGAGGGAGATGGGGAGAAAGATGATGATGGAGGGAGAGCGGGAGAACGTTGAGGGGGAGAAAGATGGGGGGTTGGGAGAGGGGGAGAAAGATGAGGTAGGGAGAGAGGGGAAAAAGTGGTTGTGGGTGGTGAGAGTGGGGCGGCAGCGAGAGAGAGGTGGGGGCAGAGCAAAGATACTAGAGGAGTAAGATGGAGCACCGTTGAAATTGCTTATACTGAAGTATAGTACGCAAAGGAGCGTAACGTCTGCCATTTTAGTAAGCAAAACCCGCCTCTCGCTATGCCTCTCGCAGTGTAATCAGTGTTTTGGGGGAACAGTATGTGTGATGATACCATAAAAATGCAGAATGTATCTCATCTATCAATTCACAGATTTTTGTTATTTTTCTTTTTAAATGTTTCTGCAGATTTCTGCCTACTAAAATGGCGCCATGACATACCGCGGTGTTTAGGGTCGAGTGGTCTATCTTGCTCTGCTCTATTATCTTTGGGGCAGAGAGAGGACAGGAGCATACAGAGTGGGAAGGAAGACAGAGCGAGAGAGTGGAGTAGGTTGAGAGAGAGAGATAGAGCGGGGCAGGCAGAAGCTGACAAAGATGTCGGAAAACAAGACGATGCAGTTGTATGTAACACACGCACGCGCACATCAGTAATCCTCACTGTGCCGCCATTCTTCCCGTTCCACCCTGTGCACGTCCATTCTGTGAATCTGTACACCAGGAACTTCTCATGAGATGACTTTCGCAAGATGTTCATGATATATTGCAAAGCAGTATAATTGTAATAAGAATTTCCATGCACTAATCTTTCTTTGCAACATTGCCCCAGGAAGCAAAACACAAAGTGCGTGTTATGGTTTTTTATGCGACTTCCACATTAAATGGGGCACTATTAGCAGTTACGATCAAGCAAATGTAATAATCTAGAACTTCTTTGCCAGTATTTAAAATTTTATAAAACTCTAATCTTGTAGGAAAAAGAATTCTGTGAGGCCCAATTTGAGAATCTTAGGACCAAGCCTCCACAAGTCACCTGTTACTGTTATCAATCAATGAGCAGCTGCCCTTTTTCCTTGACATTACTTCTGTTCATTTACAGGGCACTTGGTGTGGCTATCAGAAGTTTCCAAAACAATTGCAGGAATTTTCCTTCCGAGAAACGTTCATTTCAAGGCTTGTTTATATCTGGGGTTATGGGTTTCAAAACTCTTACATTATAAATTTGTGAAGCCTAATTAACATGTGATCACCCCAACTGTACTCCAAGCTAAAATTAGATTTACAAATGACTGGTTATGAATGACGTCTGAATTAATCCTTTTCCCACAGTTTACATGCCTGTAACTGGACTGACGATCTCTCCCTAACAAGCGTAGCTTATCAATAACAGCCTTCCCCCCCCCCCCCACATCGACTCCATCTACACTTCACACTTTCTCAGGAGGGTAGCCAACATTAACATCCCCGTCACTCCCTCCTCTCTCCTCTTCCATCGAGCAGAAGATACAAAAGATTAAAGCACGTACCACCAGATTTGGAAAAAGCTTCTTCCCTGCTGAGTGGTCCTCTCATACGCCAAGGTTGTAGTCCAGATCTCCCAATCTACCACATTGCACCTTTGCACTTTGTGCAATCTGCATTTTCTCTGCAACTGTAACGCAATAATATTATAACGCTGTAACCCAAATAATGCACCCTGGTATTTTTCTCTTTGCGTCGTTGTGTTTGTGAACAGCTTGACTATACTTACGTTTAGTGTGATTTGGCCGGACTGTACATGTGACAAGAATTAATCAATATCAATACCAAACATTTTATTTTAAAACTGATGGTTTCAAGGTTGTTGATGAATTACTCCTCGTGCTTCCCTTTATTCAGTGGTTTAGGGTGTGATCCAGGATGAAGGAAGTAAATAAACTGTTGAACACGTTCTTCAAAGCTCGATTTGAATCTTCTATCAAACTAAAGTACTCAATACTGGCATGAGTACTTTCCTAAATTATATCTGGCACCACAACAAGCATTTATTTTAACTTAGACCAAACCTCCCCAGTCTTGTTCGAGTTAAGAGACTTCAAAATGTAATATTTTAAGCTGAGGATCCATCATTCATCTTCAATCCAACTACCAAAAGAATTTAAGGTGAAGTCTATTAGATTACTCAAGATTATTAGATTATCAAGACTATTAGATTATACAACAAATCATCCTCCAACATTTCCGTCACCTCCAACGGGACCCCACTACTGGCCACATCTTCCCATCCCCTCCCCTTTCTGCGTTCCCGTTCGCAGAGACCGTTCCCTCCGTCGCTCCCTGGTCCACTCGTCCTTTCCTACCCAAACCACCCCATCCCCGGGCACTTTCCCCAGCAACCGCAGGAGATGCAACACCTGTCCCTTTACCTCCCCCCTCAACTCCATCCAAGGACCCAAACAGTCTTTCCAGGTGAGACAGAGGTTCACCTGCACCTCCTCCAACCTCATCTATTGTATCCGCTGCTCTAGATGTCAACTTCTTTACATCGACGAAACCAAACGCAGGCTCGGCGATCGTTTCGCTCAACACCTTCGCTCAGTCCGCCTTAACCAACCTGATCTCCCAGTGGCTGAGCACTTCAACTCCCCCTCCCACCCCCAGTCTGACCTTTCTGTCATGGGCCTCCTCCAGTGCCAGTGAGACCCACCGGAAATTGGAGGAACAGCACCTCATATTTCACCTGGGCACCTTGCAGCCCAGCGGTATGAACATTGACTTCTCCAACTTTAGATAGTTCCTCTGTCCTCTCTTCCCCTCCCCCTTCCCAGTTCTCCCTCTATCTTCCTGTCTCCACCTATATCCTTCCTTTGTCCCGCCCCCCTGACATCAGTGTGAAGAAGGGTCTTGACCCTCTCACCCATTCCTTCTCTCCTGAGATGCTGCCTGACCTGCTGAGTTACTCCAGCATTTTGTGAATAAATACCTTCGATTTGTACCAGCATCTGCAGTTATTTTCCTACAGATTATTCAAGATATATTTTAATAATTTAGCTTATTATTGTACCTAGGTTGTTGCGTGCTATCCAGTCAGCGAAAATACTCTACATGACTACAATCATGTCATCCACAGTGTACAGATACAAGATAAAAGGAATAATAATTTGTGCAAGATAAATATTTTGCAAAATAAACATCATGCATAAATCTTCCTGAAAACCCACTAATTCCAAGAAAGCCAGTTTTTGCAACTTGAAATGTTTTTCCAAAATGGAAAAAGACTTTATTATACTAATGTTCATTTCAACTTGCTGCTTGCAGGTTTTACAGGAAATAGTTGTGCAATAATTCTGCAAAACCCATGTAATATATCGAATGCACAAGACAGGATGCAGAAAATGAGAAAACTCACTCTCTGTTCCCAACTATTTTTACTTCACCCTCCAAATTCCAGACCATTTTACTGCATCTTCCCGTCTGAATCTCAACAGGGAGCATTCCACCACTCCCATGGCACCAAAAGCAGCCGCAACAGAACTCTGAACAATCACAGTGCTGTCGTTTAGTGTGCAACAAGTTGTCACCATTGTAAAGATGAATTACCCCTCCTCATTTTTATTCCTGTGCAGATTAGGCGAAGTCGATTGTAGCATCCTCCAAGAATTCTCCGACATATTCCTGTCGAGCAAGCCACAGTCAGCATTCCAAGATTGGTTCCCTTTCGTCCCCTTGTAATGACCCATCCTTCAGTCTCTCCATTATTGGGAAGCTGTAGGTTAGTATCAACAGTCCCAGGCAAGGTCTCAACTTCACACACGTATACCAATGACATCAAGCTCCATCCGCACTTCTATCTTCCAAATGCACTGAGCCAACACCACAAAGAACCAACAACAAGATCCAACTCCACACACAAGTACTTAAGATTGAGTTTGGATTCCCAGAAGAAAATCTTTCAGGGACATTTCCACCCAAAGCACATGGAACCTGCAAAGTTCACCTATTCATTTCTGGAATTGCATCATCTGTGAATTTGATAAACAATTCAAGATCACCTTTTGTGACACTAAAAGACACCACTAAGTGTCTCATTGTACTTATGCATGGTATGACCTGCCATGTCATAAAATTAAATTTTAAAAATTTCACTGTATCTCGGTACATGTAACAATAATAAGCCAAAACCGTTGAACCATTCAGTTGCTAGAACTCTTTTCAAAGGGTTATCTTGGGTAAAAAATCACAAGTACACAAAGTCGAATGGTTGGTTACAGTGAACTTTTAAATTACCTTTTTCTTTTCTGACAATTCCACAATGCTAAAGTCTCACACTTTAAACAGTCCAGGTGTGAAAGCTGTGTTGACCAGAATGTGGTTAAAGCTTAGTGGAGAAACAAAGAACTGCAGGTGCTGGTTTACACAAAAGGGCACAAAGTGTTGGAGTAACTCAGCATCTCCGGAGAACATGGATAGGTGACGTTTCGGGTCGGGACCCTTCTTCAGACCTACCACATTCCACAGAGATGCTTCGTGCCCTGCTGAGTTACTCCAACACTTCTGGTTAAAGCACACTCGTTCAGAATATTTTGCATGCAAACATTCACAGTCATTTGAACAAAGAATTCTCTCTCCCATCAAAGGTTAAAAAAATAACAAACCTGTCATTTTTTTCTAAAAATAAATCAATGTATATTCAATCAAAATAAGGACAATGAGGAAAAAAAAAACGCAGATGCAAAAGATTGTGAACTAAACACAAATCAAGTTCTTAACCAATTCCAAAGAACTAATTTATGCTGACAAAATGCTGTAGGAAAGAACTGTAGATGCTGGTTTAAATCGAAGATAGACATAAAATGCTGGAGTAACTCAGCGGGACAGGCAGCATCTCTGGAGAGAAGGAATGGGTGACGTTTCGGGTTGAGACCCTTCTTCAGACTGTAGGTTGTACAACTTGGACCTTAGGTAACAGATTCAATATAAAAAAATATTGTAAACATGTAAACAATCATATAATTAATCATCAAGTTAATGATGTAATTCATTTTTAGCCAAGGCTAGCATTTGAAAGCTCGGTAGCATAATTTGTTAAATGCCAGTTAATATCACATTATTATAAATACTCAACTTCTGCCATGTTAGCTTCTCAATTTCACATATGTAAAACAAAAGTGAACTTTCATTTAATTATTTCATTGAGATTTTGAGAGCAATGTCACAAAGAGAAAAATACACTCTAACGTAACAACCCATGACATGGGCAGTCAGCTTTAAATGCCATTCATTGCAAGGTTTGGGTCACATTATGACAAAGACAAAAAGCCTTCTCCTTTTTGAAGTGTGCTCTTTTAAGAAAGAAACCAGAGAATCCACATAAAAGCACGGCATGAAAGATAATATTCTTAAAAAGGTTGAAATAAAGCAGGCAAAAAGTTAACTAATATTGCGTACACGGTATTAAACATTGCAGTGTAGTCTTCATCCATCATTCAAATTTGACACCTTTCATGTTATATTATTTTTGCCTTTAATCTAAATGACATTTGGGAACCCAGCCTAATGACTGGAAAAACACAGTGCAGTGAGCACAAAGGTGGACCTCGATGTCTCCCAGTAATGTATTAATTTAAAACATAACATTCTCATTGATCTAAAGTCAGCATTAGTCTGATGATATTCAGTTGAATTTTACTTCGGAAATGAAATACCCGAGAAAAGGGTTCAGAGCAGGCCGCTTTATATATGGCATGAGGAATTAACTTCAGTAGGTCAAATTTTTCTCAAGTGTTTTTATGTAATTGTCCGACCGGGAGTAAAGAAAACAGATGAGATCCTCAAGGTCATGTGTTGGAGGCTTCTAGAGACTGGCACAAGCTACCCATCCGGCCACCCCATCAAGCAACTCCTGCCCCACTTGTGGGAGAGTATACTTTCTTACATTGGCCTCATCAGTCATGTTGAAACTCGAGTGGAAACAGATCATTCTCAATCCTGAGAGACCGGTTGAAACAGAAAGGGAAAGTCAAATAAACGTGGACATGCCCAAGCCTCAAGCCCAAATCATTATCTCAAACCATGTTTCAAATCTTTTAAAAAATCCAAAGCTCATAGAGCACAAATTTTCTTTAGTTTAATTTAGAGGTACAGAGCAGAAACAGGTCCATCGGCCCACCGAGTCCGCGCCGACCAGCGATCCCCGCACACAACGCTATCCTACACACACTAAGGACAATTTACACATACATCAAGCCAATTAATCTACAACCCTGTACGTCTTTGGAGTGTGGGAGGAAACCGAAGATTTCGGAGAAAACACGCACAGGTCACGGGGAGAAAGTACAAACTCCGTACAGACAGCACCCTTAGTCAGGATCGAGGATGTTGCCATGACTTGACAGTCCAAGCTATTGAGAAAGGTTGGGTAGGCTAAGGCTTTATTCTTTGCAGCGCGGGAGGATGAGGAGTGATCTTTTAGATGCATTTTAGAACAGGAGGGGAATAGATAGTGTAGATGCACAAAGCCTTTTACCCAGATTAGAGAAATCGAGGCCCAGAGGACATTGGTTTAAAGTAAGAGGGGAAAGATTTAATAGGAACCTGAGGGGTAACTTGGTCACACAGAGGGTGGTGGGTGTATGGGAGGAGCTGCAAGAGGAGGTTGTTGAGTCACATATCATGAAAACATTAAAAACATTTCTACATGGATAGGAAAGGTTTAGAGGTGTGTGGGCCATGTGTGGAGGAGGTGGGATTAGTGCAGATGGGGCATCTCGGTAGCATGGGCAAGTTGGGCCGAGAAGCCTGTTTCAAATGCTATACAACCTCTATAACAGTGGCGTACTGGTAGAACTGCTGCCTCACCGCACCAGAGACCCGGGTTCAATCATGACCTTGGGTGCTGTCTGTGAAGGGTTTGTACATTCTTCCTGTGCCCATTTGGGTTTCCTCCAGATGCTCTGGGTTCCTCTCACATCCCTAAGATGTGCAGGTTTATTGGCCTCTGTAAATTACCACTCATGTGTATGAAGCAATTGAGAAATTGGGATACCATAGAACTACTGTTAATGGGTGATCAATGGTCGGCGTGAACTCACTGACCCAAAGGGCCTGTTATCATGCTGTGTCTCTAAACTAAACTTTATACGATTCAATACATATCAATTGTAAAGCATACAGTGAAATGCTTTTTTCATGTAACATTAGGCGACGACTTAGACAGCAAGTTCTGGATATTTGAGCTAAACGATGCATCACCATCTTGCATGAATTTAACCAGAAATAAGAATGAACACCATTTTACTTAAATGTTAAGCTGACATGAAAATTGGGGTCAATTTCTTTACTCATGAAAAACACAATGTGCACACGACATCCAATTGTGTGCAGATTCTTGAGTTGCTCTGCAACTAGAACAATTCCACTTAAGGAATTGATTGCAGAGAAATTGCTTTTGAAACTACTGATGCAAAAATTGCACAAACATCCATGAAGCTTTTGGAAATTGACATAACTTTTCAAAGTAGGGTACCTGTCTGAAATAGAGGCACTTCAGACAAAGCTTCTCTTCAGCACACTGCCCACAAAGGTCATCATAGTGAATGAAGTGCATTTATAAAACAGCACTTGCTATTCAGAGGGGACCAGTATATCATTTAAGCCCGTGTTTTTTTCTCTCTCTTTCAATTCCAGTCCAGTCCATCACACAAACCAACCTCCCTTCCATTGATTCCATCTACACTTCACACTGCCCTAGCAAGGCCACAAACATACTCAAGGACAAATCTCACTGTTGTGATATTGCAAGGACTAATTTGTTATATCACAAGGACTACTTTGTTTGTTCGCGTAGCAACATGTATATGTGGGAATGACGTAATATGGGCAGGGCACTCTGGTTCCAGGTGGCCGTGAAATAAACGGAGCCTGGATTTATGCTCAGCTTCAAACCCCTAAATACGTGCACTTGTGGTCATTCCAGAGTCATAACAACGGTATAACAGATACCGGACCACGAAGTACAATACTCACCCCAGTTACTTTTCCCCTCTCCCATCACGCAAGAGGTACACAAGTGTGAAAAAGCACACCTCCAAATTCAGGGACAGTTTCTTCCCAACCGTTATCAGGCAACTGAATCACAACAATTAAAGAGCGGTCCTGAGCTACCATCTACCTCACTGGAGTCCCTCGGGCTATCTTTAATCAGACGCTACGGGAATTTATCTCGCACCAAACGACCTTCCCTTTATCAGGTATCTGCACACTGTGGATGGCTTGATTGTAACAGGTATAGTCTTTCCATTGACTGGGTAGCGCACAACAAAAGCTTTTCACTGTACCTTGGTGCATGTGACAATAAACTAAACCAAAAAAACTGTTACTCTTGGTTCAATGGCACTGATGATGTTTTGTCGATGAAACAAAGTTGGGTGGCAGCGTGGGCTGTGAGAAGGATGCAGAGAAGTTTCAGGAGGGTAGTCAGATTAAGTGAATTGGCACCGATATGGTAGATGAGATACACTGTGGAATGATGCAAGGTGATTCAATTGCATTTTGAAAAGTTGAGAGATTAAGAGTTGTTGGCAGTCAGAGGGACTCAAGTGCTCTTTCGCACAAACCACGAAAAGCTAACAAGGAATTACAGCCAGCAATTAAGAAGCCAAACACTATGTTGGCCTTTACTTCTAGACTTGGCGTACTAGGATGGAGACATCTTGCTCCAATTATATCAGATCCTGATGTTATTGCACCTGGAGGGCTGCATACAGATAAAGTTACAACAGAGGGAGTGTAATACTGGTTTACCAGATTGACTCCTGGGATGGAGGGTTCATCTCAATGAGGAGAGATTAAGCAGGCTGGCCGTCTATTCTCCAGAGTTTAGAAGAATCAGAGATGATCTCATGGAAACACCCAATATTCTTGAAAGACTTGACAGAGATATTACAAGGATAATGTTCCTCTTGCCTGGGTGTCTTGAACCAGGAGATACAGTCACAAAATGAAGGGTCACAGAAGAAATATCTTTACCAGGATTGTACTGAAACTTTGGGAGTTTCTAGCTGTTGAGGCTCAGTCACAAAAAAAATTCAAGATGGAGATATGAAAAATCGGTATGGGACAAGTGCAAGAAGATAGCATTAACATACAAAAACAGCCTTCCTCTCACTGAACAGTGGAGCATGCACACAAAGGACTGAACGGACCACTCCTGCATTTATTTCTTATTCTTATGCAGCACTTTTTGCCACTGGAATTTAATCTCGGATTTCAGCCCCACTTAGAGTCTTGCATAAACAGATTAAGTTGAGGGAATTTAGAGCCATTTTCATATGTAGTAAACATACAGGATGGGATTTAAACCAAGGTTCATTGGAGCCATTTAAGGTGAATGCAAATGATGTCATACAGTCAGCTTCGAAGAAAGGTTGATTGAGCATGTTGGTAAGCATTCACTCTCCACCAAGATGCATCAATCGATTGAGTCATTTACTTCATCATTGTATTTTTCTCTAACATATTGCGAGTATTTCACTGACTCCACAGGGTTCAATTATGCTATGAGGAAGTAATATTCAACAATCTTCGAATGCACTGCCTGTAAGGATGGTGGAGACAGTGACTCTTGCAATATCTATGAGCAGGGCTTTTTAAAAAAAATGTCGACACAAAAAGGTTACCTGGAATGTGCTGCCACGGTTTGGTGGAGGAACTGGATATGATAATAATATTTCAGGGACTTTCAGATAGGCACCAGAATACCTGGGATATGGGGTATGGAGGGATGTGGATCAAGTGCAGGCAGTGGAGATTAATTTAACTTAGTGTCATGTTTGGCACAGACACCATGTGCTGAAGGGTCTGTTCCTAACCGTTCTGTTCCATCTAAGTAGTATATATTCGAGGCTTGAATTGCCAAGGTGTAGAAGGCTCCAGATAAAATGTTGTTCATGGGAATCAGTGTAGATGGATGACTGATGTTTGCCATGGACTGTATGTGCGAATAGTCCTGCTTCTGTCTCCATGATAGAAATCCAACTTCCCCCAGAATAAACAAACAGCATACCCTTGTGTCGTGACAGATTGGGTTTTGGAAACATGCCCTTGCAAAATTCACAAATCACTTCCAAAAACTTTGAGATAAGGAATGTACAGATTTATTTACACGAGGCAACACCGTAATGTTTCCCAACTTGATATCAGGTATACATTTTCAATGTTTTGGGGATCACTACCAGTTGCTCTACTGTTAGTAATATTCATAGTCAGAGGGACACAGTAGAGGCAGTATTCATAGTCAGAGGCAGTTACAAAGTACAATGCCAGTGTAGTCTGTATGCATAATGCCAAGCACAAGAAGAATGTGCTTATTATTTTATGGTGTGTCTCCTAAATATGTTATTGACATCCTGATCACAAAAGCCAAGTGTCTGAGACAAAATTAATGTTGATTCAGGCTTTAAATATTCAGTCGGATGGCTTCATCTGACGAAGACCAACCAACTGATGAGCCACCAGCCAAGAACACAACAGTGGCAGAAGCTCAAAAGGATTTGAAGTGATGTGATAAATCCCCCTGAACAGGACAGAACAGAACAGGACAGGCGAATGCAGCGCCGGAGACTCAGGTTCGATCCTGACTGCACTGTAAGGAGTTTGTACGTCCTCCCCGTGACCTGCGTGGGTTTTCTCCGAGATCTTCGGTTTCCTCCCACACTCCAAAGACGTACAGGTATGTAGGTTAATTGACTGGGTAAATGTAAAAAATTGTCCCTAGTGGGTGTAGGATAGTGTTAATGTGCGGGGATCGCTGGGCGGCGCGGACTTGGTGGGCCGAAAAGGCCTGTTTCCGCGCTGTATATATATGATATGATATGATAACTCATTAAACAGCTCCATAGTGTCGTGGCTAGAATGAGAAAAAAAACTACAGAAAAAGTGTCAGGATATTGCATGACCGATTTTGTCATGTATTCTTGTCTGATTTCTTTAGTTAGTAATAAATGTTATAATGTTTCCATAAATATATTTTAAGGATGTACACTTTTTATTTATCGGTATGTCTTACCACTCTTAATCAAATGCAAAATGGTTACATTTTCCCTTCATGAAAAAAAAGAGAAACAATAGTGTATGTACATTTTTTTCCATTAACATGTATGTTTTTGTCATTATGTATGTTATAATGAAATTGTTCTTATTGTGTGCATAAAATATCAGATACCCGGTCATCACAGACATTTGCATTATTTCAGTTACAACTGTGATTATAAAATTCGATAATATTTGATCATTTATACAAGGTGTAACGGATTGTGCCACATGAACAAGAATTGACTGTAGGTGGAAGAAAAATAAACAGAAAATACGTACGCAGAACTGAACTAGTTCAGCAAGGACAATGATTGCAGGCTGCCAGTTCAGAGAGGAAAGCCACTTGAGGAATTTGATTTAGAAACTGACAAGGCAATCTTCTATTAATATTTACACAATGATACCTTAATAAACAAGCTAACATTCATCTCTATTTAGCTGATGGAGCTGATGGGGGAGTCCAGAACCAGGGGTCACAGCTTAAGGATAAGGGGGAAGTCTTTTAGGACCGAGATGAGAAAACATTTCTTCACACAGAGAGTGGTGAGTCTGTGGAATTCTCTGCCACAGAAGGTAGTTGAGGCCAGTTCATTGGCTATATTTAAGAGGGAGTTAGATGTGGCCCTTGTGGCTGAAAGGATCAGGGGGTATGGAGAGAAGGCAGGTACAGATTACTGAGCTGGATGATCAGCCATGATCATATTGAATGGCGGTGCAGGCTCGAAGGGCTGAATGGCCTACTCTTGCACCTATTTTCTATGTTTCTATGTTTCTATGTTTCTATGAAACAACATCCTTAAAATATAATTCAGATGGGGATCATGTGTGGATAAAATTTCATTTTACTTATCAAAAGTAACTTTGAATTCTTTAAGAGGAATAAAGTCCAATTTCAGGAAATCTCCTATTGTGCAGTGAACTAAACCACAAACTGATCAATATAAAAATTGATCATTATAGATTGTATTAAGTTGACTTATCAATCCATTCTAATGGCAGTATAAACACAATAGTTCCAACCTCCGTTGATTAGAATCAGGCTTCTTCTTGTTTCGTGTCCATCATCCACCTTTCAAATGTTACATCACTGTCATCATCCGTCCTGAAAAGGGCGCAAGTTTCCGGCGACAATCAGTGGGAGCCATCACTTGTACAATAGATGATGGTGGTAGCAGAATTAGCTCAGGACACTTCCAGTTTCCAGCCCAGCGATGTGGACGCTTCTGCTATCGAGCCAGATTCAGGCTGAAGGCACACTTCAATTAAAAGATTGAAACCTATTAAAATTGCCAGCGCTCTCCAAAATTGCTTCGATCATGTATTCCCACACTTCAACCATCTCCCATGCTGATATACAGAAGTGGCAGCAAATAGGCAAAAGTGATGCCCAAGTAAAATTAACTTGCTGATCTGCCACCTTACCGTGAAGTGATAGCTTGTGGCTGCAATGCAACTCAGATTACTATCTGGGCAGAGACTAGGGCATCAAACTGTGTCCAACACAACCTAATTCATTGTTCTGATATATATATATATATCATTTGGAAAAGCACTATAAAAAATAAATGTTTATTATTATTATTATTATTATATGCAGGGGTCAAGATTAATCTGCATTCTTCTTGCTAAACTGGATGCACTGCTTGCATTGCAAATTTAGTGTGAATGCCAAGCAACAGGCATGCAACCAACCAATAAACAGAGCTGACCAGACAAACAGCGTGGTCAAATCTAGTGTCACCAAATCTAATTAATTTCAGAGATCAGTGTCATTCCGATGGAAAGGTAGGAAAGAAAACTGCAGATGCTGGTTTAAATCGAAGGTAGACACAAAATGCTGGAGTAACTCAGCGGGTCAGGCAGCATCCCTGGAGAGAAGGAATGGGTAATGTTTTGGGTCGAGACCCTTCTTTTCGACACGAGACGTCACCCATTCCTTCTCTCCAGAGATGCTGCTTGACCCGCTGAGTTACTCCAGCATTTTGTGTCTACCTTCATTCCAATGGAAGTTGTTTTTCATATATTTGAATCACATGAGCAGGTTAAAAAAGCTGACCATGTGAGGTGTACCATTCTCCGCCACAGCTGGGTTATTCTTCGGATGTGAACAAGATAATCTTTTGTCAAATGAGTATCTGATGTTGCATCAGTAAATCAGACTTTGTAAATGTCTGGAGAACATTGCCATTACATGCAACCGCCCCTGCCCGTTGAAGAATGGTGAATGGCACCATGTGGGTGGCAGGTACAGCCATACAGACACAGTTAGGAGAGTGGTAGGATCATTGAGGAATGCTGAACTTTATGGCCACAACACTGGGTCAGATGATTCAGTATATATTAAATTTAGCTCACTTCCAGAAGCAAAACAGTCCATTCAACTAATCCCACCATAACTTCACATCTGTTTGGAGGATGAATGTCACCAGATTGATAGAATTTAATTCCTCTCTTTCTGATCAACATAGGGTTCAAAGTCAAATGACCTAGTCAGCATGAGCAAAGTTCATACACAGTACAAATGCATTGAATAAAAGCTATGATTTCCCATTTGAATAATCCCAAACCCTTCTACTGACCCACACAACACTGCACTTAGCCCGCGGGCCATTATATATTGCATTGGAGGTGCAGACTGGTAAGCCACACATCACATCGGAGGGCCAGTCACAAGAATTATTTATATCCCAAGACTGATAGTTTTAGTCATGTAAATTCAGGCACAAATTCCAGAGTTTATTGACTGTCTGGTTGCTGTTCTGGTTGCTACAAAACAACAAGTTAAAAATGGCTTATTTTTTGCATGAATGCATGGAATTATGACTTTTTTGTGTTTGACAGCATAATTTGCATAGTCATTTTTATAGCCCTTATCAATCCTGGAGACTCCCCACACACATTTCATTGAGATGGGAGGGGTAAAAGAGTAACCTGTTATAATGGAACTGCATGCACAGGAACACAAGTGATCAGAAGAACAATAAAAGCACAAACAACAATGATTTAAGAAATAAAAACATTCAAATACCACGCAGGTGGAATTTTTATCTCTTGAGTTATTGATATTTGCCATCCGAGTCATCTCAGCCATGGTTGGCTTGATAACATTTGCCTGCCAAGTGAAAGTTTCTGCTCAGAGTAGCATAAAATGCAGGGCAGTACTGAGATTTTCTGCAGCAACAGATGTAGCAACTTTGGTATGAAATAGTGTCTGCTCTCGCGGTGAGACAAATGATATTGTGCTGCAAAACCAGGGAAGATACAACCAATACCCTGGTCAATATTCCCCCCCCCCAGTCAAACATACCAAGGTCGAAGTTTCAAGCCAGATCATCATGCTGTTAATTGGGATTGCGTGTGAGCAGTTCGGCAGCCGATGGACATAAATAAGTACTTAGTTATTTGGAAAGTGTTAGTAGATGTCACAAAATTATCAAAGAACCTATGCAAATGCAAGACTTTTCTTTGAGTAAAATCAATGACAAAAGCAATTTATTTGTGTGATTGCAAAGAATTACTATCAATGAAATAGCAGGAAAGTTAAAAGAATGGCCAAGAACATAAGTAGGGAGATATTAAATAGCAAAGAGTATGATTTTTGTTTTATGACACCAATGATCAACGAGACTTCTCCGATGGATTAGGCATAATACATTTTTGAACGTGGAAGTTGAATAATAAGGAAAGAATTAACATTAATTCGTCTGAAATGTTCAGAAATTGGTTCAACTCGAAGTATTACTCACGCACAGTCCAAGTAATATAAAATCACTTTTTTTTCCAAATAACATTAAGCAGCAAGAAAGGAAATCCAGCACATGTATTTCAAATCAACTTAGAAGTAAACCCAAGGAGCCTGAAGAAAAAAAAGTATTTGCGTGTTCCATGTGTACTGCAGAAAAAAATGATTCAGCAATGCAGAAAACCATGTTTATTCAGGCCAGGATGCTTTTCCATGACCTTGATTGTTGATGCATTAAGGACTCTGCTCTGGGAAAAATATTTCATTACAAAGTTTCATGCTCAATTATTTACTTGTTACAGTAATCATATATCAACTATGGCACCAAAATTAACACCAATGTATTGAAAATTTTTCATTGCTTCTGACAAATGTGTTTTAGATCAATGTGGTTGTGTTAATTATAATTTCATGCTTTACTACTCCATACCTCTTTAGTCTGAAGGAGACTTTGACATTTTTACTTCAAAATATGTGGCTTAAAAGCTTACTATAATCCAGTTGCATCACATCCAAATTATGAGTGCACATTAAATGGATATGCACACAAAACCTATGTCTTTTTTTATAACTCAGAATGTTTCTGAACCACCAGGAAAGTTCATTGTGTGGGAAATTGTTTCATCAAACAAAGTCGATTTTCCCTTTTGCTTCTCAACAATCATAAATGTGATTAAGTTAACGGTATTAACATCAATTTATGAACTAGGGAAAACAGAAGAATGGCAGAGACTCAGAAAAAACACTAAGGATTTACTGAACTTTAAAACAATCTCAGCAACTAACTCCAACAGTTGCATTTACTTTCTGCTGCTGCTGAATGAAAAAGTTCCTGTTTTCAAATAATACTGATGATTTAAGGTTTTTCCTAACTGCAGAGGGCAAAGGCAACAAATTAACCCATCTTAAAAATAAACAATATATCACACACTTTCAAACTTCAGCAGGCTTCATGAAACATTTGAGTTATAAATCAGAAATTCATCAAAAGTTAAGAATTATCACGACTTTTCGGAAGGTTTTGAATTACAGGTTACGTGCTTGTGGCATTACAAGGATAATCGCCCAGGAGACTGAGCGTTTCAGGCAGTTAGATCCCGCCATTTGTGGGGAAATAGCCCAAATTAAACTAGATAACCATAAACATTTAGTTCAATTACAAAATACGCAAAAACTCCTCAAAGGAGGGTCCTTTAGGTTATTCCTATTTACAAAGGGTGGGATGGTTGTTGGCATAGATGCTGAACATATCCATACTACTGTTTTTACAGTGCAACACTGCATTTCATATCATGATGAAAAAGATAGACACAAAATGCTGGAGTAACTCAGCGGGTCAGGCAGCATCTCAGGAGAGAAGGAATGAGTGATGTTTCGGGCCAAAACCCTTCTTCAGACTGACGTCGGGGGGGACGGGGGGGACGGGGACAAAGATAGGATGCAACTGTAGCTTTGAGGAGTTTACATCCTATCTTTGTCCCACCCCCTCCTGACATCAGTCTGAAAAAGGGTCTCGACCCGAAACGTCGCCCATTCCTTCTCTCCTGAGATGCTGCCTGACCCGCTGAGTTACTCCAGCATTTTGTGTCTACCTTCGATTTAAACCAGCATCTGCAGTTTTTTTCCTACACATGATGAAAAAGGTTGTATGTACATTTACTTCATTTAATCTACTTGTTCAATATCATCAAACTACAAACCTTTTTGATATCATAAGGATAGAACTCTACCACAAAATAATATCAAGAAAACTCCCAAAATATGATTATTAAAGAGCCAATGGTTAGCATGGTTCTTGAAATAGCAATTCAGTAATCTTGGAATCTCAGAGGCGAGTCACACACAATGAATTAAAGTTGGGGCATCTGGGCAACAATGTTCTGGCCCAGTTTTATCCCATCTAGACTGCCACAGTTCTTCATTAGGGTCCTCATATCTGGACGGAACAATTTTATGACTGCTGATTTCTTTCCTTAATTATTTTTTTGCAATATTTTCTGTTATTTAATCAAATTATTTTCCTGAACTTTCTTCTCCTTGTTGATCTTACTTTCTTTGAAGATCAAGGTACACACTTTGTCATTATTCACAATAGTGGTTGTTTTCATATGCATGTAATACTCTTATCCATATGCATGTAATACTCTTATTTCAAGTGTAGATCTTGTTGAATTTTTTCACTGCTGTGGAATTTATATCGATGGTTAAATAAAAATGCAACATCCCAGACTAGCAAAGGTTTTGTGTTCTGAGTTGTATTTTAGATAAGAAAAAAAGCTACTTACTTTTTTAAAAAGCTTCCTACTCGGAAGCCAAGGAGGACCAAACAGAAACTGTTTTGTAAAAACATAAAGGGGTTGAGGAGGAAAGAGTAACAATTGTCTCCGTTGAAAAAATATGGGAAGGTAAAAGCCCAATCTCTGGCTCCCCAGAAATGGGAGAATATTGTGAGAAATACTGCCACATTTCTTTACCTCAAACAATACTGATGATGAGTTCTATCACAATTATCACAGTGAAATCACTCAGATATGGTTTGATGAAAAACGCGCCAAGACTGGAGAAACTCAAATAAAAACCTGAAGGAGTTGGTGGTTTTGTAGAAAAGTCTGTTTAATCCAAAACAATGTAGGGTCCAGGTTTGTTTCCTGGTAAAGGAAATTTAATGAAACAGTTGCTAAAAATGTAGCTGGAATAACAATAATTATGGCAACATGCTCTGTAAAATGCTAAGGGAAAGACTAATGTGTAATTCCTATTCAGAGGGAGTTGTTTTCAAAAGTAGATCTAATCCACGAAGTTGAATAAGCAGTGGAATCAAGTAAAACATGCATTGCAATGATAGTTATTTGTGCCGGCTAACAACATGCATGGTGGGGTTTTGACTAAATACACTGCTCAGAAGCAAGTGGGTATCATTTTAAAAAGTTAACCAAATTCTATTACAGATGAGGCGGGAATCACGCACCATCTGAATGCAAAAACCAATGAGAAAAGGCAACAGCACAAGAGTTTGTTCAAATACAATCAGACGAAAACCGATTTAATGAAAGAAAGAAATTAAAGAGGTCATATAGGCCTTTAAGTAGATTATGTCACAGCTGGTCTTCAACCTTATCTCCAACTTCTTGCCCAATTTGCTTCGATTACACTGTACCCCAGAAATCTATTTCATCCTCAAATTTACTCAAGCATCCAAGAATCCTACCGCATCAAGGTGGAAAATTCAATCCTCAGAAATTTGTCCTAAATCCACTCCTCAATGTTCGACCGCTTTCTGAGACCATGCTTTCTTCTCTAGTTTCCACATCCAACTGCTCAGCCCATCAGCACAACACCTGGCATTCTACTAAATTCTGGAGAATCACATTCTTAAAAGGACTGCTCTCTCAGTACCTGATTAAAATCCACTACATTAACCTCAAGGCAAAACTATTCTTCCTGAGATATGGAGTCTCAGCAAGACTCCATGTGCGGTCTCATACAGTTCATGCAAGTCTTCCTCATTATGGTGAGCAAACCTCCTTGCAATTACAGTCAATATCCTCTTTGGCTTCATAATTGCATGTTGTGCTGACACCTTTGTGCTAACTTTGTGATTCATGCACATCCCTCTCAGTGTTTATAACCTACTCTCCAGAACCACATCAATACATCTGCAACACTAATTCAGGCAACAAAAGGGAAATTGGTGTTATGCCCTTTGCACAAAAAAAACACTTTAACCTGTCAATTATTTTCTCAACTGCATGCTCTAACTTATCAGTAAATTCAACCTAAAAGCCATTAAAACCAGTATCATGGAGCAATTACTCAGAAATAACCTGCCTACTGATTTTCAGTTTGGGTTCTGTCTGAATAACACATCACTCGATTACAGCCTTGGCCAGAATATGAACAACGGAACCGAATCTCAAGAATGTTGCAACATTTGAACTTGGATATTAAGACAATATCCAAACCACAGAGGCAACAAAGAACCTCTAATGATATTAGGGGGTGGGGTGTGATATAATATTGGGTAGTTGTACCAAATGCAATGGAAAATAGTTCTGGTCACTGGAAATCAGTGACTTCAACGCCAGTGACTTTTGAATAGCAGTCTCATGTGTAAGAAATGCAGTAGCCAAGTTTTGCACAGCTATTTCATCAAAGAAACCACAGTAATGAATAATACAAAGTCGTGCGGTAAATCAGCGGGTCAGGCAACATCACTGGAGAAAATGGATAGGTGACGTTTCACAGAGTGCTGGAGTAACTCAGTGGGTCAGGCAGCATCACTGGAGAACATGGATAGGTGACGTTTCAGAGTGCTAGAGTAACTCAGTGGGTCAGGCAGCATCACTAGAGAACATGGATAGGCGACATTTTGGGTTCGGCCCCTTTTTCAGTCTGACCTGAAACCTCACCGGTCCGTGCGCTCCACAGATGCTGCCCGACCTGCCGAGTTACTCCAGCACTTTGTGTCCTTTTTAGTAAAACAACATCTGCAGATCCTTGTTTCACCAAATTGAATATGTAGTTGATGTCAAGTTAAGTTCTGAATAAAGTGGCTTATGTACTTTAGAGATAATTATTTTGGCTATTTGTTTTAGCTTTCTTTGGAAATCTCATGTGGAAACATAATCATCACCACTAAATTCAACGGAAGCCCTAGGCAAATGGTAAAATGCGCTTGTTGAGAAGCAAGACAAAACGATAGCAGCAAAACAAGGTTCGAGCAGCTGGGTTCAGAATCTATCCAGTCAGCCCAGGCAGGACGACAACTGCCTATTTGTAGACCCATGAAAAAGAAAGCGATGTTTGCTTCAGTATTGACATAACCGATTAGATTTAGACACAGTGCGTGCATTGCGAATGCAGTCACAAGACTTAAACTTCACTGGCGCTCCGCAAGAAATGGCATCAGTAGGAATTTGGAAAGTCATAAATCATGTGATATAATTATTACACAATGCCCCCACTCTGCATCATGCTTGATCATTAAAATAGACCACATTTTATCTCGCAGCATGATTTGATGCCTGTCATTGTGTGTCTTACACAGGACTTTCTTCCCATTACAAGAGTACTTCACAAACAAAGTGCTTTAATACACAGTGCCTTACTTTTATCAGCATGATTTGTTGTTACGGTATCAGGGCCTGGATTTTTGTCGACTTGGAGTGAAACTGTCCACAGAAACAGCCAAAGAATCACGACATTAAAGAGGAATCCAGAGTGCTCAGTCCCAGCAGCTGATTTCATCCGACTAGACACAGTTCACCCACATTCTGGGGAGGTCCATTGGTCCCATGGAGTGAGAAGTCAAAGGATGTGAATCACAAAGCGATTTCCTTCATTCAGCGGCTGCCTTTGCCCTAAGTGAGACCCTTGGTCACCTCCTGACACCATTTTTTAATCAATTAACATTCATAATCCCAAATGGTCAATGGTGCAGCTGGTGGAGCAGCTAGTAGGGCTGCTACCTCAGCTCCAGTGACCCGGGTTCAATCCTGACCTCCAGCGCTCACTGTGTGGAGTTTGTCTCTGTAACTGTGTGGATTTCTCTGGGACTCCATTCTCAATAAGATTGGCTTATTAATAAGTTAATAGACACAAAAAGCTGGAGCAACTCAGCAGGACAGGCAGCATCTCTGGAGAGAAGGAATAGATGACATTTCGGGCCGAGACCCTTCTTCAGACTAGTTAGTGATAACAAAGGAAGCTCCTATACATCACCATTAGCGCAGTTGGGTGGCAGGAGTATTGTGGGGATGAGGGGTGTGGGGGAACAAATTTGATGACTTGAGAGTGAGAGTAGGTTGCAGGGAAACTGTGGGGGGTGGGATTAATGGGACCTGGCATCAACTCAGTGGCTGAATCATCTCCTTCCATGTCATAAAAAAAAGGAGAAACAACAGACTTTCTTTTCATCTGCCATCTGTCCCTTAAAAACCATGACCAGAAAGATCACCCAGGACCTATCCATTTGTCCAACTATCACACAATTTTTAGGTCGTTATTCATGTCCAAGTTCCTGCATCATTGCCTTGATACTCACAGATAACTTTAGTTTTGGAATGCCTGAAGCCCCATTTCAAATCTTCCCAAATAACCACAAGCGTGTTGGCCAAAATCGTCATCTATATCCTGAACATCTTTTGCAAACTGCTTTATCTGTCCTGATCTCCTGCATTACATCCAAGCATTCACCATCTCAACTCTGTCACGTCACTATGCAGCTAATATGCGGATCAATTCCCCAAGCCATACTCTCACCTCCAGCAAAGGCTTGTCACATTGCAATACACTGAGCTCTGGCATGCCCAAACACACATCTATATCCCCCATCCTCTTCTGCGCCTCGCGTAGCAGACAGGAAGTTGATGTATTCAAGGGGCAGCATGTGCTTCATAAACGCATCTCCAACACTAAGGAGTTGGCCATGTGACCGAGTTGTGATGAAGGCAGGGTTTTTACAATTATACATGGGGAAAACCCAAAGGAATAAGCTTCAGCCTAACCAAATGTTTTGCATTTGTGCTTTCATCTCGTCCACTCCCTGAATGAACTAGACTCCACAGACCTCTGGTATCTCTTCCGATCAGCAGTTAGCTTCAAAACATAAGCACTAGCTGTCCTGCATTTCCCATTTGCACTCCTACTAAGTAGAATCATAGAGTCACAACATGGAAACAGGCCCTTCAGCCCAACTCACCCACACCGACCAAGATGCAAATTCCACACTCAACATGTTCCATTTCTCGCTTTGAAATCGAATCTTCCTGTTTATCACATTGTCAATGTTTCCACTGACCCTTCCAAAATAAATGGTTAATGTCTGCATTAAGATTGTATAGTGTGGACTTCATTATTTGGACATTAAACCTTCATTTATCATTTGCAATATTTTATGTGCAGAAATGAGTTAACACTTTACAAATTATAACTTTAATTGATGCTAAATTTAAAAATAGCTTTTAAGTTGAAATCTGGGAGGGAGCAGTAAATGAGAAAACCAAAGAAATTGACATTTTGACTCCAAATACACCATGCTGCAGATTAACAGGTATTACTAACTGCCCATCATTTTGCCTTTTTAGGCAATTGCTAAGCCATTTAATAACACATTGAAGAAGAAATCAATACTGCTGCATATTCATTAGATTCTTAATGTCAAACAGACCGATACAAACCTATGAATTAGGAGTAAGAAATGCCAGTCTGTCCCTTAAGCTTGCTCTGCCATTTAATATGAGAGAGGATTCTCTTGAACTACAGGTGTAGAGTGGAGAGCACATTGACTGGTTGCATCACGGCCTGGTTCGGCAACTTGAGTGCCCAGGAGTGACGAAGACTGCAAAAAGTTGTGAACACTGCCCAGTCTATCACCGGCTCGGACCTCCCCACCATCGAAGAGATTTACCAGAATCGCTGCCTCAAAAAGGCAGCCAGCATCATCAGAGACCCACACCACCCTGGCCACACACTCATTTCACCCCTGCCATCGGGTAGAGGATACAGGACCCTGTAATGTCCAGGTTCAGGGACAGCTTCTTCCCACAGCCATTTGGCTATTAAACACTACAACCTCAAATAAGCTCTGAACTACATATACTATTATTGTTATTATTGCACTATTATTCTTTGTTGTTTTATGTGTACACATGTGTGCGCGTGTGTTAGAGAGAGATATATATATATAAATAAATATATATGTGTGATCTATATGTATATTATATATATATATATATATATATATATATATATGGGTGTGTGTGTGTGTGTGTGTGTGTGCGCGTGTGTGGGTGTGCGTGTGTGCGCGTGTCTGGGTGTGTGTGTGATCTATATGTGTATATATATATGTGATCTATATGTATGTGTGTATTTGTGAGTATGTGTATATATGCACACACTGAACTTTTTTTCTCTCGTTTATCATATTGTTTACAGTGTACTATAAACTGTCCCTTTTAAAATCCACCATCCCTCCCTGCCTGAAGTCCGCCACAATCATCCCACTGCAAAAAAAGTCTGTCATCAGCGGTCTTAACGACTACCGTCCGGTAGCACTCACACCGGTCATCACAAAGTGCTTCGAGAGACTGGTCCTGCAGCACATCAAAGCCAGCCTCCCACCCACCTTCGACCCACACCAGTTTGCCTACAGAGCAAATAGGTCTACAGGGGATGCCATCGACACTGCTCTTCACACTGCACTGACCCACCTTGAACACCAGGGGAGCTATGTGAGGATGCTCTTCCTCGACTTCAGCTCTGCCTTTAACACGGTCATCCCGAGCAGACTGGTCACCAAACTTTCCGACCTTGGATTTTCCCAAACCATCTGCCAATGGATCAAGGACTTCCTGACCAACCGCCCCCAGACCGTCAAAATAGGCCCTCACCTCTCCTCCACCATTACACTGAGCACCGGCTCACCACAGGGCTGTGTGTTGAGCCCCATCCTTTACTCCCTCTACACTCACGACTGCGCCCCCACCCATCCCACCAACACCATCATCAAGTTCGCGGATGACACGACTGTGGTTGGACTCATCTCAGAAGGAGATGAGACAGCCTATAGGGATGAAATCCAAAGGCTGGCAGCATGGTGTTCAGTGAACAATCTGGTCCTGAACTCCTCCAAAACAAAGGAACTTATAATTGACTTTAGAAAAACCAGTGTAGACTACGACCCACTCTACATCAATGGGGTCTGTGTGGAAAGGGTACCAGCTTTCAGGTTCCTGGGTACGCACATCGCAGAGGATCTTACCTGGTCTACCAACACCATCACCACAGTAAAGAAGGCACAGCAGAGACTCCACTTCCTGAGGATCCTCAGGAAAACCAACCTGCAGGAGAAGCTCATGTTGTCCTTCTATCGCTGCTCCATCGAGAGTGTGCTGGCATACTGTATAACCACATGGTATGCCAGCTGCTCAGAAAAGGACAGGAAGGCCCTTCAGAGGGTCATCACGACGGCCCAGAAGATCATCGGCTGCTCACTGCCCTCCCTGGAGCACCTGTTCAGCCTACGCTGCCTCAGTAGAGCAGGCAAAATAATAAAAGATCCATCCCACCCCGGCCACCGTCTGTTTGTTCATCTGCCCTCTGGTCGACGTTTCAGGTCGATCAAATCCCGAACAAACAGACTTAAGAACAGTTTTTACCCCAGGGCCATACGAGAACTGAACACTACCTTTGCACTAGGCAACACCGTTAAAAAATCTTGTACTTAATATAATTGTATTTAATTGTATTTATGTATTTATTTGTTTTTGCATTTATTGCATATATGTTTGTACGCACCGTCAGGATTGGCTATTTTTTAATTTCGTTGTACTCGTTGCAATGACAATAAATGAATATTATTATTATATTATTATTATTATGTTTATATATTCTGTTGTGCTGCTGCAAGTAGAATTTCCTTGTTCT
Source organism: Rhinoraja longicauda (assembly GCF_053455715.1). Classification (NCBI taxonomy): domain Eukaryota; kingdom Metazoa; phylum Chordata; class Chondrichthyes; order Rajiformes; family Arhynchobatidae; genus Rhinoraja; species Rhinoraja longicauda. The sequence goes on along the minus strand of NC_135987.1, from coordinate 17,149,702 downwards.
ATCTGGGACATCTATATACTAAATTGTTTGTTTGTTTGTACCTGAACTACAGCCAAAACGGTATACAATAGCGCGACAATTTTAGGCCCACCTTACTCACCGTCATCCCTGTGGTGTTAATGAAAGAAGTTTCATTGAGATTGGTGTTATATTTTTAAAGTTATTCACATTTTAAAGTTTAAATCTATCTCCTAGGGAGGGAGGGGGTGGGGGGGAAGATAAGGGGGGGTTGAGGGGAATGGAGTCGGGGGGGGAGGGGAAGTGGGGGAGGGGAGGGGGGAGGGGGGGAGAGGAGAGGGTGCTGCACCAATACAGGAGAGGTTTGGGCCCAACGGGTTCACTTGGTCTGGTATGACAATAAAACACTCTTGACTCTTTCTTGACACTAATAAGATCATGGCTGTAACCTCAACTCCACAGGACCACAGTAGTGCAGCCAGTATAGCCAATGCCTTGCGGTAGCAGAGACCGCGGTTCAATCCTGACCTCGGGTGCTCCGCATGGAGTGTGCACGTTATTCCTGCAACCATATGGGATTGTCCAGCGAGCTCGGGTTTCCTACCACATCCCAAAGTTATTTGGTTAGGCAGATTAATTAGAGCAGCAAAGCTGTGACTCCACTTTCCAGCCTAGCTACAGAGGTCTTTCACCCTCATGTTTGTCAAGAATCAATGTACCACATACTCAAAAATATTCAAGGCCTCCACTTCCATCAGCTTTTGAGGAAGCTCACTGATGGAATTGGAGTGACTGCCCTCATAGAAAAAAATATCCTTAACTTTGTCTTAAATGGAGAGCGTTTTTTATTGTTTAACCAAAACAAGAAGTGCTGGGGGAACTCAGTGGGCCAGGCATGCATCTGTGAAGGGAATAAGCAGACAACATGTCAAGTTGAGACCCTTCTCCAGACTGATTGAAGAAGGGGAGGGGTCTGGCGTTGGGTAGGCGAGAAGAGTTGGGGGAAGGATAAATTCTGGCAAGTGATAGGTGGATACAGGTGAGGGATATCTGAAACATTGCATGTCCATTCCCCTCCACAGGTGCTTCCTGACCCATTGAATATCTCCAGGACTTTGTCTTTTGCTCGAGATTCCAGCATCTGCAATTCATTATGTCTCCTTATTTTTAATCACTGACTCCCGTTTTACTTTCTTGCACAGGAGGAAGCATCCACTGGATTTTGAAGGAACACATCAAGCTTTGCTGGGCCAAATGTGCTCATTCAAAGAGAACTCATCAAGTGAAATGCGTGGATTTAGCTTGCTTTTGTTCAGAGAGTTCCACGGTTACCCCTCCCCCCTATCCCCCAAAGGTATCAGATCATGTTCATCCCACCCACTGTAAAAAACTGGTGATGCAAAGTTAGAATTAACACGGCAGAGTTTTTAAAACTGTCCAATTAGATTTATCAGAGCTCCTACCCATAACATTAAATCATTTGGCCCCAATTAGGGGTCTTTAAAAAGACCAATCATTGGTATTTCAAGGGATAAGAATTAAAATATTAAGACAAAGTCTTAAATTATTTACATTTGGATAACAAAGGATGATGAATTTAAAAAGTGCAATGTTCTCATTTAAAGAAATGTTTTAGTAGCAAGAACAATACATGATTCAAAATTACTCATTGCAACTCTCACCACACTAACCAGGCTATAAACAGAAAACTCCGTCTTGAGTAAATCCAAAAACACACTATACACTGTAAGAATTCAATTTGAAAACCATCATCTCAGGCATAGAGGAGGACAGGAAAGTCATATTGCTAAAACGCTCAGATTATCAATCATTCTGACAGTTTATTGGCTTTATCACCACACATACCATTAAAATGATGTCTGGCCAGGAATGTCATGAGACAACATTAAACAGACCAGGATTAAAAAAACAGATACTAACAGTACTCCAGCAAGTTTCTCACTGGATTCTTGCAAAAGCAGTACATGGCTGACTCTGGTCTTTGAAGGGGCATACTGTCTGCAAGTCAAAGTCAACACAAGAGTTCACAACCTGAAAAGTTGTCTCACATTCCTCAAAAACGACTGTAATTTCTTTATCATTCTGTACACAAATAGTGGAAAGGGAAAAAAAGAGCAAAGCTATGTTTAGAGGTGATAGATCGAAACACAGTGACCTCAAAAAATACTGTCTGCAGAAACTTAATGGAAGCTATAATAGTGTTTTCACCAATTCCAGTGTGACTTTCACACTTCTGATATCCAGGAACCATGCGGTCAAACTAATAATGAATCAGGAAGTAAAAATTACAGGAACTAAATATTTTTAGTTTAGTTTAGAGATACAGCGCGGAAACAGGCCCTTCGGCCCACCGAGTCCACGCCGACCAATGATCCCCGCATATTAACACTATCCTACGCACACTCGGGACAATTTACACATGCCAATTAACCTACAAACCTGTACGTCTTTGGAGTGTGGGAGGAAACCGAAGATCTCGGAGAAAACCCACGCGGTCACGGGGAGAACGTACAAACCATACAGACAACACCCATAGTCGGGATCGATCCTAGTCTCCTAGAAATCTAAAGGAAATTAGTTAAATGCAGGGCATTAATGTATTAGTCATTAACAAATTAATGTTAGAGTTTTTAAAAACACAAAATGGAGGAAATACCAGCCAACAATTAGATTTTCAGGACTAGAGAACTGATTCCACAGTCATAAGAGCCAAGTATGTTGATGAGACAACTTGGCACTAATAACTGTGAATCCTGTCACCATTAAAAAAATTGTTGCATGGTCACAAGGATAGGAACGTTTTAAGGGGATATGGGCCAATGGATATTTTTAAGGCAGAAATAGATAGATTCTTGGTTTGTACGGGTGTCAGAAGTTATGGGGAGAAGGCAGGAGAATGGGGTTAAGAGGAAAAGATAAATCACCCATGATTGAATGGCAGAGTAGACTTGATGGGCCGAATGGCCTAATTCTGTTCCTATCACTTGTAAAGTTATGAACATGGGCAAATGGGACTTTCTTAGATGAGGCACCTTGGTTGACATGGATGAGTTGTGCCAAAGGATGTGTTTTCAAGAAAGAGTTAAATTTAGCTCTTTGGGACTAACAGATCAAGGAATATGGGGAAAAAGCAGGAACGGGGCACTGATTTTGGATGATCAGCCATGATCACATTGAATGGCGGTGCTGGCTCGAAGGGCCGAATGGCCTACACCTGCACCTATCTTCTATGTTTCCATGTTTCCGAACTGGATGGCTCAATGGCTACGACTCAACCAACAAGGGTAAACACGTTTAAATACAAGAAATGTGTGCAGAATGTTGAAGCTCACGACAAATTCCACATCTATTATGGAGAATTCTGCATTTCTGGTTTTAACTGCTCATGTGCAAATTATGGAAATCATTTTCAGTTTTAGACTTTTTTTTAGATAATAATACAGATCCCTTTTATACCATTTAATTCTAAAGTCCACAAATGAAGCTTTTCTTTACCCATTACTCACGACTTGCTCTTCTGACAGCTTTCACTACATGAATAAAAAAGCATCCAACACTTGGACATTACTCACATGGTACTTCATGTGATCTCTTTCCCTCAACTCTCTTCTGAGTTCAGTGTGAAATATTAATGGATCTGCAAGTTTATTTTTGAAGAGAAGCATGGTCCACTGAATCAACCACAGTTACTGGTGTGATGCAGGCAACAAAATGAACACATTGCAATGTCCGTCACATAGTCCTTGATTCTTACTGTTTTAAGTTTCAAAACTGAATTCTGAAGTCTTGCTGCAGCCCTTGAGGCTGGTCCATTAAGCACCAATCCAAGAGTCAGTGCAGCGGACTTTTCGGTGTTCTCCTGCCATAGTAATTAATGGCAACACTACTGAACTGGCTGAAAGTAGACTCCAAAACACAGGAACAGAGACTACCAGACATACTAATCTTTTCCTGAAGATTTCTTATCAGTTCTGATCATGCAAATAGGTTGAGGGATAGGAAGAATTTTAATAACAAAAGCATTAACTCAAATATCTCTTCTTGGATGATCTCCAATTACTGCAGCGCTGAAATTAAAATGCTGTAAAGTCACATCAATGACTCAAGTGGCATAAAAGTATGGAGTGATTTTCATTTGTGAATAGGATAAAAATTGACCTCTTCACATCAGTGAGTCAGGAACCAGGAGCTTTCAAATTCAAGATGCAAGTTAAAAGTGCTTTGTAACTCATTAAACTTTGAATGTTTGAGTAAAGTTTAAAGAATGCGAGGCCACATTGTTGCAAACAAGCAAACGAAGAATTTGAAAATAATATTGGGATGGAATCCAATTCAACAAAATTATCACTACTTTTTTGTTTAATATTTTCAATATTTAAAATAGGCATGCTCTGAATGTTGGAAGCCAATAACTTTGTAAACTTTCAAGTAAAATGCAATTTGAAATTTGGGAAGCATTTGAAATTTAAGAATGGATAAGTTCTAACTATCTTATTCAAAACTGCATATGGGAAAAGCAAGCCAAAGGCTCTGGAACTGATATTTTGAAGTTACTTGAAGAAATCTGATAAAGTAAAGACTACAAATGCTGGAGTAACTTAGCGGGTCAGACAGCATCTCTGGCGAACATGGATAGGCGACGTTTTGGGTCGGAACCGTTCTTCAGACAAACTTCTTCAGAAGAAGGGTCCTGACTCGAAACATGATCTATTCATGTTCTCCACAGATGCCGCCTGACCCACTGAGTTGCTCCTGCATTTTGTGTCTTTCCTTGGTAAACCAGCATCTGCAGTTCTTAAGAATGGTCCTGAATCCGAAATATTGCCATCCATTTACTCCAGATATGCTGCCTCCAGGTGCTTTGTTTTCTCCCCCCGTATCCCAAAGGCCTTCAGGCTGATTGGGTTATTGGTGACTGTAAATTGCCCCTAGTGTATGGGAGAGCTGCCAGGAATGTGGGATGAAGAGAACGAGTTTATTGTAATTGGGTGCTTGATCATTGACATAACCTGTGGACCAAAAGGACTGTTCCCATGCTGAGTCAAGAGTGTTTTATTGTCATATGTCCCAAAACAGATCATTGAAATTCTTACTTGCAGCAGCACAGCAGATATGTAAACAAAGCACTCTGTAAAACCCATAATAAACGAAAAGAGTTCAGTATATATTGTTTCTGTTTAACTGTGACTATAAAGCTCAGTTCCTGACCTGAAACGTTAACACTGTCTCTTTCTCCACTTATGTTGCCTGAGTATTTCCAACATGTTGTTTTGATTTGAGATTCCCACCATCTGAAACTTCTTAATCTTTAATTTTGTTTTGTGACAGCTCTGTGGTTATAAACAGGATGGTGCGTGAATTGGAGGGATTGTGCAGATGGTGATATTCCCTTGTGCCTGTTGTTCCCCTCCCAGGGAGAAGACATGATTCATTGGGAGGTCTTGTCAAAGTTACAGTACTTTCTGCAGATTGTACGCACTACAGCTTGAATGTACCTTTGATGAAGTGACGGGATGGTAGATGGAGCACCGAAAAAAGGGGCTGCTTTACCCTGGATGATCACGTTTGTTTAGGCACTATTGGAGCTGCAGGCAGACACCAAATAGATGAGACTCAATCCCAGTCCAGGTTTGTGCCTCTTATATTGTGGAATAGCTTGGCAAAACTTACCACTGCCTTGGGTACTGGAACTGGGTTGCTGGAATTATGAGGCAGTACCTCCAGCAGTTGCAGTATTGGTAAATTGTCACCAATATGCTGTATATGCATTTTGGGGATATTGAATATGCATATGAATATTCAATTGCTTTCATTATGGATATTGCATCTTTTGATTCCAATGGACATGCAGAAGGACATTTGATCTTGTGTTGGTATACTCCATACAAACTACAGCCATTATGATGTGTGTAGGAAAGAACTGCAGATGCTGGTTTAAATCGAAGGTAGACCCAAAATGCTGGAGTAACTCCAAAATGGGTCGGGATCCTTCTTCAAACTGTCCATCCCTTCCACAGATGCTGCCTGACTTGTTGACTTCCTCCAGTACTTTGTGTTTTGCTCGAGTTTTCAGCATCTGCAGTTCCTTGCGTCTCCATAAATAATCCAACTTAAACACAAAGTGGAGAATCTGAAAATCATGATGCACTCGTGAATCATCAACCAACATAGTCAGTAACCACGGGGCTGATGGTTGACTAAGACTCGATGTGCGGTAGCAAAGAAACAGTCACAGTACTTGATGGAGGGTGGCGGGTGGCAGATTTCCATGGATAATTGTGAATGTTGACAAGTGAAGTGAGGCTTTTACCAGCTATTCATGCCAAGGAAAATACCATCAATATCAAAACAAACCTTACAACTCAACACTTTCAAGGGTCAGGCTAACTTAGTCACAATATCCTGCCTCACTTCAAATATATCATCAACTTCAGACACAAAATGCTGGAGTAACTCAGCGGGTCAGGCAGCATCTCTGGAGAAAAGGAATAGGTGACATTTTGGGTTGAGACCCTTCTTCAGACCCTTCATCATCATCTTCATTAGATAATGAAAATCTCTCCATATTAAGCCTCCTTATACAAAATGTAATAACAAGGAACTGCAGATGCTGGTTAGAGGTTGATTTACTTCATCCTCCTTATTCAAAAGCGTGCTATTACTATCTGTACATTATCCAAGTATACACTGCACAATGTGCTTTTGATCACGATCAATTGCACATATCTGCTATCTCATTACCGACAACAATTAGCAGCATTTAAACACCTGCGTAAACAACTGCAAAATTATCGGTGAACATTGATAAAGGCAATTTGGGAAAAAATGCTCAAATTCGCAGTGATTTTGAAAAGCAATAGGTCAAAAAGGGCAGAAAAACACATGAGGAAGGAAGAAAAGTTTGGAAGGAGAGGAAGGGGGGGACGGAATAAAGCTGCAGTCTTTAGGAAAAACCTTCTGGAATCTCAGAATAATCTTCTCTACATAAAGACTGATCAAAACATGGAACAGATTACCAGAACCAATAGAGAAAGCATAAGTCTGAATCAATTAAGAAAAGTTAAACGCTGCATTGCAGGAGAGAAGACGTTGATAAAATCTGAGTTAAATCACCATTTTGCCCAGTTTGCTCACCATCTGTGAACAAGCCAAGTACTAAAACTTCTTCATTTTCTCTGATAATAATTACTGACTGAAATAAAGACTGCAGAAATATCAACCATCCACTTCAACAATAAGGAAAAGGCTTTAAAAACAAAAGGTTATTTGTCTACAGTTACATTTTGTTGCTTCATTACAAACATGCTTTTTCTTAAGTTGATTTACTTAATTCAGCAGCTGCCCTGATTTTATTCTAATTTAAACTAAAACCCTGCACATGAGGATGAAAGGATGCTCTACGGGTTTTTTAGTTTTATTTCAAAGTAGCAAGCTGGTCATTCTTCATTTCAGCTGAAAGCCGAAAATATAACAATGAAAAAGTTGAAAACATTTCCAGAAGCAGATAGGGACATTTAAAATCTGATAAAAATGTGCTTCTGTAAAATGTGTTCTATCATAACCTAACTTCCTCATAGATTGACTCCTCTACCCACACAGGCCAAACATGTAGATTGAGCACAATGTGCTAATTAAAAACAGAGAAACATAGAAAATAGGTGCAGGAGGAGGCCATTCGTCCCTTCAAGCCAGCACCGCCATTCATTGTGATCATGGCTGATCGTCCACAATCAATAACCCATGCCTGCCTTCTCCCCATATCCCTTGATTCCACTAACCCCCAGAGCTCTATCTAACTCTCATAAATCCATCCAGTGATTTGGCCTCCACTGCCCTCTGTGGCAGAGAATTCCACAAATTCACAACTCTCTGGGTGAAAAGGTTCCTTCTCACCTCAGTTTTAAATGGCCTCCCCTTTATTCTAAGACTGTGGCCCTTGGTTCTGGACTCCTCCAACATTGGGAACTCTTTTCCAGCATCTAGCTTGTCCAGTCCTTTTATAATTGTATATGTTTCTATAAGATTCCCTCTCATCCTTCTAAACTCCAGTGAATACAAGCCTAGTCTTTTCAATCTTTCCTCATATGACAGTCCCACCATCCCAGGGATTAATCTTGTGAACAATTCATAATCTGTTCTATACCACATGATACATTCATTTGATTTCTACGAAGGGGCAACTAACTATCATGGATATTTTTATACTCACGTAATTATGCACATAATCACAATAGAATGACCCTTAGTGTGCTTGTAATGGACTGTCCTCACATGACTCGTAAATTTTGCAATATTGCAATTACCCATTGAAAAGATATATTTGGATAATTGCACACACATTTTTCAGATTCAGTTCACTCTTTCAATATGTCCCACAGCTTTACTAGGCAGCTGTAAATATCCATCTGCATATTTAAATTTTAAAACTTAACATTAAAAAACATATATTTAAATTTTATTTATTTATTTAAATATAACAATAGCTATTCCATCTTGCTAAATAACAACTCGCACCTGCTTAATAATATTTTTACACCTCATCTAAGTTTTTAACCTTCACAGTCCATTCTTCACAAATTTGAGCACAAGCTCATCAAGTCACTAGGTTGGATATAATCATTATGTAATGTTCTTGCACTCAAGGAATATATTGTAATATCTAGAGAGAGAGAATATTAAATATTTCCGTACCAAACTGCATAAGAATTAAATAAAATTAACTGAGAACATTAATGACGGAGAAACTATTTTGCCATTATTTGTTAAAAGATGTAGGTCCATCTTTGAAAGCTCGTTCCCAATTCTTCAAGGCGGCAATGTTCCATTTCCTTGAACCATTGCAGTCTATGAAGTGGAGCAAATGAGCTTTCATGTCAGAACGTTGAGTTACTTGCATATCACATTGTGTTACAATGCTGGTAAATATTAATGCCTCATATTAATGCCTCAATATTAACGTGTAATTCTTTGCCACAGAAGGCTGTGGAGGCCAAGTCAGTGGATATCTTTAAGGCAGAGATGGATAGATTCTTGATTGCTACAGGTGTCCGAGGTTATGAGAAGGCAGGAGAATGGGGTTAGGAGGGAGAGATAGATCAGCCATGATTGAATGACAGAGTAGACTTGATGGGCCAAATGGCCTAATTCTACTCCTATCACTTATGACGTGACCTGGGTGTTTATAAATATAATGCCAGAATTAATTTACTTTGAATTATTCTTATCAAAAATGCAATTGTTGCAAATTGCAAAGGGAGGCTAGGCACAAACAGCTGGAGTAACTCAGTGTGTCAGACAGCATCTATGGAGAAAAGGAATAGGTGACGTTTCAGGTCAAGACTCTTCTTCAGACTTGAGGGAGTCTCCAAAGGGAGCCGATCAGGGCAAGTAATCAGGGGCACCAAATAGAGCCCAAGGTGACTCCCGCAAATATGCAAAAGCTAAAAATCAAAGCAAGTGTTGCATCTCCAATAGATACAAGAAATCTCAGATGCTGGAATCTTGCGAAAACACAAAGTACTGGAGGAACTCCTTCCCAGATGCTATCTGACCCATTGAGTTCCTCTGGCACTTTGTGTTTTGCCTCTTTTTTGATTCAATTTTTTTCTAGAAAAGAAATGATCTCCTTCCTGCCTTTCTACCAATCTTCTGGTCAGTGCAAGCAACAACTTTCTGAAATAAATTGGTGGCCTTCAGATCTTGAAAATTGTTTTAAAAAGTATGCAAGGACATGGACAAGAGAACAAGAGCTTGTTGCTGCGATGGCAGATCAATCCTCCTTTCCTTCTTTCCTGAGATGCTGCCTGACCTGCTGAGTTACTCCAGCATTTTGTGAAATAAATACGTAGATCAATCATGATCATTTTGAATGAGACCAGGCTCAATGGGCCAAATAGTCCACTCCTGGTACTGACCCATTTCCCTTTTTTTCCCGTATATTTCTCAGAAATCCTCACGCCGTTTGTAATGCTCTTTATGGAATGTTCAACAAACCACCTTCCGTCAGCAGCCATCTAAGGTATTTCAGATATTGAGCTGATTTACCATGGATTTTGGAGGAGCAGGTAGGTCAAGCCTCTCATTCATTCATTTCTATTGCAATTAGCTGCAGGGTACAAAATAAAGCAAAATCGAAGAGTGATGATTTCGGTCACGTCTCAACAAGTTCCACACCAGCTATACATTTTCATTTTAGTTTTGGGAATACTTATCCTTCATTATCCCATTTTTCAATGAGCAGAACAGATAATTTCCTGAATGCACACCTACCTTCGACATTAGAGACTCTTCACTCTGCTCCTTTCCTCTCCTTTGTTCATTCATGATCCATCCCTTTTTCCCTCCCTCTCCCACTGTTCCTTTTCACCCAAATCACTCCCTCAAGCTGTGTATTTCACTCCTCTTTTCACTCTTTATCTGCCACCCTTATGTCTCATTTTTACCTCTAGCTTTTGTTACGTACTCCACTCGTCTGCCAATTACCCTTCCCCCCTCACTTGTATCCACCTATCACTTGCTGGGCTTTGTCTCACCCCCACCTCTCTTTTCCAAATTTCTCCCCTATACTACAATCAGTCTGAAGAATGTTCCTGGTCTGATGCATTGCCAATATATTCCCTCCACAGAAGCTGCCTGACCCATTGACATCCTCCAGCACTTTGTGTTTTGGTCTCCACTAAAGCTTCTCATTCATTAATGTGCATGAATGATCAACACAATCGCGACATCACTGGACAAATCAATTAAAATAGAATGAAAATGAAACTCCATTAAAAAGTGTTCATAATGACTCACCATTAATTTCCAACTTTCAACTTAAGAAGCCTTTAAATTTAGAAATTCTTGGGAGTGAAATATAGCATTATTTAATTCCCATTAATTCTCATGGGAAGAACTTTCAGGTCAAGCACCAATGGGTTTAATTCATGCATTCAGGTAAATTAATTAGCAGATTAAGCACTAAAGAGTGAAGAGCCCCACACAGGCATAGTAATGCCTCGCTTGTTTGATACATTCATTGTATTCAATAATTGAGTGGAATGGTGTAGAGGCTGGAATGACAGAACGGTTGTGGACTTCTGTTCCATATTTCTGCTGTTTTCATCCACTGGAGCTGGGCTGGATAAATTAGGACAGTAGCAAATAGTGAAGCTTGCAAAGTGCAAACATTGCAAAGTGCAATATCAAGAACCAGACAGAGATACATCATTTCATTTAATATAGCAGATGTAAAAGTTTAGCCGAGAAACCACGACAAAGCTCTTATTTCATCTTCTTGTAAACCTCCAACAATATACAACGACTGAATGTTTTTTGAAAGGAACTCTGAAGCATTTTGTAAGATGCAATAGAATCTATTAAGACATGTTGACACAAGGAACTGCAGATATTGGAATCTTGAGCAAAATACCAAGTGCTTGAGGAGCTCAGTGAGTCAGACAACATCTACACGGGCGGTCACGGTGGCGCAGCGGTAGAGTTGCTGCCTTACAGCGAATGCAGCGCCGGAGACCCAGGTTCGAACCCGACTACGGGTGCTGTCTGTACGGAGTTTGTACGTTCTCCCCGTGACCTGCGTGGGTTTTCTCCAAGATCTTCAGTTTCCTCCCACACTCCAAAGACATACAGGTTTGTAGGTTAATTGGCTTGGTAAATGTAAAAATTGTCCCTAGTGTGTGTAGGTTAGTGTTAGTGTGCGGGGATCACTGGTCGGTGCAGACCCGGTGGGCCGAAAGGGCCTGTTTCCGCGCTGTATCTATAAACTGTATCTCTAAACCACAGAGGAAATGGACAGACAGCGTTTCAGGTGAGAAGCCTTCTTCAGAAGTGAACATAGGTCCCGACCTGAAACGTCACCTGTCTATTTCCTCCAGAGATGTTGCCTGACCCACCACATTCCTCCAGCACTTGAGTTTTATAAGAAAGGTTTCTGGCTTATATTTGCTGAAATTGAGCATGATTATATGAGAAAATTGGGAAGGATCTAAAGTCACACAAGAACACAAGAAAATCATCAGATCATATGTGATAGGAGAAGAATTAGGCCATTCAGCCCATCAAGTCTACTCCGCCATACAATCATGGCTGATCTATCTCTCCCTCCCAACCCTATTCTCCTGCCTTCTCCCCATAACCTCTGACACCCGTACTAATCAAAATAGGAGCAGGAGTAGCCCAATTACCCTTCAAACATGTCCATCATTCAATATGACCATGGCTGGTCCAGGCTGACCTCCACTTCTGTGCCAGATCTATTCCCAACATCAATCCTCCAAATGAACTATCATCTATAAACAGAAGGTATTTATTCACAAAATGCTGGAGTAACTCAGCAGGTCAGGCAGCATCTCAGGAAAGAAGGAATGGGTGACGTTTCGGGTCGAGATCCTTCTTCGGACTGAAGAAGGGTCTTGACCCGAAACGTCACCCATTCCTTCTCTCCTGAGATGCTGCCTGACCTGCTGAGTTACTCCAGCATTTTGTGAATAAATACCTTCGATTTGTACCAGCATCTGCAGTTATTTTCTTATATCATCTATAAACGATTTTCTCTTTAATACACAACTTCAAATGCACAGTGGATCCACTACTTGTTCTGAATTTATGACAAATTAACAAAGTTAGATTGTAAAGAGAGAAGATTGGTGCATCAGGTAATTCTGCTGCCTCTCAGCTCCAGAAACCTGAGTTGAATACTGAGCCGGGTGTTGTCTATGTGCAGCGTCCACTTTGCCCCTGTGACTATGTGGGTTTGCCTGGAGTGCTCTTGTTTCCTCCAATGTGCTGACTGAATAGTTACCCTCACATAGGTGAAAGTGAGGGTGAGGAGTGGGGGAACCAGATCGGGGTGCGAGAAAAACTATTAATTAACGTAGATTGATACTAGATGAATGGCATAGACACAGTGGGGCCTACTTTTGTGCGATATGACTCCATGACATCTGTTCATTCTTCGAACAACATGTTTTTTTACTCGCAATCCATATATCATCCAAACTTCCACCAACAAAGTACAACAGAAACTGTGGGAAGTACATGATGCAGTGGATTAAATTCAGCCCAGTATTTGACATTAGTAAAGTGACGGTGACAGATTATCCCTGTAGTGAGCACTATCATCCTTTCTCTGCTGGCAACTGCTTGCGGCCATTAGTTCTTCATGAAAACTAGTGTCCAAAACCTAATGTGATCAAGCTGGTTAATCAGCCAAAAACTTTGAAGAATGCTCACCGACAGCACAGCAACCAAAGGACACAAAGTGCTGGAGTAACTCAGCAGGAACATGGATAGGTGGCGTCTCACGTTAGGACTCAGGCGGCACGGTAGCGCAGCGGTAGAGTTGCTGCTTTACAGCGAAGGCAGCGCCGGAGACTCAGGTTCGATCCTGACTACGGGTGCTGCACTGTAAGGAGTTTGTACGTTCTCCCCGTGACCTGCGTGGGTTTTCTACGAGATCTTCGGTTTCCTCCCACACTCCAAAGACGTACAGGTATGTAGGTTAATTGGCTGGGTAAATGTAAAAATTGTCCCTAGTGGGTGTAGGATAGTGTTAATGTGCGGGGATAGCTGGGCGGCACGGACTTGGAGGGCCGAAAAGGCCTGTTTCCGGCTGTACATATATGATGATGATGATGATGACTCTTCTTCAGTTCACTCTGTATGAAGGGTCTCAATTTGAAACATCACCTATCCATGTTCTCCAGAGATGCTGCCTGACCTGCTGAGTTACTTCAGCACTTTGTATCATTTTGTGTATTAAAAAGCATCTACAGTTTCTTTGTTCCCACAACACAGCAACCAACTACTTTTAAGTAATATTTTAAACATGAGCACCGTACAAAGGTTGGAACATTCATTTATTAAACTGGATGATGAAATAAGGTTTAAAAAATGCTTCTGAAATATTCATGCACAGAAATTGCAGCACATTACGTAATCTAAAGCCAGACAATTTGTGAATGATAATTATGGCTTAATACACCATGAAATAAAATATGCAGCCCTTGTGTAACTAATTACAAGATTCACGGTAAAAACAACAAACGCTGGAAACACTCAGCAGCTCAGGCAGCATCTGTTAAGGTGGAAATAAAGTTAAAGTCAACACAGAAACATTAATCTTTTCACTTTCCACAGATGCTGACTAGCCTGCTGAATGTTTCCAATGCTTTCTGTTTACATTTCAGATTTCAAGAGCTTTGAAGGTTATTTTTTTTTTACAGAGGAGAGGGGAGGGCAAGTCCTTAATAGCTTAAGTTTACATCGGTCTACTCATTCTTTTTTCAAAATGCAACAGAGAAAGATTCAGAATACAGTCATAAAGTTGTGCTGATTTTCTGACAGATTCTCTTCAATTTCTGCATTGAACTCCTAAAAATGCAGTCTCTGTCAGAATAATGACTTTGAACACCAGCAATTTCCTCTTAATTACCCATCACAAAATCTGGGCCGATGAGCTGAATATCTTCACGCTAGACACCTGAAGGACTAAGTCTTAGTAAATCAGATCTCTATGACACTGTTCACATTTCAAGCACTAAGCAGTAAAAATAATTTCAACGTACAGCTGTTATACAGAGTGGAAAATGATCGGACTTGGACAAGAATAATCTACAACAGTGTGGCTGAAGGACAACGTTTGATAGAGCAGAGAGCAGCAGCAAAGCAAAGTAGATGCATTTAGCTCCACTTCAGGATAATTCCTCACCATGGGATTGTTACGATGGTCAAATGCGTCATGCTCCATTCACAAAAACAAACGTCAATGCATCCTGGCTCCCTTTCTCCACCCAGACATAACATTTTTCGCTCAACTAAATAGCTCAATAGACCAATGCAACAAAAAAAAAATTAGTAAATTGGCCGTTCAAGAGTTTTTCCAGCAAGCTGCATATCTGTCACACATATTAACTCAACGCAATGTTTCAGAGTCTCCAAGCCGGACTACTGGGAAAAGTAGAGAAAGTTAGTATGTATACCTTTCCCAAGCGGTGAAAGGCAAGGCGCAGATTACCCTTTTATTGCATGCCCGGGAGCCCTGTATGACAAAGAAAAACTTTCCAAACACTTATTATTTGAAGCAAGATAAATCTCAATGGGGACTTCACCTTTAATGAAGAATAAGGAAACCACAATCTTTCTCAGAGCAGTGAAATGGCTTTGAATGCCGCATTCTAAACAGCTTTACTTTGTATGTGACTAATATTATAATAAATATTTACGTCACGTATATGATATATTTATTTAAGATTGAAAATCTGTGAGTCAATTTTAAAGGGTACAACTTAAAATCAGCAAAGTGAGGGTTGTGTGTAAACGACCTTGCTGAATATTTTGAGAAGGGTATATCAGGGCCATGAAGATAGCTCTTTCTTTCATTCTCATGAAGTATAGATCACTTCCATAGCCAGCATTTATTGCCCATCCTTAACTGCCCTCAGGAAGACAATAATGAGCCACCTTCTTGAATCAATTATCTATCTATCTCCCTCCCTCATGACGTCAGTCTGAAGAAGAGTCTCAACCCGAAACATCACGCATTCCTTCTCTCTAGAGATGCTGCCTGTCCCATTGAGTTACTCCAACACTTTGTGTCTATCTTTGGTTTAAACCAGCATCTGCAGTTCCTTGATTCACACTATAGGTAATGATGTTCCCACATGCTTCAAGTTCTCATCAAGCTTGGTGATGGACGCTGTGTACTTGGGATTCCTGTCAAAATTCCCCAGGTGAAGAACTGCATGGGTTTTTTTTACAGATGGTAAACACTGTAGCCAAAGTTCACAGTTAATGGGGGCCAGTCAAGGGGGCTAATTTCTCCTCGATGGTGTTGGGCATGTGGTGTTGAAGCTATACTCCTCCAGGACTATCCTTGATCGGATTTTGCTGGCTTTACCTTGCACTAAACGTTATTCTCTTATCATGAGAATAACTATGTTAAGCTATGTTTGACTGTTCTGTGAGACAACCCTTTTACTTTAGGCACCAATGACCAGATGTTACTGAGGCTTTTACATGGCTGACACTGATGCAAGCCACTTTGTCCTGTCCAAATTCAGCATCTGGGTAGATGCCAGGTGGTGCCTGGTTTCATTTTCATTATTTTCAAACATAGTGCTCTGAATACCATCTTCGTAATTTGCAGGGTCGTTTCAGAGTATAATTCAAAGCCAACCACATTATCCCAACTTCTCCCATCCCAAAGGAAAATAAGCATGGTTAATTTAATCAATCATTTAAATTTGACTGTTGCTATAATGGGTATGACTTCACATCTCTGAAATGTTAGTGCAAGCCTCCAGATTACCAGCCCGGTATCCTCCTGTAGCAGTGATGAACAGTGAGAGATTATGAGACCTCTGAAGTTAAGTTAAGCGATACCGCATGGAAACTGGCCATTCGACCACCAAGTTCACACTGACCACTGATCACCCATTCATATTAGTTCTACATTATCCAACATTCTCATCCAATCTCTATGCACAAGAGGCAATTTTTGCAGAGGCCAATTAACGTTCAAACCCGCAAGTCTTTGTGATGTGGGAGAAAACCAAAACACCCAGAGGAAACCCACGTGGTAACAAGGAGAATGTGCAAACTCCACGTAGAAAGCACCAGAGGTCAGGATCAAGCCCGGGTCTTTGGCATTGTGAGGCGGCAACTCTACAGCTGTGCCACTGTGCTGTCCTCTATAGTTCAGGCATCACTGTCACCCTGTGCGAATCATAACATCCTGACAATAGATGATGGTAGATGAGAAGGTTGTACTTTAATCATCCAGTTTGATGACAAACAACCACTATCTAGTGATCCCAAGTAGATTGTAACACTACCCTCATTGTGCACACCTGCTGGTCATTTCAGAGAAAAACGTCCAGATCAGATTTATTCCCAAGATGTGGGCTTTGCTATGCAGTAAAGGTGGTATTGCACCACTGTGATAAACCCCCACAGTTCATGTGGAATTCTCTGATGTGGTATAATATGACTCAATGACTTACTGCAGCCCGTCAGCAGACAACTATAATCAAATGCACTTTCATCATAAGGAATGTTTGCCAGACCAGGTAAGGAACACACGTCTTCTTCCTCAGATAACATTGGGGAACGTTGAGCTTGTCCTTTGATACTGATCAGGCCAAGATGAAAGGTAAAGTATACTCAGGAACATGCTCTCCTGTGTGAACAGGTGATCAATGGTCGGCATGAACTCGGTGGGCCAAAGGGCCTTCTCCATGCTGTATCTTTAAGGTACCTCCTCTGGTAACTCTTTCCATATCCCCACTATCCTCTGAATGAAAAACTTCAAGTTCCTATTAAATCTTGCCCCTCCCATCTTAAACCTGGGACTTCAGGTTCGTCATTTTCCTGGCCTGGGTAAAAGACTTATTCTTTCTCCTCGTAATTTTATACACCTCTATATGATCACCACACAGCTTTCTGCACTGCTTGGAGCAATGTCCTAGCCTGCCCATCCTCTCATTATTGTTCAGGTCATCGAGTGCTGGCAACATGCTCGTAAATCTTCTCTGCACTCACACTTATATGATCATGAAATCATGAGAATTGTCACTACTGTCCCTACTCTGACAGCGAGAGATCAAACAACCAAATCCTTTTCAGGAAAGTATGGAAAAGGGGTGTCTATAGACTGCAGCTCATGCCAACAGGTTCAACTTCCCTAACTTATGTTAGTTTAATCAGTACAAATCCTGACGTGATTCTTTAGACCAACAAGCAAGACATATCAAATTAAATATCAAATGAAAAGTCATAATAAAATCTATTAAGTTTTAGAAAAAAATCTATTGTATCTGCTTCAAGTAAGTTATTGCTTTGCTCTCTTCTGTTGAAATACTTTGAGACATAGAAAGCTAAGATGTGCACCAATATATCCACTTCTTTATGACATGCTTTGTTTTTAACTAAATCATTGCATCAGAAATACTTGTCACTATAAAACCTCTATTGTCAAAAGTGGCTTCACAATCTGAGCTTGGGTCTTTCATCAATCCTCTTGAGAGATTTCTGTGTTGTTTTCTGTTACTTCAAGGTATTTTATCACCCTAGGATCTTTATGGGGTTTGTTTCTTCAAAATTTAGCTCATGAAAAAATCACGAGAACTGTCACCACTATCCCTGCTCTGACAGCTTCCAAACTCCAAAGACTAAAATCAATGTCTCACAGATGAGGAATGGTTTCCAATCCCATTGGGATACTTCTAACGCAACCTGCAGGATAAATACAAAAGCCATATTTTTTTTTAAATTTACAGATCCTACCCAAGAGGGCCAAGTCAAAGAAGGAGATTTTAATGTGAATATTCCCAGATACTCCCTACTACAGAGTGCTGCACAATTTCAATGGTTTTCAAACCTTTTTTTTAAAACTAGTGCTTTTCTTTGGTACTCCAACAAACGAAGCATACAGTAAGATTTGGACAAACTTCGAGGATGGGCTGATTAGTGGGAAGTAACACTTGCAACACAAAAATGCTAAGCAATGACCAAGTCCAACCACAGAGTCTAATGATATTCCATGGCAGTACCAATAACAATACTCCAACGCCAACACCCAGAGCAGCTACCTACTGGGCCAGGCACATAATACTGTGGTTAGACAAGCTCGATGTCTTCTAGGGTAAAGCACCCTATTTGCTAGATACTCCATCTAATACCCTAAACAGTATTGTGCTCCATTGCCTGTACACTCAGTAATTCCAACAACACCTTGCAAACAACCTTGTTTACAATCACTAGACAGAGGCTTCAGGGAACCCACCATCTGCAATTGTCACCCCCCACCCCCCCCCCCCCCCCCCCCAGACACAAAATGCTGGAGTAACTCAGCAGGTCAATCAGCATCTCTGGAGAAAAGGAATAGGTGACATTTCTTCAGACTGAGAGTCAGGGAAAAGGGAAATGAGAAGATAAATAGAACAAATAGATGAAAGGTATGCAAAAAGCAACGATTATTAAGGAAAGGTGGGGCCCACAATGATCCATTGTCGGCTGTGGGGTAGGTAATAAAAAGTTATACAGACAGTGAAACTCAACAGGACGATAGTGAAACTAGTACAACGACTAGGGTTGGGATGGACGGAAAGAGAAGGGATGCACGGGTTACTTGAAGTTAGGCAATTATCTTCTGCCTCCCTGTCTGCCCCTCTCACTGGTTATCGGCCTGACCTTGAATATGACCCATCATTCATTCTTATTGTGTCTAATCCTAGAAATCCTCCACAAAACAGAATTATGAGAGTGCCTTCATACAGGCTGCTGTGGATTAAAGGAGTGGTTCGCCAAAACTTGTACAGGGCTATTAGAGATAGGACAATAATTGGTGATGATGTCAATTTCTTGGTGATAACCAAGATGTTTTGGTGGCTGGAAATATCCATGAACATCACCGCCACCCACTGACCTTCCATTGAAAAAAGCGTGAGAATCACGCCACTCTTCGCTTGATTTTTCTTCCCCAGATAACCCAGTCAGTGCTCACTCCTGACAAACCTGACTGCAAACATCAATCTATGACAAGGTTTTAGTCAAGGCTCTCAAATACAATGCAACATTTTAACACTGGGGTTAACAAATCCAGTTTTTGAAGATACGTTACGGCTGAGGCAATACCAAAACGTTTGTGCCATGTTGTGCTCGTCTGTGAAAATGACACAGGTAAATCCTGAAGTGTTGAAGAACCTGCCGCCATGCAAATAAAAAAATCAAAACGCAATGCAGTTTGCCTTCAAAAGAATGTCCTCTCCCTGGCTTGATTACTTTCCACTTATTTATTCAGCTGGCTGCATTGAGTGATATTTCTACACCTTAATGCACATTTTTCTTTTTTGTCTCATCTTGATGAGAAGCCATCCTTCAATGTTTGCCTGGGTGCAGAATATGTGCTGACAGAGCTGCAGTTCCCAGAATAAGCTTGCTCAGTAATACAAGTCTGTCTGAAGCTGCAGCATGCCACAAAAGTGATTGTGCAGGCTCAACACTGATATGCCTGTGATTGCAAAATTATTTCATGTTGAATAAAAAATTTCCAAAACATGCCAAGTGATAACTTTCTCTTCCTTAATTACTGTAATGATGGCCAATGTAACAACAGGCAAGGAAATATCTTAATACCGACAAATTAAACAAATCATAGAAAGTTGGAAGATAATGTGTTATGGCTTGAAAATACCAGACTGACAATACTTATCTGAGTTTGCAGTTCTGTTTAAAAAACAATTACATTTGTCTCTCATTTGTAAATCAAAGAATACTTTTGGTTTTAATACCATGTCGAACTATACACATTCATTTTAGAAAATGATTAAGATTTTGTTAAACTGCAAAATACTTTTCTGAATATATTTCCAAGAAGTAATCTGTTCAAATCTGAATGGGGCGTTCATCATTAGGTAAGAGGTGCTCATATGTGACTGCATGGGTTTCCTCTGGGTTTCCCCCCACATCCCAAGATGTGTGTTTGTAGGTTAATTAGCTTCTGCAAATTTGCCCCTAGTGCATAAGCGGAGGATGAGAAAGTGGGATAACTTTGAATTTGTGTGAACGGGTGATCGATGGTCGGTGAACTCAGTGGGCTGAAGGACCTGTTTCCATTCTGTGTGTTTCAATTCAATTGGAGGAACTCAATATTTCATAGACAATTGCAAAAAGGTTCCTTCGCCACCAATATTGTTATCGGACTTGGTTTTGTTTGCACATTCCACTAGGCCAACCTTTTGATGGTTAGAAATCGTCACACGGCCATGAACAGCTGGACAGTTGGCACATGAGGGCACATTTAACATAGTGCAACATCCCAAAGAGCCTATTGAAATGTCACCAATAGAATCTTTCAACATGACACACAAGGAGATACGAGGAAGCCACAAAAGGCTTGGAAAAAGAGTGACTAAAACAAGGAAGATCCAGGGAACATGATCACTTTTCAAAGATTACTTCAAGAGAATGACATGATGATGAATATTAAATGCAATTTCGCAGCAGAATATACTGGAGACATCAAAAAAGGTGAAGCAAATAGGAATGATGAAAGCTTAAAGTTTCTTGATGGCATTAGCAAGGGGAAGCATGTAAATGATACTGTCTCCTTGGGAAAAGGGGTTGATGACAGAACAGAAACCATAATTCAACGCATGCTTTTGGCTCAATTATCGAATGCTTGTTTCCAAGATAGGCTGCAGGTTTAACTTCCACTTCAGCCGACTGTATACACAGGATGGACACTTCACGTCACAGGTAGCACAGTGCTACCTGTATGTCAGACATACTATCCTTTGTACAAGTTTGTAAATAGCAACAGTGTCTAACTTCCGATGGGATGCAAAGGATACCAGCAAAAATTTGAAAGACAGCAGGGGAACTTATTCCAATCCTTGAGTCAATATCTAGAGGCCCACAAACATCAGAAAAATCCAGATCACTGGCTCATTTTCAGAATGCTCTTCTAGGACAATGGCCTGCAAAAACTATCTGCTGTCATTTCTAGACTTGGTAAAGAAATCATATGAGTGCCATTGGCCATTATCATATCATATCATATATATACAGCCGGAAACAGGCCTTTTCGGCCCTCCAAGTCCGTGCCGCCCAGCAATCCCTGTACATTAACACGATCCTACACCCATTAGGGACAATTTTTACATTTACCCAGCCAATTAACCTACATACCTGTACGTCTTTGGAGTGTGGGAGGAAACCGAAGATCTCGGAGAAAACCCACGCAGGTCACGGGGAGAACGTACAAACTCCTTACAGTGCAGCACCCGTAGTCAGGATCGAACCTGAGTCTCCGGCGCTGCATTCGCTGTAAAGCAGCAACTCTACCGCTGCGCTACCGTGCTTTAGTTATGTGCTTTAGTTTTAGTGAATTCATGAAAGGTGCTGCTTAAATTCTAATTATTTTTGTGTTCCGTTGTAAAGAATGTTTTTTTTAAATGGCTTAATGTATGAAAACTACAACCATATGTTAATTGACCATCATGCATACACCAAAGTGGTATCTATTTCATTGCCCGTAGAGGAGCTTTAGAGCATTCCAAACTCCAATAGCGTTAGAGTTGCTGCCTTACAGCACTTGCAGTGCCAGAGACTCAGGTTTAATCATGACTCAGGTTTGATCCAGTGCTGTCTGTATGGAGTTTGTATTTTCTCCCCGTAACTGCGTGGGTTTTTCCCGATTTCCTCCCACACTCCAAAGGTGTGCAGGTTTGTAGGTTAATTGGCTTTGGTAAAATTGTAAATTGTCCCTAGTGTGTGTAGGACAGTGTTAATGTGCGGGGAACTCTGGTTGGTGGTGACTCGGTGGGCCGAAGGGCCTGTTTCCATGCTGTATCTCTAAACTAAAAATTGGTTAATAGGAAGGCAAGGCTTCTGCTTCATACAACGTTTTTGCTGATTAAGATGCACTTTTATGCAGGATTTTGATATGCATGGTACATGACACTCAGAAGATATATAGTTACAGAGTTATACACAGCATGGAACTAGGCCCCTCAGCCCCAACTTGCCCACACCCACCAAGATGCCCCATCTACACTAGTCCCACCTGCCTGCGTTTGGCCCATATCCTTCTAAACCTTTCCTATCCATGTACCTATGAAAATCTCTTTTAAACTTTGTGATTGTACCTGCCTCAATGACCTCCTCTGGCAGCTCATTCCATATACCCACCATCCTTTGTGTGGAAAAATAGAGATATATTCACCACATTTATTTAATATCTCCAACTCATAAAAGATAAAAGACTTTTTGTAGGAACAGGACTGAGCAAAACTTAATGTGAAGTTTCGCAAGATAACTGTGCAAGATAATATTAAGATGTTTCTGAAATAGTTCAGATAAAGAGATAGAGTGAAGGGAAGCTTCATCGTCAAGTCGATTTTATGGGATGTGGTGGCCTAATGGTAAGGTTACCAGACTAGCAGATGGTGACGGTGAAAGGCAAGGATAGAGAGATGTTTCCACTAGTGGGAGAGTCTAGGACTAGAGGTCATAGCCTTAGAATTAAAGGACGTTCCTTTAGGAAGGAGAGGAGGAGGAATTTCTTTAGTTGGAGGGCGGTCAATCTGTGGAATTCTCTGCCACAGAAGGGTGTGGAGGCCAGTCAATGGATATTTTTAAGGCTGAGATAGATAGATTCTTGATTCGTACGGGTGTCAGGGGTTATGGGGAAAAGGCAGGAGAATGGGGTGAGGAGGGAGAGATAGATCAGCCATGATTGAATGGTGGAGTAGACTTGATGGGCCGAATGGCCTAATTCTGCCCCCAACACTCATGACCTTACGACGGACCATTGAAACCTCACGCACTGACTGGTATATTTACATTTTAGAAACTAAGTATGTATGCTTTCCCTTTTAATGAGTTATTGGTAATGGTTACCAAGAAACTACCACATACTTGTAATAACACATCTGGTCCCCTTATGTAATCTGTGGAAGGATGGGTAAATCCCACTTGACAGTGTTTCTGACCGCACACTCCTCTTGGCTTGTGGTTTGTAGAACTCGCTGCTTTGATGATTGAGAATTGACTGATTGGGTGCTAATGAGCTAGATTGCACATGCCCTGCCCTCTGGTTGAAGTCACAGCAAACTCTTCAACACGCTCGATTGTCAAATGACTCCTCCGTTCAAAGGCCAACGAGGATGAATAATAAATACTGGCTTTGTCGATAATGTCACACCCCGTAGTTAAATATATAGAATGCCTCTGCACCAGTGCGGTTTTTTTTGTGACGGCACAAAAAATGAGCTACATTTTTAATTTTTAGAACTGTTTAAATTACAGAAAGACTACTAAAGTTTAAAAATAAAATGTATGAATTAATGTAGGTGGTCAGGTCTTAAACAGCTTATAGAATGACAAACTGTCACAGACACCAATAACAAGGAATGACATGTATACTGGCATATTTACGTCTATAAAAATAAGCACTGAGCTTCAACTCTTCCCTGTGACAGCAAGTTCCAGTTTCTAACCATTCATTGAGTAAAAAAGTTTCTTAGGATTTCTCTGTTAAGTTTCTTAATTATACTGATGTTATTTTGATATTTAGTTACTAAAATCTAAATATCTGAGCCAGTACAGTGGGATTTAGTTCTGTCCTTCTCCACAAGTGAAACTATTCTCTATGCATTTACTCTTCCAAAACCATTCGTAAACTTTGAAGGCTTCCATTAGATCACTCCCCAGCTGCCTTTCCTCTGAAGAAATCTAGTCTTTGCTTACATTTTTATTATCATTCTTGAAAATCTTCTCTGCGCCCTTTCCAATGCCTCCACACCAAAAACTGTAACAAGGGCAGAACAGTGGTGCAGCGTGGATCTGCTGCCTCGCAGCATAAGAGACCCGGGTTCAATCCCATCTACGGGTGCTGTTTGTGTAGAGTTTTTACATTCTGCCTGTGGCAGCATGGGTTTTCTCCAGGTGCTCCAGTTTCTTTCCACCTCCCAAAGATGTGCTGGTTTGCAGATTAATTGGCCTCTGTAAATTGCCCCTCGCGTGTGGGATGCGAAAGTGGGAAAACATACGACGAGTGTATTGGTGATCAAAGGTCGATGAGGACCGAAGGGCCCATTTCCACATTGTATCTCTAAACTAAACTAAACTAGAGGGCGTATGTTTAAGGCAAGAGGGGAAAGATTTAACAGAGACATGAGGGAAGTAGTAGAGGCAAGTACAATTGTGACATTATGACAGGTATATGAATAGTAAAGGTTTTGACGGATATGGGTCAGCCCAGTACAACTAACTTGGTTAAGAAATTAGATTGGCATGGATGAGCTGGGCAAAAGGACCTGTAAATGTGTTGTATTGCACCATGACTATGACTTTCCAAGTCTATGCAACCAACTCGGTTTTCTTTGACCTTCTTCATTATTCTGTTTACTTTCTCTCATGTACATAGAAATTGCACCTACTAAATCGTATGCCTTTACTCCAGAATATTGGCATCTCAGATTATATAATTTGCAGGTCCATATGATTTGCTGACCACATCAGTTAAGGTCATATCACATCATCGTTAGTCAACTGGTCAATCAATCAGGTCTACAGAATAAACACAATGGTTTACTATATGTAGCTATTTCTTATTTGTCCATTAAAAATAAAAAAGCAACAATTGGATTGCTCCCCTGTTAATATAAAAGTTTTACATGTGCTATGTCCACCAGTTTGAACACAGAAATCAAGTCAGCGGAACATTACTATACTCTCAAATACAATGGCCAGATCTCCAATTTGATCAATCCAATCCAAGACATTAACAGACTACGTTTTCAATACACATGCCAGTTTGTGCGACAGCTCAAAATAAACATGAAAGCTTGTTTCCAAGGCATTAATAATTTAATCAACACAAATTAAAATTATTTCTTAATGTTACATCTGTAATAGGTTTGTAACATCACAATAACAGGACACAATTACACTCCATTAATCATCTATGTACATTATAGAAAGTATTCAGGAAGCTTGTGAGACCATTTGGTCTTGAAGGTTCCTGACTCATCCTTACTATTTAAAATGTGATAGAATCTTCAACCAGCTCAAGTTCACTTTGCCACTTCAAGCATCTGGTCAAAATGTGCCAACATTTATGTCCAAAAATCACCATTTACTCTTCCAGTTTTTCTTCTCTTTAAACGTATTTTGGCCAGAACTGAATTACCAATTTATCAACCAAAATATATTGTATAAAATGCTGGAATTACACAACAGATCTGGCATACAAACAGAAGATTGCTGAAATAAAATGGATTTATCTGATATTACGTAAATTGTATTGCATATCGAAATGACTTCCTGCAAATGTCACGTTACATTTTGTGGACAAAACTCCTGTCTTGCTGCATTTCCTTGGGTATAAACTGTCAAGTGAAAACCGCACTTAAAATTGTGTAATGGGGTAGTTAGCTAATAAATTAATCATCAGGTTAAATGTAATATTCTGCAATATTGCCCAACAGCAGCACGAGAAAGGTCACCAGGCATTGCAAACTCAGAATATTCTATGCAATATAGAAATAAAGTTACATAAACAGCAAAGTAAAATCAGATTGGCATAAATGGGCATTGTCGTTCAATTTAGACTGAGTTGGAACAAAGGGCCTCTTCTCATGCTGTGTGACTATATGACTATAATATTTAGAACACTACAGCACAGAAGCACACCATATAGCCCACACTGTTGGGGGTGGCCCAAGATGATGTCACCAAATTTTATCTGCCTGCACATATCCTTCCATTCCCTGCATATCCAAAAGTATCTTAAATGCCACACCATCTCCAGCAGTGTTCCAAACTCTCACCACCCTCTGTGCAAAATAACCTGCCCCACACATCATCTTTAAACTTTGCCCCTCACACCTTAAAACTATGCCCTCTGATGTTTGATATTTCCATCCTACGACCAGCAAATGAACCTCTAAACCACCTAATGCAAACCATGTAAATGTAGATCTTGCATCCTCACTGAATTCCAGCTGACAAACTTTTCCAAATGGCACACATGTTCCTGAAATCCTGATTTTTACGATAATCAATTTAAAATACATCTATATTGGTTTTAATGTGCATACCAGAATAAGACTAATATTAAATGAAACAATTTAATTAACAGATTAAAATAACTAAAAATGTAATGTATTAAATCTCTTGAGATTGTATCCCACCTTCTCTGGTCAACAATTAGCCTACCAGGGCACCACCCTGTCTGAGGTTATTTGTTGCAGCCCTGATTTCTCCTGGACTTAACGCAGCTCCAGCTCATTGCCCCCTCCCCTCCCCACCCCTCATCCCCTGCTTTCAGTCTGAAGAAGGGTCCCAACCAGAAATGTTGCCTATCCTTAACCTCCAGAGATGCTGCCAGGACTTGAGGCCCTGAGCTATTACGAGAGTTTGGCTATGACTTTATTCCTAGGAGAGCAGGCAGCTGAGGGGTTATCTTACAGATGCGTATAAAATAATGAAGGGGGGAGGTAGGGTGAATACACAGAATCTTTTATCCAGAGTAGTGGAATCAAGAACCAGAGGACATAGATTTCAGGTGAGAGGCAGGTCCAATAACAACATTTAAAAGACATTTGGACGTATATGGATAGGAAAGGTTTAGAGGGATATGGACCAACACACGCAGTGTAGATGGGGCATTTGGCCGGCAGGACCAAGTTGAGCCGAAGGACCGGTTTCTATGCTATATGACTCTATAATGTTTATAAACTAGCATTAGACCCTGTGGATAGCCCCATATAGCATATGTTTCAACTAACCTTCCTTCTTTTAAACAGCACATGAAAAAAAGTCGTAAAAATGAACATAATTAATATACAATAATTTTGTGATTTTCCAAAAACCATTGAAGGGCAGAGCAAAACATCCCTCTTGCTGGCACCTCATCTTATTTTACAGATTGATAGACAAGTTGTTCACAGTACCTTAAAAAAACTTGAAAACTTTTGATATCTTCAGCAATGCAACAGTATTGTAACTTTGCATTACATTTCGCCACGTAATAGTTCCATTCACTTACATTTTTAATCAATTTAAAAAAAAATCAAACAGCAATATTTTTCCTGTATTATCCCACGAGGTACATTTACATTTTCCAAATATATTCCATGTGTCAGCTAACTTGATATCTCACTGACAAACTACGTGTTATATACACAAAACGTCCCTTTAGGTTTTTTTCCATTCTAACTCGAACATGTAGAATCTGACACGATTTAATCCCTTAAGTGGGGTGCTTTGCGTTTGACTGAAATTAAAGCTAAAGTTTTGGCTGCACCTTGATGCTTTACAATGATCTATTTCATACAATTTGAAATTGCAAAAGACCCATCCTAAAGTTACCAGATTTGGATTGATCAGGAATTGCAGAGTTTCACATTGGTGTTTCTTAAAGTATTAAGTGCATGATGATTTTTAGTTGAATTCTCTGAAGCATTTCACAGTATTCTGGAACAATATTACTTTGTAACTTCAGGGCCAATATAACGTTTCAGTGACTGCATATCTTATATGTATCTGCATCTTTTTAATACATATTTTAATATTATATATAATATTCATGTATTATATATATACATACACAAACATAATACACAAATATATATATATATATATATATATATATATATATATATATATATATATATATATAATACACACACAATCTTTGCTGTTCATACTTATCAAATATTTAACATTTGTTGAAACAAAGGTTTATACTGTCACAAACAGATCATGTACATTTGGATTCCATTTATCCTGATAGTTGGGAAAGATCCAATACAGCTTACTGAAAGTAAATTATTATCCTGCTGTACTGCATTAAGCAGCTTTAATTCAGCATGGAAATTGGTACACTGTGGAATAATGACAAACATTGAATACTCCGGGAAAATTGTAGTCCCAGTCTATTTGGAAAACAGTTCAGATAAATACCTTCAGACATCATTTAAGTTTATGCAAGATACAATCAAAAGATGAAATGCAAGTTTAGCACTGTATTTTTACACTGCACTATGTCAAATAAATCTCCCAGACATATTTTCTTTGAACAGCGAAGCAATGAAAATAATTTTGAGTAAATACGAACAAGTCTACAATCCAAGCATGATCTTTATGTTTAATTTAATTTAGTCGTTGTTAAAATCTGTGTTTCATCACGATAAAGTTGAGTTATTTTTGCACTGGCAATCAAAAAAAAACTTCACGTGCAGAAAATCTAAAATAGAAACCAGAAAATGGTAGAATGACTCAACAGGTCAGGCAGCATCTGATGTGCTGAGTGAGTTGATGCCTGACCTGCTGAGTGTTTCCAGCTTTTCCTCTTTATATCTTTTTTTTTCACTGGAACTTAATTTGCACCAAGTGTGTGT
Source organism: Rhinoraja longicauda (assembly GCF_053455715.1). NCBI lineage: Eukaryota > Metazoa > Chordata > Chondrichthyes > Rajiformes > Arhynchobatidae > Rhinoraja > Rhinoraja longicauda. The sequence continues at coordinate 17,120,816 of NC_135987.1, read as the reverse complement.
TACTGGAATTTTCATTGATTTTAGATGCATTTCCAGTTAATCTATTTAAACATTCTCTGTCAGCAAGCTAAATGCGCACTTGGGAGTTGCTGTCCCAGAAGAACAGAGTAAAGACCACAACATATGCAGTGCACATCTATCACATGACAGATTTCATCATACATGATCCAGACCTATCCAAAATTTCACTTTTCACTGTAGAACGGTGCACGTGACAATAAACTGAACTAAAACAAAAATCCCACACAAAATTTACAGCATTGAAAACAAAGCTCCCTGTTGGTATCAACAATAAATTAGCCACATTAAGGGTTTTTTGTCAAAATAGTTTAGTTCTGTTATATTATATTGTAAATGTTAGCTTCAGATATATTTACAATAATCTAGATGAAGGCAGTAAAATCAGAAATAATTAAGAAAATCATTTGAAAAAAGCTGGGAACGGGAAATACCTTGGTTTTGAAAGGAAAGCTTGATTGGATCGTTTTATGGGAGTTGTTAAATACTAATTCATTTTTTTAATATTAGTTTAATACTTTCAGATTTTGTTTGATTTAAATAACACATAGATTAAGTGTAACATAATTCGCAAACACGTTAACAGAGAGCGATTGTTTGAGTCAGTGATACATGACGTATTTGAGGTGAGATGTTCTTTATTGTAGGGGGTATTTGAACAATACCTTTAAAGATACACTAACTACAGTTTACCAATGAATCATACAAGCTCCAATAAACTAACCAATGATTAGATACAGCAAACAGTTTTTTGGCAGTGAAAGTTTAGCTGCGAGAAAGGCTGTTGAAGAAAAAAATAGCTCAACTTTAGCAGATTTTTCTCAGGCCCCCGTATTAAAAAGATCCAAGACCATCTCCCCGGTCTTGGCACAATAACTGCATCCCATTTCCCAACATATCTGTCTTCACTTGGGCTTAGTTCTCCAGGGGAAACTGTGCAGGAGACTTCCAGGGGAAGCAAGCCACAGAGCAGAGATGTAAAGAAATTCCTTTCTTCCATGTCCAAATCCTAACCTTTTTGGTTTACTTCCAGGAAAGTTTAAAAAAATGGTGAGGCATTTCTAAGGACTTCTAATACGTTCCATGCCTCAAAGATGCTCTTACCATTAATCAAAAGGACAGTTTTGCATGATAAGGGACAAGAACTGGAAGCTAGCCATGAGCTCAGAGAGCCCGGATTTAGCCTTCATTGTTACCAAGACTAAAAGCTTTAGACTTTGCAAGTTGGTATTATACTTTAGTTGTACATTATCAAAAGACATTAATCTTATTCATCTTTGAACCTAATGATACATATGGAAACCCATACATTTAATGGTCTACTACCATTACAGTTGACAAGATAAATGACAACAGGTTGAAACTGACGGTATTTCAAAAATGCTCCAATGGACCATTTATCAAGTCCTGAAGTTTCATTGCTAAATCTGTCAGAAAAAAACTCCTCTGTTGAAAATGCCCCTTAAAATCAAGATATATTAAATAAACTGTGTGAACACCTTGTCGACTGAATATAATCAGCAAACCTGGTCACTTATAATCACTGAAGAATATGAATAAATAAATCTTGTATTTCCAAGAGTTAAATGTGTAGAATATATATATTATGTATGGCAATTATAAGATATTAAATAGCAGGGTTACAATTTTTTTTAAGATGGTATCAGGATAATTCAACAGCAGCACAAATGTATTGAATTAGCTTGACTTTAGTGAGTGATAATTGAAGTCAGGGCTGACATTATTACCACTGACATGTTTCTTGAAATGGCTCCATTGATTTTTGTCTAATTCTGACCATTTCTGACAGCTGGCACTAAAAAAAAAACACAAAAGAAAGAAATGGTTTCCCTCGCAAATCTGACCAGGTCCTGTTTAAAATTAGTCAAACATCATAAGCTGTTTTTCAGACTAGTGGCTTTTTGTTAATGTAATACAGAGAAACCGAAGGCAGTAAATCTCCTTGTCAGTAATATGCGATTAGTCTGGGAATGTAAGAAAAAGAAAAGGAATTGCCACTGATTTTCCATGTCATAAATTTAATTTGCACAACTATTTCAGTCAAAGATGATTTCTGTGAGTGTAGTATTAATTTTTATTCCGAACACTTGATCTCAAAATGAAGACTGACTCAGAATCGGTGCATGTACAAAGCAATTTTTATGTCATTTCCTCAACCATAAATCAAAATCTCTGGATATCCCTTTTTAAAGTCACTTTCAAGTAGCATAAAATAAAATCTTAACTGCCACTCTCGTGTTCCAAGATAACTAGAAAATCCAAAACAAATACCAAACTGAAAGATTTGAATTTTGCAAATTAATGGAAACGTGAAAGGACATTTTAAAGTGATAGTCAAATACAAACATCAGAAACTATTTAATGATCCCTTTACTTTGCCGTCATTTGAAACAGAAGTGGTACCAAGACAAGCTTGCTGCTAACACTGTGCACAGTGAACACATATGGTGAGTGGATTATTAATGCAGAAATATCGCCATGTATTTGACTGAGAATGCATGTCACCAGTGATGCCATTTGATGCTTTTCCTTGGTCTTCCTGGATTCCCTCGAACGTTACATCAAATTCCTTCGTAAAGATCATGATTGCCTCGAAGCTGCCAATTCTCTTTCCCAATCACTTGTCCCAACCATTTCTCATCCAAGGTAGACACAAAATGCTGGAGTAACTCAGCGGGACAGGCAGCATCTCTGGAGAGAAGGAATGGGTGGCGTTTCAGGTCGTGACCTTTCTTCAGACTTTCTTCTACCTTCAACGTACAAGATTTAAACCAGCATCTGCAGTTCTTTCCTCCACATATCTCATCCATAACCCACGCCCCCTCCCCTTTCAGCCTCTTTGCAACCTGCTCATGGTCCATACTACTGACCAGCTTTGTAGCAGTCAAGGATATATTACAGCAGGTCTGCACATCCCCATCACTGATATAGATTTAGAACAGCGGAGATTCCAGCCCTAATACAATCATAGACATTACAGTTACTTATTCCTACTGTTTCCTTTCTGTATATCTATCTGTTAATCCTACCCCCAAAATCACTTGCTCCAGTTTTCTTTGACTCCTTCTCGAAAGCTTTCTGAACGCCCAAATAATCCAAATCCATTGGTTCACCTTTATTCATTCTGATAGTTATAACATTAAGAAAGCGAACAAATCTGTCAGACACGATTTCCCCATCACAAATCAATTCATTCAATCCAGTTTAATTATCATCTTTTAAGTGTCCTGTTACTGCTTGCTTCAAAATAGTTTCAAACATTTCTCCTACAACTGTATTGGGGTTAAAGGCTTGGTAGTTCCCCAGGAGACTGACGCAGGGGCTGAATACAATAATGGACTACAGGCTAAAGTCAGGCAATCTCTGGCAACACTGCATCTCTCCTAGATGAGCTCAATGCCTTTTACGCCTATTTTGAACAGGAAAAAACAATGCTCAAACCCAGGTGCACCCCCCCCCCCCCCCCATTTCCCACTGGCTCTGTCCCATATATTTTGGTGCCAAAAGTCAGATCTGCTTTCACAAGGGTGAACTCTCAGAAAGCTGCCACCCAGTTAACGCCTCTGGAATCATCTGGCCAGTATTCACCATCATGTTCAACCTCTCACCCGAGTTACTCCAGCATTCTTCAGTGTTCATGGAGTTGCAGTCATGTACTCTTAATCTCAACTCTACCACGTCCAATTATTCCATTATTGTACTTCAACATTACTTCAGAATTTAAACGTTAGAGACATAGCGCAGAAGCAGGCCCTTTGGCCCACTGAGTTCGTGCTGGCCAGTGATCACCCCTTACACTACCCTGTACATTCTATACACACTAGGGGAAATTTAACAATTGACCAAAGCCAATTAACCTACAAACCTGCACATCTTTTTGAAGTGTGGGAGGAAACCGGAGCACCCAGAGAAAAAACGCGCAGTCAAAGGGAGAATGTACAAACATGGTATAGGTAGCACCCATAGTCAGGATCGAGCCCAGGACTCTGGAGCTGTAAGGCAGCAATCTACTGCCGCCCGCCCCTCTTCTTCAGCACCCTTGGATTATGCACTACAATCTTGTTCCAATGTGCTGTTTTGTACTCATTGTTATATTTATTGTGGTATTTATCATTACCATGTATACTGTTCATTCTGTGAGCTTTATATGAACAAGGAACCCTGGAGTATATAACAATAAACAAATACAAATCTGATTTCCTCTCTCTTGCTGCTATCAGTCATTGTTAACTGTTCTAGAACTAGTTTATCCATCATATCCATGCCTCCTCTTTCAAATTGCATGATGAAGGCCATCAAGGTCTAGGATTTATTACCTTGCAACACATTTTGTTTACTTGGGATTTGTTCTGTCAGTAATCATTCAACATTTGTCATTTCTTTATTTATAATGTTACTGTTAGCTTTTAAATCATGCTATTTTCCCAAACTTGTGGCGATGTGTTGATTTTTAGATCCCTTCCAAATTCCTTTCAAGATTTCTTCATTAATCATACCATTCGACATTTTTTTCTCTCAATCTCTCCCAGTTGCCAGAATCAGTGCTGGATTTTCCATTTTTTAATGCTTTTTCTTTTAGTTTTAAGTTGTTATCTTGTCTCTTGAGTTGTCAATGATTGGTTCTTTTAGGCAACTACATCACTTGCTCCTTGGAGGAATAAACTTTATTTATCACAGTAAATTCTTTTTTGAACATCTCCCACTGTATCAATGTTGATTTATCCAATAATAGATTTACTCAGTTTAATATGGATGGGCTCTGCCACATCATCTTGAAGTCAGCCTTGTCTACATTTAATGTCTTAGCAGTTGTGCATTTCTCCCTTTCAAACACCATTAAACCCGATCATTTCATCGTTATTATAGAAATGTTAACTAAATCTGGATCATTACAGTACCAAATCTGAAAGGCTTGCACCCTTGTTGATTCTAGGGCATATTGTTGCAGAGAACTTGCAAACTATATCAAATATGCACCATCTTTCTATCTGGAGTTGGTCTGCTTATCCCAATCAAGATGAATATTAAATTTCTCTTTACAACCATTCTGTTTTTCCCGCAAGCATAATCTCAGCAATGAGATGATAGAATAATGATTGGTGCTGCCAGGAACTCTTCTCCAACACCCACTACAATCCTGATCCCTTTTTACTCAACTCTGTCCATGGTGGCACACTGGCGCAGCTGGGAGAGCTGTTGTCTCGCAGCGCCAGAGACCGGAGTTTAATCTGGGAGGGGGGAGAGGGGGAGAGGGGAGAGGGGGAGAGGGGGAAGTGGATTGGAGAGGATCGTCGATTCACATGAACTGCTCCAGTACACCGTGCGCGCGGGCAGACCAGACTTTGGACATCTGGAAATGGCGTCAAAAATGGCGTGTGTAATATATGCAAAAAGAATTTCACTGTGCAGTTGCGTATGTGTGAAATAAAACTCCACTGAACCATTGAGTCGGGATCAGGATGACGAAGGGAAAGTCAATTTCCCATAACAGCCACAGCATTAATGACCACACGACATTGGTTTTGAAGTGTTTTCACACTTCGTTTTAGTCATGGAAGACAAGGTACAAATTCTTTTTTTCTCTTTCTTGCACCTTTCTCAAATCAATAGTTAGATCAGCAAGTCACCAGCCTGTTAGTTGGAAAACAATTATTAAAAATTGAAGATGGTCGAAAAGATTGTCATGTTTCCTCCAATGTTACCAATAAAATATATTTAATTCTACCGTCAAATATGGTATAAATAAAATCACAGAATAAATCATTGTGCAGCAGTCGTAAAACATGATATGGTGCTGCAATTTTCAACAGAAAGAAAATGTCTAGAATAACAAATCACATCAAGACCTGCCACATTTTGGATATAATATTTATATTGAAATATAACTCCAAATTTTGTTACTGCAATAAACAAAATAATAATAGAGAAATAACAATTGAAGGTGGCTATATGGCCCATTACATCCATGCCCAACACAAACGATATGACCAAATATGGGCGGCACGATGATACTGTGGTAGAATTGCTGCCTTACAGCGCTTGCAGTGCCAGAGACCTGTGTTCGATCCGTGACCACGTGGGTTTTCTCTGAGATCTACGGTTTCCTCCAACGCTCCAGAGACGTACAGGTTTGTAGGTTAATTGGCTTGGGTTTGGAGACTTGGTATAAGTGTAAATTGTCCTTAGTGTGTGTAGGTTTTGTGTAACTGTGCGGGATCGCAGGTCGGTGTGAACTCACTCGGTGGGCCAAAGGGCCTGTTTTCGCGCTGTATCTCCAAACTAAACTAAACCTAATTCCACCTCCCAGAATTAAGTCATGGCCCTGCAGGTCATGGCTTCTGGTACATGTCCAACACTCTGTACCCTTGAGGATACTTTGCTTTATTGGCTAAGGAACATAACATAAGAGCAAGGACTGTTTAGAACCATATGCAAAACCACTTAGACGACAAGTAGATTACTGTGTAGGAAAATAACTGCAGATGCTGGTTCAAACATTGAAGGTAGAGACAAAATGCTGGAGTAACTCAGCGGGTCAGGCAGCATCTCGGGAGAGAAGGAATGGGTGACGTTTTGGGTCGAGACCCTTCTTCAGACTGAGGGCCTCGACCCAAAATGTCACCCATTCCTTCTCTCCTGAGATGCTGCCTGACCCACTGAGTTACTCCAGCATTTTGTGTCTACCTTCAAGTAGAAGGTGTGAGCACGAGGGAAAGTATTGCTTAGAGATCAACATGAGTACTGCGTGGTCCAAGTTGTACTGTTAATATGTAGAAACAAAGAACTTCAGATTCTGGTTAATACACAAAATGTCTGAAGAAGGGTCTCAACTTAAAATGTCAAGTATTCATGTTCTCCTGACATGCTGCCTGACCTGCTGAGTTACTCCAGTATTTTGTGTCTTTTTGTACTGTTTCTGTGTGATTATGGTTTACATCTCCACCTTTCAGGATGTGACTTGCAGCACTCTATCATTCTCTGTCAGGAAAACAGATTATCTATCTCCTCTCTAATCCCTAACCAATCATTTTAACCGTACATCTTCAGGTTTATTGACCCCTGGAAAACTGACTATATTTTCTTGCAGACAAAAGTTTCACCATCTCCCACTTAGCTATTTTTCTGTATTATCCAAAGTTCTTAGGTTAATTGGCTTGGTAAATTTGTAAATTGTCCCAAGTGTATGTCGGATAGTGGTAGTGTGCGGGGATTACTGGTTGGCTCCGACTCAGTGGACCAAAGGATCTGTTTCAATGCTGCATCTGCAGGGCGGCACGGTGGCGCAGCGGTAGAGTTGCTGCCTTACAGCGAATGCAGCGCCGGAGACTCAGGTTCGATCCTGACTATGGGCGCCGTCTGTACGTAGTTTGTACGTTCTCCCCGTGACCTGCGTGGGTTTTCTCCGAGATCTTCAGTTTCCTCCCACACTCCAAAGACGTACAGGTATGTAGGTTAATTGACTGGGTAAATGTAAAAATTGTCCCTAGTGTGTGTAGGATAGTGTTAATGTGCGGGGATCGCTGGGCGGCGCGAACTCGGTGGGCCGAAGGGCCTGTTTCCGCGCTGTATCTCTAAATCGAAATCTAAAAAAAATCTCTAAACTAAACTAAACTAAATCTACAAACCTCCTTTGTGTGCATCCCGCATTTGGGTGTGATCATTAACATACATTAGAAAAAGTGTGCAAGTATTTGACGTCCATATACTTATATTCCCTGTATATCTATGTGCCTATCCAGATGTCTCTTACATGCCACTATTGTACCTGCCTCCACACCGCCCCTGGCAATGCGCTCCAGAAACTCACCACCCTCTGGGTTGGGAACACAAAAATCACCTTGCACATCTTCCTTAAATGTTGCCTCTCTCACCTTAAAGCTATGAACAGTAGTACGAGTCATTTCTCTCCCGGGAGGAAAGGCTTTGACTGTCTCTACCTTATCTACCACACACTGTGGGCTGAAAAGACCGTTCCTGCTCTGTACTGTTCTATTTCTTAGGTTCTAAGTAACCTCCAATCTGTCCATTTTCAGAACACGGGGGGAAAGAGAGATCTACGCCATCATGGAGAGAATGTGTAAATCCACACAGACAGCACTGTTTCAGTTTAGTTTATTGTCATGTGAACCGAGGTACAGTGAAAAGCCTTTGTTGCATGCTATCCAGTCAGCGGAAAGACAATACATGATTACAATCGAGCCATTTACAGTGTATAGATACATGATAAGGGAATAATATTTAGTGCAAGGTAAAGCCAGCACAGTCCGGTCAAGGATAGTCCGAGGGTCACCAAAGAGGTAGATGGTAGTTCAGCACTGCTCTCTGGTTGTGGTAGGATGATTCAGTTGCCTGATAACAGCTGGGAAGAAACTGTCCCTGAATCTGTAGGTGTGCATTTTCACACTTCTATACCTTCTGCCTGATGGGACACGTCGTACCCAGGTCGCTGGAGTTGCGAGGCAGCAGCTCCACCAGTGATACCGTCCCTACAAGTGCTTGCTAAAATCCAGATAGACCACATCAACTTCACATGAACCATCAGCATTCCTCACTCTGTGAGCCTGACATTTTGTAATCGAAAATCACAAATTCATCACTGCAATAAAACCAAATATTAATTTGGAAAAGAACAACTTAAAACGAGTCACAGTGTGATTCTAATTACAGCCAAAAGCAACTTTTCCATCAGATGAAAGAGTTTACATAATAAATAGTGTTAGGCAGCAAAGCATTGACAAGAAGGGAACATGCAAGGGACAACGTTAATTTGCTTACATTGGTCCATCTCATCTCTACTTATAATGCACAAGATCTTGCATGCGATACCAACACTAGATGTGTGACCACTATCAAAGATCTACCCACAACAATTGTATCCCACTGTTCCTGTCCACCGTATAGAACTAGGTTATTAAATCGATATTGCCTCTCTTCATTCATTCAGCCACAATGTATCAGCTCATTCTCCTTGGTACTTCATGCCTTCTGCACTTGGCTGACCAACCTGTGAGCCATCTTATGCCCTGCTGCCATCAATTGGCATTACCCTCAAATGTGACGTCATCATTGGAAAATAATACATACCAACCGCTTAGCACTCTGCAAGCCAATGTCGACTATCAGTCATAAACATGGATTGATTTTTAAAATAGGCATGTCGCAGTGAAATGAGTGAGGTACATAAACACCGACAAGCAAGTGGGTGCCAGTGATTGTGTCCCACACTAGCTTCTTTACACCATTCTCCATCTAACCCCTAGCACCAAATCCTTATTTTCCTTTCTCTCATCCTCACGAAAGCAAGATCGCCCCCAACCCCCAAATACCACGATATTTTACCCACATTCTATGGCCAAGTCGCAAGCAGAACACACAAAACTGCAGGAAGTAATATTGATTTTTTTTTTTCATTATTAGCAGTAATTTTCCAAAGTTAGAGGATGTGTGTTTCTGGACGGGGAAAAAAAGAACCATGGAAAATTTAAAAAATCATACCTCATAGAAGGATGATTTCTTGTGCTCACTGTGAAGAACTAGCTGCTGGTCTTTCTCAACCATCACCCATTGTCCTTCACTGGTGCTCGGAAGCAAGAGAGCAACAGCAGTGGCTCAGATGATGAGGGGGATCTCACTTGCTCCATCTCACACCAGGCTTGCAGAGAAATAGCCCCAATACCGATCGCCAGGGACAACCCATCCCCAGAATCCATTGCAGGTAGTCTGTCACAGTTCCTGCTCTCTGACACTGGCTGACCTTTAACCGGGTCCAACTGGCGATCCATGACCTCCCACCTCTTGTCCTCTTATGTTTCCATTCATAAAGCCTGGGAACCCATACGTTTTACAAGCTGCTCTCCCCACATGACAACCACCTCTAGAGATGTACACACCCATTCCTCCAAATTGTACAATTAGCACTGTATTGTCCCTCCTACCTAAATATGTCCACACATTTCTAGTGATAAATCCCTTCCACCCCACGTCTGCAGAACCAAATAAAAACCTGCAGATACTGGTTTATATCGAAGATAGAAACAAAATGCTGGAGGAACTCAGTGGGGCAGGCAGCATCTCTGGAGAAAAAGGATGCGTAACATTTCGGGTCGGGACCCTTCTGCCACCCCACATCCACGTGAAATCTAATATTGTTCTCCATAGCTTTATACATTCATCTATTTTTGATAGTTGGCTCTGCAGTATTCTTAGATCCAAGTTACTAAAGTACATCATAAAAATAGCGGTCCTGGCTCTAATCCTTGGGAATTGCCATCCCAACTATTTACCAGAACACAGTACCCAAAAACACGCAAAAGACGCAGATGCTGGAAATCTGAAATTAAAACAGAAAATATTGGATAAGTGCAGCTTGACTTCAGCATTTTCTGCTTTGCCACTATTTTGCCACTATTTTGCTTCTTATTTCCTCATCCAGTTTTTATCCATGTAGCCACCAAACCATTTATTCCAATTTTGTTCGCTCGGCTTTCACATGAGATTTTGTCAAATGCTTTCTGAAAAACAAATCCCTTTCATTTGAATAAACTACACATCAACAAAAGGCTACTCATAAGATTTATGATTTTAAGTCACCGATGTAATGGCTATATACAACTGCCCAAGGAACCCAAAAATATATCCATTAATAAAAATGGGTTCCATTTTATTCTGTAAATCACAGTTCCGCTCTCGCCCAATATTAATATGGTCCAAATGTCAATCCATTGTGGAACAGTCTTTGAGAGGTTGGTCATGCCCAAAGAATAGCTTTCGATATATTTTAACTTTTATTCCCTTCCCTCCTCAGGAACCAAAATCACTAAAACTCAGGTCCTGACAAGGAAAGTATAGAGCACAAAGAATGTGCAAAGAGAACGTAGTTCACAACCAATCAACGTACAGTTAAATGTAAAATTAACATGTAATTTTTTGTGAATATATTCAATAACGCAATCACACGCACCAAATTTGTGTTTCTTTGAAAAAAGATGACAGCAAATGGACAAAAAAAATTATTATGAAAGCTCAAAAGAAATTTTAAGCACTTAAATTTCTTAAATATTTTCCAGAGGGTGGATTTCAATGAAATACCATTTCATTCTTCAATTTCGCCTCGTTTCCTAAAAGCCTCACTTCCACAAAATAATCCATCGTACATGAATAAAACGAAGTGGTATTGTTCACAATTTATATACATCGAAAACTTACTCTATTACCATAGATGAGTTCATAACTTTTGTTTTTATTATTTCCTGATATGATTCATCAGCTTGTTGTGAAATGAAATCAACTCAAAGAGAGACAATTTCAATATATCGGCATGATGCAAATCAACTCTAGAGATTCCGCTGCATATTTTTATTGCATCAATTTTTTTTGCAAGCCTAAAGGAGAACTCCTAATAAATGAGTTTATATATTTTGAAGGTATATTTTTCTACATTTTATGAACCTAATTAAGCTTGAAGAACAACATATTTTCCTAAATGCATGATAAACAGATCTAGTTACTCAGAAAATATTAGTTTTAAATGGAGCTGATAGATCAGAATTGAAATATTCTGATTTCATCTTGCAGCAATTCCCAGACCTGCATTTCAAGTAATTTAAAGGACTTCCTTTAGATAGTTTTTCATATTCTTTTAACTGACATTTTATCTTCATTCCGACATCTCACTAGATTACACATGCACTAAGACAATGACAAGTCTTCTTCAGCTGTCACTTCTTATTTTGGATAAGAGGAATGTCTTATACTGGCTTACACCAATAATCGCTGCATCAAACAACAGCAGAGACTATCCGCCTCTGATGTAAAGACAGCAATTCACATTTGTGACACTCATTTGTCAATTAACAGAACCCATCCAGTGTTGACACTTGGGGCTTAAGAGATGCAGGCTAGTGCGTGATGAATTAAAAAAGACAGCTGAGTAAGCTATAAGCTGCAAAGTAATACTATAATGTGCCTTAGATACGAATATCAACTGACATGTCTGACAGGTCATACAAGGTTTTGTTTTACTTTGCACTGTTTGTATGCTTCATACTTTGTCTTCTTTGTTCTCTTTTCATCAAGGCCCTAATGTCTCATTGTGACAGGGGAAGACACTTGAGCTATTTTGTTCCAAATGCAAGTTGCTAAACTTGATCTGTCATCAAAATGCAAAATGGTTCCTACTGCAGTTAAATGGGAGAGAGGCCTGAAGAGTTTTGCTGAGATCCACATCGTTCTGCAAAATGCATCCAACTTTCATCAGCAAATGCGAATAATGAACATTATACACAGATATACATGCAAATAAAATGTACATACATCAGAATGCTTATGTAAATATTCATGCTTGTAAATATACATACATGCACTAAACATAAGCAGCAAGCATGCATATTAATGATATTTGAACAAGAGGAGCTCTTAGCAATTTGCCCTTTTATTATATCATTTTATAAACTGTCTTTGACAAAAAGCCAAAAGCTAAGACAGGCTTTTCAGGTAAAGACATCTAGCATTTGCAAAGTTAATGTCTACTTAAGAGTGATAATGTCTTTCCAAGGTTTGCATTAATATGCAATGTACACCATCAGAACTACTCTGACTGCCAAAGTGATCTCAGCAGGATTTTTGCTCAGCAGAAAAAAAGTTAAATAATGGTGCTTTCAACAGATAATTACTGGTATGATTTAAATTTTCAATTTTAATGCTTTTTCCATAGAAGACGGCTTACGAAAATTACTTGATTTTTTTTTCTCCAAGTAACATGGGATCAAACATGTACACAGAGACCAGGCATTACATAAATGTGTTTAGCTATCAAGCTGAGTTATGAATTGAACCAAACATTTGACAATAATTAAGATTTATAGACTTCTGAGACGTGCAAGTGAAATGTTATGGTGGAAACGGACAAACTGAAGTTTTTGATGCAAGCTAATTCAACAATGTTGAGTGTAATGATCTTGGTATCTCAAAAACATTCTCCATATTGTGCAGTGCATTTCCATTCACCCCAACAATTTCTAAGTTTATTAGCACATTCAAAACAATCTATTGTTCCAGCTAGAATCTGTTATGGTAGGCTTTCTGAGAAGTCGTTTGTCAAACCCCAAATCACTCAACCACCTCGCCCACATCAGGAATACGTCTTCTATCCTCCTTTGTTTGCTTTCAAACCAATCACGTTGAAGAGGTAAACTATTCCGTGCACATTAGATGACAGCTACCTTCCACACCACAACTGTCAATTTACTGGCGTACGTCTCTGCACTTGGCAAGAGTTTCAATTTTTCTTTCACTTTAGACATGTTTTTTGTGTTTCCACTTCATGCAGCTCATATCAGATTTGAGTGAAATATATTTCAATACCTGCATGTTTTATTTTAAATGGAATATCCACATCGGAAGAGTAAACGAAGAAGAGAAAGGGGAAGGGAGAGTAAGTGGGAAGCCTCCCTGCTAGCTGTGCTTCCCTGTTGCGGGTTTGGAGGAAGACTGAGCCACTGGGACCATTTGTACCAGCATCTGCAGTTATTTTCCTATGTAAAAAAAATAATAGATAAAAAGACAAATACGCATAATAATAACTGCAGACATTTTAACATATGCCTCTTTGTAAGTAACTCTATATTTTGTATGTGAACAAGGTTTCAAATTTTCAATTACCTTAATAATTGACTAGAATTACCATGTTAAGAAGGCAGTGTACATAAAAATGATGCTTTAAAAGCATTATTATTTCTGCTACTGACAAAATATCTTCAAAAATATCTTCAAACCCAAAAAGGTTTGCAGCCAAGATAGAGGGGGGGAAAAAAAGATTTGGGGTAGCAATATTGTTACAGAAAAACAGAAGACATATTCGATATCTAGGTCCAAGTAGTCGTGCTGACACTTGTCAGCATACGAGGAGGACATGACGATCTCGGGCTTGTCACGGTAGCTCAGTCCAGTTTCAGAGGAGTCAGCATAGCAGAGCACCATGCCTGGGCGGCATAGCGGGAGAGCTGTTGCTTTATTAGGAGTAGGCCGATGATAGTTGGGGGGCCAATCCAACATCAGCTCATTGGACACAGCGTTACTTATTTGGCTGAGGCCTCGGCTCAGCAGTGCTGAGCGTTGGCCTCTCCTGGCCTGTCTGCCCGTGATTGGGATCTGAGTGGCATCCGAGGGAGGAGACACTGTCACGCTCAAATGTTCCTTTTCCATTTTGAGCATCCCCAGGATTTAGTGTCAAGATGCACTTGATCAAGGTGGTCTGAAGTACATTCTTGAATCTGTTCATCTATCCGAAAGATAATCTCTTGTCACATCATAAGAAGAAGTGCTTAGGGTAACGTTCATCTCAGGTCTGGTATGTGGAGCGAACAGTTTGTCATTAAAGCCTAAATACTTGAAATGTTGGTTGAGGAAATGAAACTGGCTTACCTGACCAAAATGGATATGGAGAATTTTGTGGAGACCACGTTGGTGATATCTTATCAATGCTTTGAGGTACCTGCTCTGTGTCATCATCTGAGCAGATAGGCTCCAAGACAGTGGAAGGTAGGGATCACAGCTGTCCATTAGATCACAAACATTCTGCTAGGTGTGAGGTTTTGATCTTCAAATGCTCCTTTCCTCAATTGTCAAAGATTGCATCCCCTTATTGAAAGTGAATGTTATCATTGGGGTTTGCTCTGCCTAGTGATAGTTCCCAAACTATGGTCTGTGTTTACCATGGTCTCATGTTGAGCTTTCATCACCAGATAGTGGTGCTGTTCTGCATTTTGGGAATTTCCCAATGCCATTAAATAAAGAGCAGAAAATAGTTTAGAGAAACAGCGTGGAAACGACCCCTTTGGCCCACTGAGTCCACATCAACCAGCGATCACGTGTACACCAGTTCTATCCTACACACAATTTACAGAAGATAATTAACCTACAAACCCATATGGCTTTGGAATGTGGGAAGAAACCGAGCACCTGAAGAAAACCCACGTGGTCGCAGGGAGAATGTGCAAACTCTGTACAGACAGCACCTGTAGTAAGGTTTGAACCCGGGTCTCTGCCACTGTAAGGCATCAACTCTACCGCTGTGCCACTGTGTCGCGCAGTGTGAGATCCATCCGTGAATAGGCTTAAGTTAACTGGACATGACAACCTTGAGATTCCCTCTGAACATGCACATCATGCTATACTGAAGCACAACTATCAAGGTTGAGATGACCTTGATTGTCTTCATTGTCTGGTTATGTTCCAGATTTGATTTGAACACAAGGATATGTCTGAAGAATGCTTCCGACACTAAACCTTACCTATTCCTTTTCTCCAGAGATGCTGCCTGACCCGCTGAGTTACTCCAGCACTTTGTGTCTATCTTCAATATAAACTAGCATCTGTAGTTTCTTCCTACATAAGGTTATGTTATATTGGTGCAAAATATTTAACATAATGGCAGGTTACATCATCAGTTGAAAAGTACAAATCATTAAATTTAATGGCATTGAGAAATCATGATTAACCCAAGAGGTTTGTAATGTTTGACGAGGGAAATAAAGTGGGTTGTTAACCTTGGAAAGGAGGAGGGTACATGCAAAACGTTACTCAAGCTTCAAAGGCAGAGCTAAACTAAAAGAGTAGAAAATAATGTAAATCTGCAGATATTTTTCATTACTAAGAAGCCTACCTCTGTGCTGAAAATTTAATGGCATCACTTTTTACCTGACCCTCTTACCAACAGGTATAGAAAGCACACGACATACGCAAAGTTTACAAATGGACAAATTGTTACATAGAACAATACAGCACAGGAACGGGCCAGCACAGGAAAGGGCCTATGGCCCTTCAGCCCATAATGTTTGCCAAGTTAAACTGATCACATCTTCTTGAACATGATCCCCTTCCCTCGATTCCTTGCACTTCCATGCACCTATCTAAAAGTCTCTTTAGTGCCACTATTGTATTTGTCTCCAACACCACCCCCAGCAAAGACCTCCAGACTGCCATGACTCGGTGTAAAGAAAACTGGCCCCGCATAAAAATGTTGCCTTATGATGGAGAAAAATTCTCTCTGGAACACTGCCCTGGAGGGATTTTGCATTAGTCTTCTTCCAAGGGCTGTTAGCATTCTCCACTTTAGGCAAGGCAGAGTCAACAAGACTGTCACAGTTTAAATTTCTTTTTGAGAGATGACCCGTCTGACAGTGTACATTCCCTTTTGTATTGAAGTATTAATTTGTTCTGGGTTCAGGCCTCAAGTGGAATTGTCAACCTTCTGACTAGGTTGAGTATCACCATGAAGACAAACAAAGGCATCACGCGTTTCCTTAGAAAACCTGCCATGTCCTCTGGGCATCCCCATGCACTACATTGCACACATTAACAAGGTACCCATCAGTTCCAGTGAGATCGCTACACACCTAGCTCCAAAATTATGGAGGCTGTGAATGAGGTGCATGTTTGACTCAGTGGTAGTACTCAACCAAATCAGATGATTGCCAGTTCTGCTTGAGACTTGAACCCATAACCTATTAACTCTTCAATATAACAATGAGGGAATGTTTCAATGACAGATGCACCATCTCGTAAACAAAAAATTAAACTGTGACTATATTTACCTCTTGAGATGGATATAAAAGATATTACGTGACCGTTCAAAGGAAGAGCTCTCAGATGTCCCGGTTAATATTTTAAAAAGAACATGGTTTTTATTTTGCTTATCTCTTGCTGTTTACTCATCATGATGTTCACAAAGGGACTGCTGCTTTGCTTACATTAGAATAATTTATTGTCACGTGTACCAAAGTACAGTGAAAAGCTTTTTTGTTGCACGCTATCCAATTGGCAGAAAGACTGAACATGATTACAATCAAGCCCGCCACAGTGTATAGATACAGGGTAAAGGGGATAACATTTTGTGCAAGATAAAGTGCTGACTTTAGTCTGAATAAAGTCTGACGGTCTCCAGTGAGGTAGATAGTTGGACAGGACTGCTCACTTGTTGATAGGATGGTTTAGTTGCCTGATAACAGCTGTGAAGAAACGGTCCCTAAATCTGGAGGTGTGCGTTTTCACATTTCTGTACCTTTTGTCTGATGGGAGGGGGAGAGGAAAGGGAGTGCCCGGGGTAAGAGGCATCCTTGGTTATGCTCCTACACAATTTAATTAGCTGCAATGTTTTTCTTCGAATTCCACAGGTGTACAAAAAAAAGTTCCTCACGTCAAGTCCACCATTGGAGTGATCATGTCTGATCCTGTCCTTCAAGTCAACCGTTGACTGAGATGGATCACACCCATCTATTAGCTCTGCTTGTACTGATAGCTTTGTCACTTCTACTTCTCGCTGGGAGCGGAGAGCGTACCCAGACTGACATGCGGAGCTTTTTCTCCTGCTCTGAATTTTGAAACGTCCACATTCTTTTGTCGAGGTTCTTTTGTCTATCCACTGACCCTCCCCGGCTGCTCCTATTCACTCATTAACCAAACAACATTGTTTACAGCTTTCCCCCTCCCCATAATCACACTGGTTTCAAGCTACCAGAGACTTGCCCCAAGCCCCTTCCTCTCTGCAACTCGACAAGTTTTCTTGTCTCCTTTTTAGTTCTCACCTGCTGAGTATTGCCAGGATTTCCTATTTTTCTCAGGGTGAACACTCTTCATCAGAACTAGGACAAATACCAAGGCTTCTCTTTCCTCGAGGTGCTACCTGAAGAGTGTTTTGAACATTTGGGCATCAGTAGAGCTGCTGCCTCACAGCGCCAGAGACCCGAGTTCAAACTTGACCTCAAGTGCTGTGGGTGTGGAGTTTGCACGTTCTCCCAGTGACCATGTTGGTTTCTTCCAGGTGCTCTAGTTTCCCTTTCCCAAGACGTGTGGGATTGTAGATTAATTAGCTATAGAGTCATGCAGTGTGGAAACAGCCGCTTCAGCCCAATTTGCTGATGCCAACAAAATTTCTACACTGGTTCCATCTGCCTGCATTTAGCCCATATCCCTCCATAGCCACGCTATCCATGTTTTTTTAAACATTGTGATAGTACCAGTCTCAACTACCACTTCTGGCAACTCATTCCATTTACCTACCGCCCTTTGTGTATAAAATTGCCCCTCATGTTCCTATTAAATCTTTCCCTCTCCACCTTAAACCTACGTCCTCTGGTTTTTGATTCCCCGACACTGGGTAAAAGACTGTCCATTTACCCTATCTATTCCTCTCATGATCTTATATACCTCTATAAGATCATCCCTCAACCTCCTATGCTCTAGGGAATAAAATCCTAACCTGCTCAACCTCTTTATAGCTTAGGCCCTCGAGTCCTGGCAACATCCTCGTAAATCTTTTCTGCCCCCTTTCAGCTAATTGGCTTCTGTAAAATTGCCCCTAATGTGAGAAAGTGGGATAACACAGAACTAGCTTGAACAGGTGATCGACAGTCGATATGGACTTAGTGGTCCGAAGGGCCTATTTCCATGCCGTATGTCCAAAATAAAACTACACCTTGTGTTTTTATGTCAAATCGTACAAAAGCCCTGCAACAAATGCAACAAGACTAAATTATGTATTCCAAACCATCATAATAAAGTCCAGTATATAATTTTCTTCCTCATTGCTTGATGTTCTTGTATGTTTACTTCCTGGTTTTTCAATAAACAGCAGACCAAGATACTAGTGCACCCCACATTTTAGATATTTCTTCCTTTCATGCTTAGCTTCTACAGAGAAATTGAATTGGACATCCCCACATCATTTATAGTATTTTCTAAATATTTGGTTTTCTGTTATTTGCATTAGTTTTGGCAGGGATTTATCTGATAGCTCCAGCTAACTACTAATTTACAAAGACAAAATACAAACTACTGGAGAAACTTAGCTGGTCGAGCAGCATCTGTGGTGGGGGAGAAAGGGATCCTTTATCCCCACAGATCCACTGAGTGGACAGACTTCCCACCACTGACTCCACCTACACTATCTACCTCCACTATCTACACTTCACACCGCTACGGAAAAGGAGGCAACACAATCAAAGACATCCCCACCTGGTAATTTCTCTTTCTCTCTGCTCCCTATGGACAGGAAATAGAGAAGCTCAAAGGCATGCACCACCAGACTCGGGAACAGCAGGATATTCTTGCTATTGAGGGCGTGCAGTGTAGGTTTACTAGGTTAATTCCCGGTATGGCGGGACTGTCATATGTTGAAAGACTGGAGCGACTAGGCTTGTATACACTGGAATTGAGAAGGATGAGAGGGGATCTTATCGAAACGTATAAGATTATTAAGGGGTTGGACATGTTAGAGGCAGGAAACATGTTCCCAATGTTGGGGGAGTCCAGAACAAGGGGCCACAGTTTAAGAATAAGGGGTAGGCCATTTAGAACTGAGATGAGGAAAAAGTTTTTCAGTCAGAGAGTTGTGAATCTGTGGAATTCTCTGCCTCAGAAGGCAGTGGAGGCCAATTCTCTAAATGCATTCAAGAGAGAGCTAGATAGAGCTCTTAAGGATAGCGGAGTCAGGGGGTATGGGGTTAAAGGCAGGAACGGGGTACTGATTGAGAATGATCAGCCATGATCACATTGAATGGCGGTGCTGGCTCGAAGGGCCGAATGGCCTCCTCCTGCACCTATTATCTATTGTCTATTGTCTATTGTCTATTCCCCGCTGTTATCAAGCTTCTGAATGGTTCTTCCATAAGCTAGGGTACTGTTCGATTCACCTCTGCCCCATCGAGGACTCTGCCTCTGGAACTGGTGCACGATAATGCTGAGAACTATATTCTGCACCTTTCTTTCCACTATACCTGATGTACTCGAGTTTGGGTCAAATGTACTTAGGCACTGTATTATCTGATTGGATCACATGCAATACCAAGCTTTTCACTGTACCTCAGTACACATGATAATAATAAACCTAAAGCAGAATTCCTACAGCAGTTTTTTTTTTCCTCTCAATTCCAGCAACTACAGTATCTTGTCTCTATGAAGTCCCTCAAACTGGTTGAACTGGACTAATATTATCCCTTCCACATCGTCTACTATATTATGCCGAGTTAATACTGGTTTCTGTAGGATGCTTCTGAAAAATAGAGGAATATAATGTCAGGATCACAGTGATCAATATCCACCAGGGATATTTCCTGAGCATATTCATGTCAGTTGAAAGCAGAATCGATAGCATCAAGGTGTTGAATAGTATCCTTAATAACCAGCTGGACATGTTAATCACCAACATATTCAAACAATTCGGCTCAGATTCTTGAATGAAGCTAAACCATCCAACTTCAATTATTTAAGATTATTGACAGCCACATGTAATGGCTTTGAATGACAGCTGCCAGCTGAAACCATGCCTCAGGCTGGTAAAAAGGGGCAGAGATTCCCATTCTTTGATGCCCAGAGTTTCTGACTGCATGCTTCAAGCCAGCTGCACATCGCCAAATCAATGGCCAGTCTAAAACCACTGGATTAAGCTGGCTCCAAAATAGGGGTTTGTCACCAAGAGCAGTCGAGCCTCCAGCAGTTCTACGCAGGCTGTAAGATCAAGTTAAGTCATGCTTAACCTGCACCTCAGCTCTGGAGAAATCTGATCTGTTATTTCAAGTGTTATCTATCTGTTGGTATCTTAAATATAATAAGGAGAGGAGAAAAAAAAGGGCATTTATTAATAAATGAATGTTGCTGAGCGTGGGCTTAATCCCTAATTCTAAAACTTTATTGCGGGTGCCAGATCATGTTGGCTAAAACGCTCAGCGCAGAAGAGAATCTTTTAACAGCATGAGATAACCTAATAGTTTAGTTTAGTTTAGCTCACGTGTCATGTGTACCTCAACCCCTGAAATCCTTGGATCTTTCTTAAACTGTAAAGTAGCCCTTCAAAGATAGACACAAAATGCTGGAGTAACTCAGCGGGACAGGCAGCATCTCTGGCGAGAAGGAATGGGTGACATCTCGGGTCGAGACCCTTCTGAAGAAGGGTCTTGACCCGAAACGTCACCCATTCCTTCTCTCCAGAGATGCTGCCTGTCCCGCTGAGTTAATCCAGCATTTTATGTCTATCTTTGATTTAAACCAGCATCTGCAATTCTTTCCAACACAACTAGCACTTCAATCTCTGACATGACTTGGTTTACCATACAAATGAAACTCCAATGTTACAAGTTGTTACTTCTCTCCTGAAAGCTTGTTGATCTACCTTCAGCTAAATGAAAGGGCAGACACAATTTCATGCAATGTTAGTTTCAAACCACTGGTTCATTAACGATATTAATTCTTTGATAAGTACCCATTTTAACATGACACATTGGAGTTATATCTCTGAACAGAGTTTGGCAATTATTAATATTTGACAGAATCAGACCTTAAGTGAATCAATTAAATTCCAGCTTTCACAATTTTAACAGAGATAACTGCTTCAGACTACAATTTTCACACGACAGAGACGGCCATTCAGCTCTTTTGAAACTTGACAGGTCAAAAAAAAGCGAACCAAAAAGCACCTTATAACCATCATCTCTCCTCTTTACTTGTCAGATTTACTTTACTAGTGTCTCCACTGAAATGTATTCGCCGTGCCAACTGCCACAAGGTGATTTTTCATGTCTTGTCAAAAAGAATCTTCTATTCGTTCCATATTAACATGTCACATTTGGTGATCAGGCCATTTCTACAGACATAGATGGGCTTGGTGCTTATGATGGGGTGGCTTTCATGTCCTCATGATAACAAAGGTCAAAATCTGTAATGCCAGTGTATGCAATGTATCAGATAGATTCATGGCCAAAACGCAGAAATTCGTTTTGCTGTGAAAGTGTTGCGAAGAGGTATAATTGCAAATTTTAAATCTCAAGTAACCTTTTCTATACATTTAAGTATCAGATCTCCTTGCCTCCTGCCCCTCATGAGGGCCAATAAATTTCAGAACTTTTTCCAAGTGTGAAAATGCCCAATTTCTCAAACCATTGAAACATTTGGCAAAGTGATCTTGGGGAACTTCTGAAATTCAGCAAAACAGCATTTTACCGTTCATGGATTATGCTTTATTTCACAAGAGATCTTTTTATTAAGCCTAAATATTTTGTAGAACACAGGAAGCTCACAGACATTGGCAGAAGTTATTCTAAGGCCGATCAAGTCCTCTAGAGAAAACTGATGACAAACGGATCGGCTTCACTGAAATATTACTTGAAAATGCATTCTGCTTAATACAGAACAAGAAATAAAATTACACAAGTTAAAAATCAAATGGAAAATACCACTGAAGTTACTTGCCTGCACATTCTGATACAGATAAAATGAAAACCTGAAGCTAATGGTATAAAGTAAAATAATTAATTAATTGATACAAAAATGCTGCTTTTATGATGGCTTTGAAAAGTAACCCACAAAAGTACTAGACTTGCAGGAGTAAAATAAGAAGCTTTTCTTGCTTCCAGTCCTCCTCCTGCTACAATCAATCTGAAGGGTCCCGATCCGAAACATCACCTATCCATTTTCTCCGGAGATGCTGCCTGACCCCGTTGAGTTACTCCAGCATTCTGAGTCTAAAATAATAAGTTGTTTGGAATTTGAAGGAGAAACAGAGGTTTCTAGAAATGCATGGCAGGTCAGACAACATTGGTGGAGAAAAGCAGAGTTAATGTTTCAGGTCAACAAACTTTTATTGGAAGCATTGAGGGAAGTCAGTCCCAGGAGGTGTGTGCCTCATTTAAGTGGTTTGATAAAGCACCTACCTCTTATTTTATTCCCCTTCGAACTTTAACATTAGGTCTTGAAAAGTCCAGCAGCCAACTGCAGCAGGAACTGCCTTATGGAAAAGGAAACTGGGTCGCTTTCCAAGATTGTGTATGAGCAAGAATAAAGGCTTCTGTCTTCCCCTGCCATCATTGAGTCAGTCCACATTAAAATCTCTGAGGCCATGCCACATCACACCACTCTCCTATCCCCCATTTACAACCACATTCAGGCTTTTGGACCACATTGCACCAAACCCTCCTCAGAATATCTACCCAGTGGAATAGGAAATACGACACCACATATTGGCCTCTAATCTCTTCTGGAGTTGAACTTCTACACGTGTACAGCAGAGAGCATATTGACTGGTTGCATCGCGGCCTGGTTCAGCAACTTGAATGCCCAGGAGTGAAGACTGCAAAAATCTGTGAACACTGCCCAGTCCATCACGGGTTCCAACCTCCCCACCATCGACGGGATTTACCAGAGTCGCTGCCTCAAAATGGGAGTCAGCATCATCAGAGACCAACGCCACCCCTGCCATCGGGTAGAAGGTATAGGAGCCTGAAAACTGTAACGCCCAGGAACAGCCTAATAGCTGTAGAGTTCTTCCCGACAGCTATTAGACTATTAAACACTACAACCTCCAAATAAGCTCTGATTGTTATTATCACACTATAATTGGGTTTTTTTAATGTGCACGTGTGTATGTGTGTGTGTGTGTGTGTGTGTGTGTATGTGTGTGTGTGTATGTGTGTGTATGTGTGTATATGTGTGTGTATGTGTGTGTGTGTGTGTATATTTGTGTGTGTATATGTGTGTATGTGTGTGTGTGTTTTGTGTGTCTTGTGTGTGTGTGTGTGTGTGTGTGTGTGTGTGTGTGTGTGTGTGTGTGTGTGTGTGTGTGTGTATGTGTGTGTGTATATGTGTGTATGTGTGTGTGTATATGTGTGTATGTGTGTGTGTGTCTTGTATGTGTGTGTGTGTCTTGTGTGTGCGTGTGCGTGTGCGTGTGCGTGTGCGTGTGCGTGTGCGTGTGCGTGTGTGTGTGTGTGCGTGTGTTTGTGTGACATACTGATCTTAATTTTTCTCGTGTATTACATTATCTACAGTGTACTATGTTCACTTATTCTGTTGTATTGCTACACGTAAGAATTTAATTGTTCTATCTGGGACATATGACCACAAAACACTCTTGATTCTCGAGTTTCCACCTCTGACTTAACAATCCCAAAACGGAACTGAGCCCCTATCAGAGTTTGATGAATCCCCTCACTCTTGGTAATCCTGACTCACTAAGTATTGGAATCTTCATGTCTTGTCTACTTTTTAACCGATAAACAATAATTAATTACTGCTAGTTAAAGTAACCGTCGTTGAACATTCAAAAAGAAACACTGCAGATAAGTCAGAAAGTCCTGGCATTCATCAATAGGTCAGGCAGCATCTGTGGAGTGAGAAGCAGTGAACATTCATATCAACATGTTTAAAAAGCGACTGGCGTGTTTGGCTTGATGACCTCATGGTAAGAGGTGGTCCTTAAGGTTTGAATAATTGAAGATTTTTTAAACATAAAATTTAAAATGATCTTCCCTGTCTTTTGTCTCTTAATCTAAACATTCTGAATGAGGATCCAGACTGGAAACGTCAACTACCCACGTTCTCCAGAGATGCTGCCTGACCCACTGCATTACAACTACCCACGTCCTCCAGAGATGCTGCCTGACCCACTGCCTTACTCCACCACTTTAGTGTTCCACACATTCTTTCCCACCATTTCCTCTCCCTCCTTGATTTAAGATCGACATGACCCAGTCTGTACTTCCTTCAGTCTCAACCCTATTTTTTTTTAGATTTAGATTTAGAGATACAGCGCCCTTCAGCCCACCGGGTCCGCGCCGCCCAGCGATCCCCGCACATTAACACTCTCCTACACACACTAGGGACAATTTTTACATTTGCCCAGCCAATTAACCTACAAACCTGTACGTCTTTGGAGTGTGGGAGGAAACCGAAGATCTGGGAGAAAACCCACGCAGGTCATGGGGAGAATGTACAAACTCCGTACAGACGGCGCCCGTAGTCAGGATCGAACCCGAGTCTCCGGCGCTGCATTTGCTGTAAGGCAGCAACTCTACCGCTGCGCCACCGTGCTGCCGTGCTGAATATTAATTATACAGTTATAGCAAATATACAAATGCTTACCACACTCATGCGGAATACAGATTAATCTACAAAAACCAACATGCGCATTTAGTCGTTTGACACATCATCTTCCCTGCACTTTAGAGGGCAATCAGAAAACTGCTGAACCAAATATTAAAATCTAATCATATCAAGTGCAGCCAAATCAGCAAATGCAGTTATACATCTTCTGTGCTTTACAGACCAAAAAAATTCCATACACTGTCTGAAGGACAAATCTTGGTCAGCATAGACAAGTTGGGCCAAAGGGTCAGTCCTGTGCCGTATAACTATGAAAATATAGTGATATTTAAGAATTCTAACCACATTAAATATTCACTATTTCATTTTATTTTTATAACCCCGAAGGTCAACTAAATACTAAAACACTTTATTTAGTGCTTGTATCAATGAGAAAAAATATATTTAGCTGATAAAAATCCATGAAGCACAATTATTCTTTTGAAATGAAGGCCATGGAGTTTCATGGAACAGTAATTAGCATCCAAATGCAGTCAGTTTCTATTACTATTTAAAGTGTGTTTTGTTTTATTAAAGTAATAAAATCTACACATCACTTTTTTTTATATCACTCATTTAACAATCTTAATATTCACAGCATCTCTTCAAAGTTAACACATTTTGCTACAGTTAGTCTTTTCAGCCCTTGTTTGCAAATCATCTCGAATTTAGAAACCTAATGCACAAGTTACTTCTACAAAGGATGTTTTTCAAAAATAATTTCACTAAATTAAGGAGGCATTTGATGCAGAATCAGCTCCCCAAGGTTCAAATAAAAAATGCTGTAAATGGAGCCTTGATTAGACAGTCAGGTTATATTTGAAAATATTTACCAACAACCATTTCTCCCGAGACTAAGAACAATCCCTGCAGTTATTTTCCTTTAATTTAGGAAATGCAAAGAACACATAGTGCTCCATAATGTTGGAGAATTATTTTGTTCTAATCCATTTGCTACATATTTTTTTGATAGGTTAGAGCTTTTAGAAATGTGTACATCTCAAAGTTTAATTCAGTGTTTTGTTTGCTCATTTAGCAACTTGGTTAGACTGCATTAATACACTTTTTTTTTGCTCTCTGCACTCTTGTGTGTTTCTACCTCAATCACATTTTTTTTAGAAAATAGATGGTCTTATATCCATATAGTCTTATATGGTCTTATAGATTGAGAATGATCAGCCATGATCACATTGAATGGTGGTGCTGGCTCGAAGGGCCGAATGGCCTCCTCCTGCACCTATTGTCTATTGCCTATTGTCTATATCCCTTTTAATATTTTCCCATGTGGAGATTCATATATTTCATGTATCATACAAAAAGTTTGGCATTAAGATTTTTTTAATACAACCTAAATTAATACCTTAAGAGGTAGGGTCATGTTATTTGGAAAAGCAGCAGGATTACCAGTTGAATCCGAAACATTGTCAGTCCATTTCCTTTCACAGATGCTGTGTGGCCCGTAGTGTTTCTCCAAGACTTTGTTTTTCCACTAGTTGGCAAACTATGCTTTGTACATAATCTATCCTAATATCATTTTCACAAACTCATTGAAACTGGATTATTGACGAGTTTCAAATGAGTAAATGTGCATGTTGACTTTTGTAGATAAATCTGTATACCGAATCATGGAAATAGAAACATACTTCTGTGCAGGAAAGAACTGCAGATGCTGGTTTACACCGAAGATAGACACAAAATGCTGGAGTAAGATAGCGGGACAGGCAGCAACTCTGGATAGAAGGAATGGGTAACGTTTCGGGTGACCTGAAACGTCACCCATTCCTTCTATCCAGAGATGCTGCCTGTCCCGCTTAATAAGATCTTTCTGTCAAGTTTGCAGAGCCCAAAGCATGGTGAATCTCTCAGAAGGTAAAAGTCCTAAGTAACCAAAATAATAACTGTTATGAAGTATGTCTTGTTACACAAATGACCCAAGAATCTTCATATCTACTTATGTACAGTTTCCGAGAAATCTTCGGAGTTTCATGTCAAATTCAGGTCTGCGAATCTGTACTGTTACAATGCATTGCAGTGTTGCGAGTGTGAAATTTGTGTATAATTGAATTTTACACAATACATTTGTTTCCATGGTGCAATGCTTGATGAATTCTGAACCGATTATTTTCATGGTGAAGTGGAGCCAAACCTTTATAAAACTGTGAACTAAAAATGTAAACAAATAAGACAGCATCATGTGACACTTTTATCATTGCATCCTTTTTCACGCTATAATGGCTCAGTGGGCTTTTTCAAAATGCAACGATTTTGAAAAATAAACAATTCTCTTTACAATATCATAATAAGACCTATTCAACTGCATAACACAGTTGTCAATGGATATGGTATAAGCACCATATGATAACACATATACTTTATTTCTCTGCAGTAAAATAGTCATTTTTATTTTGCAAGGATTCTTATCCAGTCTATACGTTTCGTGCAATGTTAATACGAACCACTAACATGCCAATATGTTTTTCTTGATTTATTACCTACTTTAAGCTACCTTTAGAATAAAAACAATCCATGTCTTTCAACGATGAAATAAGTTGTATCTCATCAATGACAACTAATTACCTCTACACATTCCTTCTATGAAATGCATATAATACCAACATAGAGGACTTTATCATCCATATGATTGAAAGGGTATCTGGAACACCGTCACATGGATGCTACTTTGATCTCTTTTATGGGAACAGCCAGCTATTGAAATCAGCTTTCAGATCATTAGAAAACAAAGCATATGACCCGAGAAATTATTTTTGCTTAAATTAGCAATTAACACAGATTTGTGTCACGCCTCGGTCTTCAAGTAAAAACCGTGACTAAAACAGCTGAACAGCTCCTTTTGTAATGATGAGGTTATAGATAGTATTTTTCTGAGCATTGTTATATCAAAAGTCAATATTAGGGATATACGGATAGTGTTTCTGGATAAAAAGCATTTCAATGGCCTCTGCTGAATAGCTGGAGGTAATTTTGATACACCCACCCCCAATTCCCCCCACCCACCGGCCACCTTCATTGAATGAGATTGAATGAGCAAAAGCAACTCCCAGCACACTTATTAACAAGGATCCAGGTTCTTTAGAATTGAATTTATGAGCTTTCCAGACATGTAAACTTCAAGAGAGTAGGAAGTTCAATTGCTCGTCTGGAGAAGGTTGCAACCCTCTCCTCACCTACGGAAATACACAAACCTGGACTCTCAGTCTTCTCCGGATGACTTCCAGCGATCTCTTTGAAAATGTTGGTTCCGCTGCTCCCTATCCCATACAAATAGCCAAAGTACATGGCTTGCCATTCATCTGACATCAACATTAGCATTGGCATTCTGCATTAGATATTAGAGCCAGACTTAAAAAAGTAACAGACCTGCTTCTCAATTTCAAGGACACCCCTAACTTGTAACAAGCTTGAAGCCAACAAGAAGTCTGCTGCGTTTCTTCCCATTTCCCACTTATTGTGCTATTTTCTGGCAGGAGTGGCAAGTCTGAGAACATTCTGCTGTGTGTTCCAGTTGTAAGTTTAAATTAATCAAGGTATTATGGTTTGTAAACAAACACGTTCAAATTATGATATATCGAAACAATGGAAAGATGCACATTATAGTTATCAGACTAAAAGGAAATCTTTCAAGTCTAGATGGTGCATTATAATTTAATAGAAGCTTTACTGTGGATCATGTGTCTCAAGAAATGAGATGCTCACTGCAGAATTTAAGTGCTATTACTTACATCCTTGGAGATAAAGTGCGATGATGTGCTCTTTGTGGAGAGTACCTTACCTTAGTAGATTGAAACTAAGATCTAAGCGCTTTGTGAAAAGTCCATGTTTCCTGCCAAGTTGTTCAGGGATTGCTTCACAGTCTTGACCGATGTAGGAAACCTGCACAACAGAAATATATTTCTTTTAAATATTAAACAAATTTGAAATAAGCAGATTAAATTAGCATTTAACATTACTGTACATCCAAATGCATTTTCAGCGCTATCAGAGAAATGGTGTACAAGCATGTGTATACATGCAAACATTTGGTTTAAACCAGCATCTGCAGTTCCTTCCGACACATGTATACACTTGTTATCTTTGATAACATTGAAACAAGATGGTAAAGTCTCCTACTATTAACAAGTAAGATGAGTGTGATTAAAGATTAGTGTGATTAAGATCAGTAATGAACCCATTTGCTTGTCAGTGTGGGTTCGGAGGGCTGAGGACCCTGTCTCCATCCTCTATTTTTCTGACTCTGGACTATGAAATTTCAAATGGACAGGTTAGTGAAATGAAGGAAATAAGAGCAGCAAACTTGGTTGTGGGTAGGACGGCAATATTGTGCAGTAAAATAAAGAGCTCTGCATTTACAATGAATAATTCTTCATTCAGTTTTTTAAACCACAGTAGAGAATTGGGGTGGAAAACCTTGAGGTAGACACCCATTACCTTGAGGTAAACGTCACCCATTCCTTCTCTCCTGAGATGCCGCCTGACCTGCTGAGTTACTCCAGCATTTTGTGAAGTAGGGAATTGGTGATTCAGTAAATCGCTCCGAGTTGAAGCACAGCAGGGAATGCATTGAAAACTCAGCTCAAATACATTCTGTCTCTCTATATTCACCTCCTTCAGAATCCTTTTAATATGCCTTTTGTCACGTCAAACATCTGATCTGTGACTTGGGCCCACACATTCTCCCTTCTGCTCAGAGGTGCCTCGGATTGTTACTAAACGATACTACATAGTCACGGTTCTGGCATCGTCCACAATCATAATCAAAAACACAGTCACTCCCCCACTTGGTAATACCAATCATCACTAATGTTCTTTAGAAAATAATCCACTCCAACTTCAGACGTACAGCAACATCAATGACTTTTCCATGCTTTCCGGGGCGACCCAGCAAGCCATCAGCTGCATGTAACAACCTACATTAAAACATATGATGATTGGAACTGGCATTGATTTCAGCATCAAGCTGGAATACAGCAATGTCATTTATAACTCAGTCAATCCCCCTCATGGACATTTAGGGATTGTCCACTGGACTCACAGAACTATCCCACAAAGCCACAATTTCATCCTAAATCACAATATAGACAATAGACAATAGGTGCAGGAGGAGGCCATTCGGCCCTTCGAGCCAGCACCGCCATTCAATGTGATCATGGCTGATCATTCTCAATCAGTACCCCATTCCTGCCTTCTCCCCATACCCCCTGACTCCGCTATCCTTAAGAGCTCTATCTAGCTCTCTCTTGAATGCATTCAGAGAATTGGCCTCCACTGCCTTCTGAGGCAGAGTTATATCCAGTTATACCCTCACCCAATTTCAGGCAGAGCTGTCAGAGGTGGTCATAAAGTGGTTTCCAGCAGTCCTGGTACTCCTAACACAAAGAGCAAGGAAATTCCCTTCCATTCCTTTGCTCAGCTTCCAACTCAACACTGCTCCACGTTGAACAACACTTGGAAGAAGCACTGAGAGTATCAAGGCCACAAAATGTATTCTGGACAAAGAACCCCTTCACGGGTGGCACAGTGGCGCAGCGGGAGAGTTGCTGCCTTACAGCTCTTGCAGTGCCGGAGAAGCCGGTTCAATCACAACTATGGGTGCTGTCTGCACGGAATTTGTACAGTCTCCCTGTAGTTTTCTCAGAGATCTTCAGTTTCCCCCCGCACTTCAAAGATGTACAGGTTTGTAGGTTAATTGGCTTGGGTTTGTATACTTGGTATAAGTGTAAATTGTCCCTTGTGTGTGTAGGATAGTGTTAATGTGCGGGAATCACTGGTCGGCATTGATTCGGTGGGCCGAAGGGCCTGATTCCGCGCTGTATGTCTAGACTAAACTAAAGTATGCAGAGCATCATCATAACCATCTCCACAGCACCTCCCTCAGACCCAACTCAAATGCCTCAGCTAATGTTACAACTACTTTCACCCAATTTTCGTAAGCAAAATTAACACAGCCACAAAAAAACAAGTTGAAGTTACTGAATTTAAGAAGTGAAGTTCTCCTTTTATATCATCCTGGTCAAAATAAACAAAATAATCTTTGCTCCTTAGAAAAACAACAACAAAACAGTTACCAACATTACCATTCACAGGACAAGAAACACCAATGTAAAATACATAGTCTGAATGGATTGTCAAAGTCTGAAGAAGGGTCTCGACCCGAAACATCACCGATTCCTTCTCTCCAGGGATGCTGCCTGTCCCACTGACTTACTCCAGAGAGAAAAGTAGGAGGACAGTTTCACAGAGGCAGGCACTAAAATATGTTAACATAAGAAAATAACTGCAGATGCTGGTACAAATCGAAGGTATTTATTCACAAAATGCTGGAGTAACTCAGCAGGTCAGGCAGCATCTCGGGAGAGAAGGAATGGGCGACGTTTCAGGTCGAGACCCTTCTTCAGACCGATGTCAGGGGGCGGGACAAAGGAAGGATATAGGTGGAGACAGGAAGATAGAGGGAGATCTGGGAAGGGGGAGGGGAAGAGAGGGACAGAGGAACTATCTAAAGTTGGGGAAGTCAATGTTCATACCACTGGACTTAATTCCCGGAATGGCGGGACTGTCGTATGTTGAAAGGCTGGAGCGATTGGGCTTGTATACACTGGAATTTAGAAGGATGAGGGGGGATCTTATTGAAACATATAAGATAATTAGGGGATTGGACACATTAGAGGCAGATAACATGTTCCCAATGTTGGGGGAGTCCAGAACAAGGGGCCACAGTTTGAGAATAAGGGGTAGGCCATTTAGAACGGAGATGAGGAAGAACTTTTTCAGTCAGAGGGTGGTGAAGGTGTGGAATTCTCTGCCTCAGAAGGCAGTGGAGGCCAGTTCGTTGGATGCTTTCAAGAGAGAGCTGGATAGAGCTCTTAAGGATAGCGGAGTGAGGGGGTATGGGGAGAAGGCAGGAACGGGGTACTGATTGATAGTGATCAGCCATGATCGCATTGAATGGCGGTGCTGGCTCGAAGGGCTGAATGGCCTACTCCTGCACCTATTGTCTATTGTCTATTGTCTATTGCCCCGGCGAAATATGAGGTGCTGTTCCTCCAATTTCCGGTGGGCCTCACTATGGCACTGGAGGAGGCCCATGACAGAAAGGTCAGACTGGGAATGGGAAGGGGAGTTGAAGTGCTCGGCCACCGGGAGATCAGTTTGTTTAACGCGGATCGAGCGCAGGAGTTGAGCGAAGCGATCGCCGAGCCTGCACTTGGTTTCGCCGATGTAAATAAGTTGACATCTGGAGCAGCAGATGCAATAGATGAGGTTGGAGGAGGTGCAGGTGAACCTCTGTCTCACCTGGAAAGACTGTTTGGGTCCTTGGATGGAGTTGAGGGGGGAGGTAAAGGGATAGGTGTTGCATCTCGTGCGGTTGCAGGGGAAAGTGCCCGGGGATGGGGTGGTTTGGGTAGGAAGGGACGAGTGGACCAGGGAGTTACGGAGGGAACGGTCTCTGCGGAACGCAGAGAGGGGAGGGGATGGGAAGATATGGCCAGTGGTGGGGTCCCGTTGTAGGTGACGGAAATGTTGGCGGATGATTTGTTGGATACGCTGGCTGGTGGGGTGGAAGGTGAGAACGAGAATGTGAATATGTTAACAGATCACTTGGCTCTGCTCCCTGTTGCAACTAATAACCAGCAGGAATCTTCTTTGAAGAGTGAGGGAAGAATTCCACTGCCATATAAAAATCTTTAGAGAACTTCTCCTTTAAAGAAAGAATACTATAAGACAAGTCGAGAAAGTTGAAAACTGCTTAATTAGGGGGAGAGTTTTGTCTTAAATTTAGAAATAGTAACTAATTTAATATTTGCTCAAAGATTTTGTGAAAAGTTAGCGCCGATGCTCAACAGAATGAGTTCATTATGTGGAATAATACTGTGAATTAATACTGTATCGCTGGTTTCATGCATTCCAATTCCACGTTAACAACAACTTCAGAAACTCAGATTAAAGTTATCAGCTGCAGGGTAAATCATCAAAACACCAACTTATATCAAAAGATGTGAACATACACATGCACAGTGCTTTTGTGTACTGCAGAAACAAAGCACTGGGCACAAAAACACACAGGCACTTGAGAAGCATTCAGCATTACAATCACATGATAAAGAGGAATGCTCTTTTCTTAAGAAGCGAAATGGCATATAAGGTCAATTAATTAGCAGGGTCGACTCGTTCAACAATCTGTCCTCTGTTCAATCCGATATAATTAACAGACTGGTTTGACCATGAATACAGTCAGGACCGTGTATGCCTCGATAAAGCGTGTGTCAATGAAGATGAGAACATCAGAAATTAGCAGAAAGTCATTGGGTACTATACAAATTTAAAATAGAACTGCAGCTTTGTTATCTCATCTGCAAATGACTCTGTGGTAAATACACACAGTAAACATGTAGATTCTTTATGTTGTCACACTTCTTGAAACACTAAACGAGAGTAACATAACCAGCTGGTTATCCAAATAAGAACTCTGCCTCAGTGACAATGTTTACTCCCTTTTCTCTACAGAATATATGAACGCTGAAGTAAATGCCCGATTTTCATTAGAAAGGTACAGGTGGCAGGCCCAGAGAAAGTACATACACCAATCAGCCAAAACATTATGACCCGATGAGCCAAAACATTATGACCACCTGCCTAATATGCTGTTGGTCCTCCGTATGCAGCCCCATACACAGCAGGGTGCGATGCCCTGTGTATTGTGACACATTCCTCCCATGACCACCATTAAATTCTTCTGTGACTTGTGCCACAGTAGACCTTCTGTCAGTTCGGACGAGACGGGATAGCCTTCGTTGCCCTCGCGCATCGATGAGCCTTGGGCGCCCAACACCCTGTTGCCGGTTTGTGGTTTGTCCCTCCTCAGACCACTGTCGGTCGGTACTCACCACTGCTGACCGGGAGCACCCCCACAAGCCTTGCCGTTTCAGAGATGCTCTGACCCAGTCGTCTGGCCACAACAATTTGGCCCCTTGTCAAAGTCACTCAGGTCTTTACTCCTGCCCATTTCTCCTGCATCCAACACATAAACTTCAAGAACTGACTGTTCACTTGCTGCGTAATAAATCCCACCCGTTGACAGGTGCCATTGTAACACAAGATAATCAAAGTTATTCACTTCGGCTGTCAGTGGTCATAATGTTTTGGCTGATCGGTGTATATTTCCCTCTCAACCCCATTCTCCTGCCTTCTCCCCATAACTCTGACACCCCAACTAATGAAGAATCTGTCAATCTCCAACTTAAAAATATCCATTGACTTGGCCTCCACAGCCATCTGTGGCAATGAATTCCACAGATTGACCACCCTCTGGCTAAAGAAATTCCTCATCATCTCCTTTGAGGCAGAAGCAGAGAGGTAGAATTGTACCACACAGTAAAATAAAAATTAAGTACAAGTGGCAGACAAGTTTGATTATTTGTCAATTCAATATTTGTCAGTTTGTTATTTTTGATAGTGAGAGAAAAAAACCTTGGATGAACATTATGTATTAAAGTACCTCCAAAATTTGTGCTTTCACTGTAGGTTTTCCTGAGATTCATGAAGCTAATGAACTCATTCATATCGGCATAGCAACCATGTCCCTGTGGTTCCCTCCTTTCTGCCCACCACATCCACAAATGTGGTCAGCAGCTTGCACTTGTCTAGCACAGTTCAGGACTTTGTGCTCTGCTAAAGTGTGTCAAATCTGACAGAACAGTCACTGTTGTAACTGTTGTAAATGCTGGAGTCAACTCCAGTGCAGCAAGGTGTTGTAAACAATTAAAGGTAATTAATTGTTGTTGGCACAAGGAACTGCAGATGCTGGTTTACAAAAAAAGGCAAAGTGCTGGAGTACCACATATTCTGCTTGGGTAGCTCACAACCCAACAGTATTTTGGATTATGAACATACTACAAACCTTTTTCCTTCCGTCTTTATCCTTTCCTCTGACTTCACGTTTCACTCTTCTTCTTTCCGCATCTCCTAATCTCACAGCCTTTTGTCTTTTTCCCATCTCTGTCCTTTATCCATCCATCTACCGTTCAAACCCGACTCATCTATATCCACCTACCACTTGCCTGGCTATGTCGCACCCCAATCTCTCTTCCAGCTTTCTCCCCCCTACTACAATTAGCCTGAAGAAGTGTCCCAGCCCCAAATTTGCCTATCCAGGTTCTCCAGAGACGCTGCCTGCCTCACTGAGTGACTCCAGGACTTGGTGTCTTTTAAATGTTGTTGATGTAAGATCGCAATTGGCAGGAGACGAAGAACATTCTCCAAATTATGTCATAGGGTCATAATTGTGCATGAAATGCGAGAGATGGTGCATTATTTGACCCGATATCTCCTGGAAGACTCCATTCCTCCAAACTACACAGTGGGTGCATTGGATCCACAATTTTCTAAGTCAAGAAGGTTAAAAAACTGCCAGTGAGCCAAGATTCACTACAAATTTGGCAGTCGTTTCGTTTGCTGAAGATGAATGAAGGAAAAGTGAATCATGTTGCTTTTCAAAAAGTATAACCTATGAATGTGGCCCAGTTTCTATATAATTAGTCAGCACTCAATCTCTAAACTAACCATGATATGACTACATAGTAAGGCTATCTCTGAATTAAATTCATTTGCAGTGCCTGTGTGGATTAAACACGCAATGCAAAACTATTTGGCAGATTTTCTAAAAATTGAATTTAGTTAAATGCACTGGGAAATTGCAGCATTCATATTAACTTTTGCATCTGAGAACTTAATAATAAGCATCGGCCAGAACAATATGCATTCCACTGGACAATGGTTGTTTCCCGGCCTTTGCAACGACAAGTCTCAGAAAGGACTTCCTGCAGTCTGCACGATGGTGCTATCAACCTGCTCAATGGGAAAATATTCTGAATCGATTTGGCACCTTAGAATGGACATCCATGTGATGCAAAGGGAAATCAGCAGCAGAATTATATTCTGCACATCACCAGCTGCAGGTTTCCCTCCAAGGCACATCATGACAATCCTACATTAGCACTGGGTCTAATCTGGGAATTGCCATCCCAACAGCAATGAAAGAGTACCTTCATCAGTTGAATTGTGATGTTAATATTTTGTGAACATTTGAGGGATGAAAAATAAATACTGATCGTGTCAGTGAACCCCGTGCCCAATAATAATCTTAGAGTCAGAGTCATACAGTGTGGAAACAGGTTCTTCGGCCCAACATACCCACACCAACCAACATGTCCCAACTACACTATTCCCACCTCCCCAAATCTGGTCCAATCCCTCCAAACCTGTCCTATCCATTTACCTGTCTAACTGTTTCTTAAATGTTGGGATAGTCCCTGCCTTAACTACCTCCTCTGGCAGCTTGTTCCATACACCCAACACCCTTTGTGTGAAAAAGTCACCCCTCAGATATCTATTAAATCTTTTCCCCTCCACCTTAAACCTATGTCCTCTAGTCCCTGATTCACATACTCTGGGCAAGAGACTCTGTGCATCTACCCAATCTATTCCTCTTATGACCCTATACACCTCTTGTACACCTTGTAACAAAGTAGAAAAGTGCCCCAACTATAAAATAATGTTACACATTCACAATGAAAATTATTTGATTTTCAGTGATATCCAGTCATTGTTACGTAGGAAAATAACTGCAGATGCTGGTACAAATCGAAGGTATCACAAAATGCTGGAGTAACTCAGCAGGTCAGGCAGCATCTCCGGAGAGAAGGAATGGGCGACGTTTCGGGTCGAGACCCTTCTTCGGCCTGATCAGAATGAAGAAGGGTCTCGACCCGAAACGTCACCCATTCCTTCTCTCCAGAGATGCTGCCTGACCTGCTGAGTTACTCCAGCATTTTGTGATACCTTCCATTCATTGTTAGGTGCACATATCTACTGCATTTCAAATGTGGTGAACTCAATATAAAACGTTTTGGAATACCTTGATCAATTATGCTTTTCTTTAAGCCTACTACAGTGCAGAAAGAGGCCCTTCAGCCTACCGAGTCCGTGCCGACCAGCGATCCCCACGCATTAACACTATCCTAAACACACTGGGGGCAATTTTACACATACACCAAGCCAATTAGCCTACAAACTTGAACGTCCTTGGAGTGTGGGAGGAAACCGAAGATCTCGGAGAAAACCCGCATAGGTCACGGGGAGAACGTACAAGCTCCGTACAGACAGCACCCATAGTCAGGATCGAACCCGGGTCTCCGGTGCTGTAAGCGCTATAAGGCAGCAACTCTACCGCTGTGCCACTATGCTGCTCTCAAATTATTGGTATCAAATCGGTCCGAAAACAACTCAAAGGTGCAAGAGATTGCAGATGCTGGAATCTGCAGTGAGAAAAAGCAAAGATGCTGGAGGAAATTAGTGAGTCAGGCGGCATCTTTGGTGAGAAATGGACTGTTGACATTTCAGGTCCAAACCCTTCATCTAGACTGAAAGAGCAGTGGGGAAGTAGCCAACATAAAGAAGACAGTATAAATATATTGAAT
Organism: Rhinoraja longicauda; assembly: GCF_053455715.1. Taxonomy (NCBI): domain Eukaryota; kingdom Metazoa; phylum Chordata; class Chondrichthyes; order Rajiformes; family Arhynchobatidae; genus Rhinoraja; species Rhinoraja longicauda. Next base: position 17,083,377 of record NC_135987.1, on the reverse strand, counting down.
TAAATCAAAACGGTAATCTGCTGTTAACCTCACAATCAAAGAGTTGGCCAATGACCATAGTGTCTGATAGACTAGAGAGAGTGGTGAAGGTTGGTTTTAGAACTCGAGGAGCACTTGTGGGAGAGTCTAGGACCAGAGCTCATCACCTCAGAATTAAAGCACATTCCTATAGGAAGGAGTTGTGGAGGAATTTATTTGATTAATCTGTGGAATTCATTGCCACAGAAGGCTGTGGAGGCCAAGTCAATAGATAGTTTTAAGGCAGAGATAGATTATTGATTAGTACAGGTGTCTGGGGTTATGAAGAGAAGGAAGGACAATGGGGTTCGGAGGGAGAGATAGATCAGGCATGATTCAATGGAGGAGTAGTCTTGATGGGCCGAATGGCCTAATTCATCTCCTATCACTTATGAATTCCCATAAAAGCCTGTGACCAATTCCTGGTAAATGGGATTAGGATACTTGATGGTTTGCATGGACCCATTTCAATGCTATATGTCTACAAAAAGGTGCTTTTATTTGGTCGGCAAATGATGCCAGTACACATATAATAGTTCATGTGTCACTATTAGCTGCTGCCATCAATCCAGTTTTTACACTTTGTCGAGGTGCCAAATGACCGTATTGGCACATACTGTCAGGAAAAAAACAAGGACTAGTTTTTTAAAAAACTAATTCTAACTTTGAAAATTCTTTCTATTTTACCATTCCAAGTGAATTTGGGTGCCCATTTGTGGTTTGGAATCATAAACGTTTTCAAACAAACACCAAATAACTTTCTTGAAACAATACACTTTAAAGTTCCACATAAATGTAAAGTTTTGTTTGGTATTTTAAAAGGAATATAAAACAAGTTTGAGATTATATATCCAACTTTCAAACCTATTTATCCCCATCATAAAATTGAAAGATGCCCTTCCGTTAAAAGGTCTTTTGAATAAAATTGGAGAAATGAATCATCAAACACAGAGTAGTGTTTCTCATTTGATTTGACCAATGTTATGGAACAGTAAAATGGCTCCAATTACTCAATTAGATTTTTTTACATCAGACTAACATACATAATGGTATTTTACATAAAAACTGATTGTCAAAGTGTTTCATTTGTTCCAGTTAAATGTACGAAAAAAGAAACCGATGCTGGGGACTCAAAATAAAAATAGGAAATGCTGGAAAAATGCAGGTAAAGCAGCATCTGTGGAAAGAGAAGCAGTCAACATTTTGGGACTGAGGCCCTTCATCAAAATACTTCTTTTATATCTAAAAGAGGTTCATTAAAATGTCCTAAACATCCCAAATCCAAATCACTATTATAACTCAACAGTTTGAATATCTTCGAAGATAGAAATTACAAAAAGGTACACCTTGCCCAATTACAACCAAAGTTTCTGGCACTTGTGCACAAAGTCCTGAGATAGTCATCTTTTCTCACAGGCTTTCACTGTTCCAAAGAGTGATAGTGCCGAGTATGCTGATTGACATGATTAAGAGTTATCTTTGATACTCAGTGGGCACTCCAACTCATCATGGTCAAAGTTGGATGTGACATTAACACATATCTGCAATATACACAAAATGCTAGAATAACTCAGCGGGACAGGCAGCATCTCTGGAGAGGAGGAATGGGACCTTTCGGATCGAGACCCTTCTTCAGACCGCCCGGAACGTCACCCATTCCTTCTCTCCAGAGATGCTGCCTGTCCTGCTGAGTTACTCCAGCATTTTATGTCTATCTTCGATTTAAACCAGCATTTGCAGTTCTTTTCCACACCATTAACACATATCTGTACCTTGAAGGTCCCTTTATTAGGAAATCAACTTGTCCTTCTAACACATCAATGAACACTTCAAAAACTGGTCACGATGGCACCATGAAACAATTTTTTTTAAAGTAGAATTTAATCATATTTCCTGATAGGCTTGATCTAAGGGATATCCCACGATAATATAAATTGGAAAAAGAATGATTTTCCACGTGTATGTTGATCTCTCCCACCATCGACTACCAGAGTGGGAAGGTTAGGTTGTCACCAGTGATCAGAAACTCTACTGGAAATACCACAGGAGATATACTGGGTATCCTATGGTGAGTAACTGACTGATAACCCAAAGCCTTCCCATCCTCCACAAGACACAAACTGGGAATATGACCTGGAAGCTCAACATCCTCCTACCTGGAAGCTCAACACCAATTCAAAACAGAGATACAAGGAACTGCAGATGCTGAATCTTAAGCAAAGCACCAAATGCTGAAATAACACAGATTGGAGGGAATGGGTAGGTGGTGTTTTGGGTTGGGACTCTTCTTCAGACTCTGACAAAGAGTCCCGACCCAAAACTTTGCCTGCCTGTTCCCTCCACTGGTGCTGCCTGACCCACTTTGTGTTTTGACAAATTCAAAACTATCTGTTTCATTGACATCTTATTTAACATCCAAAACATTCATCCCCTCCACCACCAGTGAATAGTGTTACAATGTGCCACCTACAAAATGCATTGCAATGACTTGCCTGGGCTAGTCAAACAGTAGGCCCCAAACCCGTGACCTCTACCACCATGAACAAGGCCTGCAGGTGCATGGAAACACCATGGCTGCAGGTTTCCCTCGTACAGCATTGAAAATATGGGTCTACGATCTAAAATTCCTTCCCAATGGTATTGTTGGTGTTGGGGCATGTGAAGGACTGCAGCCCACCACCTTCTCAAGGGCATTTCAAGGTTGGCAATGAATGGCAGCCTTACCCAGAATGTCCTCATCTCACCAAAAAGTGTTTCCAGCTCTCACTCATTACCACATCCCTTGAAGGTATCACAAAATGCCTGAGTAAGTTCTCCACCACATCCCTTGACATCTGTTTGCTATAAATTAATCAATATCACTGACTTCTAGAACTGTATGCGCAATTAAATATCAGCAAACAATATGTTTGGATTTCACAATAAGCCATCGAATCCATCCCTCTCCATGGCCAAAGTGTATTAGTTGCAAATTTCCAGTCTGCCTCAGGCTTCCTGCCAGTTCATGCCATGTTACTCTCTCTCATGAGGGCAGCACAGTGGTGCAGCTGGTAGAGCTGCTGCCTCACAGCACCAGAGGCCTGGGTTACATCCTGATCCTGTGTGGAGTTTGTACATTCTCTCTGCGTGTCTCACGGGTTTCCTCCCACATCCCAAAAGCATGTGAGTTTGTCCCTAACGTGTAGAAAGTGGATGAGAAAATATGGGATGATATCAAACTAGTGTGAACAGGTGATTGATGGTTGGCATGGAGTTGATGGGCCAAAGAGCCCATTTCTATACTGTATCTCTGAACTAAACAAGTAGACAGAAGGTAAAGGTGGTGTATGGTATGCTTGCCTTCATTGGCTGGGCATCGAGTACAAAAGTCAGGAAGACATGTTGCAGCTTGATAGGACTTTGGTTAGGTTGCATTTCATAATCATAATCATAATAGTACTTTATTAGCCAAGTATGTTTTGCAAGATACGAGGAATTTGATTTGCCATACAGTCATACCTATAAAGAGCAACAAGACACCTAAATAAATTTTTAACATGAACATCAACACAGTGACTCCCTACATTCCTCACTGTGATGGAAGGCCAAAAAAGTTCAATCTTCTTCCCTTCTTTATTCTCCCGCGGTCGGGGCACACGAAACTTCCGTTGTCAGGGCGATCTTGGCTCCCGCAGCCAGCAGTCGAGCCCACCATGTTGGGGCGATCAAGCTCCCGTATCGGGGGGGGGTTCTCAGCTCCCCCTGTGCCGGGCAATCAGACCCCGGGTTGGGACTGGTCGAACCTTCTGCAACTTTGGAGCTTCCCAACATCAGTCTCTTCCCGAGACTGCGAGCTCCTCGATGTTGAAATCCACAGGCAGCTTTTGGAGCGTCGATCCTATGCAAGGTATCACAAGCTCTGATGGTAAGTCCACTGCCCCACGGTGAGGCTCAAAGTCAGTCTCGAGCAAGGCCGCCAGCTCCATGAAGTTAGGCCGCAGAGCGACCGGAGGTACGATCCGGAAAACAATCGCATCTCCGGCAAGGTAAGAGATTGAAAAACGTTTCCCCATCCCCCACATAAAACAAACCAGAGAACATTTGGTATAATGTGTGAACTCAATTGCCTGACCTTAATACCAATATCTCATGTGCTTACATGTCAAAGATTCTGTTTGGTAACGTTCTTGTTCGTGTAATGCCTTGGAAGATTGTGCTATCTAGAGGGCTCACATTGCACGAGGGCACTATTCCAACAAACAAAATGGTCTTTTTCATGGGCTGCACTACCTATTAGGTCTTATGATGCCTTTTAATGGGTGACTCTTCAGTCAGAGAGTTGTGAATCTGTGGAATTCTCTGCCTCAGAAGGCAGTGGAGGCCAATTCTCTGAATGCATTCAAGAGAGAGCTAGATAGAGCTCTTAAGGATAGCGGAGTCAGGGGGTATGGGGAGAAGGCAGGAACAGGGTACTGATTGAGAATGATTAGCCATGATCACATTGAATGGCGGTGCTGGCTCGATGGGCCGAATGGCCTACTCCTGCACCTAATGTCTATTGTCTATTGACTCTGCCAAAGTATTCAAGATTATTCAAAACATCAATGAATTTACTAAAATTAATTGACACCGAGGTCAGAGGTTCATCCAAAGTGCTACCAGTCTCCACAGGGTAGAAACCATGGCAACAGTAGACTCCAAGGGTGTAGGGATGAGAGACGCCCAGAGCCAATCTCTCATTTTCTCACTTGGAAACATTGTTTGTTCATGCCCTTCACCAATACAAATAGTTGAAAAAAAAGTCAATCTTTAGGGATTAAGACCACTTCCCAAGATTTGACCAAGGCCACCATATTTGTGGGTAACCTCACAGATCGCATCAGGCTGTGATTTGAAGCACAAGAAACAGGTCTATCAGTGCGACGCCTCCAGTCTGATATAAAGTTAATGCCTTGGACTTTAACAACACCTCATATTTCGCTTGGGCAGCTTATACCCCAGAGGTATGAATATTGCCTTCTTTAACTTCAAGTAACCCTTGCTTTCCCTCTCTCCCCATCCCTCCCCCTTCCCAGTTCTCCAACCAGTCTAACTGTCCCTCGGGAAAAAGGTCTGAAGAAGGGTCTCAACCCGAAACGTCACCCATTCCTTCTCTCCATAGATGCTGCCTGTCCCACTGAGTTACTCCAGCATGTTGGGTCTATCTTCTACTAGCATCTATCTTGATAGCATCTATCTTGTACTAGCATCTGCAGTTCCTTCCTACACAAGTTTAATGCCTTGGGCAGACTTGAGCCCCACAATGAAACTTCAAACAAAGACTCAATCTGTTGCCTACCTGTTTTAAATCACAATCACTTGCAAAAAAACGAATTGAGATTTTATCAAAGCCCAAAATATTTTTCAGAACCAAACCCTGAAATAGAGATTTACAATCTGTCAATGGCAATAAATGTGTCTCATTTCTTGCTGAATGATTAGAAAAATCCATTTTGGCCAGCAAATATAAGTGTTTAATTGAATGTACAAGCGGATCGCAATTGGAAAGCATAGCCAATTCTGTCAATAAAGCTTAGACAATTATGGTGGCGTACCAAAGTCACCACTATTTCCAATAGTTATATAGAGTAACTATCTGTTTGTTGGTCTCTGGTCATTACTGGCAATATTACATTTACTGTTCTGTATGAAAGGGAACCAGGTGAAACTTTCATTTGAAGCAAGCTATTGATGGTTTTGCAAAAATAAGCTTTGAAAAGTCAAAGGAAAGCTATTAGAAGTTCCTGAATTTATGATAAGCGAGTGTGCAGACAATAATGGGCACAGGTGAAGCACATTAAGATAAGTCACAGCTTTCCTAACCTAATCTAACTTTGCAACATTCTTTGGTGTTATCTCTCCTAAGCCAACTCTCCTGCTGAAGTTATTAACAGGAGTGTTTTAAGTGGAATTTCACCCACTGTAGATGGGACACTCACCTTCCTGAATTCTTGTCTTATTTTCTTTCCAACATCCATCCTTTCCTTAGATGATGTGCGAGCCTCATCCACCATTCAAGAAAACCCATTCTAGCCCTCAATTGATGTGCAGTGAGACCGTCAATTGCAACTTTTTAATCTCGACCTTCAATCTTCCGCTACTTTGCTATATTTGAAAATACTCCCTACTATGTCAGTAACACTCTCGTCTTCTGCAAATACTGTATTCACTTAAATTAACGGCTTCCGTCTAATTATAAGCAAAAGGATTGGCAAGAGGAAAATATATATGTAAAAGCAAATTTGATGAACAGTCAATTTACGTATTAATCCTCTCAAAATAATTAGGTGAAAGCGCTAATCCACAATTTTTGGTATTATTTACGTTAATTTATTTTTTTTAAGACATTTTTTTTCAAATGACCAAGATGTGTGTAAGGTTAAGTGGCCAGTCAGTTGACATCAAAGTGGTTAAAAGCCCCGGAAAAAAAAGTCGTAACCTGCAAAATATAACTAACGAACATAAAACAATGAAATAAACCGTGTACCTAACAAGTGAACTAGTTGTTTCAAAGGCAGACTTCTTCTTTTGTTCTGTGTAAATAAAGGCAAGTGTTTAAATACTTTGCACTTACTTGAGTTCCATCAACAACGATCCCTACATCGTTGCTCGCCATTTATATTACCAGAAAAAGACTGAGAATGCCGTTGTTTGTTTTTATTTTTACGGCTTTGCAAGCTGCCAGCTGCAGCTCTGTATTTTTTTATGCAAGGTTTGTTTGGAAGTGCCGCCGTAACGGAGCAATGACCTGCATATGGAAATGCACAAGAGAGCTACACTTCCGCACTCTTGTCAGCTGAGTCGGAGCGGAAGTCAGTGTCCTAAACGTCGAAAAGGAGGAGCAAAATGACTTAAAAAGCAAAGCTTTCTGAATTGCACTACATGCAATTATGGTGCAGATTATTCCCCCACTCCACCCCCAAAATAAAAACAATGCAGGGGAAGTTGGTTTGACCTTGGGGGATACTTTATTTTGCAAATGCCCCATGCAACCCTGAACCCCAATTGCCACTTCACTCACTCACTCATTCACTCCCAGGCCCTGATCAAGCGACACGAGACAAGGCATGCATTGCCTCTACTGCATTTATTCGCATCTCACCAACCAGTCGGACTAATTTATCTTTTGTGCCGCTCATGTTGGAGCCGTGCAGGCAGTAGTGTAGACTGAACCATCAAAGCTAGTTTCCACCCCCCACCACCATCCCCCCCCCCCCCCTCCCCTCCCACTGGGGAGAAAAGGAAAACTTCCCTTCCCGCCCCGAAAGCGCAGCGCATGCGGAAGTCTGGCACTGCAGAACACTGACTCAATCTCACATCCTACTAACTACTAATGTAAGCCGGCCACACTGATATTTCACATAAGTAAGTTTTGATGCATGGAGTCTACTTTTCATTGATCCGGCCGTTCGCTGCCAAGTGATTGTTTTGTTTATAGAAATTAACACCAAATTCCTTCTGTGTCGGGTTGTACGGAGATATACAGTAACGACAGTGATGTCTTTGTCACAGAGCGAATGTGTGCATTTCAGAGTAGAATCGACCTTTAAATTGTTTGCGTTCGACTATTAATAATCAGGTATGGATTTTGATATTTATCCGCGTGCCTGAAATTGTGTCAGCGTGCTTTGGTGTGGGTTGTTACTGTAAGCGCTCGCTTCTTCACGGTGCTGTTATGGGGGCGAGCGGATTTATTGATATAACGATGAGTTGTTTCGGAAACTATGTTAGTTTTCCGGGGGAACCCCCCACCCCCCCATCTCCTCTTGCAATTAGATGATCCTCCCAATCGATGTGCTGGCTGGATCTCGACTTGCACATTTTGTGTCATTTTTTAATAATTTTATGTTTCAGCTGTTCACCGGCGAAGCCCCTCTGCTGTGAAACAAAATAACTTTCCAGCTAAAATAACGTCGATTGTTAAATTGCAATTTTTAGAGAAAAAAAAATCCCGTTCGACCAACATCAGATATCCTAACTAGCTCTTGTTTCCAGCAATAATTATATTTGCATGCGATGAGTGATTCATAAAAATGTCAGACTATAAAATATAGGCACGTACTTCAAACTTTCTATTTAAAAATCATGAATTATAGCCACGAAAAATGTGTTCCCATTTAGGGTAATACGAAGTATTTGCTGTCTTGTACTGAGACCCATCTGTCATCTAGACAATAAAGAAAGCCGCTGTTACTTTTTCCCTGACGTTGGAAATTTATGGGCGCCCTACACTGGCCTAATAACTCAAGCATTGTGTCAACGTTTGACAGGCTTGCAGAAAAACAGCAACCCTGTTATCAATCAAACAACCCTTTGCATATTTTTAGCTGCGCTCTGATCTTCAAGACACGTTTATGTATGAATTATATCATTATGAATCATTCCACAGATTTACTGTAAGGCGGGACGTGATCTATCACGTCTTTCAAATCAACAAAAGGAAGAGAGATTTTTACAGTTTTCGCCATTTTAGAGTGCTTGACACTTGTGGAATTTTACACTGGAATAAATATCTTTTATAACAAATCTCTTGCGTGCATGTCGCTGTAAAATCCGCACTTTTCCCCCCATTTTAAAGCCGTTTTGTAGATTGTATCTACTCTTTTTTTTAGAGAAGAAAATTATCCTTAAGCTGCCTTTCCTCAAAGTAACTATTTTGATATATCGGTAAAATCGCGCCCTGACTTTCTGGACTGAGTTTCTCTTTTGAGTTTTCATTTGTAGTAGCAAAGATATACTTCTACCTCAAAACATTGTTGCTCTCGCTCTCTCGAAGGAAGAGTTCGGATTTGGTTAGCATTTGTTATTGTTTCTTTAATATTGTTACCATCCTTTAAAAAAATATAAAAGCTCAGTTAAGAATGGACGAATAGAATAACTTCAAAAAACTAATTTCTAAAAGTCAACGCGTAAATCTTCATCATCCAAACACCATTATTCCAAATGGTTAGTATTTAACATTCGCCGCAATTTCATGACATCAAATATAGTTTCAATATATCTTAACTAAACTAACTACATAATAATCTTTTAAGGCCAATTTAAAATTTGTTTTAAAATGACAATGCTCCAATTATTTGGTTTTCTGGACCATTGAGATTGAAACGGGATAAAGAAAGCACACTTCTCTAAATGTGTGATCATCTATAAAAGTATAACTTCGTGCAATAAGTTCTGATTCAAGAAGTCAGCACAACCCAAATAGAATCTCCTGGGATACGAGTTTTTCATGATGATAAATACAAACATCGCCGCCATTGAAAGATATACTAGTTTCCAGTGGTCCACGACCAATTTTTCTATTAACCGAAGTAACTAAAATGATGCCCTCATTTTTAATTATTTTAATAGACTGGAATTAAATCGCAAGTCTGAAAGTAAAATCAAATCTTTCATTAATACCTGTAACTTTAAAACTCTCCCCAGCATTAAACCGGCCCTTGATCTTACAGGGTAAACTGCGATATCTTCACTTTCTAAAGTGTTTTTAACAGTGCTTCGGCACACGAGAATAGACGCAATATTTTACAAGAATTAGCAACGAAAAGTAAAGGCCAATGAAATATTTATGTGTTTGGTGGTTCTAAATCGTGCATGGATTTCCCCACTTTGCGCGCACCTGATCTGACATAATTTCGGCTGAATTAACTCTGGAATGGGTAGCAATTGGAGGGTCCCGAACCGCGTGTGTAATTTTAAAGATTTCTTTAGATTTATTAGATGCCGCCACAGAGCGAAAACTGCGTTGTCGGCAGCGCATCAAATACAATGATGCGAACGAGAAACAAAGAGAATATCAGCCGTCCATTCCAAATATTACCCATGGAGTTATGGAATCTTAATGCTGAAGCGGTTTTCCTCATAGCTTTCTTGAGAAAATAATATTGATTAGTAATGACGGAACATGCTCTAAACTAGTCGTAGATGATGGGATACTTCGTGTTATTTGGCTGTCGGTGGCCCTGCGTCCCAATGTTGTTGAATCTATTTAAAAGAAAGCGACGCGTTTAACAGCAACTTGCCTTCCGCCGCTGTGTTTAAGATAAGCGGCTCGTCCTGTTGCTTTTAAACCAATTTCGTTCCAATCCGCTTTCTGTTGAAATCCATCCCTGGATTTACAAGATCTGACCTGACCTGTCAAGCGGATTATCATACAGAGAGATTAATAGGGTAGGCGGGTTGCAATAATAATCGTTTTGTTTGATGTGACAAGTTTGATAGGCGTTGATTTACTTACAAACTGATAGGCTTTTAATTGAGCGCCTCCATCCAAGTTGGATGAAAGGAAGCCGCGGCATTTTGTGTCTGAAAAGCTGCCCAATTGCCCGGGAGTCTGAATACTTATTAGCCGGGTACGTGAACGGTCAAATACTTCTTTTTGAATGTATTACTTTTTTTTCCCAAATGATAAATCTCTTACATTGTGCGCAAATCGAATTATGTTGACATGTCAACCAGTGACTTAGAAGTGGGAAAAGTTGAGTATCTTGATAATGGCTTAAGTTTCTAATTGAATTAACCTAGTTCCTGGAACCGTATTCTCCTGTTTTTGTAAAGTCTTTTTTTCCGGATGAATTTTTTACTCTTTTTAGACGCCATGAAAACTGGTCATTTGTGTTGCTTTTGACCAAATCGCGTTGATCCAACCTGCGATTTGTTTTGATAAACAAAATAACTTGGACACAAAGGTGGTGTTCTTGTGAAAGGGAAATTGAGACTGTTTAGTTCTTTTCAGATTTCTGCATTTTTAGAAAAGGACGGCGGAATACGAGACACAAATCTGTTGCTTCCTAATATTACATTATTTTCTGTCAAACTTGAATAGAGGTGAACAAATGTCCCAGCGCTCTATCTCTCGAAAGTGTAAATTTATGTGTGTCTGTGTGTGACTGTGTGTTGAATGTTTTAATTGGATTTGTTTGCCCCCTCGTCCTCTGGCTACACTTAAAACCCCCAAACAACCGAACCACACTGTGCCCCGAGTCTCTCCTCCGCCCTGAAGTGAACAAATCTCCAAAAAGTCTTCCCACAGTCGACTCCACCTAAAGCAATTAATCTTTTAGTTTTTCTCACCGGGAGGCAGGACAAATACAACAAGAACAGATAGTCGTCTCTATGGTATAGTAAGGAAAACAGCTGTTCCAAGCAGTTAATGCAAATGAACACAAATGAAAGTACTGCGTTTCAATGTTTACTGCACTTCATCCATCAACCTGACGAGCCATTAAAAAGAAAGAACTGTTCTGTGCGGATCGAATTTACTCCACCACTTGGGAACCGTTCAGTTCTCTCCCAACACCATTACACACCTGGATAAATTTGTGCTTCCTTCGCTACATTATTTAAGTAAAATACTTAACAAGAACCCTCTTTATAATAGGATTAAGTAGCAATATCATTTCCATTTCACTCGCTCAGACTTTGCAAATCTGATTCGCAAAAACCTTTACATTTTTGAAATATATATTACCCAAAAGAGGATTATTTATTGCGGTAATATATTTGTAAGAAAAAGCACAATTTCATTCGGAGAAGCCATTAGTCAAATTTAGTCGCGCATTCAGTAACTACAGTGTATTGGCGTAACAAATATCTACATTTCCGTTGTACATGCTGAAATTAGACTGCCTCAGTTTTCGGTTTGTGAAATGTTGACATTGTTTGTCGGTATTGTTTGACATTGTTTAAAGTGGTGTTATTTATCGAGAAGGTGATTTGCGTTAGGTTGAATCCGGATAGATAGTCCATCTCAGAAATTGGCAACGACCCCCAGCACTTCCCGTGTTCTTCGCTTGTCAAACGTGTTTTTATCTTCAAGTGACCTTTTGTTAATGTTGTAGATTGTGTGGGCCACCATGTCGAGGCCGGAAACAAAAGCAAAGATTGATTAGCACATACATTTGCCAGTGAAAAGAAGACAACATCAAACAGAAGTCAAAATCTTAACAACCGCCTATCCCCTTTTAAAATTAAAGAGCGACATTATAGACAAAAAAAAAGTTTGGCTTCTGCGAGGTCCTTAAAGATAGATTTTGCAGCTAAATCGCTAACTCGATTTGGTTTTTTTTAAAGCAGTAGTTTGTGTGGGGAAAGCAGTGCGATAGTTGTGCGTGTGATATGAACCTTTTAAAGCAGTGACTTTGATCAGACCGATCATTTGTTCTAGCTGTCAGGTTTAACATGTCAAGACTTTCAACGTGTCAATCTTAATCTTTTTCAAACACCGGTACGTGTGACCGTCGGATTGACTGATCGGTGATACGATCTCAATAATGCCATTTTCTTTGTAATCTGCCGCAACGACCGAAGTGAGATTTCTCAATTTAAGATTTTTTAAAAAAACATATATATATATACATCATTTTTCAATAAGTAAGAAATATTCAACGGGGGAGTAAGCCATTAGCGACTGAAGTGAAGGTGTATAATTCGTTCAAGCGAATTGAAGTGCGGTCTACTGCGCCCGCCTTTGTTCGCATACAAATTGAGTTTACTCTGAGAACGATTTATTTCCCTAAATTGAATGGCTCTTTTCAAAAGCCGTCCTTTTTCAAGTCACACCAGGCTTGTAATCAGCAACAAAAGCTGACATAAATCAAGGCAGATTGACAGGGCTGACAAATAACTGATTGATTGCGGTTGAGGGAATTGACAGTTGGAAGGGTGGGGGTATTGAAATGTAAGCATGTGACATTGAGATCCTTCTCCGGATTGGACTGGGATCGTCACATGCTGGACGTCTAAAATGTTACCTTCACACAATAACCAACACACACACACACACACACACACATCCGCACACACAAAAAGTTAACATCATATCCCCGTGACCCTCCAATCACCTCGGGGTTTGGTGTTCATTGTGTGATTTGATTGGAAGGCGGCAAAGGGTTTAATCTCAAAGTAATTCGATGTTTGAAGTGTTGACGTCCAGATTGTGTGTTGCATGTTGTGTGTGGCTGAGCGGCGGTGCTGCCTCGCTGATGAGCGCCGGGGAGGATTTGGGCAGGGTCTCCCATTCCGTGAGTGAAAGCTACCACCGACGCGTCGTCGAGCGACACAGTCCCTCTCGGAGTGCTGGCTCATTTAGGTCATGATTACATCGCCTTCCATCTCTATCCACAGAATTACAGCGAGTGAAATCAGCAATAACAGCGGCCGAGGAAACACTAGTAGCAAACCTTTCTACCACTCCGTCCCTCCCTCTGACCCTCAAAGGCAAGCTAATCGTCTTCCTATCAAGGTCTTGAAAATGCTTACGGCTCGCACCGGACACATTTTGCATCCCGAATACTTACAGCCGTTGCCATCTACGCCCGTAAGTCCCATCGAGGTACGTTAGTTATGTCTTTGCCATTCTTTCCGCTTGCGCACGGGTTTTTCTGGTCTAATCTCTAGATGTGATACTAGCGTGGAAACACGAGACTCGATAGATTCCCAACGTACAATAAATACCTTCTCACCGATGTGCGCCTCGTACAACGCGGCACTCAATTCGTAACATCTGCTGGGGTGGGGGGGAGAGAAATGCCCCACCAAGTTACTGTAATCATAGCTGATATTAAAATATTAGTTAGTGTGCATTGTTGTTCTCTATCGAGATTTTAACCATTGAATTATCAACTCGGAAGGCGGGAGGTTGGGGAATATGTTTACGTCAGCCGGGAGTATTGTTTCATTATTTTTTATGTGTTTAATTTTCTTGTAGCTCGATGCGAAAAAGAGTCCGTTGGCACTTTTGGCTCAAACATGCTCTCAGATCGGGAAACCAGACCCCCCTCCGTCCTCCAAGCTCACGTCTGTGACTTCCAACGGGACTAGCGACAAAGACTCTGGAAAATCCGCCCCGTTGAAACTTAGTGACATTGGCGCGGAAGACAAGTCGAGTTTTAAGCCGTACTCGAAGCACACGGAGAAGAAGGAGTCCAGCTCGTCAGGCGGGTCTGGGGAGAAGTCTGGTTTCCGTGTGCCGAGCGCCACCTGTCAACCGTTTACTCCAAGGACAGGCAGCCCTAACTCAAGTACCTCCTCGCCCATGCCCTCCGACGGCAAAGGCAGCGACAGCCAGGAGAAGAAAGACATCGACTCCGTGAAGAACAGCTCCAGCGACAACGGCGCGTCCACCAACCTTAGCCACAGCAGGATTAACGTCAACTGCGCTGGAATAAACGTGGAGGTGAATCAACACCAGGAGACTTCGGTTTCGAAGCCCATTATTTCGGAGACATCTGCTCTGGGCTCTGGACTTATTGCCCCTGTTTCGCCCTACAAACCCGGGCAGACAGTCTTCCCGTTGCCCCCGGCAAGCATGGCCTATCCAGGAACACTCGGTGCCTACGCCGGCTACCCGCACCAGTTTGTACCGCATGGCGTCAGCTTGGACCACAAGTCCAGCCTGGTCAGTTCTCTGGGCTGTGGTCTCTCCGGCAAGCACGCCGGCTCCAGCCCACTAGCCGGTGCCTCTCCACCCTCCATGATGACGGCCAGTCTGTGCAGAGATCCCTACTGTCTGAGTTACCACTGCGCTGCCCACCTTGCCGGGGCAGCTAGCAACTCCTGCACACACGACCCCACCGCTCTGAAGGCTGGATACCCCCTGGTTTATCCCTCTCACCCTCTACATGCCGTGCACACTACAATGGCCAGCAACGCTGGCACGCCGACCCTGGCCGGACACCATTTGTACCCTTATGGATTCATGCTACCTAATGACCCCCAGCCGCACATCTGCAACTGGGTCTCGGCCAATGGACCATGCGACAAGAGATTTTGCTCCTCAGACGAACTGCTCAACCACTTGCGGACGCACACTGCTTTCTCCGGGACTGAGAAACTCATGGCCGGCTACCCCAGCTCGTCTCTGGGCAGTGCGGCGGCGGCGGCGGCTGCAGCGGCCGTGGCTTGTCACATGCACCTCCCGCCTACAGGGGCGCCAGGGAGCCCCGGAGGTCTCACGTTAAGGAGCCCCCACGCTTTAGGACTCACCAGCAGGTATCACCCGTATACCAAGAGCCCACTGCCGACCCATGGAGCCCCAGGGCCGCTCACTACTCTACCCGTGCCGGCAACAGGACACTATTACTCCCCATACGCACTCTACGGCCAGAGATTAACAACAGCCTCAGCATTGGGCTACCAGTGAACATAGACACTTTGAGAGCTGCAATGTGCATTGATTGCAAAGAAGGCTTATGTGGGTCCAATTTCAAAACAGTCAGGAAAAAAAAAGTTTTTTTTTAATACAAAATGTTGACCTAGTTTTCTTCTGTTTAAATAATACAATCTGATTTCTTTTTTCTTTCGTGAAGCCAGTCATCTCAAAGGTGAACCGATTAGTGCACACGTAGATATTTCACCCTGTGGCATTGTTTTTGAAAATTAGGATATGTAAATAGTTTTCTTGAAAGTTTTGAAATACAATCCAGGTAGTCGCACACAAAGCAAATTGCAGTTTATGGGTCA
Organism: Rhinoraja longicauda; assembly: GCF_053455715.1. NCBI lineage: Eukaryota > Metazoa > Chordata > Chondrichthyes > Rajiformes > Arhynchobatidae > Rhinoraja > Rhinoraja longicauda. The sequence goes on along the minus strand of NC_135987.1, from coordinate 17,067,879 downwards.
TTCTATGGTGTTCATTAATGGACGGGTTCCGTGAACGCTGTATTTATTTATGTTAGCTTCAAGCGGGGGAAAACATAACAAAGTGCATTACTTAACAAAAAAAAACTGATAGGTAACGTGGAACACAATGTAGAAAAAAATAGGGGTTTTCCTAAGTTTCTTTTGAATTGCTATGATTGTATTGTACGTTCTTATTTAATGTCTCTTGGGGGGAAAAAAAGAATTTACATGCATGTTTGTTACTAAATTCCAACTTGTCATTATAATTTCAAATTACAATTATTTTTAAGGTGTACCATGGAAAGAAAATTGGTATTTTTTGTATGTATTCTGGAAATAAGAAGCAGTGCTATTCAAAAATATGACCGTCTTATTTTGTTATTAAATGAATACTTGATTACAAATTGTAACTTCGGTTCGCATTATATAGGTTTCCAAATATGGTTCTGGTATTGAAAATAATTTTTCCCCATTTTTATAATCAGCGTTTTTTAAACGTTTTCCGTTTCCAACTGAGTTCATATCATCAGTTGAGAACGCAAATATATCTTTAAGAAATATTAAATATAAATGTAATTTCTTTCATTTATTTTACACAATTGTTTGGCATCAACCCGTGGTATTTTTTTAACGGGCAGATATTTCTGCAAAAGTCTGAATTCATCACACTCATCACTAACGAAGCAAGGCACACAAACCTGTCGCCAGTTCGATAAAACTGATTATACTTTTAACCATCGAAATACAAATTGGCCCGCTCTTTAAATTCGGCTTTGTCAACGTGCATTAAACAATTTAGTGCCACTGCGCACATATATAAAACATAAGACCACATTGCCATTGAAACAATGTGCCAGATGTTTAAAAGAGGCTCAATATCTGGAAGTGATCAACCTGCCTACTTTTGCAAGAACCCCCTGTTTTCCGCAGGAGTTGCAAACGGTCTTCTCTTCCTTGCGCCTCAGTTGACACCATAGAACATGAGTCTTCTCATCAATCTGATGCAAAATAATCCGATGCGAGGAGGAACAAAGTCACCCCCGTCCCAAATTTGGAGATTCATTAAATCCAAATCAATTGCAAAAAAAAGGTGGACTTCGCTTTAAATTACAGCTTTCCTTCATCCCAACTCCCGTTGGTTTCAACATGAGAAACACTCTACTGGACAAGCGTGTAAAAGGGAATAGCTTAACAGCTTAAAAGAAAATCCGCGTTCACCAGTTGACTAAAACCAGCTGATTCCACCCACAAAAAAAATCTAAATGTTAAATAAATAGCAGTCCTGGTTTTATTACAAGATGCTCTAGTGGTTGCTTTTAAATATATTTAAAATCAAGTCTGTTTCAGGGAAATATACTCCGAGACAATATAGATTCTTACAAAATAACGAAAACCCAAGCAAACCCGGAGTTATAAATAACAAATGAAAATCCTCCGATTGGTGTCTAATAATGTTTCAAGTATTTTTTAGTCAAGTGTGAATGCTCACTATTTTAACATTCCTTCAAGATAATAACATTACTTATAAATAACAGCAATTTATACCTGCGGTATTGGGCGCGTGTCCAAATAATCTATTCTGGAAACTAAAGTGAATCAAAGGGATGTTGTCGCGACGAACATATAAATTATTCTTATATGTATTATTCTTATACATTAATCGATACAAAACTTGTTTTAATAACTTTTAACTCCCGCTGCTAATTTTCCAATGGACAAGAAAGCAGGTTTTAGCAAGTCGTAGGATCCACGATGCGAAATAGTGTATTTCATATTTTTTTAAAGTGTTGATTGGACACTTTATCGCACTATTTTCAAATAGTTATTGTTCTATACCTCGTCGGCGCTGTTCCTTTTTTCGTCCCTGCCGTTTTGTGCCTTAGTGAAAATAAATGGTACCGACCCTCACGTTTTATAAATATCTAACGCAGTGTAATCATGGTGAGGGAAAGTAATGTTAAAAACAGCGAAACATGGGTTGTCTAATTAAGCAAACGAAGAGGGTTTTTCCTTCTGATGTTTACGTTCTCTATTGCTCAGAATGCTTAAGGTTGCACCAGATTAAGACCTTAATCCAGTAACAAGCGATTGTTATTTTTAAAAGTGCACCACTGTTTACTTTAAATCTAATATTCATTGTGTTTGATATTCACTTTATTGGTCGGATTGTTATGGAGTAGCGACGTGGACCATTTTGGGTTTTTTTCAGATAACCTTTCATTGGTTTGGTTTGATGATCCGACTAGTTAAGTTATTTTTAAGAGCAATTTTATGCCTGAAGAAGGTTCTCGACCCGAAACGTCATCCATTCCTTCTCTCCAGAGATGCTGCCTGTCCCGCTGAATTACTCCAGCATTTTAGAACATGAAAACATAGAAAATAGACGCAGGGGTAGGCCATTCGGCCCTTCGAGCCAGCACCGCCATTCAATGTGATCATGGCTGATCATCTAAAATCAGTACCCCGTTCCGGCTTTTTCCCCATATCCCTTGATCCCCTTAGCCTTAAGAGCTAAATCTAACACTCTCTAAAAAACATCCAGTGAATTGGCCTCCACTGCATTCTGTGGCGGAGAATTCCACAGATTCACAACTCTCTGGGTGAAAATGTATTTCCTCATCTCAGTCCTAAATGCTAATCCCTTATTCTTAAACTGTGACCTCTGGATCTTGACTTCCCCCAACATCGGGAACATTTTTCCTGCATCTAGCCTGTCCAACCCTTTACGAATGTTATATGTTTCTATAAGATCCCCTCTCATCCTTCTAAATCCCAGCGAATACAAGCCCAGTCGACCCATTCTTTCATCACATGTCACCCACGCCATCCCGTGAATTAACCTGGAGAGCCTGCGCTGCACTCCCTCAATAGCAATAATGTCCTTCCTCAAATTAGGAGACCAAAACTGCACACTATACCAGGTGCGGTCTCACCAGGGCCCCGTACAACTGCAGTGGGACGTCCTTGCTCATAAACTCAAATCCTGTGTCTGTCTTTATGTCTTAATCGTTTTGCTTATTCTGTGCGAAAAAGAAGTATTTCTAAGACAAGGCCTTCTACAGGTCATGGATCCATGTAAATATTGTTAGGTTTCTAGGGTTTGCGACTGTAAATATTTGCCTCTTTTTTAGGGAGGCTGGGTTTATAAATAGCAAAAGAGGATGTGTTAATGGACCGGGTGTGTGCGTTTGCCGTGTCGCTTCCTCGATGCGGGCCGTCATGTCGATGGTTCCACAAGCTGACAGACGCCGCTGGCCACCGTCACCGGCACCGAACCGATCAGAGATCAGACCTGCTTCAAAAAGACAACAAGCAGAAGGGCAAATCACGTCAAAAGGCAGCCCGCAGAGTCGCAGCTAGCGCAGGGCCAAACATCCAGGTCGCCAGCCCCGAGATATTGGGCAGGCGGTGGTGAAGGGGGGTTCTTGCCCTTCCCCAGTCTGCCATTCGCCCTGGCGTGATAAGATACAGCCCCCTCCCACGGGGCAGCATCTCGAGGGGCCAACTTCCATTTTGTGTTCACGGTGACTTCAGTTAAAGAGAGATGCCGGTGCACAGAAAACAGCCACGCCGACAATGTCCGAAGGGTGTACGCTGGTAAGGTTGAGTGACCTCTCCCGGTTGCTCTGATGTGCCGGACAAGATCCTTTGATATCTCGCTCCAAGGCCATCAAAACCAAGAGACGGCCAAACCCGTCTCTCAAGAAGAAACTCGTTCATTTGAATATAATTTACACGTGCAGGAAAGGACTGCAGATGCTGGTTTAAATCGAAGGTAGACGCAAAATGCTGGAGTAACTCAGCGGGTCAGGCAGCATCTCTGGAACGAAGGAATGGGTGACGTTTCGGGTTGAGACCCTTCTGCATGTGTTCGGGTTTAATTCAGACATGCCACATTTGGGAGAATGTGCCGGCGTTTTGACAAGAGTGCTGCTGTCTCTCTACCGCTCGTCCCCAAAATCTACAGACAACTCACCACCACTCCCCATCGCCACTTTTCAATAAACAAAGGTTTACTCTTCGGTAAAACAGTCATTCATCTTTACATTTTAAAAGCTAGCCCGTTCACTTGAAAACAATGCTAGCAAAACCAACCAAATAAATTGTCACGCAGCCATTTATTCCACAATTTATTATATACAACTAGACTGGACGCGAAACTAAGACATATCTCAGTATTTTGTAGTTGCAAATATCGAAATTAGAATCGAGTTTGAGTGAATATAAAAACGAATTGTTTTCTCTAGAAGTCTGAAGAAGGGTCTCGACCCGAAACGTCACCCATTCCTTCTCTCCCGAGATGCTGCCTGACCCGCTGAGTTACTCCAGCATTTTGTGAATAAATTGTTTTCTCTAGAACGCGGGTGGCGGATGGGAGACCCGATAGAAGTCTATATACAGTTATGATAGGCGTAGATGGGGTGGACAATCACAATCATTTTTCCCCAGAGTCGAAATGTGAAAGACCAGAGGACATGGAGTTAAGGTGAGAGGGGGGCAAGTGGAAAGGAGATGGGGTTTTTTGCACAGAAGGGGCGAGTTGCGTGGAACCGGTTGTCAGGAGTAGTGGTGGAGGCAGATCCGATGGGAGCGGATAGTAGACTTTTAGATCGGCATGGGATATGGATCTTGGGTAGGCAAATTAGGTTTATATATTTTGATATCATGTTGGGCAGAGACATTGTGGGCCGAAGGATCTGTTCCTGTCCTGTGCTTTTCTCTGCTCTACGATTGCAGGTGATAAGGAGGAATTTCTTTAGTCAAGAGGGTGGTGAATCTGTGGAATTCATCGCTCCACACGGCCGTGGGGTCCGTCAATGGATACTTTTAAGGCGCAGATTGACATATTTTGATTAGTAAGGGTGTCAGGGGTTATGGCAGGAGAACGGGGTTGAGAGGGAAAGATAGATCAGCCATGATTGAATGGCGGAATAGACTTGATGGGCCCAATTCTGCTCCGAGAACTTATTAACATGTTTAAGACATGCCCTTGCTGCTTAATATACAACAAGAGGTTTTGAGCACAACATAAATGTAAATGGCAGATCCTGAACTGAAATGAGGAGGTTGTGTTCTGTAAATGCAGGCGCAGCGACGGGTTGTCAAGGGTAGATTATATTTCTTAGGATGATTTCTTTTGTTTGGTTTGGAAGATGTACAACAAGGCAACAATTTCTCTTCCTGCAACCCACACACTGCAGGCGCATTAAGGTTTTTACTCGAGTCTTTGACAGGGGAGCTCTGCTGGAAGTGCAGCGAGATGAACAGAGACCTAAACCTGAACCATTAATTACATGAAGCAATATTTCCACGCGGCAATTCCTTTCTCTGGCGCCACTAACTAGCAGGTTTCAATGAATCAACGCAACGAAATATTGACATGAAACACTTGCTTATTGATTTAAATCCAGAAAACCCATTCCTCCCCATGTGTTTTCACCAGCGAACATCTACAGCCGTGGTCCTTGAGAAGAAGGGTCTCGACCCGAAATTTCACCCATTCCTTCTATCCAGAGATGGCGCCTATCCCCCAGAGTTACTCTCGCATGTGTGTCAAGTGGGATGTTTTAACCACAGCAAGACTTTGGACCTGCTTTCCACTGCCTTACCGCCTCGGCAATCGCAAGACACCTCTATAGATGTCGTCGCTGAGTCAGCGGCAACAGTACTTTGACTCAACATTCAAAGACGGTCTGCAATTTGCCACAGTCCCAACAGTAAGTCCATGCATTTCAACGCCGCAGCATTGGTTCCATTTTAGGAGCATAATTATTTTACCCATTGCAAGCTCTGTTGGGGCTATCAGTGTTGCCTGAGCATTAGCACATAACCGATTTTATCTTTGCCTTGTCTGGAAATTATCAAATCCGTCAAGATTTAAAGCTGAGGTCAAACTCTGTGGACGGATAGCAAATGAAACGCACTTGGTTCCAGGCACGGTAATCCAGTCCGCGCCGGAGCAGAGCAGAGCAGAAAGTTTATCAGCTGAGGATTGAGCCCGGGGCCAGATGGTAGGCAAGGGTCCCGGGCTTAACCCTCAGCTGTGAAACACTGGGTGGTTCTGATTCCTTGGCATGAGATCCAGGATGACTTGTGTCCATTGCAGTCTGTGAGCTTCCGAGGTACTGATGAGGCCAAAGTGGGGAGTGAATTCTTCCTTCCATGGGACAGGTGGCCGCCGATGGGGTGGGCGTGTGGGCAGTTATGGGTGGTGGCACATCTTCCACTGGTGATGTTGGCCATCCCGTGTACTCCCAAAGTCCTCCATACTCTTCTTCATTTTGAGCAGTCATGAGGTTGGGAATCATTGCCAATGGAAATTTGTCTTTTATGTAAGGGGGTTTTAAAAACGTACCCTTTCAGCTTACTCTATAATAAGTGGCTTTGAACGCATCAATCTAAATACCAGATCTTGAACCCAAATGAGGAGTTTGAGTTCTGTAAAGGCAGACACTAGTAACTACAGAAGCTGGTTTACAACAAAAAAAAGACCCCAAGTGCTGGCATAGCTCAGTGAGTCTGGCAGCATCTCCGATTTACAAAATGCTGGTGTAACTCAATGAGTCACACAAAAAAGGACAAAAATGCAGCCAATGTCCTTTCAAGGGCAGATTATATTTCATAGGAAATTTATTTTATTTGGTTTGGAAGATGTACAAGAAGAAATTGTCTGCTTGGTCATTTCATCCTATGACAAAGATCAGAAAACAACATGTTCCAGGAGTCTGGTGTTAGGCATGCAACCCATGTAGCAAGACCCAGGCCACTGACTGAGTGGAATTAGGGTCTCGGCGCTGAGGTCTTGGCCTGAGAGAGCACAGGTTTGCTGAACCTTCCAGTGAATTTGGATGATTTTGCATTAAATAGAATGGCAGGTTATTAATTTGTGGTTCCACTGCAGGTGGTCCCATGATATGATGAATGGTTATTGGTTGGTGGCACTATCATTGAGTGCTAAATACCATGTACTTGTTGATTATCAACGCACAGTCGAGGTTTCAGTTGGTAAACAGCGTGTGACTGGGTAGTTATTAGGCGGTGGCATCAGCCTCAGGTGCGAAACAGCACATAGCAGGAAGTCATAAACTCACAAAGGGTTCCAACCTGATACATCATTTGGGCAACGCATCACAGCTGCTGCCTCACAGATCCAGAGACCCGGGTTGGATCAAGATCTCAGGTGCCATCTGTGTGGAGTTTGAATGTTCTCCCCGTGAAGGCTTGGGTTTCCTCCGTGTGCTTCAGTTTCCACCCACATCCCACACACGTGCGGGTTTGTGGGTTAATTGGCCCTCTGTAAATTACCCTGAGTGTGTCGGGAGCTGGTGTGACAGTGGGATAGTGTCGTACTAGTGTGAAAGGGTGATCGATGGTTGGCCTGGACTCAGTGGGCCAAAGGTTCTGTTTCCACGCTGCCTCTTTCAATCAATTTCTCCATTTCCTTCCACAGATGCTGCCTCGCCCACTGAGTTCCTCCAGCAGTTTGTTTTTGGCCATTAACTCACTATGATAGTTTTCGATCGTAAATAGTACAAGGGCTTCAGTTGGTAAACAGCAAGTTACTCTTGTTATTAGTTCATGGCACGACAAACAGGTAATAAACAGCATGTGACTAGTAGTTATCTCCATGGTTATTGGTTCCAGGTACCATCAGCAGCTGGTAAACCGAATGTGCCTGGTTGTTTTTAGCTTGCAGCATGAGCTCGGGTGGTTAGCGGCACATGACAAGCAGATATTAGCTCCAAGCATGGCTTCAAGTTGCAAACAGGACGTGACGGATGGGTATTGGCACACAGCACAGCCTGAGGTAGAGACAGCACATGACTGATATTCATTTGATCTTGGTCTGGATTCAGATGCTAAACAGCAACCTGTGGCGATTTCCTTGCAGTGTGGACTTCACCTGGCTAACACTATGTTATTAGAAGGGGGTTATTAGATAATGACTACAGCGTCTAATGTTATGCAGCACACCACTGGATTCTGATAGTAAACAGCATGTAACAGGTAGTTATCAGCTTGTGACACCAGTTTAAAATGGCAAACAACATGTGAATTTTGGTTGGCAGCTCACTTTGTGTCTTCGATTGGCAAATTGAATGTGGCACTGTTATTACAATCCAACGGCTCTGACATCTAACATTATGAGGTGCTTCAAGAGGCTGGTCATGGCACACCTCACCTCCAGCCTCACAGACAGCCCTGATCCATTGCAGTTCACCTGTCGTGCAAGAGTTCCACACCAGACCCCATCTCTTTGGCCCCACACAATATCTAGTTCACTGGGGCACCTACGTCAGATGCCTATTTTTTGGCTATTGCTCTGTCTTCAACACTATAATCCCAACCAAACTCATCTCCAAGCATCTGGGCCTAGGAGTAACTTGATCCTTGACCTCCTGACCCATAGACCACAATCAGTAAGGATAGGCGACAGAACATCCTCCCTGATCATTCTCAACACCGGTGCCCCACAAGGATGTGTTTTCAGCCCCTCACTATACTCCCTGTGCACTCATGACTGGGTGGGAAAAACCGCAGATGACATCACCATCGCGGGCCGGATCTCGAATAACAACAAGACGAAGGATAGCGGAGTGAGGGGGTATGGGGAGAAGGCAGGAACGGGGTACTGATTGAGAGTGATCAGCCATGATCGCATTGAATGGCGGTGCTGGCTCGAAGGGCTGAATGGCCTACTCCTGCACCTATTGTCTATTGTCTATTGAAGTACAGGGAGGAGATAGAAGGCTCAGTGACATGGTGTCAAGCCAACAACCTCTACCGCAATGTCCACAAGGTGAAGGAGCCAGGCATTAACTTCATGAAGCAAGGTGGTGTACAGCCCCCAGTCAGAATCTATGATGCCTAAGTGGAGATGATCAAGACCCTAGGAGTAAATATCATCAAAAAATTGTCCTTGACCAACCATGACCTTCAGGCTGCCCAGGGAAAGCAGCCAACATAATCAAGGACCACTTGGAACCTGGTCATCCCCTTTTATCCCATCCCCCATCGGGCAGAAGATGATAAAGCTTGAAAGGAGGCAGCATTGATTTAGAAACAGCTTATTCCCCACTGTTGGCTAGGTTGTAGACTCGATCTTCCAACCTACTTAATTGTGGACCTTACACTTTTTTTTAATCTGCACTTTCTCTGTGGCTGCAAAACTATAATACTGCAACATGATATTCTGCATTCCAATATCTTTCACTTTGCAATACCTTTTGTGTTGTGCATGGCTTGATTATCCTCATGTACTATATGATTTGACTGGATAGCAAGCAAACAAAGCTCTTCACTGTATCTCAGTACACGTGACAATAATAAACAATAGAATAGAATATTAGCTCACGGTGTGAGCCTCCATTGGTAAACAGCATGTAACTGGTGGTTATTGGCTCTTGATAAACAGCTCAGAACTAGCGTTTGTTAATTTGCAGCAGCAAATAAGCTGGTAAACACCACGTGACTGGTGTTACTTAGCATGCAGTACCAACTTCAGGTGGGAAACAACAGATAACTGGTTGCTATCAGGGAACATCATCAATTTCAAGTGATAGGCAGGACACGGTCAAAGCCTATTGATTCACAGTCAAACTTCAGCTGGTAAACAGCACGTCACTGGTGTTCATTTGCACTCAGTGTGGGCTTCAGGTGGTGTGCGACTGGCAGCTACTAGTTTACAGCACGGTTTCAGGTGCTAAAGAGCTCCCACAGGTAGTTATTAGCTCATGTAACTGGTTGTAACTGAGCGGTGAGCAGCAAACCACACCCCATGGCACCCACATAGGGTGGCAAGCAACATGTGGCTGGCAGCTTTTAGCTCACCATGCCATCTTCAGGTGGCACATAGTTTAGACTGGTGGTTATTAGCTTCAATTGGGCTTTGATTGGTAACCAGCACCCAATTAGCAGTGCAAACTTCAAGCAACAATCAGCTGATGGTATTGGCTTACATCATCGATTTAAAGTGGCAAGCATGGTGTAACTGGTAGTTGTTAAGTTGTGCCATCCATCTTGAGATGGTAAAGTAGCATTTCTAATGGCCAATCACTAATGGTATTGATGCTAGATTTGGATGGTAAATAGCATGTGACTTGTGTCTGTTTCCTTGCACTATATCTTTCGGAGGTAACAGTGAGTGACAGTCATTAGTCCATGCCACTGTTTAACAGTGAGTGACTGACAGTCATTAGTTCATGCCACTGTTTCATGTGGTGAACAGCTGAGGGTTATTAGGTATAGTGTTGGCAGTTATTAGCTCGTAACCTCATCTTGAGATTTTCTTTGGCACATGACTGGTGGTTAAGTGCTTGTAGTCATGAGCCGGCAGCATGATTTCATGAATGGACTATTGACACAGGTTACAGCTTATCCCCAGAGCAACCCTCGTCTCACCCTGTAAGGAACATCCCCCTTGCCGTATCCATCCCTCCTCATGATTGATACCATCCTGCTTTCTCTCACTCTTTTTCCAGTCACATAGAGCTTATAATGACATATGCACAGAACATATAGATGGAATCATTGACATAGAACATATGATTGCAGATGACATCAACATTTCTGGGGTCACGGACTGTGAGGCAGTCTGTGAGGAAGGCAGGATATAGATCAGCTACAGAAATGGGGGGGAGAAGTGGCAAATGGAGATTAATCTGTGCAAGTGTGAGGTGTTGCACTTTGACCGGTCAAATATAAGGGGAAAACTATACAATTAATGTCATGACTCTTAACAGCTTTGATGTACCAAGGGATTTTTGGGTCCATCCATATCTCCCGAAAAATGGCAACGCAGTTGGGTGGTAAAGAAGGCATATGGTATGTTTGCTTTCATAGTTTGGGGCAATGAGTATAAGAGCATTGGGAGTATTGCATCTAGTTCTAGTCACCTCATTACAGTTCTCATCACCCCATTATGAAGGCTTTGGTAAGGGTGCAGAGGAACTTTACCAGAATGATGCCTGGATCAGGTATTAGCTACAGGGACAGGATGGACAGACTTGGATTGTTTTATCAAAAATGCCGGAGGTTACAGAGAGACCTGGTAGAAAAGTACATTAAATGATGAGAGGCCTAAATAGGGTGGACAGTCAGAACCTTTTTCCGAGGATGGAAAACAAAATACTAGAAAGCATAGTTTTATGGTGAGATGGGGCGCAGTAGATGGGTAGGCAGTGTTAGATGGGTAGGTATTTACTATGTAAAATGTCAAACTCCTTAGTCTGAAGAAGGGTCTCAACCCAAAACGTCACCCATTCCTTCTCTCCAGAGATGCTGCCTGCCCGTTGAGTTACTCCAGCATTTTGTGTCTACCTTCCTTTTACATTGAATGTTTTGTGCTCACAGCTTCATTGGTCTCAAGACTCTCAGAGTTGCCATAAGTGCTCATTGTACATTTTGAGCAGCCAAAGGACATCAGGAATTCTCAAGGGTTGATGGAGATATTCTGGTCTTTCAAGGAGACTTTGAGAATATCACTGGATCTTTCCCTTTTCAGCCTGGTAACTTTTCCATGTGACTGAAATCAGTAGTGTTTAAGTGTTTGGAGTCTGGTTTGGAGATGCAGCGTGGAAACAGGCCCTTTGGCCCATCAAGTCCATGCAGACCATCAATCGCCCGCATCCTACACATGAGGGACAATTTACAGAAGCCAATTAACCTACAAATCTGCATGTCTTGGAATGTGGGAGGAAATCGGAGCACCCATAGAAAACTCAAGCGGTCACAGGGAGAATGTACAAACTGCACAGACAGCAGCTGAGGTCAGAATCAAACCCAGATCTCTGGCACTGCGAGGCAGCAGCTCTACCACTGTGCCGCCCACATTTACTCATCTTGGACATGTAAATGATGTGGTCTGCTCATAGAAGCCAAGTGAGGATATTGGGCAAGGTGAGGACACTGACGTCAGCCCACTTATTCTGCCCGGCCCCAAGTGGTAAACTGCACACAATGGGTAATTGACAACTAATGGAGCTGGTTTAATGTGATAAACATCTAGGGATTAGCAGTTATGAGTTCACAGTGTCGGCACCAGCTAGTAAGCAGCATGTGACCAGTAGTTATTAGCTCCTGGTTCTGGATTCAGGTGGTAAACGACGTATGACAGGCAGTTACGAGCTCACGGTGCAGGCACTGGTTATAAACAACACATGACTGATAGTTATTAGTCACAGTATTGGCTTCAGGTGTTAACAGCCAGTGACTGGCAGTTATTAGCACAGGGTGCAGCCTTCAGTTTGTAAACGATACAGGCGGATGTTTATTAGCATGTGGTGCTGGCTTCAGATGATAAATGACACAAGGTGGTTATTAGTATGCAATGCCACCTTTTCTTTTAGGACCCTGTTATTAGTGGTTATTAATTTGTGGTGCCTGCCTCGTGTTCACTATCGACAGCTAGTGAAAGATGGCTCCACTTCATCTGTATGCTCAGTCTTTTTCCCATGGTAGTGCATTCTAAGACTAGGGCAGAGGCTTAAGGAGAGGAGGGGAAAGATTTAAGAGGGTCCCCAGGGGCAACTTTTTCACACCGAGGGTTGTTTGTATCTGGAAAGAGCTGCCAGAGGAAGCTGTAGAAGCGGATACAATTACGACTTTTAAAAGACATTTGGACAGATATATGGAGAGGGAGGATTTAGAGGACCGTGGGGCAAATGGAGGCAAGTGGAACTAGTCCAGTCTGTCTGAACAAGGTGGGCCGAAGGGCTTGTTTCCATTGCTGTCCAGCTCTACAGTCCACTACTCTGCCATATGGTTGCATAGTTTCATTTAAGGAAAGAGTTGTTTAAATTTTTTTTAAATGACATGATAAGTGGTAATTCACAATGTTTGTGCCTTCAGCCTCATTAACGTGGTACTAAATTATTGGCACCTAATATCTGCCAGCTCCCAGCAGCGAAATCTCAGCAATCCCATTCTCCTTTCCCCTCCAGCCTTTGATCTTATTCTCATTCTCTCTTAAATGTCTATTAACTCTCACAGTGGTGCAGCGGAAGAGTTGCTGCCTTACAGCACCAGAGGCCCGGGTTCCATCCTGACTGCGGATGCTGTCTGTATGGAGTTTGTACTTTCTCCCTGTGACCCCATAGGTTTTTATCCGGGTGCTTCTGTTTCCTCCCACACTCCAAAGACGTATAGGTTTGTATTTTTTTTTAAATTGTAAATTGTCCCTAGTGTGATGGATGGTGCTCGTGTACGGGGTGACCACTGGTCGGTGAGGACTTGGTGGGCTGAAGGGCCCGTTTCCACACTGTAACTCTAAAGTTTAAAGTCTCAACTCTTCTTCGATTTTTTGGCCATTTATCCAGATGAAGAGGTAATTTCTAAAAGCAAGGTGACAGACCGGCACATCTTTGGAATGTGGGACTGTTCTAACAAAGCCAACAATGATCAATAATAAAATTAATTAATCATTAAAACCAAGTCAGGGACAACGTACAGATAACTAAAATGTAAGCCTCGTACTCCACGATATTTCTAACCAAGTTCATCGCAGTCTTGGGTATGCTATCCAACATGTTGATTTCCATCTATGTGAAAAATATATAATTTAATGGTACAGTCAACACATTTCTGCTATGTTCTAGGTCCCTGTGTCCTATAACTTGCTGATTTCTAATCTTATATTCTAACCATCTCCAAAACGTATTTTCGCAAGATCTTTTCCATAACATAAATATGTATTGTATTCCCAATCTTATTTAGCAGTCAAGGTGCCATATCTTATTTACTTAGTTGGTCTACGTTATACTTCCTTGGGGTCATGATGTCTCCTTATAATGTGCTGCTAAGATCTGCACACATTATTCAAGGCAGGGTGGATGTCACCTTATATAGACTCATTCGCTTTGTCAGATGTATTATATCCTTAAGTCAGAGGTCCTGAGCTTGTACCTGCCTTTTTCATCAAACCTGAATATATGCATTGTTTGAAGAAGGGTCTCAACCTGAAAAGTCACCCATTCCTTCTCTCAGAGATGCCGCCTGTCCCGCTGAGTTACTCCAGCATTTTGTGTCTATGACGAACATGCAAGTGGTTTCAAGACTCTGTCAGATAAAAGTTGATGATTATTCCCCAAGTAAATCTTTTGCATTTGCGGTAATGTATTTCTCATATCGTTTGCAAACATTTGCATTTCTTTCCATTGAACAACAACGCTACACTTTTAGAATCTAACCCACTGTCTTGCAGATGTAATTGCAACTTGGTGTCTTGTTTCTGTTGTCATCGATCTGGTTTTATGATAAAATGTGAGCAATTTTTCTATTAACCTTTTCTCCTAATAATTTTCCTGTGTTACAGTTACATTGATACAAATGCTAATATAATAAACTTTCCCAATGAATTACTCTCTAAAACTCAGTGAAGTCTGAGGTTCAAAGTGTATTAATAACCTTTGATACAACAAAGGAACACTACACTAGCTTTTCCAGAGAAAGTTTGTATATCTGCAATGCTGCAATGTTATGACTTTTCACTGCATGCTATCTTCCTAGATGATTGGTGCAACTACATACAAGATAACCACATTATCAGTGCAGCCCTCACTCAAAAGGCCGAGGAATGCACGCTTTTTCCATGGTGTTTCTGAATGAAACATTACACTGACAATCTCAGATATGGCAAGGTTAAAAAGCCTTCATGATTTATACCAATTTTCAATGTTTTATACCATTCTATTCCTAACAAAGACATATTAGAAGAAGGGTCTCGACCCGAAACTTCACCGATTCCTTCTCTCCAGAGATGCTGCCTGTCCCGCTGAGTTACTCCAACATTTAGTGTCTGGAGGATAACCTGCTTGTATTCCCATGTATTTTAAACCCTTCTCACTGCGGATAAAGGTCAAGTGTTGATGGGCACCCTCAGAGGAGTTCAGACCTATAACCACCTATACTGAATTTTGTATGGGTACATCTTTCCAACACTGTGTACGAATGGTGGAGCAATAAATGTTTAGGGAGATAAATGCGTTACCAATCAAGCAGGTTGCTTTGGCTTGGATTATGTCAAGCTTCTAGAGTGTTGTTGGATCTGCTCTCACCAAGCCAAGGGAATGTATTGCATCACATTCCTGACATAGAAACATAGAAACATAGAAAATAGGTGCAGGAGTAGGCCATTCGGCCCTTCGAGCCTGCACCGCCAGTCAATATGATCATGGCTGATCATCCAACTCAGTATCCTGTACCTGCCTTCTCTCTATACCCCCTGATCCCTTTAGTCACAAGGGCCACATCTAACTCACTCTTAAATATAGCCAATGAACTGGCCTCAACTACCTTCTGTGGCAGAGAATTCCACAGATTCACCACTCTCTTTGTGAAAAAAAACTTTCTCATCTCGATCCTAAAAGACTTCCCCCTTATCCTTAAACTGTGACCCCTTGTTCTGGACTTCCCCAACATCGGGAACAATCTTCCTGCATCTAGCCTGTCCAACCCCTTAAGAATTTTGTAAATTCCTATAAGATCCCCCCTCAATCTTCTAAATTCCAGCATGATGGTGGGGAGTTTTAATGGTGGCATCACTGAATGTCAACGGTAGATGGTTGGATTCTCACTTGTTGGAACTGAGTATGGCTTGGCACATTGGTAATGTTAATGCAATATGACTGAATGTTGCCTAGAGCACACTGCACTTAGGCAATGATTGCTCCATTTGCTGAATGGTTGCAAATAGTATTGAACATTGCAGAGTCAGTGAATGTCTCTGTTTCTGACCTCAAGATGGAAGGGAGGTCATTGATGAAGCAGCTGAAGATGACTGGAGCCTTAGGAACTCTTCCCATGACATCCTGGAATTAGGACAATTGATCTTCATCAACATTCAACCATGGCTCTTTATGTGAGGTATGAATCCAAGGATTGGAGTGCTTTCCCTTTAATGTCCATTGATTTCAGTTCCACCAGGGGTGTCTTGACACTGCATTTAGTCAAGTGGTGCCTTGATGTCAGGTGCAGTTATTTTCTTCTCACCTCTGGCAGCTTTAAATCCACATTCGGACTGGGACTGTGATAAGGTCCAGAATTGAGTGGTCATGGCAAGAACAAACTAGCCATCAGTCATCGGGTTATTGGTGAGTAAGTGCCACTTGATAGCAGTGTGGACAACATCTTCCATCACTTTGCTGATAATTGAGAGTGGATTGATTGGGTGGTCATTAGCTAGATTAAATTTGTCCTGCTTTTTGTGAACCGGAAATACCTGGACAATTGTTCACACGGCCTGCTTTGTATTTATTTTGAAACAGGTTTGTTGCATGTGGAACTCGTTCTGGAGTGCAAAAGTTTTCTGTACTACCCTAGTTATATTATTTAGCCCCTATGTCAACTTTAAGTGCTAGCTGTTTTAACAATTGTCCTCAGTCTTATGTCTGCACTTAAGCTTCGTTTTCACTTTGTTTTGTATGCTGTTTCTTAATCTCCTGTTCTTTCATGTTTGGCAAAGGCCTTTCACATGGTTTCACATGCCTTTCAAATCTCCTAAAAGGCAATGTTCCAATACACCTCCATCAATTGACCCTCACCCCCTCCTCACATTTGATACATGATATTTTCCTCCTTACGCCATTCTGAATTTGTAAATAATTGTGTGAAATAATTATGCAAAGAAGCTTGTATCAGAGAATTGCGTGCACTTGATCTTTCAAGTAGGACTTTCACCACTTTCTCGGTGTTTTAAAAAAAAAACTGGTTCGGACTGATTTAAACGTTTGTCTTTCCCATCATTCTTATTTTCGACCTACTTAAAACAAAATGATCAAGGTTTGTATTTTAACTATACACAAAGAAAAAAAGAAAGACATGAGCTATCACAGAAAAATAAGTTTTGCAATATCTAAGCAGTCACAAGTTGGAAATAAGTTTGAAAAATCCAAACCTGGATGAATTTTCGCACAACATAATAAATTTATAATCACGTTTTGAATCACCTAACATTCAGTGGTAGTTTATTCAAGCATCAGCACTTTAGGCGTTTGCCCCTATTATGTGACATCAAGTAGGGAATTATGAAACCTGGAAAAAATTATGACTTAAAGGGATTGTTTATTCCCCATTTCGGTTAGTTTCTCTGTTTATTATATCTGAAGTCAGGGTGTTGCACATAAGGGATTAAAAACTACATATGTTTCTTTTTTGTCATAAAGTTTACAGTACTGTAGTTTAAATAAATCACTGTGATAAATTAAGATGACATTTGTACTGCAGAAAGCAGCTGCCATGTTTTTACAGGTCTGTATAAATTACAATCAAACAGAGATTTCAAATAAATTTCCGTGATCTCTTGGCAAAAGATTGTTGTGTTAAAAAGGTATTTGATTTTTTGAATTACATTCTTGGAAGGCCACTGAAAAGAAAGCTCTCCAATTCATAGAAGGAGTTTATTGCTTCAGTGTACAGTAGCTGTGATTTATTTATATCAGTGTGTACAGAGAAATGTGAAAGAACAGCACTCCTCTGCTGTGCCTTTGTTAACATCCCAGGCTACAATGCTCACTTGAAATTTATCTTCTATCAACACTAAACTAATAAATGTAGAGGCAGATGTTGCTACTCATCTTAAGCAAAATTGTTCCATGCTCAAGTTATAAAACTGCCACCTGTTAATTAAAGTTAAATCAGTAAATCTGGGATCAAATTGTCAATTCTCTATGGTATGCATTTTTTCCTCAATATAAAAATATACTTCCTCTCTTTGCAGAACCACGTTTGACTGAGAATACTAAAAAGCCCCATGAAACCAGTTTGCTGAAGCGATTTCTTTTAAAGGCATAAAAGTGCAATGAAACAAATGAAATTGTATATTGGTTGGGCATATAACAGGCAGCCCAGTCCATAACCATCACAACAAATTCTTCTTGAACATGTGTAATAATCTCGATGCAATGAATGAATTGACACCAAAGTAATCAAATTGATTGAAACCTCATGAAAGGTTTCAAATAATTATTAATTAATTAGTTGATGGTTCTGAAGTGTTAATTAATGAATTAGTTGATTAGCATTTCAGTCCAATTATGTTTATGAAAATCAATCTAAACTTTCTGATTATGATACAGTACAGGCATATCTTAGCTTTCCATGAGATTTTCAAGACTGTTTCAGGCATAGAAATTCTCATGACTATAATTGCAGTAAAGTACATTGCCCCCCTGGACAATGTTATTATCTAACTAGACCAAGTGGACCTGTTGGCCCCAAACCTCTCCTGCATTGGTGCAGCACCCTCGCCCCCCTTTCCTTCCCCCCTTTCCTTCCCCCCTTCCCCTTCCCCCCCTTTTCCTCCCCCTCCTCTCCCCTCCTCCCCCTCCTCCTCCCCCTCCTCCGACCCCCCTTCTCCGCCCCCCCATCTCCGCCCCCCCTTCTCCGTCCCTCCATCTCCGCCCCCCCTTCCCTCCGCCCCCCCTTCCCTCCGCCCCCCCTTCCCTCCGCCCCCTCTTCCCACCGCCCCCTTTCCTTCTGCCCCCCTCCCTCCCCCTTCCTTCAACCCCCCTCCCTCCCCCTCAATGCCCCTTATCCTCCCTCCCTCCCCCCTCCCTCCCTAGGAGATAGATTTAAACTTTAAAATGTGAATAACTTTAAACATATAACACCAATTTCAATTAAACTTCTCCCATTAGCACCAAAGGGACGACGGTGAGTAAGGTGGGCCTACAATTGTCGCGCTATTGTGTACCGTTTTGGCTGTAGTTCACGAACAAACAAATGAGAGTTTTAGTATTTAGATGGATGACTAACATAATTTTTAATGATTCATCATGCAAACCTAATTTTATCAACTAATATTTTTTAATTGGCACAATATTTAGCATGGCTTTTTAAACTGAGATTGGCATCACATGGGGAAAATATAATATAACACATTCAAATCTACCAAATAATAATAAAACAACATCACCTGTTCGTTTGGGCCATTTCAGAAGGGATGGAGAACAACATATCTTGGTTAAGAATTGAAGGAGAAATCATGGCATGATCACTCTGTATCCACTCAGAATACAGTAAAGGAGGAAATATTAGTAAAAGAGAGAAGGGATAAGTTTATTGGTTGGGGGGAGGGGGGGGGGGGTGGAGATAGATTTGAAAAGCAGCTTCCCACCACAGTCAGTGAGATGCCAATATTGTTGCTTAGTTTACTGTTGTCACGTGTAGCAAGGTACAGTGAAGAGCTTTTGTTTGAGTGCTCCTCAGTCAAAGAAAAGACCACCTGATTACAATCAAGTTATCCACAGTGCACAGATAAAGGATAAAAGGGTACAACATCCAGTGCAAGTTAAAGTCAAATTAAAGATAGTTCAAAGGACTCTAATAAGGTAGATGGGAGTTCAGGCTCCTACCCAAATTGAAGAGTTTGGGTCAATTGCCTAATGAAAGTGGGAAAGAAACTGTCCCTAGAATCTGGAGATATGCATGTTCAAATTTCTGTACCTCTTGCCTGATGGGAGAGGGGAGAAGAGGGAGTGACCGGGATGATATTTGGTTCTTGATTATGCCGCTGGTCTTGCCGAGGCAGCATGAAGTATTGATAGAGTCAATGGAAGGGAGGTTGGTTTGTATGATGGTCATGGCTACGTCCACAACCCTCTGCAATTTCATGCGGTCTTTGTTGGAGCTGTTCCCAAACCAAGCTGCGATGCATCCCGATAAAATCTTTCTACTCCGCATCTGTAGAAGTTGGTGAGGTTTGTTGGGGACATGCCGAAGCTTCCAGAGTCTTCCAAGGAAGTGGAGGCTTTGGTATGCTTTCTTGGCTACAGCATCGTCACAGGGAAAACATGCTCGCACCACACAGACAGTGCCAGAGGTCCGGATGGAACTTGGATCTCTGGTGCTGTAAGGAAGCATACTCTACTGCTGCAACACCATGCCACCCCAATTCTATTCATGGAAATAAACCCCTTCAACCCCGAATAATTGCAGACAATCTCCATTGCACCCATTTTCAGACCTTCACAATACTTAAGATGCAGTAGTGCCAGTGTTTTATAAAGGATCTTTGTGATTTTCTGGTTCTTGTACTCTATACCCATCAGTTTAAACCTCAAAATGTCTTATGCTTTTACATCTCCTTTCTCAATTTGACCTGCTACTTTCAATAACACACAGGCACTCTGAAGAGCTCTGCATTCCTGTGCTCTTTTTTGAAATTGTGTCTCTTACTTTATTACCACAAAATCGAAGGCTGCATGCATTCAAGAAACCTTGTACATCTTCAGTGAGCACCTTGGCTGACAAAGTAAAATATGTTTAAAGTGCCAGTGAGTGGAAACACAGCAGGAAATTAATGGTAAATACTCTCTAGTGACTTAAACCATCAATCCATCTTCTTCCTGCCAAATAAGCAGAATTAAAATCATCCCTTTAGAGATCCAACAATATTAATTACGATTGTAAATCTCATCCAACATTTGCTGTCTTTGATCCAAGATCAGTGGGACTAGCTGACAGTCTAAGCTAATCAGTCTGAAATTATTGCCAATAAGTTTTATAAAGTCATCAGAGGCTGGCATCAAATGCTATTTTAAACTAAATTGTGAAAGTCCAATTTGGGATTTTCGTAAGATAAACTGGAGTTAACAGCGTGATTATATGCATTTGCTGTTGCAGCAAGATCTTTGCCTGAATTAACAAATAACCAGTGTCAAGCTAGCCAAATGTGCACTGAGATGGCCAACTTTAATGTTGTGGGCTCAATTTTGCTGAATTTAGCTTTTGGTCTTGTGAAAAGAATGATCCTAATATAAACCGTTAGCAGTTCACGGTTAAAGGATTGGAACCATGTTAATTGAATTAAGGATAACAAATGAGGACCAGAGACATTTTATGGAGTTGCTTTCTTATTTGTATGGTGACTAATTGGGCATACTGCTACAAGACGTGAGCTCTGTTTCATTGTACAAGACTGTAAATGTAATAAATAGAGGGAGGCAGCTCCCTATATCTAGATTAATTGAGGCGAATCGAGGACCAGAGGACATAGACAATAGACAATAGACAATAGGTGCAGGAGTAGGCCATTCAGCCCTTCGAGCCAGCACCGCCATTCAATGCGATCATGGCTGATCACTCTCAATCAGTACCCCGTTCCTGCCTTCTCCCCATACCCCCTCACTCCGCTATCCTTAAGAGCTCTATCCAGCTCTCTCTTGAAAGCATCCAACGAACTGGCCTCCACTGCCTTCTGAGGCAGAGAATTCCACACCTTCACCACGCTCTGACTGAAAAAGTTCTTCCTCATCTCCGTTCTAAATGGCCTACCCCTTATTCTCAAACTGTGGCCCCTTGTTCTGGACTCCCCCAACATTGGGAACATGTTATCTGCCTCTAATGTGTCCAATCCCCTAATTATCTTATATGTTTCAATAAGATCCCCCCTCATCCTTCTAAATTCCAGTGTATACAAGCCCAATCGCTCCAGCCTTTCAACATACGACAGTCCCGCCATTCCGGGAATTAACCTAGTGAACCTACGCTGCACGCCCTCCATAGCAAGAATATCCTTCCTCAAATTTGGAGACCAAAACTGCACACAGTACTCCAGGTGCGGTCTCACCAGGGCCCGGTACAACTGTAGAAGGACCTCTTTGCTCCTATACTCAACTCCTCTTGTTACGAAGGCCAACATTCCATTGGCTTTCTTCACTGCCTGCTGAACCTGCATGCTTCCTTTCATTGACTGATGCACTAGGACACCCAGATCTCGTTGAACTCCCCCTCCTCCTAACTTGACACCATTCAGATAATAATCTGCCTTTCTATTCTTACTTCCAAAGTGAATAACCTCACACTTATCTACATTAAACTGCATCTGCCATGTATCCGCCCACTCACACAACCTGTCCAAGTCACCCTGCAGCCTTATTGCATCTTCCTCACAATTCACACTACCCCCCAACTTAGTATCATCTGCAAATTTGCTAATGGTACTTTTAATCCCTTCGTCTAAGTCATTAATGTATATCGTGAATAGCTGGGGTCCCAGCACCGAACCTTGCGGTACCCCACTGGTCACTGCCTGCCATTCCGAAAGGGACCCATTTATCCCCACTCTTTGCTTTCTGTCTGTCAACCAATTTTCTATCCATGTCAGTACCCTACCCCCAATACCATGTGCCCTAATTTTGCCCACTAATCTCCTATGTGGGACCTTGTCGAAGGCTTTCTGAAAGTCGAGGTACACCACATCCACTGACTCTCCCTTGTCAATTTTCCTAGTTACATCCTCAAAAAATTCCAGTAGATTTGTCAAGCATGATTTCCCCTTCGTAAATCCATGCTGACTCGGAATGATCCCGTTACTGCTATCCAAATGCTCAGCAATTTCGTCTTTTATAATTGACTCCAGCATCTTCCCCACCACTGATGTCAGACTAACTGGTCTATAATTACCCGTTTTCTCTCTCCCTCCTTTCTTAAAAAGTGGGATAACATTTGCTATCCTCCAATCCACAGGAACTGATCCTGAATCTATAGAACATTGAAAAATGATCTCCAATGCTTCCACTATTTCTAGAGCCACCTCCTTAAGTACTCTGGGATGCAGACCATCAGGCCCTGGGGATTTATCAGCCTTCAGTCCCATCAGTCTACCCAACACCATTTCCTGCCTAATGTGGATTTCCTTCAGTTCCTCCATCACCCTAGGTTCTCCGGCCCCTAGAACATTTGGGAGATTGTGTGTATCTTCCTCAGTGAAGACAGATCCAAAGTAACGGTTTAACTCGTCTGCCATTTCTTTGTTCCCCATAATAAATTCCCCTGCTTCTGTCTTCAAGGGACCCACATTTGCCTTGACTATTTTTTTCCTCTTCACGTACCTAAAAAAACTTTTGCTATCCTCCTTTATATTATTCGCTAGTTTACCCTCGTACCTCATCTTTTCTCCCCGTATTGCCTTTTTAGTTAACTTTTGTTGCTCTTTAAAAGAGTCCCAATCCTCTGTCTTCCCACTCTTCTTTGCTATGTTATACTTCCTCTCCTTAATTTTTATGCTGTCCCTGACTTCCCTTGTCAGCCACAGGTGTCTCTTACTCCCCTTAGAGTCTTTCCACCTCTTTGGAATAAATTGATCCTGCAACCTCTGCATTATTCCCAGGAATACCTGCCATTGCTGTTCTACCGTCTTCCCTGCTAGGGCCTCATTCCAATCAATTTTGGCCAGCTCCCGCCTCATGCCTCTGTAATCCCCTTTGCTATACTGTAATACCGACACTTCCGATTTTCCCTTCTGCCTTTCCATTTGCAGAGTAAAACTTATCATGTTGTGATCACTGCCTCCTAATGGTTCTTTTACCTCTAGTCCCCTTATCAGATCAGGATCATTACACAACACTAAATCCAGAATTGCCTTCTCCCTGGTAGGCTCCAGTACAAGCTGTTCTAAGAATCCATCTCGAAGGCACTCTACAAACTCTCTTTCCTGGGGTCCATTTCCAACCTGATTTTCCCAGTCTACCTGCATGTTGAAATCTCCCATAACCACCGTAGCATTACATTTTTGACACGCCAATTTTATCTCCTGATTCAACTTGCACCCTATGTCGAGGCTACTGTTTGGGGGCCTATAGATAACTCCCATTAGGGTCTTTTTACCCTTACAATTTCTCATTTCTATCCATACTGATTCAACATCTCCTGATTCTATGTCACCCCTTGCAAGGGAATGAATATCATTCCTTACCATCAGAGCAACCCCACCCCCTCTGCCCACCTGTCTGTCTTTTCTATACGTTGTATACC
Source organism: Rhinoraja longicauda (assembly GCF_053455715.1). Classification (NCBI taxonomy): domain Eukaryota; kingdom Metazoa; phylum Chordata; class Chondrichthyes; order Rajiformes; family Arhynchobatidae; genus Rhinoraja; species Rhinoraja longicauda. The sequence goes on along the minus strand of NC_135987.1, from coordinate 17,044,128 downwards.
CCTGAATATTCAGTTCCCAGCCCTGGTCCTCTTGTAGCCATGTCTCAGTGATCCCTACAACATCATACTTGCCCATGACTAACTGAGCCTCAAGCTCATCCACTTTATTTTTTATACTACGCGCATTTAAGTACATAGGTTTAAGGTGAAGGGAAAACGATTTAATTGGAATCTGAGGGGTAATTTTTTCACACCAAGGGTGATGGGTGTATGGAACAAGCTGCCAGAGAAGGTAGTTGAAGCTGGGCCTATCCCAAAGTTTAAGAAACAGTTAGACAGGTACATGAATAGGACACGTTTAGAGGGATGTGGACCAAACGCAGGCAGGTGGGGCTAGTGTAGATGGCACATGTTGGCTGGTGTGCGCACATTGGGCTGAAGGGCCTGGTTCCACACTGTCTCACTCTATGACTCTACTTTTCAGGGGACTGCGGTGTACAGATGTTAAACTTTGGATTAAATAAAGGAGGGTAATATGAGGGAAGATTTTTATTTTTTAGTTGTGATGTGGAACTCAGTGGATATAGTAACAGATCAGTGAGGGGGAATTGGAACGGCAATCTGCTGGGTCATAAGAAATCACGGTGATTGAGAATGAGGACTGCTGTACTGAAGATGTGCAGTTTCAATGGGCCGAGCGGTATCCTATGATCTATTTGCTACACCAGTGCCCCATGATGTACAGACTTGATGACCAGGCTCAGTCAGTGCAATACATAGGGTGCTATCTATTAAGCACAATATTCAGGAAAACTCTAAAAATTCTGGAAGTGTTCATTATGCAGTAAGGAAACAACTTTTCTATCAAACCTTCCATCACCTGCTATGTGCACATTGATAGCTAATTGAGTTGGCATTAGGCAATAGGTAATATCTCTGAAAGATAAATTTGTCTAAAAGTTTTTTAAATGTGCTGGGGTAATTCAGCGGGTCAGGCAGCATATCTGGAGGACATGGATGTGATGTTTTGGGTTGGGAGGCCTCTTCAGCCAGGCAAACAGGTACAAATGAGGTACAATTGTGTCTGGCTTTTATCTGCTCACAAACTTATTTTCCTTATTGGAATGCAAGCTTTACAACAGAATTCAGCTTAGTTCAAAGACACAACATAGAACCAGGGGCTTTGGCCCATCGAGTCCACACCAGCGTTCGGTCACACATTCACTCGTTCTATGTTACCCCACTGCAGAGGCCAATTAACCTACAAATCCATGTGTCTTTTGAGATATTGGAGGAAACTAGAGCACACGGATGAAACCCACATGGTCACGGGGAGAACATGCAAACTCCACACAGACAGCACCAGAGGTCAGGATCGAACCCACGTCTCTGATGCTGTGAGGCACCATTGCAGAAAAATAACCTGCAAATGCCAGCAAGAATGTTGTCACAAAACTATTAGTTTTTAATAGTTTGTCCTAAACAAATATCAAAACATGAAAACATGAAAAATAAAATATACATTAAAAGCAGACAACAATTCTAATTGACCACAATCTTGTAGTCTTATAGTTTTGTAGTTCTCAATATTGCAATCTTGTAGTTCACGACTAGTTTCTTTGCCACAGAATGTGCCATGCAGCAAACTTGGCACATGAGTCTACATAATCTTCATTTATGAATTCTGGTGCAAAATATCAGGAATGCAAAGTACACCTGACTCCAAAAAATACTTCCAAACAAATTCCAAGTTTGACCTGACAGCTTTGAAAGTATCTGTGAAACAATGAATTAAATAACAATGCCAACTTTTAGTTGGGACAACCAAAATACCTGTCATTAATGACTCCTGCTATTGTTGTCAATGTTTAGTTTAGTTTAGAGATACAGCATGGAAACAGGCTCTTCGGCCCACTGAGTCCGCACCGACCAGCGATACCTGCACATTAACACTATCCTACACAAACTAGGGACAATTTTTTACACATACACCAAGCCAATTAACCTACAAACCTGTACGTCTTTGGAGTGTGGGAGGAACTGAAGATCTCGGAGAAAATCCGCGCGGTCATGGGGAGAACGTACAAACTTCGTAAAGACAGCACCCGTAGTTGGGATCGAACCCGGGTCTCCGGCGCTGCAAGCGCTGTAAGGTAGCAACTCTACCACTGCGCCACCATGGCCGCCCTTACTAATCTTTCATTCTTGGTAACAGAAACCTAAATGGCAATCTTATTTTTGTCAATAAATTTCAGCCATGTTTTCTGTAATATTCTGATTGCTTTAAATGTATTTTTAAAATTTAGTGCCCTAACTTTATCGGTGTTAAGGTTAGTTCTTAATGCAACAAGATATGCTCTATACATTTTACCAACTACTTGGAAAGCGTCCATTCATATAGATGTCTAATATCTTCAACATCATATGGTTTATACAAATGATGGAGTAAAAGAATGATTGAAAGTAATAATTCTGAGAAATATGCACAGATCAAACCCCCTTAATCCAGGACATCTGGGACCACATTTTATAACAGTGCAACATGATAAGCATCTAGACCGTGCAAGTATATTGATGTGAACCAGAGAATTAAATATGCTCATGCAAAGAATGTATATTAATATACCAGTGAATATTAGACAATGTATGGCCTATGAAGTAATTTGGCACACAATATCGTGTGCTGAATAAATCCTTTACTGTGTTTAATCTGAGTTGCATTAACGGACTTAGATTCCAGAATATTTCTCTGTGATGAACATTGCCAGATATTGTATATAACCCTCAGGGCTTTTTCTGCTATGAACACAAGACATTCAACACTGATAATGCCGAAACATTCCAACAAGTTTAAAAAAAAAACAATCTGGCAACAGTAAAACTGCTTACAATTATGTGTCATAAGTTCATCTTATCTTACAGTCTTCCGTCACTCATATTGCATCTGTTCTTACCGCTGCCTCCAACATTTGACTGTTGCCACACGACAAAAACAACAAAAATCTAAACTACGACTGCAGAATCAACATATTTATCCTATGGGTATCCCTGACATTTTGCAGCCTCCAATGAAGATAATGCAAACTAATAAAAATAATTCAGCACAGGAAACCTGCTGCAAGTTAAAACAAGCTATGTTTCAATCAAGGGATTCTGATGACACAAATCAAAAGAGCAATTTGTATGATTTATTGGTTTAGTTTCAACAAATTTAATGCTTAGCTTATAGTCTAAAACTTTGCTCAAGTGTATGATGTAAGGTTTTTTTTTAAATATGGCAAATGCAATCAGTATAAGCATTTAAGAAGAAGCTGTACTCAATATGTCAGACCAGATACTTCTTGTATGAAGTATTTGAGATTTACATTCCAATATCAAGGTTAAAATATTCTTAGGATATAATATATTTGCCCAAGCGTCTACTTATTTCAATGTGGTTCCTCTGACCAGTTCTTTGAAGGACTGAAGATAGACACAAAATGCTGGAGTAACTCAGCGGGTCAGGCAGCATCTCGGCAGAGAAGGAATGGGTGACGTTTCGAGTCTTCAGACTGATCGCTGAACTCTCGTCGGAGAGAGGAGGACAACTTCAAAGTTGACATACCTTGGGGAGATTTCGCAGTGGAGCGGCAAAATGTGTAGGAAAAAAAACTGCAGATGCTGGTTTAAAATCGAAGGTCTGAAAAAGGGTCTCGACCCGAAACGTCACCCATTCCTTCTCTCCCGAGATGCTGCCTGTCCCGCTGAGTTACTCCAGCATTTTGTGTCTACCTTTGATTTAAACCAGCATTGAAGGACTGATGCTTACACGGTGTGCTTTGTCAGAAGTCATCTCGTGCCTTGGAAAAGTTGAAGGTTTCAGTTGGCAGACAAGAGAAGATGAAACTCCTTGACCTGGATTTGCCATTGGGTTAAATAAATGATGTTCCTCATTAATCTTGAAGCAAACTCCCCGAAGATCTAGCAATCTCTGCAGCAGGAATTTCCTTTTTTTCCCTGTCTGTTACCGTCAGTCTTCAGTTCCAGGGGTCTCTGGAGTGAAGTGGTTGTGATGTCAACAATTATGATGAGCATTCAATCATATTAAAAAGTTTCATTTTGTTTAGACATATAGCATTAAAACGGTACTTTGGCCAAAACGAGTCCACGCCGACCATCCATGGCCCATTCACCCTACTTCTATGTTATCCCATTTTCTCATCCACTCCCTACACACTAGGGGCAGTTTACAGAAGCCAATTAACCTACAAACCTGTCATTGGCATGTGGGAGGAAACTGGAGCTCCCGGAGGAAACCCATGTGGTCACAGGGAGAACATGCAAACTCACACAGACAGCAGAAGTTAGGATCGAACCCGGGTTTCTGAAGTTGTGAAGCAGCAGCTAGACCAGCTTCACCACCGTGCTACTCATGATCTCACAGAGGGCATACCAGGAAACAATTTATAATTAACATTTAAGTCAATATACAGAGTGCTGAATAAGGCTTACAAAATATATCTGCTAAATGCAGAAACTAAAATATTGCAAATAGACTTTCTAAAAGGAATACAGAATAGTACTTGTAAAATTCTTTATATGTGAGGAAAGTGTAATCCGAATACATCAAATTAATCTTGTTGTGTAAAATAGATTGCTCAGTGGTAATTATGGCTCAACAGTTGAATAAATCTCATAGATCTTAAAGAACAAACCATTGTTGGGATATTTTACAGCAGGAAGAATTCATAAATAACATAAATAAACATTAATTCCAGAGATCTCTTAAAAGCAATGCAGAGGTTGCAGAAATCGCAGCCTGGAAGAGCACCAATAGTTTTGCTGTCATCTCCACTGTAAAACTTAGACCATTATTTCTGACAGCTGAACTGCTCACAAAAACTTCATTCCAGTAAAAGCTTCCGTGCCCATTGTCTTACAATGTGAATTGACCAAGATTCAGACGCTGGCCTAGATTTCGCAGTCAGTGGCAAACAAAAGGCAGACGTTATTCGATGTGCTTATGCTTCCACTTGCCCATGGACTTCGAGTTGGACAGTCATAGAGCACGGAAACAGGCCCTTCGGCTCAACTTGCCTATGCCAACCAAGATGCCCCATCTACACAAATCCCGCCTGTCCATGTTTGGCCCATCGCCCTCCAAAGCTTTCCTTTCAGTGTACCTGCTCAAACATCTTTTCAATGTTGTTATAGTACCTGCCTCACCTACTTCCTCTGGCAGCTTGTTCCATATACCCACCACACTCTGTGTGGGGAGAAAAGTTGCCCCTCGGGTTCCTATTAAATCTTTCCCCTCTCATTTAAATCTATATGCCCTGGTTCTTGATTCCCCTACTCTAGGTAAAAGACAGTACAACCACCCAATCTATTCCCCTCATGGTTTTAATCTATTCCCCTCAAGATTTTAATTTATTCTTCTCAAGACCTTCTGTGGATTTTTTACATAGTGACTTGCTCTTATTACAGAGTTAAAACAAGACCCTTCCACTGATCGTAATATTAATTTGGCAGTGCAGTCAGACAAATTGGTGGAAGGGGACTGTCAAGAGAGATGCAATGGCTGGAGATATTTCAGAATACTCCGAAGAAATACTGTCCTAAGAGAAAGAAAAGCTCCAAGGAGAGGTCCCACCATATTTAGTCAACCAATAATAAAAAGTTAAAGTTTTTATCCAACTTAAAGAAAAAGCATATGATTGCACAATGACTAGTGACAGGTTGGAAGATTGGGCAGATAAAAGCAGCAATTAATAACGTCTGAATTATGATGGGAAAACATAATACAGGATAAAGTGAGCCAGAAATGTAAAGAACTGATGAAAATGAGTTAATAAAATGAGTCCTATAAAAAGTGAGTCCAAAGTATTAACAATGGAAAACAAGAAGATGACTGATGAGATAAAAATTTATTCTACATCAGTTTTCAATATAGAGGAATGCAAGTAACACTTCCAAAATAGCTATAAATCATGTTCGGATGGCAAGGAGAAATTCAGGAAAAGTACAATCACCAGGGAAGTAGAACAAAAATAAATTGATGGAGTTGTGGGCTGACAATTTTCCAAGTCCTGATGAACTTCATCCTAGGAGCTTAAAAGAAGTGTCTAGTGAGATACACGCACTCTGTGTATTATTGGAAGTGGAATTGCGTTCCTAGAAAATGTATCTCAATTTTCCATAACACAAAGTGGTGTCATCTGCACATCTGTCAAGAAATGAGATTTTTTAAAAAAAATTGTGTTTATTTATTTATCCTTTTTCACTCAAATTTCAAACAAATGTTATTCCGTATCCCAGATTTTTTATAATGATTTTTGAATACGGTAATGGCAAATTTCTATAAACCAAACTGGCATGGCAGTTGCAGTTGGTGCTTTGGTTTAAGTTTTCCAAATTCCCCAGATTCATGAACAGTTCCATTAGATTGGAAAATGGCAAAAATAACCCCTTTATTCAGAAAGGAAGAAAGACGGAAATAAAGAAACATCAGGCCCATACCTTGGATATGAGAATAAACTTATAATAATAAGCTTATGGATACGAGAATATACTTGACATGACTTGAATTAGTTGGTCACCTTGACTTGAATTAGTCAGTGATTTTGAGGGACATATATATCTTTGGAGACCCAGAACAATGAAGTAACTGTGTGATCTTTGTGGAACAAAATAATCATGTTAAATGTAGCATGTCTTACACAACTGTAACATAACATCCTCACGTCTAGACTCAAAATGTTGACTGATGATCCCCAATGTACCAAAAGCCTTCTTGCACACCCCATTTACCTGTAATGGTACTTTCAGGGGACTATGTACCTACATTAAACTCCTCAGCCCACTTGCCCAGCTGATCAAAACCCTGCTGTAATTTTGAATGAATGAATGAATACTTTATTGTTGTCACGTGTGACTTTTTGATAACCATGTTCATTATGATGTCATCTGCAAACTTGCTAATCATGCCTTGTATATTCTCATCCAAGTTATTGATATAAACCACAAACAGCAATGGGCCCAGCACCAATCTCTGAGGCAATCTCAGTCTGAAGAAGGGTCTCGACCCAAAACGTCACCCATTCCTTCTCTCCTGAGATGCTGCCTGACCTGCTGAGTTACTCCAGCATTTTGTGAAATAAAATTTGTACCAGCATCTGCAGTTCTTTTCTTACACTATCTCTGAGGCACACTACTCGTCACAGACCTCCAGTTCAAAAACACCCTTCCGCCATCACCCTCTGCTTTTTTCCATGAAGCTAATTCTCGATCCAGTTGGCTAGCTTTCCAAGACGATGTGGTACCTTATCAAAGGCGTTGCTGAAATCCATATAGACAAAGACTACGGCCCTGCCCTCGTCAATTACATTTGTTTAGTACTTTGATATTAGTGTATGGAAGTTCACTGTTCAACCTAGTTACTTTTGACATTGATCTTCCATGTTGCAATAATCCAAACCTCATGTACCTCATCCCTGCCTCATGTATTTCATATCCTTTCACTCCCGTTCCTTCCACTATCTACCTGCCTGTTATAAAATGTTTGTATAGTGCTGATGACATTCAATTGGAAATCATCTTCCAGACTGAAGAGGGGTTCTGACCCGAAACTTTGCCCATCCATGTCCTCCACAGATGCTGCCTGACCCATTGAGTTACTCCCACATTTTGTGTTTTACTCAAAACTCCAGCATCTGCAGAACCATATCTTTCTGACCCTCTTCTCAGTACCATTTAATCATACAAATCACTCAAATCCTGGCTCTTTCTCGTCCTTGTATGTTGGAATAATCCAAGAAGGCCACCTTGATATTCCAACTCTGGACCTATAATTTCCAAAAATCATTTTACAGACCGTCAGAACATTCCTTTTCATATTTTTGATTCTGCACGGATCACAATGTCTAGCTAATCTCCCGCACATTCCAGAATCTTTTCCAAATGTTACAAATGCAAGATTAAAAGTGGACATTTGGAGAAGTAAACACTGTCTTTTGCACTCCATGAAATTTCATTATTTGAACCATTCTGCTTAACTACACAGAAGGAAAAAAAACCAGGGAAAGTGTGACAACCAAATTGCGATACAACTCTTTTTAACCACATAAGGTGAATGGATATGGTGAATGCATAGAGTCTTTTATCCAGAGTAAGGGGATGGAGAACCAGAGGATGAGGTTTGAAGGTGAGAGCGAAAAGGTTTAATAAGAACCTGAGGAGCAACATCTTCTCTCAGAGGGCGGTGGGTTTATGGAATTAGCTGCCAGAGGAGGTAGTTGAGCAGGGACAATAACAGCATTTAAAGGATATTTGGACAGGTGTAAAGATAACAAAGGTTATGGGCCAAACACAGGCAGATGGGACTAGCTTAGGTATGGGTATGACTGGGTAAATGTAAAAATTGTCCCTGGTGTGTGTAGGATAGTGTTAATGTGCGGGGATCGCTGGGCGGCGCGGACTTGGTGGGCCGAAGGGCCTGTTTCCGCGCTGTAGAATCTAAATCTAAAATCTAAAATAGATGGGGCATCTTAGTCAGCATGGTCGAGCTGGGCTGAAGGATCTGCTTCCCTGCTGTATGGCTTTATGTCTCTCGGAAAGAAATGGCACACCCATGAGTAATCTGGATGTAATTGCCCAGTGTGTTCCCTCACTTTCTTTAACGAACAAAGCAGCATACAAAACGAAAATGCTAGAAATCCTCAGCAGGTCGAGCAGCATCTTTAGTTTAGAGATACAGCGTGGAAACTGGCCCTTCGTCCCACTGAGTTCACGCCGACTGTTTGAAGTGGCCAGAGAAAGAACATTTAAGGACACCTTCAACATGTGACATGAATATTAACTGGGAGAAAAAGGCCCAGGCCAGAACTGTGGCATCATCTTATCAGGGAGAGCAACATGTCATTTTGGAGATACAGGGAAAAAGGAAACCAGGCTACGCTCTAGGATAGATGTGTTTGCATTGGAGAGAGTGCAGAGGAGATTCGCCAGGATGTTGCATGGGCTGGAGGATGTTAGTTAATGAGCGAGATTGGATAGACTGAGCAAAGAAGGCTATGGGTTGATTTGATAGTGTAAAAGATGATGAGAGGCAAAGATAAGGGTGGGAGATAGGATAGAGTGTAGAAGCGGCAATGTTGTGCATTGGAAAGGGATTGTGTTGGAGCTTTGTCAAGTGCCAAAGCCACTATCTCACATGCCGCTGCACATGAGCCAGTGATGATGGAGCTCATGTACTTATACAATGATCCATTGCGTACTATTGTTCAAAGGCTGGTGTGGCCTTGGTTCTGGAGTGGAGACAATAGAATTGAACACCCTGCGTATTTGCTCCACCAGTAGGAAGCTTGTTGGAGCCGAGTGAGGAAAATTAAGAAAATGACAAGCTCTAAACCACATAGAAACATAGAAAATTGGTGCAGGAGTCGGCCATTCGGCCCTTCGAGCCAGTGTGATCATGGCTGATCATCCAAAATCAGTACCCCGTTCCTGCCTTTTCCCCATATCACTTGATTCCGTTAGCCCTAAGAGCTAAATCTAACTCTCTCTTGAAAACATCCAGTGAATTGGGCTCCACTGCCTTCTGTGGCAGAGAATTCCACAGATTCACAATTCTGTGGGTGAAAAGGTTTTCCTCATCTCAGTCCTAAATGGCCTACCCCCTATTCTTAAAATGTGACCCCTGGTTCTGGACTCCCCAAACATCGGGGACATTTTTTCTCCATCCAGCCTGTTCAATCCTTTAAAATTTTATATGTTTCCATAAGAAGCCGCAGCTTTGATTGATTTAGGTTTATGTTTAGGTTCATTATTGTCACATGGACCAAGAAACAGTGAGAAGCCTTGTTTTGCATGCTATCCAAGCAGATCAGATATAATATACATTCATGCATATACAGACCCCATTCTGCACTGGGTTTAAACAGTAGAATTTTTTTCATGACAGATTTTATTGCTGATAAATTGAAATTGAAATTGGAGAATTAAAATTATTTGCCCAATATTATTTATTTTACTTTTGCATTAAATGTATTAAGAAATTACCAATAAAGTAATTCAAAATGAATTTAACTAGCAAATAGTCCAATTGCCAAAGTCAAGAAGCCATGTAATGGAGCAATTTGCAATTTTTATTTAAGTTTAGATTGGTAAGTGTGCTCCTGTTCAACTTGAACAAGTCATTTGGTGACCAACAAACCATGACCCAGTTGCTTTAGTTTGTAAAGGCCAACGTGTCCAAGTAGCTAATTCTCTGCAAAATACTGTATGCTTCATCATGTTGTCATCAAGATTGAGAGGGTTTTTTTTGGTGCTACAACTATGTTAAGAACATAAAGTAAAAGTATGATTTTAAAAATTGCTTCATTGGTCTGAGGTAAAAAAAATGCAATGATATGCAAGTTATCTAAACAGCAGAATCAAACTAATCATAGGTTAGAATTTCATAATTGCAATTTTTTTTCATGAGCAAGAAACTCAAACTGCCTGAGGAAGGGTCTCGACCCGAAACGTCACCCATTCCTTCTCTCCAGAGATGCTGCCTGCCACGCTGAGTTACTCCAGCCTTTTGTGTCTATTAAACTATTGTTCTCAGTTCTGTCCACAGATTATCACTATTGTGAAAGAGCACTGGTTACTCATTGGGAAATAATCTGTCCAACATTCATTCTCGTTCTGACAACAGTAGAAAGGAGGAAGAACAGCAGTACATCATTAAATATTTATTGACATGTCATGAGCATTAAAAAGGCACACATTGCCTTATTACATCATGCACATCTCTCCACTAAGTAGATGTGCTCATGCTTGAAAATAAAATTGTGTTCAGTGCAATTTCCAGTTCACTACAATTATTAAGAAGTACTGATCCAAGCACAACCTAAATATGGCACATCTGACCTCCCACTAGGCCACTAGAATCAGGTCAAAGGCCTTTTACAGCAGTAAGCTGTCAAAGGACTAACCGGGTCAGGGGTCAGGACGAGCGAGGCTTTGACACTGACCATGGCCCACTCCATCTCACAGGACAGGTTTCCACCTCCAAAGGGATTGGCAGCCACAAACGGTGAGCATAACCATGAGGAAAGCACAGGGTCAAGCAGTGTCACAGAGCCAGATTGCACACAATCCTGGTCATGTAATGGCTCAGCAACACGGTGGCAAGTGCAGAGGTGGGTCAAAAAGATCAGAGATGCCCACAGTTAATCTCCGGCAGATCCAAAATCCCACGCTTCAATATGCCAGAATATAAGTCTATTACGACTCAATTTTGATCCAGCATTTTTCAATTGACCCACCAGATAGCAGTAATTGTAACCCAGCATATTATAATTATCATGTGGTACATTGAAGATTCACTCACATTCATGTAGCAAAGCTCAAAACATTGACATTGAAAAGGGCGATAAAAGGTTCCAAAATCATTCGAGAACAAACAGTGATGACAAATGAATATAATGACCAGAAAAAAAAATAAAGGGGAAAGTTAACAAACAAATAGATTACTAGCATGAGTAGGAAGGAACTGCAGATGCTGGTTTACACCGAAGATAGACCCAAACTGTTGGAGTAACTCAGCGGGACAGGCAGCACCTCTGGATAGAAGGAATGGGTGACATTTCAGGTCGAAACCCTTCCTCAGACTAGAATTGTGTGTATTCATTTTCAGGGCCTAAGCATCATGAGTGAACCCAGTTTTTACTGTCCATTGCGAACCGAGCTGCCTTCTTGAACTATTCTTGGAACGGGAGTTGCAGGATTTAAAGCAGAATTGGTGAAATCGTCTCAGAATCAACTATAATTGTGGCTCTGGGGACGGGTGACAAATTTCTTGCCCTGAAAGGTATTAGTGATCCAGAAGAATATTTGCAACAAGTCAACGGTTTTGTGTCTTTTTCACATATGAATAGGTTTGTTTAAAACTCCATATTAATAATTGAATTATGAGTTCATAGCTGGCTCAGTGGAATTTGAACAGGATTACAAGCCTGGTAAGCTGAACACAATGCCACCACAGAGAGCTCTGTAACAAATGGCTTGAAGCAAACTGTGGAATGAGTGGCCTTTGCTGAAATATGATATTAGGATTGATTTATTATTGTCATGTGTACTGAGAAACAGTGGAAAAAACTGTTGTTTGCATTCCATCCAGTCAAATCATACTATACACATGTACAATCAACCAATACACAAGTATAACATGTAGTACAAAGAGAAAAATACCAGTATGCAGAATTTCGTGTTACAGCATCATAGCATTACAATTACATAGAAAGTGCAGGTAAAAAAGTGCAAGGTCTGTAATGAGGTAGATTGGGAGATTGGGATTCCACCCTAGTTTGTTGGAGGACCATTCAGTGATCTGACAACAGCAGGGAAGAAGCTGTTCCTGAACCTGGTTGTACAGTATGTGCTTTCAAGCTTTTGTATCTTCTGCCTGGCAGGAGAGGAGAGAAGAGGGATTGATCGAGATGAAAGAGCACACTCGGATCTGGCTGATTATTATCATTCTTTTCAACTCAGAATGCAAGTCCCTGCATCACTTGCAGACTGATCAATAAATCAAATTACAGCAACAGATAAGCATTCCATGTGAATATCTCAAACTTATTTAAAAACATTCAAAATTCTTGATTTAGTTTGGTGATAATTCCTCATAAGTCATCTAAGTAGAAATTAGAGTTTTCTCTTTTCATTAAAATGCTGTTATAATGCTAATGTTTTCTTAGCCTCTGAGGTATGGAAATTTCTACCAGTACCTGAATCTAAAAGGGTTTCAAAATCGTGGATGATTTATGCCAGTCCAGAGTTCCATCAACAGCTCTAATTGCTATTGCCAGCTGTTACCTTTAATAAATTACTCTAATTACTTGCAGAAGAGCTGGCAAATAACACGTGAATGCTCTAAAACTGTGTCAATCCACTCTGAAAAGGTGAAACATCAAGATGCCAGCTCTCTGGCACAGTTGATCTCAACCAACCAGTATCACGCTTGCTTTCTTTTAGAATTTAATCTGTTTGCTGCGTGATGAAATCTTTAATTCTTGATACAAGTATACACCCCAACAAAAGCAGAGCTGAACACAAAGTGCTGCAATAACTCAGTGGGTCAGGCCACATCAGGGGAGGGAATTAATTGACAATGTTTCATGTTAGGTCACATCTGAATAAGGATCCCAACCTGAAATGTCAAGATTCCAGCATATGCAGTTCCTTGTGTCTCCAAACATAATTTGTTGGCTTTGCACCAACAAATGTTCTAATGTCCACCATCCAACTTCAGAACCTCCACGTATGAACACTTTGAAACCTTGTTTGTGGCTGCCAGTTTATTGATGAGCCAAAGGAGATATTTTAGTTTGGAGATACAGTGCGGAAACAGGCCCTTCAGGCCACAAATCTGCACCGACCAGCGATCCCCACACATTAATACTACCCAACACACCCGAGGGACAATTTACACTTATACCAAGCCAATCAACCTACAAACCTGTGCGTCTTTGGAGTGTGGGAGGAAACCGAAGATCTCGGAGAAAACCCACACGGTCACGGGGAGAACTACAGCTCCATACAGACACCACCCGTAGTCCGGATCAAACCTGGGTCTCCGACGCTGCAAGCGTTGTAAGGCAGCAACTCTACTGCTGTGCTACTGTGCTGTCCCATATCCTTCAATTACATTTTGACATTGTGATAGAAGTTTTCCACTTTGAACAATGTCTGCATGTACTCTCCTCACACGAGTCCCGACTCAATAATCAGTAACAGGAACTGCATTTTTTTTTCCTTCTCCTGCCCAGGATATTGAACCTAATTGAAGTATCTCTATCACTGCTCCACATGAGATTATCTACCACAGCACAGACCATAAATCATTCCGATTACCTATCCCATCTGCACTGTGCAATCAACTCATGAGAAGTCAGGTCCTGTTAAAATCTGTTATATTTTTGACTTCACGTTTAAATTAAAGACTTTGATTGGCTTCAAAATGTACCCAAAACTTAAATCAGCACAAAACCAACCAAAAAAAGTAAATAAGAATTAATTAACTGGGCAGACTGGGTGGAAATAAAGAGTCATGCTACAAAAATTCTAGTATGAAGAAACTCAGCAAAAACAGGAATCCTGGTTATAATACAGAAAACAATAGTATGATAATGGTTTACTGTAATACAGGTTTTCATTTCAGCAGGCATCTTTCAGAGAAGTATGTTCCATAATCGTGCAGAGAAATCTTATTTTCCTCTAGTAAATCTGAAAGAGAATGGTTGGTTGGAACCTTATTTCATGGTTGCTCAAATGGCAACCTACAGTAGAATCATTGAGTTATCATTCACCCCACAAATCATCGCTGTGCAAGGCATAACACATAATGCCTTTTTACAAAAGAATATCTCAACCAGTTTTTCTTATTTTACCAATTATCTCATAACTGATTGTGTATATTGTGCAGTGCAGCAATATTAAAGACCACTATTAAGACCCAACTACGGGAAATTATATTGGTAAATGAATTCTTAATAAATATTTTTGTTGAGAAATGTATGGGCTTCTATAAAGTGTAATGCGGCTCTTAAACACGCAGCAATCTTAAACAATGATTTATTGTGACATAAGATGTGAGACATTTCCACAGCTTTTGTGATTGCAGTAATGAAGCTGTAAACCAAATAGCATGAAATGAAGCAAGGTCTTACAATTTAATCAGCTCGTAAACAGATCTACTATATCAACCAAATGACATTATTACCCATCTGAACTAAATCATGCTAATCTCAAGAGATAAAATCAACATCATTAATAGTCACATGTCATATTCATCAACACAAAAACATCCCTTTTGACAGATTAATCCTAACCATAACTCCTGGGATGTATGGTAATAAAGCTAGTACATAGCAGATAATTCAGCAAGAGATGACAGCCAACACCCACTTTCTGCCGTTTTAAACATCAGTTTTCCACAAAAAGGAATATCCTAACAAGGTTTCTAATTATGCTTATAATCAAGGAGCATACCAAAGAGGGAGAAAAACATTTGACTGGCTGCTGCTCTCTAAACATGTGTGGTTGGCATAATGTTAGCTCTGAAACAACTAATGAATAATAGCATGGGCAGCATTTAAAAAGAGACAGCTTTGCATTTCGTACAATAAAATTGTTCTGCAACCCATCCATCTTGGCCATCCAAGAGCTTGCAATATATCT
The DNA here is from genome assembly GCF_053455715.1 of Rhinoraja longicauda. Classification (NCBI taxonomy): domain Eukaryota; kingdom Metazoa; phylum Chordata; class Chondrichthyes; order Rajiformes; family Arhynchobatidae; genus Rhinoraja; species Rhinoraja longicauda. Next base: position 17,028,984 of record NC_135987.1, on the reverse strand, counting down.
GAATATGTCATCGTGAAATTTCATTGCCGGCAGCACCAGCTCCTTTCTGAGAGCATTCCCTGCACACAAATGGATGCTTTCTAATCTATCCTCCATGTGTTGGATCTTTCCCCTTCATCCAGGGAGAAATACACATCATGTAATGATTCTGAGGAAACTAGCCACTGTAAAATGTGAAGGAAGGAACTGCAGTTGCTGGTTTACACCGAAGATAGACACAAAATGCTGGAGTAACTCAGGTAATGGGCAGCATCTCTGAATAAAAGGAATGGGTGATGTTTTGGGTTGAGCCCCTTCTTCAGACTGAGAGTCAGGGGAGAGAGAAACGAGGGATATGGAAGGGTAAGGTGTGAAAACTGGAGATCAAAGGGGATGGAGATCAAGGAAAATATAGAATGGTTCATTGTTAGTTAGAGGAAGGTGACAACGATTTGATCGGAAGGACAGTCAGACTGGTCAGAGAACTGGGATGGGGAGGGATGGAGAGAGAGAGAGAAAGCAAGGGTTACTTGAAGATAGAGAAGTCAATATTTACAGTGCTAGGTTGTTTCAGCTGAGTCTAGGAACTAGAATATAGAAAAGTACAGTATAGGAACAGCCTCTTTGGCCCAAAATGTTTGTGCTGAACATATTTCCAAGGTAAACTCATCTCATCTGCCTACACATAATCCTTACACCTGCATTCCCAGCATATCTATGTGCCTAATTAACAGACTCTTTAACACCTCTATCATATTTGCCTCCACCACCACCCCTGGAAAAAGGTAACATTAGTATTACAAGTACATCTTAATCAGGAAACAGCCTGCCCAACCTGAAATGTTGTCGGTCCATTCCCTCCACAGATGCTGCCTGACCAGCTGAGTTCCATCATTTCCCAGCATTTTCAGTCTTTTGTGTCTCCGTGCTGGAGGAATTCAGCAGTTCAGGTCGCATCTGTAGAGAAAAACAAAGAGAGAGCATTTGAAGTTTGGGCCCTTCAGATTCCTGTCCATTTCCCTCCATGGATGCTGCCTGACCTGCTGAGTTCCTCCTGCTGGTTGTTTTTTTGCTCAATATTCCAGCTTACGCAGTCTCTTGTGCCTCCAAATGCATCTTAATGATTGGGCAGTTGGAGAACAAGGAAAAGTGAAACAAAAGAAGGAACACACAGCATGTCAGGCAGCACCTGTGGAAAGACAAACGTTTCAGACCCTTCTTAGAATTTGTGTTAGATTTCCAACGTTTTTTTTGACGTTTTAGCAGAGAAAATTGCTTGGCCTTCAGTGCCAGTATGAAGCCCCATCTATTTGACGGCTGGATTTTTTTCAAGATGGATCTGATAGTTGTGGACTCCAAATGAGCTGCCAACTGCAAACCTGTCAGCTCTAGGCTGGCATATCATCAGCAATTTCTCTACTGTAAGGATCAGTACCAGGACTTCTTTCCAAATGATTTTTTTGTCAAAGTATTGCAGAAATTCCATTGTTTTATCTTTGTTCATCACGGACACAAAAGGATAGAGTAGCTTAATATTTTAATCACATTAAGAGCACAAACCTCACATATATCTTAATTTTTCATTTCACTCAAATTTTAGTTGTGTTTTTCCGTTTATCTTCAATTACCATTCTGTAATGATCTGTTTGTCCCTTATTGATGAACCAACCAAAATGTTAATAAATCAGCTCTGCGAGTTCTGGCTGTTAATAATCCTGATTGTTAATCAAGTTGACCTTGCTACTTTATCACACCTTGCTATTTACTTAAAATTCATTTAACTTAAAATAACATTTAGATATGCTTGTACTTTACTCATGCATACTTTACTTGGGGTGGCACAGTGATGCAGTGGTAGAGATGCTGCCTTACAGCGCCAGAGATCCGGGTTTGATCCTGACTATGGGTGCTGTCTGTACGGAGTTTGTACGTTCTCCCTGTGACGGCGTGGGTTTTCTCCGGTTTCCTCCCATATTCCAAGGACATGCAGGTCTGTAGGTTAATTGGCTTCTGTAAATTGTCCCGAGTGAGTAGGATCGAATTAGTGTGAATGGGTGATTGCTGGTCAGCATGGACTCAGTGAGCCGAAGGGCCCATTTCCTGCTGTTTCTGTAAACCAAACATGCCACTTTTTGTAAACACTCTTACAAAATCATGTAAATAATACAACAGTTGAAAAAGCTATTGTCTCACTGTAAAATACAAAGTGCTGAAGGAACTCAACAGGTCTGTGGAGGGAAGAGGCAGATGACGTTTTGGGTAGAAAGAGTCCCAACCCGAAATATCATCTATCTATGTTCTCACAGATGCTGCCTGACCCTCTGAGTTACCCCAGTACTTTGTGTCTTTTTTTTGTAAACCAGCATCTGCAGTTCCTTGCGTCTCCATCTTTCCAGAAATAACTGGAGAACAAACTGTAAGTCTGAAATTAATCTTGCAAATCAGGAACATATAAAATTCATTCCCAGTACTGGAGTTTATCTTAATCTTTCATCTGAAAATCTAATTGATAAAGGCAGAGGTATCAACCACAGATTTCCAACATATCATTTTGATGTTGAGGTTGTCATTCATGCTATAAAGTGTTATCATTTAAGCAAATACATCCTCATGTCAGTCAGAATTAAATTGCTGTTGGATGAAAAAAGTTTGTAACTTCAAATTCTTTGTAAATTTATGACTCCAGATCAAAAAATAATTTCACATTAAATGGGAGAAATGAAATAAAATTCCAAACAGATCCTGGTCACTGAATGGTGCCAGTAATAATGTGTAAATGGGGTTTTGTGCAGCTAGCTAGCAAATGTTTTATTTGAGCGATGACAGGGCAATAGATGGTGGGGTGGGAATGGGCTGCAAGGCCGGAGGCAATGCTGTCATGACATTAGTTAAAGGTTTCTCAACACTAGTTCCACAGACTGGGACCTATTTAGCCCAACTCCCTTTGTTTCCTTTGGTTTATTATTGTCATGTCTATCAAGATACAGTGAAAAGCTTTGTCTGTGTGCTTGCCAGTCAAGTAATACTCTACACGAGAACCATAACTAATGCCAAGAGAAAAATACCAGAGTGCAGAATATAGAGCCACAGTGTTTTAGCGTTACAGTTAGTGAAAGTGCATTTTTTTTTAAAATGTGCAAGGTCTGCAATGAGGTAGGGTGGAAGATCGCGTCTGCACCTTAGATTATAAGAGGACCGTTCAATGGTGCGATAAGAGTGAGGAAGAAGTTGTTCCCAAAACTAGTGGAACATGCTTGCAAGCTCTTGTATCTTCTGCCCAGCGGGGGAGTGATGATGCTGAATGTGCCATCAAAAGCAGGATGAAAGGCGGCTCCAACACGAGAGGCCCAAACCACTCAGGAACTTCTCAGTGAAAATCCTGGAAGTGAGTTGAACACCACTGCAGATACCTGAGCTCTTCTGTGTTTTAGAATGGTTGAAACACAACACCCCAGCAATGAATATGATGATCACACTGGCTTCATGCACTTTGCTCTAAGCTCTGATTTTCCAGAATCAAGGGATTTTTCATTGGATGCAAATTGCAAAGCTTGCAAAAACATAGCTCTATGGAATCAAATGTTCAGCCTGATGTCAATTGTTTCAGGCACTGGAAGCAAAAGTAAAATTGACTGGAAATAAATCCAAGATCTAGGAAGTATGAAAGATTGGATGAAATATTGAGTAACAGAAGGATATTTTCTTGAAATGAAAGAAATGCATTTACTTTCATCCTAAATAAAAACATTTTGAAGGTTTCAGGAGCTATGCTTATCATTTACAACATAATTAATTTATCTTTCATGGATTTATGGCAGAAGGACAAATATGAATTGATAGAAATAAGATACCGTAGGTACAATTTAATTCTAGCAAAACTAGTCGTTCGAATACATAACCTATGATTTTATTGTAAAAATAAGAGTTGTAATAAAATGGGATTGAACTAAGAACTCTTTTGCCCACCTTTTCTTTGTGAATTGATATCACATTACTAAAAATATCTAATTGGAATTTAAAAATAACACTGAATGAGTTTATATTAGTCTAAAAGATAATTCTTTACATTTAAATTTACCTTAAGGAGATTAAGGGACAATGAGTTTGTAGATAATGTTTATGGACAATTAGCTTTGATCATGGAAAACTAATTTATCTTTAGTAATTGCAAAGTAATTAATTTATTATTTGCAAGCAATCCAGGAAATTTAGAAAAAAATGTATAAAGTTTAGGATACAATCATATTCTAGGAAAAGACATAATATTTCTGAACCAAAATTAAGTTTTTTCTGATTTGGCGCTGATTTTATGCATCAGTCCGAGATGCTATCAATTTCTTCAACGCCTGAGATTCTATGATAACTTCTGAGAAGCAGACTTCCAGCCAATATACATTGATCAACATCTCCAAAATAAAAAACACTGCCTGTTATTTCTCTCATTGTTTTATGATACGTTCATAAAGAAAGTCCATCAATACTTCTACTTACTTAGAAGATTGAGAAGATTTAGTATCTTGATGAATACTCTCTTGAACCTCTACTGGTGTATGGTAAAGAGCATATTGACTGGGCCAACATGGCCTTGATCGGCAACTCAAATACCCAGGAATGAAGGAGATTACAAAAGGTGGTGTACTGTGCCCTGTCCATCATGGCTACTGACCTAAACAGACATATGTGGCGCGGCGATAAGCCAGGTGTTTCGGGAGGAATTTTATTTGCTGTTGTTCTCTTGTCCAGTCGGGTCTGCAAGAGAACGATCGCACCTAAACCCCTGCCCTTTATCCCTTTAGCTAAGGGCCGCCCCCAGACTAGTCCATTCCCGTGCCGAGGGGTTCGATAGTGGAATGGCCCGACCCTTGGGAGCCGCCACAGGACCCCCCCCCCCCCCCCCAGAACAGGAGGCACGAAATGCACCGGCGGGCGCACAACCCGACTGGACCGCGTACGGAAGTTGGCCAACAGAGGGGCCGGCGGAGGCAAAGGTGTAGGGACAGGTGGAGGGAGCCGCGAAGGAGGGCGACTTCACGGCCGAGGCTGGACAACCAGCACCGGCTGGTCAATGTCCAAATGTGCCGGCTTTAATCGGTCAATCGACACGGCCCCCCATGTCCAACACAAAGGTTGTCTGTCCATGCTCCAGCACCCGGAACGGGCCCTCATATGGCCTCTGGAGCGGCGTCCGGTGGGCATCACGGCGCAGGAACACATAGGGGCAGTCCCGGAGGACCGATGGCACGTGCGGGCGGAATGTCCCGTGGCGGGGCGGGCCGGTAATATATGAAATGCACCACCCCGTGCTTGGGAGTCGATGACCGAAACTGTGGGGTCAGGACGTCTGGGAACTCGGCCAAGACCCGAGCAAAACAGGAATCCACGGAAGGCAGGGGGCGTGCAATCGGCTCATCCAGGCGCAGCGCGATTGGCTCCATCGTGGCGGCGTGGACCAAGCGCTGCCGCCTGACGTCCACCAGGAGGGTGTGAGCTCGGAGGAAGTCGGCACCGAGCAACGGCTGGGAGACGTCGGCGATGGTAAACTGCCACGAGAAATGACAGGAGCCAAAAACGATCTGGACCGTGCGAACCCCATATGTACGGATGGGGCTGCCATTTGCCGCGGTGAGGACGGGCCCCCGCTTACCGGAACGAATGTCCGCCAGCAAAGGGGGCAGGACGCTCAGCTCCACGCTGGTATCCACGAGGAAGCGGCCCCCGGAGCGCCGATCCCAGGCGAAGAGGCCGTGAATCTGGCCGGCCGCCGCGGGGCTATTGGCAGCCGGCCCCTGCGTTTCCCGGGAATGTGCACGGCTGGCGGCATCGTCGGGCTGCAGCACCCCAGCGCTGGTGGTAATAGCACCAGTGCCTCCTGCCGGTGCTGCCTGAAGCCTGCTGGTGTGGGACTGCAGGTGTGGGACCCGCAACGGCCGCGGGGGGCCATCTTACAGGCCTCCGGGGAGCAGCTACCACTCCTTCCACAGCTCCCCCGCCCAACCGGAGGAAAGCGGGCGCTGTGAATTCCAATCCACATTAAATTTGCAAAGTGGAAATTATGCCTTTGTGCACTATTAGGAACACAATTAGACATCTTGCAAGAAAGCACAGCAATTCCAAGTTATTTTGGAGTAAGACTAGTTCATAATACTGGAAATTTTCATTATCTCAAATATTCGATAAAGGTTGCAATATTCAGTAGTAAGTAAAGGAAGACTGAAGGAATAATAACAACTAATGGATTTATTGCCATGTTAAACTACTCATGTGCAGATATTGTGAAGTTGCTATTAGTTTTGAAGTGTAATGTGATATTACAACTGTATGTCCAGATTCGTAATGAATTGTCCCTTCTCTATTCCAAGCCTACTACTCTCTGAGAACTGTATATTTAATGTCATAAGGTAATAAATGATAGGAGTAGAATTAGGGCCATCAAGTCTACTCCAGCATCCAATCATAGCTGATCTATCTTTCCCTCCTAATCCCATTCTCTTGCCTTCTCCCCATAACCTCTGACACCTGTACTAATCCAAAATCTATCTATCTCTGCCTTAACAATATCTACTGACTTGGCCTCTTCAGCCTTCTGTGGCAAAGAATTCCACAGATTCACCACTTTCTGACTAAAGAAATTTCTTCTCATCTTCCTAAAAGAATGTCCTTTAATTCTGAGGCTATGATCTCTAGTCCTAGACTCTCCCACTAGTGGAAACATCCTCTCCACATCCATTCTATCCAAGCCTTTCACTATTCTGTATGTTTCAATGAGGTCCCCCCCTCATTCTTCTAAGCTCCAGCGAATACAGGCCCAGTGCCGACAAACGTTCATTATAGGTTAACCTGGGATAGGTCATTCCTGGGATCATTCTTATAAACCTCCTCTGGATCCTATCCAGAGCCAGCACATCTTTCCTCAGATATGGTGCCTAAAATTGCTCACAATATTCCAAATGCAGCCTTACCAGTGCCTTATAGAGCCTCAGCATTACATCCCTGTTTTTGCGTTCAAGCCCTCTTGAAATAAATGATGGCATTGAGTTTGCTTTCTTTACCACCGATTCGACTTGCAGATGAATCTTTTGGAAATCCTGCACCAGCACCCCCAAGTCCCTCTGCACCTCCAATTTCTGGATTCACCATTTAGAAAATAGACTACACCTTTATTCTTACTATCAAAATGCACGACTCCACACTTTGCTACACTATATTCGATCTGCCACTTCTCTGCCCACTCTCCTAACCTGTCCAAGTCCTTCTGCCGAGTCCCTACTTTCTCTATACTACCTGCCCTTCCACCTATTTTTGTATCATCTGCAAACTTGGCCACATTCTGCTGTGGTAATCAGATGTCAACTGAAAATGGAAATAATTATTTGATTTGCTTGTTTGTACAGATAAATTTCTAAAATCTTTAATACAGTTAGAACTTTTTTTAGCTGATCTAATTTTTTGCATAAATTAATTGACTGACTTTATAACTAAATACACATTATACTGCCAATCATAATTAGGTGGAATCAAAACTAACTACAGATTAGCTAGGATGATACATTCTTGATTTACAAACAATACATATTTTAACACACGAGCAATTCAGTTGTATTACTTGGTCATGTCATATCTTCCATTTAAAAGGTATAATTTAGTACAATTTAGATATTCAATTGAAAAAGTACTTAGTATAGTATTTGGAAAGGTCGCAAAATAAATTTAGCAAATACAATAAAAAATAACTTTGTCCTATTCTTTGGCTGAATCATTGGACCTTATGAACACAATAGAAAGTGCCCTATAAAATTATGATTATCTCAAAAACCCGGAATATTCACCATATTATTTCCTCCAATTTTTAGATGCAATATGATGAATTGTGGCACAGATTTGTCGCAATGGTGACACTATGCAACTGAGAAATTAATTTACCACAAAAATAAACAGATTTAGAAAATAAATATATGTTCTGCATTATTCCACAGTCGTAGCGTTAAGAAAAATTGTTATAAAGCTTGCAAGACTAGACAAATAAAAAACAACAGTTTAATGTAAAATTGCATTAATAATTTAAGAGTGTGTGAACATTGTACTGCAATCCAAATGTATGCTCTTCAAATTAATAGCTTTGGAAATGGATTTAAGAACTAGTATGAAATGTCTCGGTGTCATTGCATTCTGCCTTGAGTCAGAAACCATCAATGCTGCTGAAATTAAAGATGCTGGAAGACTTCAGTGAAGTGCATTGCCGATCCCATTTAATTCCAAGGATGACAGTTATGTGCTCTTGTTACACAAGTATATACACAACACACAGAATTATAATGTGTGTACATCAGTTTTGATGCATACCGTATAATTACAATATTTATATATTTCTGCATCATAATAATGGCATTAGCAGGGCCTGTTACCATTTATGGCAAATGCAGCTTGTGGCATGTATGCGTTTTACATTCTTCTATTCTTCACGAGAGATATTTTTCTTTTTTTTTGTATATAATTGCACAAGTTCCATTGTAATCCACGCGTTAGTCTATTTCAAATTGCTGCTTTCAAGTCAGAACAATGTAATGTGACATTATGAATAATGACACCATCTAGATACCTTGAACTACAAGAGAAGAACGATGCCAAAACCTTTGGGAATTGAACAATCAAAGGAACAAAACTGTACAGTTGTCCTAAGTGGATCATTTTTAATTACTTGCAATCAATTTCTCCTGACGGTTTATTCAAGTATTTAATTAGTAGAGAATGCAGTATTTTAAGTATGCTTTTTAAAAAAAGTTCACAGATGTTTTATTCTGATCAATATTATGTTAATTTCCCAAGCCTATCATTGTACGGTAGATAAACATATAAAACAAAAACTGTCAAATGGCAGCACCTAGCAATCATTGATAACTATTATAAATCAAACCATTTTTTAGTTTACCATTAATTCTGCACTTCACAATTAGTAGCAAAGTTATTATTCAAAGGGCATTGTTAAATAGACTAAAATTTCTAATGGTATATAACAATAACCCAATTACCCGAGATCATCAATTTATTTAAACAAACATTGTCATAGCTTCTGTACAATGCTAGCCACATTTATAAAAATAGATGATGCAACCAGATATCTTGCTCTTGTAATGGGATGATTGAGCGACAAAGAACATATAACAGTAAAGCACAGGAACAGGCACTTCAGCCCACAATGACCATCCCCAACTTGACATCAAATTAAACCAATCTCCTCAGCCTGCACGTGATCCATATCCCTTCATTCCCTGCCTATCTTAAAGCTTCTTTACCGTCACTATTGTACCTGTCTCCACTACCACAAGTGAAACTGAATAGTTTATTTGAGGAGCTGGAGTTGTTCAAGGAGAAAGTAATTGACCTATGAACTAGAAAGTCATTGACCTATGAACTAGATTTAAACTGGATTGGTAGGGGGTGGGATCCTATGCAGGACCAAGGCAGGTGAAAAGCTGGAAGGTGGTACGGACAATGATGAGAGGACATGTAATGGACAGAATAGGCAGGAGCAAGGCAGGGAGTGAGAAAGGGCTCACTCTGAAAGGACCAGTCTGAAGAAGGGTCTCAACCCGAAACATCGCCCATTCCTTCTCTCCAGAGATGCTGTCTGTCCCGCTGAGTTACTCCAGCATTGGGTGTCTATCAGTGAGAAAGGACTGTTGGTTTGAATTGCACTTATTTTAATGCGAGAGGCCTGACAGATAAGGCAGATGTACCCAGGACATTGATAGGTACGTGCAACTGGGACATCATAGCTATTACAGAAACCTGATTAAGAGAGGGATCGGACTGGCAGCTTAATGTTCCAGGGTACAGATGCTTCAGGAGAGATAGAGGTGGGAGTAAAAGAGGAGGAGGTGTTGCTGCTTTATTGATTAAGGAGAATGTAACGTCAGTAGTCAGAGATGACATTACTGATGGTTTGTCCAATGAGGTTATATGGGTGGAGCTGAGAAATATGAAAGGGATGATCGCCTTATTGGGAGTGTAATAGAGGTCCCCAAATAGTCAACAAGAATTCGAAAAGCAAGTATGTCAGGAGATTGCAGGCAACTGCAGGACTAATGAGGTTGTTGTAATGGGGGATTTTAACTTTCCCAATATTGACTGGGTTATGTCACAATGCAAAAGGTTGGGATGGAGTAGAATTCATCAAATTTAGTCAGCGAAGTTTCCTCAGGCAATATGTAGAGGGCACTACATAGGAGAGGGCAATGCTTGATCGAGTCTTAGGAAATTGGGAGGGACAAGTGGACAAAATGTTTATGGATGGGCTTTTAGGGACCAGTGACCACTGTTCCATTACGTTTAAGATAGTCATGGATAGGGACAGGGTGGGCCCCCAAGTTAAAATCTTAAACTGGGGCAAAGCCAATTTTGTAGGCATTAGACAGGTTCTCGCTCAAGTTGATTGGAGCAGGAAGGACAAAGAATGTCCGGAAAGTGGGATGTTTTATAAAAGTGTACTGATAAGACTCCAGGACATGGCAGATGGGTATAAGGAAGCTTGGATGATGAGAGAAATTGAGGCTCTGGTCAAAAATAAGGAGGCACATTGGCGCAGGTCTAGGCAGCTGGGATCAAGTGTATCCCTGGAGGAGTTTTGGGAACTGAGGAGTATGCTATGAAAATAAATCAGGAAGCAAAAAGGGAACTGGAGATAACTCTGGCAGATAATATTAAGGACAATATTTCATGTATATTAAGGGAAAATGGGTGTCCAGAGAGAGAGTGGGACCCCTCAGGAATCAAAGTGGCTCTGTTGCGAACCATAGAAGATATCTTAATGAGGTATTTCTCCTTTGTTTTTTTACTGTTGATAAAGACATGAGTAAAGGGGAACTCATGGCAGTCAATGGAAGTGTCTTGAAGGCAGTCAGTGTTACGATTGAGGATGTGCTGAAGGTCCCAATGTAAATAAAGGAGTGCAGTGTACTGGTGGAGATGGGACATGTGGATGTGGACATGTGGATCAGCGTGGCAAGTTGGGCCGAAGGGCCTATTTCCACGTTGCATGACTCTGCAACTCTATGACTAAAATGTGTGCACAACAGTGAAATCATGAAACTTGTTTGCACTCAGAGGAAAAATGAAAAGTAAGTGAGCAGGTCTTGTTACTAAAGGATGATAACAGAGTAGTGAGAAGAGACATTGGCTCAGAATATCAAAATGAAGCTGAGTGGAACTAAGGAGCAGAACCAAGGGGCAGAAAATATTGATAGAGCCATACAGTACAGAAACAGGCCCTTCAAGAGAGTTGTTCATGCACATCCAATTTGGAAACGTAATGGAGGGTAGTATCCAATGCTTTTTAAGTACTATCTGTTGGTGCGGCATACTGACACCTCTAAAAAGTTAAAAAACTAGATTTTCAGATTATTAATATTACAAAAAGATTACTAAAGTTTAAAAAACAGAATTTGTTAATTGAATTAGATGCTCAGATCCTTAAATACCTTAAACAGCTTTTAGGATGAGGTTCTGCGGTAAACACCAACAACAAGGAGCAATATGCGTTCTGGTATATTCTTATCTACAAAAAAACATTGGGATCATTAAACAGGAAATTAGAGATGCACATATAAAGGGTATTACAGTAGCAAGGGGTGACATTAATCTACATGCAGACTGGACAAAATAAAAACTTATGTAATAGACAATAGACAATAGACAATAGGTGCAGGAGGAGGCCATTCGGCCCTTCGAGCCAGCACCGTCATTCAATGTGATCATGGCTGATCATTCTCAATCAGTACCCCGTTCCTGCCTTCTCCCCATACCCCCTGATTCCGCTATCCTTAAGAGCTCTATCTAGCTCTCTCTTGAATGCATTCAGAGAATTGGCCTCCACTGCCTTCTGAGGCAGAGAATTCCACAGATTCACAACTCTCTGACTAAAAATGTTTTTCCTCATCTCAGTTCTAAATGGCCTACCCCTTATTCTTAAACTGTGGCCCCTTGTTCTGGACTCCCCCAACATTGGGAACGTGTTTCTTGCCTCTAACGAGTCCAACCCCTTAATAATCTTATACGTTTCAATAAGATCTCCTCTCATCCTTCTAAATTCCAGTGTATACAAGCCTAGTCGCTCCAGTCTTTCAACATATGACAGTCCCGCCATTCTGGGAATTAACCTAGTAAACCTACGTTGCACGCCCTCAATACTGTGAATGATAAATTTCTGAATGTGTGCAAAATAATTTTGTAGACCAATACATCAGGGAGTCAACTGTAGGACAGAGTTTATTCATTGTTTATTGTACAATGCAAAGAGTTTTGTTAATAATCTTACTGTGCAGGTCCTTCAGGAAAGAGTGACTATAATGTGATAGAATTTTTCATTAAGGTAGGCCACTCAATCTGAAACCAGTGTTCTAAATCTAAACAAAGAAAACTATAAAGTAATGAGGAGTGAGTTCGCAATGATGGATAGACAAACTTTACTGATGGTGCTTGGTTAATGCTATGAGGAATATTTAAGGAATGAATCCAAGAACTGAAACAGTTATGGATTTCTTTATGGAGCAAAAGCACAAAAGGAAAAGTGGCCCATCTATAGCTAACAAAAGAAGTTCGAGGGCGCATTCGATCCAAAGAGAAGTTAATAAAATTGCCAGAGGAAGTAGAAGGCCTGAGAATCTGGAGCAGTTTGGGATTTATCAATAAAGGATCCTAAATTTAATTGATAGGAAACAAGTTTGAAGACAAACCTTCAAAGATCATAAAATTGAATTGTAAAGGCTTCTGTGCAAAAAGTACAAAAGAATACTGAAGACAAAGATTTATTCAGTGCAGTCAGTAAAAAGAAGAATTTATAAAAGGAACAAAGAAATAGTAGAACAATTAAACAATTACTTTGGTCTTCAAAGAAGAAAACATATATAACTATCCAGAAATTCTGGAGAATCAAGAGACTAATAAATGAGTAGATTTAATTGATAGGAAACAAGTTTGAAGACAAACCTTCAAAGAACATAAAATTGAATTGTAAAGGCATCTGTCCAAAAAGTGCAAAAGAATACTGAAGACAAAGATTGATCCCTTGCAGTCAATAAAAAGAAGAATTTATGAAAAGGAACAAAGAAAATGGTAGAACAATTAAACAATTACTTTGGTCTTCACAGAAGAAAATATATATAACTATCCCGAAATTCTGGAGAATCAAGAGACTAATAAATGAGTAGATTTGAAGGGTTTGTTTTTAGTGAAGGATTGAAAGCTGCCATATCCCCAGGACTGATACTCTGCAGTCCAAAAGAGGTAGCCATAGTAATAATGTTTATAATCTTTCAAAATTCTATAGATTATGGAAAAATTCCTGTAGATTAGAGATTGGTAAACATAACCCCATTATTTAAAAAAGGTGACATTTTCTATATAACTCCAGATATTACAGAATCAACAAGCCGATGGGTCAGTTAGCTGCAGAGCTGGGGAACTACCGATCATTTGGCCTAACAACAGTAAGAATGAAAATGCTAGAGATGTTATATAACTGGACACTGAAACATTGTCAGTGGAATTAGACAAAGTCAAAATGGATTTATGAAAGGGAAATCATGTTTGACAAACCTGCTGGTGTTTTTGGATGATATAAGGGAAATAGATAAGGGAGAGACAATAGATGAGATAGGGTTGGAGAACCAAATTGTAAGACTAACCAAGTATGTGACTCTAATCCACTGAAAAAAGCCAGCTCCATCCTTAGAAATACACTGACAGCTAGTGAAAGACTTAGACCCATCAGCAGTCAAAATTAACACAATATTTTAAATGTATTTTGATTTTCTTTTAAAAACATAAAATAGTCAGAAACATTTAACTTGACTGACAAAAGAGCTTGTCTCTCTCCCCCAAAGCCACTGTTCTCCATTTGAAATGAATGTAGTTACTGAACTATAAGGTCATAAGGAATAATAATAATAATAATAATAATGCATTACATTTATATAGCGCTTTTCAAACACTCAAAGACGCTTTACAGGGATTTCTAGAACATAGAGAAGTGAATAAATAGATAAATAAGTAAACGAGCAGAGAAAGGAGACAGAAGGTGAGGTGACCTTCAGTGGTTGAAGGCAGTGCTGAACAGGTGAGACTTCAGTGATGTTTTGAATGTGGTGAGTGAGGAGGAGTCTCTGACGGTTTGGGGTAGTGAGTTCCATAGGGTGGGAGCAGCGATGGAGAAAGCCCTGTCCCCCCAGGATCTGAGTTTGGTCCGGATGGGGGGGGACAGGAGATTGGCAGCAGCAGAGCGGAGGGTGCAGGTGGGAGTGTGCCTGTGGAGGAGGTCAGTCAGGTAGGATGGGGCCAGGTTATGGAGGGCTTTGTAGGTCATGAGGAGGATTTTGTACTGGATTCTCTGGGGGATGGGGAGCCAGTGGAGTTTGTAAAGGACGGGGGTGATATGGTCACGGATCGGGGAGTGGGTGAGTAGACGGGCAGCGGAGTTTTGAATGTATTGAAGTTTACTGATGATTTTTGAGGGTGAGCCATAGAGGAGGCTGTTGCAGTAGTCCAGACGGAAGGTGATGAAAGCGTGGATGAGGGTTTCTGCAGCTGTGGAGGAGAGGGATGGACGGAGACGGGCAATGTTTTTGAGGTGGAAGAAGGCTGTCTTTGTGATGTGTTTGATGTGTTTGTCGAAGGAGAGGGTTTGATCAAAGAATAGGAGTAGAATTAGGCCATCCGACCCATCAAGTCTACTCTGCCATTCAATCATGGCTGATCCATGTCTCCCTCCTAACCCCATTCTCCTGCCATCTCCCCATAACTGACACCTGTACTAATCAAAAATCTATCTATCTCTGCCTTAAAGATATCCACTGACTTGGCCTCTACAGCCTTCTGTGGCAAAGAATTTCACAGAACCAATAGAAAGTGTCTGCCTGCAGAATCTTTTCCCAACAAACTGATGATAAACTTCACAGAATTGGCACTCGGCAGCTGGTCCACAAGGATCCAACATTGGAATGAAGGCAGTGAGGACAGCTTGGAAGATTGAACCAGCAGTGCCAAAAATACACACCCAATGCATGACAATAGGAGCTGGTATAGCATACCTTCTTCTTCTTAGGCCCCCCTCGGTCATGGCTGACCATGGGTGTGAGTGTAGGTTTGCAGTGATGTGTGGTCGGATGCAAGCCTGGCATGTCCCCCCTCTCCACGTTACTGATCGATCCAAAGGAGCAGCAGAGCCATTACAGTTTGGCACCAGCGCCATCGCAGGAGCTGCCAGAACGAGGTTGTAGACAACGACGAACTGCTTTACTCCTGGACTCTTTTCCATGACTGGATATGGCCACAAGGCAGTGGAGGTTTTAGATCAGAGTTTTTCCCTCTCCTAGATGGACTGCCTTCCCAGGCTGACAAGCCTCATCTGCCCGAGACTCGTGGGGGCAGGAGCATCTACCTTCCCTTGCAGTTCTATTGAACTTGCCCACTGCCCATAACGTGTAAAGTGAACCAGCACCACTAAAAAAACAGTAAAAAAATTTGTGTATGTTATTTTAATAATCTGTTTATTTTTAACATGTATTGATTTTATACATTTTAGGTATTAGTTTACTAAATTGGAAGTTGATTGGTCACAAAATCAAAACAGGAGTGTATATTGATGGGAAAAAGAATGTTGGTAAATGTGGCTTGATTTTTAATTGACATGTAGACCAGTGCCTTTTTGTCGACAAAAAATGTGGTGTCTTCACATTTCCTTTATAATTTATGTCATATTTATTCTGCTTGTACTGTTCGATAAGGGACCTATCATTAGAAGATTGTTACCTGTGTTTTTCGCAAAGCAGGGCGACAGAAGATAAGTGCTCGAAGTAATATTTTAGGCCTGGAGAAACTAAATGCTAATTTCTAAAAATATGATCACCACAACAATTAAAAGCTGCTGGCAGATTCCAAATACGCCCAAAAATCAGTAATAGTGATTAACTCAATTGCTAAATCAACCATTTAAATTGAACCAAGAGCAAGGTCGGCTTTGACACAATGTGCTGAAAGGCCATTTTCATGCTGTATGTGTTTGTTGTGATAACAGAAAATTATAAAGAAATTACAGAGGATGAAGGTTCAAAAAATCTCATTCTCCAATACAAAAAGGCATCAATAACCACCCGTGTCTATCAAAAACCTTCTCATTCAGATGTTAATTGGAAACACATATTTATTTTCCGCCATTTAGATTCTACAAATCTCTTTGCACTGTAACTAATGACAATGCAAGATAACAAACTGGAATGTTGCTAAGTGATCATACTTCAACAATGTTTAATGGAAATGTATGTTAAACAAATATTGACTGCTTTAGCATGAAGCTTTCTAGCTGAGTGTTTTATACAAGTCCAGGATGGGGAGGTCACAGGAGACTGTGATACTAATATCTGTGGAGGAAATGGACAGATGATGTTTCAGGTCGGGATCCTTCTTCAGATACAAGATTCCAGCATCTGCAATTCCTCGCGTCTCCAAGTTCAAAAGACAAATTGGTCCTATAATGCTCCTTTGGTCATAAGACCATAAGACATAGAAGCAGAATTAGGCCATTCAGCCCATCAAATCTGCTATGCCATTTGATCATGGCTGGTCTATTTTTCCTTCTCAACCCCATTCTCCTGCCTTCTCCCTGTAACCTTTGATGCCCTTCCAAATCAAGAACCTATCAATCAGTACCAAAAGACTTGCATACCTCTAGTTTCACTCTCCCTTGTTTCTCAGTCTGAAGAAGGGATTTCACCCAAAACATCACCTGTTCCTTTTCTCCTGAGATGCTGTCTGACCCACTGAGTTACGCTACCATTTTGTGTCTATCTTCTCCGACTCAAACTTAGAGCCGGCATCCAGATGGGCTGGCAATGAAAGTAACTACAGCATTAAGCTTCTATTTCTTGCAGGTACTAAGAATTGTGGCCCGCGGCCCAGTTCCTTGTTGCTTCATGGTAGTAAAGGATTTCTGGCTGAGAATATCAGTGCCCCAATTATGGGAACTGCATTCAACTACTCCATAAATAAACAAGTTAATATTAATATTTGAAGAAAGAGATAGAATATAATGATTACATTTGTTGAAGGGTGATACTCAATATAAAATGAGCTTCGAGTGATCCATAACCGGACAGCGCAGTGGCGTAGCTGATAGAGCTGCTGTCTCACAGCGCCAGAGACCCAGGTTTGATCCTGACCTCTGGTGCTCTCTGTGTGGAGTTTGCATGTGCTCCATAACCATGTGGGTTTTCTCTGGGTGCTCCGGTTTCCTCCCACATCCCAAAAATATGCAGGTTTGTCAGTTAATTGGCCTCTGTAAATTGTTCTTAATGTGTAGGGAGTGGATGAGAAAGTGGGATAACATAGAACTGGTGTGAACGGGTGATGGATGGTCAGTAGGCCAATGAGTGTATCTCTAAACTAAAACTAAACATACCCCTCTCCTTGCCCTCAAATGTTACAGTCATCTATTTACTAAAACTCTCTTATGTTTGTTTGTTTGTTTGTTTGTTCCTGAACTACAGCCAAAACGGTACACGATAGCGCAACAATTCCAGGGCCACCTTACTCACCGTCATCCCTTTGGTGCTAATGGAAGAAGTTTCATTGAAATTGGTGTTATATTTTTAGTTATTCACATTTTAAAGTTTAAATCTATCTCTTAGGGAGAGAGAGGGGGAGTGAGGGAGGGGGAGGAATGAGGATAAGGGGGGTTGAGGGGGCTGGAGTGGGGGGGAGGGGATTGGGGGTGGGGAAGGGGGGAGGGGAGAGAGGGGAAGGGGAGGAAGGGAAAAGGCGAGGGGGGAAAGGGGAGGGGAGGCTGGAGGGAGGGAGGGAGGGGGAGAGGGGAGGGGAGGGGAGGAAGGGAGAGGGCGCTGCACCAATGCAGGAGAAGTTTGGGACCAACGGGTCCACTTGGTCTAGTTTAGTTTTAAAGAGCTGACGTTGGTGATGGGAATGTAAATGGCAGTGTTCCACCTACTTCAAGCAAGACTTCAAATGTTTTCATTGCTCCAGAGGAGTCTTAAAGAAGAACTAGAGATTAATTTACAAAATAATTGTAATACATTACACATTGTAATTGTACTACAGTGCTGCATAATATTGCCATTGAATATAGAGATATGGCACCAGGCAGGCCCCCAATGAGAGAATAATAGTGGAAATAAACCATCTACAGTAAGTAGCCACTTCCTCATAAACAATGAAGGAATCTTTCCTCAGGCCAGCACAAAACCCTTTCCACAAAACAGAAAAAGAGACTTTAAAAATTATAAATCTATTTTACATTAAATTGCCCCAGTATTGTCAGTTTAGTTTAATGCAATCGAAATCACTTTCAGTTTAGAACTAGGAAACATTTATTACAGTAATTACAAATTTGCTTTTATTTGTCCGAGACTTTGTGTACAGATATATTTGATATGATGCTGCCAATAAATCCTTGCATATGGAACGGCTACATACATTCATGCATGCTATGTTTGAATGAACATCAGAGAAATTGGGGAGGTTTTCCAGATTCTTGGGTTCTGCAGATTAGGTGAATATTAGCAGTGAAACATTTCTGATCTTCACAGATTGAGGAATAGTTGGCAATCGCACCCATTTAATGTTGCAGAAAAGAGGGAGGGGTGGAGGGAATGCAGAGCATCGACACAATGTGAAACGGAATGACACAAATGGCGATATGATTATTAATCTGCCAGGGAAACTCAGCAGGTCGAGCAGCATCTGTGGGGAAAATGAAATTGTTGATGATTCGGGTCAACACCCGACATTACGACTGAAAGAGGAGAGGGGAAATGGACAGCATAAAGAGGCGAGGGAAGTGGGAAGACAGGAGCTGAAGGTGACCAGTGGACCCAGGAAGGGTGACAGGCAGACACAGCCAGGTAGGAGGGGCAGAGGGGTGGAACTGTGGGAGATAGGGGAAGGTGGATGTTAGATGGAGGCAAACTAAATGAATAACGGCAGATAAAGGGAGAGGGGATGGGGGGTAGGTGAAAGTGGAGATGATGGAGGGTGATAAGCAGGAATAATAAGGCTACTAATGCTGGAATATGAAAAATATGGAAACCATTCAGGGAGAGGTGACTAGCCGATGGAAACAGATGAGGAGAGGGAGATGCCTCGAGGTGAAGTGTGCCTGTGTGCGGAGGAATACTGAAAGGTGAGAGTGAGAGAGGGGTGGGGAAGGGAGGGCACATTGGAGGGGAGGGTGACCTTAAATTGGATAATTCAACATTCATACCATTGGTAATGTTCCTTGAGTTTTCATTGGGCTTTGTCCTGGCAATGGTGAAGGCCAAGGGAGGACATTTTGCTATGGGTTTGGGAAGAGAAATTGTAATGCCATGTATCTTGGACGTTGTATACAACAATGTTGAGACATACCACGAGTGATAGTTTTACTCAATAACCAAAGTCTGTAGTCTCTTTTTTATCCTGGTTTATTTTCACCCACATGTTTAGACCATAATGTTGTATCCTTATTGTTTTGATGTGGTTATGCTTTATTCTTAATTGTTAACTGTATGTTTGTGTTGTCATTTGTGAGCGGAGCACCAAGGCACATTCGTTGTATATGCATACTTGGCCAATAAACGTATTCATTCATTCATTCACAAGCAGGTGATCCGAGAGGAAAAAAATTAGCGGAGGCCATATCGGGTGCACAAAACACAGTAGACAAGGTTGAAAGAGATTCATGCAAATCAATGCAAACCTGGAAAAGCTGTTTAGCTCCCTGGATGGCAGTAAGGAAGGTGCAAGAATGAGCATTGCACCTCCTGTGGTTGTAGGGGATGAGGAAGTTACGGACAAAGTGGTTCCTTTAGAAACTTTTGCTGATTTATTTCAGATTTTGTGTACCTGTAGCTGTTTGCACCGATTACTGCTTGAATATCCCAAGTCATCCTAACACATTTCAAAGTCAACCATTACTCTATTTGTTTTACAAAATAACTAAACTGAAAGATGTACTGATTCCTGTAACTAAGGATCAGTGATTGTTATACCTTTGTCCTGTTTTCTCTGTTAAATGTTGTACCTGTTTGTAGAAGAGTCGCAACCTGAAATGTCACCTACCAGAGATGCTGTCTAATCATTGAGTTACTCCAGCACCTTTGAGAGTTTTTTTTGTGTAAACCAGCATCTGCTGTTCCTTATGTCTCAACATTGTGCATTTTTAAATTTAGAAGGATGAGGGGGGATCTTATTGAAACATATAAGATAATTAGGGGATTGGACACATTAGAGGCAGGAAACATGTTCCCAATGTTGGGGGAGTCCAGAACAAGGGGCCACAGTTTAAGAATAAGGGGTAGGCCATTTAGAACGGAGATGAGGAAGAACTTTTTCAGTCAGAGAGTGGTGAAGGTGTGGAATTCTCTGCCTCAGAAGGCAGTGGAGGCCAGTTCGTTGGATGCTTTCAAGAGAGAGCTGGATAGAGCTCTTAAGGA
The DNA here is from genome assembly GCF_053455715.1 of Rhinoraja longicauda. Lineage (NCBI taxonomy): Eukaryota > Metazoa > Chordata > Chondrichthyes > Rajiformes > Arhynchobatidae > Rhinoraja > Rhinoraja longicauda. The sequence continues at coordinate 17,008,531 of NC_135987.1, read as the reverse complement.
TAGCGGAGTGAGGGGGTATGGGGAGAAGGCAGGAACGGGGTACTGATTGAGAGTGATCAGCCATGATCGCATTGAATGGCAGTACTGGCTCGAAGGGCTGAATGGCCTCCTCCTGCACCTATTGTCTATTGTCTATTGTCTATTGTATACGGAAGGCAATAATTCTTGACTGCATATTCTTTATTTTCCCATCGAGGTATCTAGGTTTTGGACTTCATTTTTAACAATCTATCTGCCCAGTTATAAAAGGTCTCCAACTCCTTTTACTTTGATCTTCGCTTTATTCTGTGCCATCTTCATTCTCAATACGAGAACAACATTGGAATGGGGTTAATGAGCACAAAATGATGCAGGAAAAATCTGATGTTCTACAGGCAGAGGCTCATCAGAAAATCTAGAACTTAGGAGCAGATGATAGATGGAAAGAAGCGGGGTGGCCTCAGTGAGCTGTGGTCAACCGTGATATACATGAACACTGCTGCACTGACAAATCCATCTGCAGCCTCGTCATCCAAGACCACACTCCACTCGGAGCAAGGGTTCAATATCATGGAAATGTTTATTTGAAACAATTCAAGTTCATCAGGGAAGATGCATAATTGCATGTAAAACTTGTGCAAGAGCTATGCAGCTTCATGGAATTAAATTTAGTTATCTCCTTTACTGGAGGAGAGATTTTGCCATGCTAAAGAAAGGGCACTTAAGTATGTGCTGCAGAATGGGTAATGTCAGCTTTGTGAGCAGGCCCTCACATCTCCTCGTGGGGGAAATGAACTGCAGATGCTGGTTTAAATCAAAGGTACATTCTATCTCTGTCCCGCCCACTCCCCTGACATCAGTCTGAAGAAGGGTCTCGACCCGAAATGTCACCCATTCCTTCTCTCCAGAGATGCTGCTTGTCCTGCAGAGTTTCTCCAGCATTTTGTGTCTACCTTTTCATCTCCTGTTGCCCACTCTGGGAGAAAGAGTTTAACTCTCTAACTGACTACAGGCTACACTAGGTGAGCCGCAAGCTTTGTCATCAACACATCAGGTGTCACAACTAGAGACTAATGATCTCAAGGATAACCGAGACTGGTACGTAAGGATCCAAGAACCTGATTGGAGATCGTCCTGCATAAGATGACAACTTTCTGTCACTACTGACTTTTTAAGAAAATTAGCCTTAGGGTATATGTTTTCCTTTGAGAAATGGATGCAGGAGTAGACTCCAAAGAACTCTTGGGGGGAAGGATCTGTAGGTTGGAGATTCGGTGCTCCTCCATTTGATTGCCTTGCAGTTGACCTAAGCTGGAAGTATATGGATACCCAGTAGGAGTAGGATAATTATCAGCTCCTTGAAGTCTCCGCTGTTAAATAGCCTACAGATTTTCTGAACAGTAGTCCTTCAATCGCAAAGCTGCCTGGTTGCAAACTGACACCATTGCTGACTCCAGGCTCACTTACTCACTGACAACAGAGCAACTGACCTTTGTGATGCAAGGAAGCATCTCTTGATCAACGAGACCAGTGGTCGATGGCTCGTTTCCCAGGCAGGTAACCATTCATTTCATTGTTGTTGATCGTGATGGATGATTTGATGTAACAATCCACTCTTAGTAATCACCTCTGTCTTTTTTAGGCTCACAGTAAGCTTGTAGTTCTTCCACAATCAGCTGCAAATCCTCCTGGGCATTTACTTTGTGTGTAGTTATCAGCAAACAGGACTACGTGAATGAGCTGCTCACAAACATCACTCGAAGCACACATTCGGATTCAGTTGAAAGGCCTCTCAGAAATATAACATGCATGCCTGGATTCAGATCTTTTCTTGCATCAATCATTGTTACAAAAACACAAAAGCAACTTGATGCAAGATTCCCACCTCTCACACACCCTCTGTCTAAACCCACCAGTGATATTAAATGGCTTGCAACAAATGCAATCTGTGAATGCACAGTTCAAGGTACCATTATATACTTTGTAACTTATCTCAAAATATTTTCATGGATGTCCAAATTAGGACCATAGCTTTCACAACTGAGGTTGTCCACTTTGACAGTTAACCTTGAGTGGAAAACAATTACCCAGTTCAATCTTCCCCACGTTAGATTTTTTTTAAATTGGTTTATTGATAATAGCAAGACCAACATTTATTGTCTATCCAGAGTTGCACTTTGGAAGGTGATGGCGATCATGAATCCCCACGGGATCTGGGGTGGACCTCCTCCTGCAGTGTTGTTGAGGTCAGGAGCTCCTGGATTTGGAGCCAGCAATGATGAATGAGCAAGGCAATATTCCCACCATGGGACTCTGTGACTTGGAAGGATGCCTGCAGTTGATGGTGTTGCCCTGTGCTTCTTTCCTTGCCTTTGTTAGCCAAGGTCATGGATTTGGCTAATGTTGTCAAGGCAAATAATGGAAGTGCTTTTTTTTGTAGATGATTTGTCAACAGCAACCTTGATGCGTCAGTGGTGAATGGAGTCATTATTCAGGGTGATATAACCAGTTCAACAAATTCTTAGCCCTGGATGATGATGGGTCAATGAATGTTTTGAAATTCTCTCACTCAGAGGAAACGAGACCCACTCCATAGGAGTCCTGACTTGCAGAGGCTGAAAATCCTTTGGATAAGCAGGTGAGTCACATTCCATGGGATATACATACATAATTCAGTTAAATTTTGATTCAATTATAGAATATAGAAGGTAATAGATAAATAGGCATCACTGCTTTAGATGTCCCGGGGAGGTAATTAGACATAAGACACAGTGCCGCAGCGGTAGAATTGCTGCCTTACAGCGCCAAAGACTCGGGTTCAATCCCGACTATGGGTGCTGTCTGTACGGAGTTTGTACGTTCTCACCGTGACCTGCATGGGTTTACTCCGAGATCTTCGTTTTCATCCCACAATCCAAAGACGTACAGGTCTGTAGGTTAATTGGCTTGGTATAAGTGTAAATTGTCCCTAGTGTTTATAGGATAGTGTTAATGTGCGGGGATCGCTGGTCAGCGTGAACTCGGTGGGGCGAAGGGCCTGTTTCCGCGCTGTATCTCCAAACTAAACTAACTATACCCTTGTTAGACATACTCTCCACCTGAAAAGTCACCCATTCCTTCTCTTCAGAGATGCTGCCTGTCCTGCTGTTATTCCAGCATTTTGTGTCTACCCTTGAAAGACATGGTTACTAATGGCACATGTTTGGCATAAATATTACTTGCTGGTCATAAGCCCAAGCCCTAGCCTAGATATTGTCTTGGTTCGACTTGGATGACTTGGATGAAGGGATTAAAAGTACCATTAGCAAATTTGCAGATGATACAAAGCTGGGTGGTAGTGTGAACTGTGAGGAAGATGCTATGAGGTTGCAGGGTGACTTGGACAGGTTGTGTGAGAGGGCGGATGCATGGCAGATGCAGTTTAATGTGGATAAGTGTGAGGTTATCCACTTTGGTGGTAAGAATAGGAAGGCAGAGTATTATCTGAATGGTGTCAAGTTTGGAACAGGGGACGTACAACGAGATCTGGGTGTCCTAGTGCATCAGTCACTGAAAGGAAGCATGCAGGTACAGCAGGCAGTGAAGAAAGCCAATGGAATGTTGGCTTTCATAACAAGAGGAGTTGAGTATAGGAGCAAAGAGGTCCTTCTGCAATGGTACAGGGCCCTGGTGAGACTGCACCTGGAGTACTGTGTGCAGTTTTGGTCTCCAAATTTGAGGAAGGATATTCTTGCTATTGAGGGCGTGCAGCGTAGGTTTACTAGGTTAATTCCTGGAATGGCGGGACTATCATATGTTGAAAGACTGGAGTGACTAGGCTTGTATACACTGGAATTTAGGAGGATGAGAGGAGATCTTATCGAAACGTATAAGATTATTAAGGGGTTGGACACGTTAGAGGCCGGAAACATGTTCCCAATGTTGGGGGAGTCCAGAACAAGGGGCCACAGTTTAAGAATAAGGGGTAGGCTATTTAGAACTGAGATGAGGAAAAACTTTTTCAGTCAGAGAGTTGTGAATCTGTGGAATTCTCTGCCTCAGAAGGCAGTGGAGGCCAATTCTCTGAATGCATTCAAGAGAGAGCTGGATAGAGCTCTTAAGGATAGCGGAGTCAGGGGGTATGGGGAGAAGGCAGGAACGGGGTACTGATTGAGAATGATCAGCCATGATCACATTGAATGGCGGTGCTGGCTCGAAGGGCCGAATGGCCTCCTCCTGCACCTATTGTCTATTGTCTATTGACTACACTGTAAATTAAAATTTTGGAACTGGAACTGAACACTGTCCAAACCTCAAAGCTTCTACACTTTTGACAGAGGGGTTATTGATAAAGCATCTGAACATGATTGAAATGTACAAATGTGATCATTTAATTGTAAAAAAGCTGACCATAAACCATTCAATTAAACTAAACAACCTTCATGAATCATTATGAAACATACTGCCTAGAGATTAGAGTGTCAAGTACATTGCAAGTACCTGCAATTTAATTTCCATGAAAAATAAATAGTGAATGAAAGCTTGCAGCATTTTTCATGAAGTCTGTGAAATGATGTGTACGAATTAGCTGTTTAATTGCTCACCCTCATCACAAGTAGATGTGGTAGGACTGCAAAGGTTTGATCGACTCAATTAGTGGTGAAATCTGTTAGCTCTATCTATCGCACACCGATCTTGCTGTTTGCCACAGAATTAGTCCCATCCAACAGCTTCGCTAGACTGGCACCTCACCATTACAAAATCATGACCAAAATCACCTTGTACAAATTCACGAGATTAATAGACCAGATAAATACACAGCGTCTTTTGCCCAAAGTAGGGGAATCTAGAACTAGAGGACATAGGTTTAAGGTGAGGAGGGAAGGATTTAATAGGAACCTGAGGGGTAACATTTTTACACAAAGGGCGGTGGGTGTATAGAACAAGCTGCTGGAGGAGGTAGTTGGGGCAGGTACTATTGCAAAGTTTAAGAAACATTTAGACAGGTACATGGATTGGACAGGTTTAGAGGGATATGGGGCAAACGCAGGCAGGTGGGAATAGTATAGGTCTCGGAGAAAACCCACGCAGGTCACGGGGAGAATGTACAAACTCCGTACAGACGGCGCCCGTAGTCAGGATCGAACCCGAGTCTCAGGCGCTGCATTCGCTGTAAGGCAGCAATTCTACCGCTGCGCCACCGTGCCGGTAGGATTGTGGGATTTGGTCTCCTTGAGCATTGTGGATGCAGCCCAGTCCATCACACATACTAGCCTCCCTTCCACCTATATATCCACATTGTACACTTCACTCTGCCTTGGGAAAACAGCCAATACAATCAAGGTCCATTTACACCTCAGTCATTCCCTCTTCTACCCTCTCTTGGCAGGCAGAAGATACAAATGCCTGAAATTGCATGCCGACAAATTTAGGAACAGCTTCTTTGCTCTGTTCACAGACTATTTAATTGACCTCTCATAAGCTAAGCATGTAGTCCCGATATCCCTACTTACTTCTCTGCAGCCCTTGCAACTTTCATATCTGCATTTTCTCTTTGGCTGTAATACTATATTGTAAATTCTTGATTTTTTTTTTCTTTGCACTACTCATTGTATTTGTGTGTGGTTTGATTGTAATCGCATGTGGAATAATTTGACTGGATTGCACACAAGACAACGTTTTTCACTTTATCTCTGAGCTAGTGACAATAATTAAGCAAATATCAATAAAGTACAACACATTCATGATTAGTGGTTCAAGAAGACAGCTCATCGCCACCTTCTCAAGGGTAATTAAGGACAGACAATAAAAATGCTGGGTAACACAGAAAGTGTTAGAGTGGCGGGTCAGGCAGCATCTGTGGAGGAAAAGGGCAGGTGATGCTTCAGGTCGGGACACTTCTTCGGACACAAATGCTGGCCTAGTAATGACCAGATCCCCCCAAAAAACAAGTAAAACTCCTTTGGGGTTCTTTGCGTAATGCAGGAAGAATCTAAAACATGTTAGACAATAGACAATAGGTGCAGGAGGAGGCCATTCGGCCCTTCGAGCCAGCACCGCCATTCAATGTGATCATGGCTGATCATTCCCAATCAGTACCCCGTTCCTACCTTCTTCCCATACCCCCTGACTTCGCTATCCTTAAGAGCTCTATCTAGCTCTCTCTTGAATGCATTCAGAGAATTGGCCTCCACTGCCTTCTGTTGCAGTATATCCGGCAAATTGTGGTTCATGCTGGGGTCTCCATTCACACTGCAGTGCTCCACACCATTCCCAAGCTGTCCCTGTACAACCTGCTTCCGCGTGACCTAATAGGGAGGTGACCTCTCTGTTTCCCAAACGGCTGGGGACAAAGGCTAATTTGTTGCCTTGCTTCCGACATCTTATCACCGTTCACATCTATCACCCAGTCATCTGAGCCGAGCCTGCCTGTCTTGGATCTGCTTTCGTGACAAGGCCATTATAAGGTCTGTTGGCAAAACACTAAGCAGAAACAAATCATGCACTTCCTGTCACCATAACCTGTAGCAAAGTATCCAATAACAAGTAATTAATAGAGAAAAATCCTTGTTCACAGTTAGTTGGTTGGGTTCATCATCTGGGAAAGGCAAGATGGGCCTAGCCACTTTGTCACAAGATTAGTTCCAGCGAAATGTATACAAATCTGGGTCTGTTTCTGTGCTAAGCAGTCCAAAGCAAAGTATTACTCAGTCGACTAACCAAGGGCATACTGGTTTATGTTTCCTTCCTCAGGAATGCTGTAAAGTTATGTGAAGTAAGTGGATTTTGATTACAACTGACACAAAGTACATCTGTGTGTTTTCTGTAAAATAAAGCTACTTCGTGATTTGTAGCTGGTCACATCTCACTAGGGTTTTCAGTTTGCCTATTAAATAGATAAGGACATGAAAGCAAAATAGGATGTGCATTTATAGTGTACTGTGATTGAATATAATGCAAGTCTATTTTTAAATATTATAATACCCTTTCGATTACTGAATATATTTTCAACTTGCACAATGATTAGATCAGAAGGCAGTGGAGGCCAGTTCGTTGGATGCTTTCAAGAGAGAGCTGGATAGAGCTCTTAAGGATAGCGGAGTGAGGGGGTATGGGGAGAAGGCAGGAATGGGGTACTGATTGAGAGTGATCAGCCATGATCGCATTGAATGGCGGTGCTGGCTCGAAGGGCTGAATGGCCTACTCCTGCACCTATTGTCTATTGTCTATTGTCTATTGTCTAAAGCATTTGCTTGTGCGATGACTTCTGAGATGTTGTTCCCATACGGACAGTCTCAGAAGGGGCAAATATTGTTGCTAAGTTTTCATATGCTCAGTTATTGGACAATATGGCAGCTTTGTGGGCTATTTCAATTGATTAATCGAAAGATACAGCAGGGAAACAGGCCCATCGTGTCCATGCCGACCATCGATCACCATTCACACTACTTCTATGTTAACTCATTTTTGCATGTACATTAGGGGTAATTTACAGAGGCCAATTAACCTGCAAACCCACACATCTTTTGGGATATGGGAGGAAACCGGATCACCCGGGGAAACCCTTGCGGTCATAGGGAGAGCGTGGAAACTCCACACAGCAGCATCCGAGGTTCGGATCAAACCCATATCTCTAGCGCTGTGAGGCAGCAGCTCTACCACTGTACCACTGTGCTGCCCTTGTGATAGTGACGAGCAGAGCTGAAACAGGCAGAATGTTTGAAGCAGAAAAAGAATTTGCCACAATAAAAATGATCATATTTGATCACATAAATGCTCATGACATTCATCTGAAAACTTTCTCACAATGTCAATGGCTCACGTATTCTTAAATATATTAGCAATTTGGTTGAAATAGCTGAAGATTGTTGAAGTTTTGAAGAAGTAGTGGAGGCCTTAGAGAATACCATGGCACCACATTGTAGATATGATTCTTCTTGAAGCTTGGAAACTGTGGGCTGTACTTCCAGGATACCACATGAATTTAAACACTCATGATTTTGTTTTTCAAGAGATAATAAGAATGCCATAATACCATAGAACCATTCTTTTCATGCTGGTGGTGGAAAGAAAGAATGGATGGAAGCAAAGCAAGTGTAGAGTTCAATCATGAAGAAGGTGCAAATGGTGACAACTGAATAATGAACAACACCTGCTAGAAATACAAGGATAATGGACTCTATTGAAACACGAAGCGCATGTCCTCAGGAAATGAAATTATTAAACAATCTCAAAAATAAATCCATTAAAAATTGATGTACATTTTCCTTGAACAACATTCCTCTTTCAAGTAAAGCTCCTTCATCCCAAAAAATTGGTAGATCATTCACTATTTTGACCACAACGGTTTGTGAAGGGTAAAATATCTGCTGCTGTCCCTAATGTTCTTGCACACAAATTTCAATTAAAGTTTCACTTTTATGACCGCAACAGGAGAATATTTTCACATTATCGAATTTAATTAGAATTTTGTAAACTCACCTTGAGTGCCAGAAGGCGGCAGCTCCAGTTGTAGTGCAGGTAACAGAGACATTCTCCCACTTCATCAGCCATGAGTACTTTAGTAGACACAAAAAGCTGGAGCAACTCAGCGGGACAGGCAGCATCTCTGGAGAGAAGGAATGGGAGAAGTGAAGCCCATTTCTTCTCTCCAGAGATGCTGCCTGTCCCGCTGAGTTACTCCAGTTTTTGTGTCTATCTTTGGTTTAAATCAGCATCTGCAGTTCCTTCCTATACAAAAATACTTTGGTTGCTATTCAACTGTATTTCCCATATGAAGATGTAGGAAACTTGATCAAGTTCTTCAGTGCAGATACTTGGAGTCATAGAGTACAGAAACAGATTCGTTGGCCCAACCCGACCTGCTGACCAAGATGCCCTATCCAAGCTAGTTTAATTTGCCCGCATTTGATCCATATCCCTTTAAACCTTTCCTATCCATGCACCTGTACAAGTATCTTTTAAATGGGGTTACTGTTAGATTCAATAGGAAGACTAAGGAATAGCCAGTACAGCCCTGATCAGTGTGTTATTTAGACACTGAGGAAATCTGAACCAATTATGCATTCTTTCTGCTCTGTAGGTTGACATTGATGTGACAGAAACATTCAAGAATATTTAGGATTGATACTTGGGTCTCTTTGATTGGCAGCGAATTGTACAGAAGAGTTGTACAGCACAGGAAAAAGTCCCTTTGGTTTACCACATCCACACCTACCTTTTTTGTTCATCGATACGATAGTAGCATTCAAGACAGGCACATATAGTGCAGGGAATAGAGGGATATGGATCTTGTACAGGCAGATGAGATCACTTTAACCAGGCATCATGTTCGGCACAAGCATTGTGGGCTGAAGGGCCCATTCCGGTGCTGTACTGTTCTGTGTACATTCATCCCAATTGCCTGCATTAGTTTCATACCCTTCTATGCCTTGTCCATTTATGTACTTGTCCAAATGTCTCTTGAAGGTCGGTCATGGTGACGCAGCGGTAGAGTTGCGGCCTTACAGCGAATGCAGCGCCGTAGACCCTGGTTCGACCCTGACTACGAGTGCTGTCTGCATGGAGTTTGTACGTTTCCCACGACCGCGTGGGTTGTCTCCGAGATCTTCGGTTTCCTCCCACACTCCAAAGACGTACAGGTTTGGAGGTTAATTGGCTTGGTAAATGTAAAAAATGTAAAAATTGTCCCTAGTGGGTGTAGGATAGTGAAATGTGCGGAGATCGCTGGTCGGCGCGGACCCGGTGGGCCGAAGGGGCTGTTTCCACGCTGTATCTCTAAACTAAACTAAACTAAGGCATTGTTTGTATCTGACTCTACTGCTTCCTCTGCAAAGAGTTCCGGATGTCAAACACATCACATCACAAAGAATTTAAGGAGGTATAACTTTATGATTGATGAGCTAATCTCAGGTTACTGTATATCGTTCATGCCATAAATTAAAAATAACACTTTATTCAGAATATTTTAGGAAGGTGCCAAAAGTATTTTTGGTACCTCCCAAATAATTTTGTTGCAAATGGGCATAGTGGTAGAGCTACTGCCTTACAGCGCCAGAGACCCAGGTTCGATCCTGACCACGGGTGCTTTCTCTACGGAGTTTGTACGTTCCCCCCGTCACCTGCGTGGTTTTTCTCCGAGATCTTCACTTTCCTCCCACACTCCTAAGAAACATAGAAACATAGAAACATAGAAAATAGGTGTAAGAGTAGGCCATTCGGCCCTTCGAGCCTGCACCGCCATTCAATATAATCATGGCTGATCATCCAACTCAGTATCCCATACCTGCCTTCTCTCCATACCCCCTGATCCCTTTAGCCACAAGGGCCTCATCTAACTCCCTCTTAAATATAGCCAATGAACTGGCCTCAACTACCTTCTGTGGCAGAGAACATAATTTATGTTTTTGAGTGTTTGTCTAAGTCTATGTGCCTGTGAAGCAGCTGCAAGCAAGATTTCCATTGTACCTGTACCTCACTGTGCTGGTGGATATGACAATAAACTGGACTTGCCTTTATATATCTAATTTCCCTCCCTTAAGGCCCGGCTCTCCCGCCGCCAACCGGGACTGGCCCGCCACAGACAGAGGACACACGGACAGAGGACACATGGACGGGGGACACACGGACTGGGACTCGCCCGCCACGGACAGTGGACACACGGACGGAGGACACACGGACGGAGGACACACGGACGGAGGACACACGGACTGGGACTCGCCCGCCACGGACAGAGGACACACGGACGGAGGACACACGGATGGAGGACACACGGACGGAGGACACACGGACAGAGGACACACGGATGGAGGACACACGGACGGAGGACACACGGACAGAGGACACACGGATGGAGGACACACGGACGGAGGACACACGGATGGAGGACACACGGATGGAGGACACACGGACTGGGACTCGCCCGCCACGGACAGAGGACAGAAGACATACGTTATGTTAATTGGCTTGGTTTCAATATAAAAAGATGTCCCCAGTGTATGTAGGATAGTGTTAGTGTGCGATATCGATGGTCGGTGTGGGCTCAGTGTGCCAAAGGGGCCTGTTTCTGCACTGTATCTCTAAACTAAACTAAACTAAAATAATCATTTGTCTGTGGCGTGTTGCCTTGGAATTCACTCCTGGTTAGTAGAATAGATTTCACTGCGTCATAGTTATACAGTATGGAAACAGGCCTCACAGGCCAACACATCCATGCCAACCAAGTTACCCATTATATTTTGAACAATGCAAATAAGTATAAATAGAAATTTGAACGACAAATGTATTTGACAATCTAGCACAATTTGAGAGACAGGGTCTACCAGCATTTAGAAAAACTAGGATTAATAAGGAATAGTGTGCATGGCTTTACACGGGAAATTGTGCCTCATGAAGTTAATTGAGTTTTTTGAAGAGGTGACCAAGAAGATGTGAAGTTTGTTTGGCATGTTTCTATTTGGTGGTCAGGCTTTTGAGTACAGGAGTAGGGACATCATGTTACAGCTGTACAAAACATTGGTAAAGTGACATTTAGAGTACTGTGTTCAATTTGACCTACTGTACGAAGAATGTCATTAAAGTGGTAAGGGTGCAAAAAAAAAATTAATGAGGATCTTACTGGCTCTAGAGGATTAGAATTAGAAGGAACAACTGAATAAACTGGGTCTTTGAAATCTAGGAGGCTGAAGGCTGACCTTATAGGTAAGCATAGATAAGGTGAAAAGTCACTTTTTTTCCCCTTGAGTAGAGGAGTCTAAAACCAGAGGGCATATCTATAAGGTGATAGGGAACATATTTAAAAGGGGCCAGAGGGATAGCTTTTTCCACAACGAAGGTGTGATGTACATGGAAAGAACTACCAGAGGAAGTGATAGAAGTGAGAACAATTATGACATTCAAAAGACACTTAGACTGATACATGGTGGGGAAGGTGAGAGGGTTATGGGCCAGGCACAAGCAAGTGGAATAGGCATAATTGGTCGAAATAGTCGGCATGGACAAGTTATGCCGAAGGAGTTTAGTTTAGATTAGAGATACAATGCGGAAACAGACCCTTCGGCCCACCAAGTCCACACTGACCAGCGATCCCCGCACATTAACACTATCCTGCACTTGAGACAATTTTACATATATACCAAAGCCAATTAACCTTCAAACCTGTACATCTTTGGAGTGTGGGAGGAAACCGATATTCTCGGAGAAAACCCACATGGTCACAGAGAGAACGTACAAACTCCGTACTGACAAGCACCTGTAACCAGGATCGAACCCAGTCTCTGGCGCTGTAAGCGTTGTAAGGCAGCAACTCTATCACAGCGCCACCATTGTTTCTTTGCTGTATGATTATGACACCATGTGGACAATGGTAACCTTTTATTTTACATTTCACATCTATATGTAAAGAAGATAGTTTAAGTATGTCAAACAATCGGGCTAATTGGACAAAATAAAATTGTCGTTCAAATCTTGGCTCAAACGTATTTGCATAGTTCAGAAGCTAACATCTTTCATGAGAAACAAAATTGGAGAGTGTTTTTTACAGCGATTATTTCTCTTTTCTTAAATCTGTTACTCAATGGTAGATGTAATAGTTATGCTTCCTATTAATAAAGGTAAAAATGGTGTTTATCATAAAAAATCGCATTTTTAATGTTTTGTCCATTGCTGAGAAGTTAACCAAATTAAATATCTGAAAATGACTTTTAAAACTCGGAAAAACCATTTACTGATTTCATTGGTGTGCAAAAGATTGTTTCAGAGAACACTGTGAATTTAATATTTAAAAACACCCCCTTTTCAAAAGATAAATGACAATTATACATAATGGAGATTAGTGGTTACTAATCGAAGGTATCACAAAATGCTGGAGTAACTCAGCGGGTCAGGCAGCATCTCTGGAGCGAAGGAATGGGTGACGTTTCGGGTCGGGACTCTTCTTCAGACTGAGTGGTCTGAGTTTAGTGGTTACTAAACTTGTGTGTGGTGTGACAGGCCTAAACCAGGAATTTTGCAAACAAGGACCAAAGATCCACAATTTGTACCAATGATAACGAGCACTTGAAACTTATTCGAGGTATTATTTCTATTGGGCTGCATGTTACATAACTTTTCTGTTTAAGTTATTGGAAAGATTTCAGGTATGAAAGTTTTAATTGTTTCTTAAAAATTGTACCTTGATTGATCAATGAACAATAGTAAAAAGCACCACCTGTTTTTTTAATCTATTCTGGTACATGTTGCGAGGCATAAATTGCAGTTTCGTCAGAGCTAGTGATCTGGCTAAAGACACTGTGGGGATGAGTGGAAGGGGATGAAATAAATCTGTATTGTCACCGCGTGTCCAAATATGGCTGTCAGATAATCAAGAGGATTTAAATCAGTCCGAGAAAAATCTCAGACAAATCTTGGAAACATAATTCATGGGTCTACAGGGAGAATCCATCTCACTGCTGGTTTGATTTTACCTTCTGCAATCCTTTTTGGATCATGTGGGCTGACAAGATAAACTGTGGGCCTTTTTTGGGAGGGCTTTCAGACAGCACAGCTGTGCGCCCTTCCTCCAACGGAGAGTTGGGCAACAGAGGCGAAGCAGCCTCTTAGCAATACTAGCACGGCCAACAAGGTAGCGATTGCTCCAGTCACCAGTCTGAGGGCTTCCAACAATTACGAGCCGGGAGATTTTGTGCACGTCAGCGTTTAGGTTCTTGTCAGTGAGATGGCTGCAGAAGTCAAGAGTGCTTCATTCTCACAGTTACCGGGAATGGAATAATGAAATCCTTACTTGTCGTAGATTTACAAGCACATTAACGCAACAAATAAATATACAATCACCAATCATACATTAATTTGTTAACAATATCAGTGAAACCAGACCATACTAATAATGCAAGAGATAGATACAAAAAGCTGGACTAACTCAACATCTCTGGACAGAAGGAATGGGTGACGTTTCGGGTCGACATCCTACTTCAGACTGATAATTAGGGGAGAGGGAGACCAGAGGTAGGGTACGGTAAGGTGTGAAAACGACAGATCAAAGAAGATGTTGCTCAAGGAAATGTAGAATGGTATTGCAAGCTGAACTACTTAATGCAACCAAACAAAGTCGTTGGTAGTTTATTGCTGAGGTAGGGTTGTGCAATGTGGTTCAAGAGCCTGATAGTTGATGGGAAGAAGCTGTCCTTGAACCTGGAGGAATGGGAATGGGGCTGGGGATGAGTCGGGTGTTGAGGTGCTCATATGGCATGTTTTCTGCTCTAGAACAAACAGGTTTAATTTTCATCAAATATTTGGCATCAGAACTGCAGTACAATTCAGCCAAGCTCAGGGGTCAAAAGTTAAGGCATAAAATGACAGCAAATGAGTGTTCCAAAAACATAGGATTAGAGGTCATGCAGAAGTAAGCTGGTAATTGGATCAGGAGTGGCAGCTCTGTTCATCCCAAGGATTACTCCTGCAGACTACTTTCGGGTTAGTTAATTATTTCATTTTGGAAGATATTCGCTGAGACTAGTCTGCCCAAGTATTTCTAGCAACAATACTGTATGCCTCTTAGCAATACAGTCTACGACAGATGACCTAAAACAGGTATTATATCTGCAATTAATACACAGGAATGTGTAAAGAATACCTTTTATTGTCTTTCTCCAATACAGTGAGCAATGTACTTCCAAATTAAATATTTTAAAACATCAGCGAGACCAAGTGTAGACTTAGTAACCGTTTAGCCTAACATTTGCACTTGGTCCACCAAGGCCGACTGGATTTCCCGGTTGCTAATCTTTTCACTCCTCTTCCCATTCTCATATTGAGCTTTCTTTCCAGGGCCTCCTCCATTGCCAGTGCGAGTCCACACACAAACTGGAGGAACAGCACCTCATATTCCGCTTGGGTAGCTCACAATCCAACAGTGTGAACATTGAATTCTCCAATTTTAGATAATTAACCAAAAGTACCACCCCATCCAACCCTCTCTGTGCCCCACATGCACTCTCGCCCATTTCTCCCCTCCCCCTACCTTCCTTCCTTGGTAACTCTTCCATTCTTATTTCACACCTTTTATCTTTTCATCTCTTGTCTTTGTCCAACTATCGCACCCCCCCATCACATATCCACCTATCACTCACCCGACTTTGTCCTGCCCCTCCTCCCTTCCAGCTTTCTTCATACCTACCCACCACAATCAGTCCGAAAAAGTGCCCTGACCCAAAAAAGACACTTATCCATGTTCTCCAGTGATGCTGCCTGACCCGCTGAGTTACTCCAGCACTTTATGCCTTTCTGTGTAAACCAGCATCTGCAGTGCCTTGTTTCTATAGTGTTCGTGGCCCATCAATTTGGAGTCGTCACGTTGCTAGTCGAACTGAAAGCCACGTTTGCCTAATTCTGGAGCTGCACAAATGTTAGAGAGCAGTCATGGTACAAATAATCCTGCACAAAATAAATGGCTGCTTTCCAACTCATAGAAATTTTAAAAATATTTCTTGTTCCAGAAGGGATAAAAGCCATCCACTTGTCAAAATCCATTATAACAACCCAGCAGAAAGATTTTAGTTGATCTGACAATGCAGAACTGGAAACACTTGATAAATGTTTGCTAATGCGGTACAATGCAACATGTGTTCTTCATTTATGATGTTGTATCAACTAGAATAGCAATTCAGCTCCAAGGAAATGGCATGGCCAATTCCTATACCAGTTAAAAGGCCTGGCAGTATGTTTGGAAGAAACCTCACTGTTTAAAAAGAGAGGCATGAATATTACTGTAAAACAGCAGTTTTCCAACAATCCCATCAGGAAATCTGCTGGCACGTTCCAGCTTTGAAACATCAGTCTCAACTGTCCCAAGAAGTAGCACCATATCATTGTGGACTATCAGCATTATTACACCCAGCAGAACCAGCTTGTGAATCAGCCATCTATTTTGCCAATGTGAACAGTGAACTAAAATCTAATGGACAATATGGATAAACAAAGAACAGCAGAAGCTGGTTTACAAAAACGTGCAAAGTGCTGGAGTAACTCAACGGGTCAGGCGGTATCTCTGGAGAATCAGGATGTTGAGGGTCGTGACCCTTCTTCAGACAACCACATCCATGGTAAAGATGAGGCAATGGGGGCCTAGAAATTGAAAGTTATTTAAGAGTTGAAGAGTGTGCGAGGTGTCTCGGATGTAGGTCGGATGGGACTAGACAAGCGGGGATAGGATTGATTTGGAGATGTGTTCTCCGAGACCGGATTGGGCAAAAACAATGGGTCTGCGAGGGCAGTCCTGTTAGTGTACTTTGGGAAAGAGGTGATGAGGTCGGAAAAGAAGGATCCTGACCAGAAATGTCACCTATCCATACCCTTCACAGATGCTGCTTGACCCGTTGAGTTCCTCAAGTACTTGGCGTCTTTTTCATGGGCAGTATGGTTCCTGGCACGAAAAACCATGCTATAAAGTAGGAGCATAGGATTTAAATGGTGGTATGTGGTTATTAAAGATCTAACCCAAGGAACTTTATACTGATGGAAACATTAGCAAAAATGTAGTAAAGTATTGGAGGTAGCAGCTAAATAAAGCTTTGGTTGGTCAAGGCCCAGAATATTGCAAGATTTCTGCACACCGCACCTTACGAGTGAAATATTGACCTTGGAAGGAGTGCAGTATAGATTCATCAGAATGACATTTCGACTCCAAAAGTGAAGTTAAATTATGAAGGGAGATTACACACAGCAGGGTTGAACTCTCTGGAATTTGGACGGTTTGGAGGTGATTTGAGCAAGCCTTTCAAGATGTTCGTAGAATAAATGGAGAAAAGGTATTTCTGCTGGTGTAGAACTTGGCACTGTAGCAGAAACATTGGAGGAAAGATTTTGAGGAGTGTTCAGGAGGCACAACTAGATAGAAAGGAAAGTAGAAATTTGGAACCCTCTTCCACAAATGATAGACAATAGACAATAGGTGCAGGAGGAGGCTATTTGGCCCTTCGAGCCAGCACCGCCATTCAATGTGATCATGGCTGATCATTCTCAATCAGTACCCCGTTACTGCCTTCTCCCCATACCCCCTGACTCCGCTATCCTTAAGAGCTCTATCCAGCTCTCTCTTGAATGCATTCAGAGAATTGGCCTCCACTGCCTTCTGAGGCAGAGAATTCCACAGATCACCATTGAACCTTTGAATCATGGAATGGTCACAGCGCAAAAGGATATTCAGCCCATAGGTCAACTCCAGCACTTAACAGCCTATTCCCATCAACCCTGTAACTTATTTTCTCCGGAGCATCTCCAATTCCCCTGTGCAATGCTCCTATTCAATCTATTTCCACCACCCCTAGAGGCAATGAATTCCAGACCATAATTACCCTTGTGCCTTTTTTCCAATCTGTTCAACCTGTGTCCACTCAAGGAGAAGTCCATTTCCCTTTCACTACAGTCAACTCTGGATGTCTGGGCTCCTGTACCTTCACCCAGAAGGCAGAAGAGGATGGAGACACAGATGACTGGATGGGGAGAGAGTCTGCTGGAGAGACGCCACTGTATGGGATCACTGGACAGGAAATATCACTTGGGGAGATAGAGAGATACCAGTGGATGGAGCGAGAGAGATGGCTGGAGGGGGAGAGAAACCACTGGATCAAACTAGTGGATGGAGAACATCATCACTGGATGGGGAGAGAGACACATCACTGGATGGGGAGGTAGAAAGATGCCAGTGGATGGAGAGAGAGACAACTAGATGGGTAGAGAGACGCCACTAGGTGGGACCACTGGATGGAGAAAATGTCACTGAATGTGAGGGAGGGCGCTGGATTGGGAGATGACTGGATTGGGAGAGACCCCCTTAGATGGATAACAATGTCACTGGATGGTCCACTGGGTGAGGAGAGAGGTTTGGATGGGACCTGTGGATGGAGAAGAACAACAGGATTGGGAGAGAGGCCACTGGATGGAACCACTGGACAGAGAACAACGCTACTGGACAGGGCACCGGGTGGGGAGCGAGACCAGTGGACGGGGAGAGGCTACTGGATGGAACTCCTGAACGGACAATGACACTGGATAGGACATTGGATGGGGAGAGAGGCCAGTGGATGTCTACTTGATGGAGAGTGGCATCTTGCTCACTGTGATGCTGAAATGACTGCACTGGGGACATGTTAGGGAGCACTCAGTTTAATTTCCAGTGCGATGTAAAACAATCTGAATGCGGTTGTTATCATGTTTCACTCCAGGGGGAAAGTTTTTATTCACATACCACTGAAAAAACAATATTTTGCAATTGAATTTCTCAGCGGGAGAGTCCTTACAATCACTGAAACAGACAGGGCAGAAGCCACATGAGTCACGGAAACCACAGAGGAGACAGAATATGCTTTGGATCAATCATCTTTACTTCCACTCTCTTCTCTTCCCGCAATCCCTTCTGATTAACAAATGCGGATGTTGTGTGCATGCATTCCTTAATAATGAAATCTCTTCAGGGTACAATCTCTCAATTGCTATGGAGTTACAAAGTCATAGAACCAAACAACACAGAAGCAGGCCAGTCAGCCCAACTTCCCCATGCCAACCATGTTAGGCCCATATCCCACTAAAGCTTCCCTCTCCATGTACCTGTCCAAATGTCTTCTAAATGATGGCCCAACCTTTCTTTAAATGTCAATCTCTTCATCCCAAGAATCGATCCAGTGAACCACATCATGTTCATAAATTCTAGGAGCAGAATTAGGCCATTCGGCCCATCAAGTCTACTCTCCCGTTCAATCATGGCAGATCTATCTTTCCCCCTCAACCCCAGAAAGGGGTGGGTGCCTGGAACTCACTGCCAGGGGTGGTGGTGGAGACAGATTTGGTAATGGCATTTGAGGCTTTTAGATAGGTGCATGGATATGCTGGGAATGGAGGGATATGGTTTACGTGTAGGCAGAGGAAATTCATTTAATGATGTTCATGGACATAGTGGTCTGAAGGGCTTGATACTGTGCTTCACGGCTCCATGTTCCACGTTTGATGTCCCATGCCCCAAGTATCAGGCAGGTAACCATTCATATCCATGGTGCGACGTTAAGATAACCATGCTCATAACCCAGCCCTGGTGCACGGTTTCTTTTGACGTTCCAAAGCAGATGCCTAATCCAGCTACACGTGAAGGGTTTGCCAAAGATTCACACTCATTTTGACTGACTGGCAGTGTGTCAACACAGACTGAGAGGTCTCCGTTATTATGTGCAATAACACAATAAAAAAGGTTTGTAGAGATATCCTCTGGCATTTAGTTTAGAGATACAGCGTGGAAACAGCCCCTTCGGTCCACCGAGTCTGCACCGACCAGAGATCCCCGCACATTAACACTACCCTTCACACACTAGTGACAATTTTACTTTTTTTAATATATCAAGCCAATTAACCTACAAAGCTAAACGTCTTTGGGAGTGTGGGGGAAACCAAAGATCTCAGAGAAAACCCACACAGGTCACAGGGAGAACTTACAAACTCCGTACTGACAGCACCTATAGTCAAGATCGAACCTGGGACTCTGGCGCTGTATAAGGCGGCAACTCCACCGCTGCGCCACCGTGCCGCCCCAACCAACCAGCACCAAGTCCAACGATCAGGGGAGTTGGTAAAACACAGTGTACATCAATTCATCTGGAATCAAAGACCATGTTTCACCTCCCTTCACACCTCCCAAAATAAGGGTCTGGTATACATTCACGTTGTGCGAGCTTCAGTCTAACACCTGCTGTTGACACTATTTGGAACGAACATATAATTTATGAAGTATTGCGGGACTACATAAAAAAACACATCTGCTCTTTACCCAGGCTTTTACAGAAACTCTTGGAATTTCCAGCTCATGTCAGGGTTGTCATATCACAGAAAGCCTGGTCTGAACAAAGCACAGAACCAACAGACGTTTGTCATTAAATATGTTTTCACAGCTTTTTCCCGTAGGAAGAAAAAAAATGAACACATCCACCCAAAATTACAAATAGGGAAGAGGGAGTAATGGAGAAACATATTAAATCCAAGGTAAATCCAAATAAATCCAAAATGGCTGGTATCAATCTACACAACTTTATTTCAGATCATTCCAGACTTCAAATTCAATTTGTAAGCGGTCCCCAGTGTTTCAAAATCATATGCTCCAAC
Organism: Rhinoraja longicauda; assembly: GCF_053455715.1. Classification (NCBI taxonomy): domain Eukaryota; kingdom Metazoa; phylum Chordata; class Chondrichthyes; order Rajiformes; family Arhynchobatidae; genus Rhinoraja; species Rhinoraja longicauda. The sequence continues at coordinate 16,988,434 of NC_135987.1, read as the reverse complement.
TTAAAAAGATGTAAGCAAATATTTTGCTCTGGGTGCCAGTTTTAACACGGACCTTTCTTAGAAATGCACTGATACTGATGAAGAAGTAAAACGTTAGGATTGGTCTTGGTTGTAAAAAGAAATGCACAGCATTGCTGCGCAATCCTAAAAAAAGTATTAAATATCAAATAAAGAAACTGATGGTAGGCCAAGTACATTCCTCGCTCTGTCAAGGGTTAGTTGCTTTCAGCTGCAGTTGCAAGTCTTACACCAACTCCCGCCACCTTCCTGATATCCCAGGTGCGATGTGGAACTCAGCATGGGAAACCTTGGACCCAGTCCCATGCCCAAACACCATGAGCACAGATCTGTATTCACAAACGTAGAATTTCTTTTAAGCTTCGCACAGTGTTAACTTTGGCACAACAGTGTGAAAGTTCTGACACCCCATTTGATAAATTATCAAGCTAAAAGCTGCCACAAAAATCAATGGATACTTGGCCTTTTATTCAGAAACAGAGTAATTGAAAAACTCTTAAGCATTACGTAATTGCTAACAATCTTAAACAGATTTATTGAAAATCAGATACAAGGTTAAATCCTTAAATGGATGGCTATAGAGAACCACTAAAATTTCCTGTCTAATTTTATAGGATAAGTGAAATAATTATGCTGGACATGACACTACATTAATTAATGGTTATAAACCTGTCCTGTTCATATATAACCTAATCATCTGTCTGGCTGGTACATAAATCCATGTAATAATTTATCTTCAATGATCTGCATCAAAATATAAACCTACGGTAATTATCATGCCACCAACTAACGCAAGTGTTTATAAAGTTACAAAGAAAGATTACATTGCACATCCTTTCAACTGTGAAATGTGAATGTAATCACCCAAAAGAAATACATTGGTTTATTTATATTTTACTAGAGATTTACATTTGCAAACAACATGCAAATTAATCATTACTTCATCAGTTTGCTCCAATAACATGGTGTATTAATCTCCGCTAAGTGATATGGTAAATTTGTGTGCATTGCCACTTCAAAGCAATCAGGAAAAGTATCCGCTTGCCTGGACCTGGCCCAGGGAGGCTGGTATTTATTTTTTAGCCAGATTGTGATGTTGTCATAACCTTCAAGACAGCTGCAAAATCTACCTGGCCAAAATCTGAGATCAAGCAAGTCATTAATAAAAGGCAAAGAGAAGAGAAATCAAGAATGGTTTATTGAGTTGTTAAATTAGAGATATATGTTTACTTAATTTGAAATACAGTAATGTGTCTTTTGCCAAGCCCTTCTCGCCATTTAATCAACATTATTAAAGAGAGTTCATCTTTGTTTTAAAAATACGTTTTAGCACATGCATGCGAAAAAATACTGTTCTGTATTCAAACTTTCGGCATTAAAACCAAGCACATTAGTGAATTATTAACAGAAAATCAGATACGGGACCAAATTACCATTAGTTCACCATTGTAGGTCACAAACAACATGTACGATAAGGGCTAATGGTAAAAGTTATGGCATTTGTAAAATGTCCCACTTGTTGAGCTTTTTAAAAGTTTCTATCCATTTGTTGTTGAAGAAAAATGCTTTTACCACTTCACAACAATTTCCCCTTGAATCACGTACAATAATAAGTGCACAGAGCCGTGAAGCTCCTGTAAATGATTTGTTTAGTACACTTTTTCAGGGAAAGCACTAAGCAGGAATCCAAACAAAAAGGACACTTTTGATATATTGCTACAGCACAGCATAATATCTGAAGTAAAGCAAAACTATTCCTTTTAAACTGACCAATTTTAAAAAAGGACAGCACAGTGGCGCAGCTGGTAGCACCAAGGACCCTGGTTCAATCCTGACCCCGGGTCCTATCTGTGTGGAGTTTGCTTGTTCTCCCTGTGAGTGAGTGTGTATCTACCCGATGCTCTGGTTTCCTCCCACGTCCCTGAGACGCATGGGTTTGTGGGGTAATTTGTTTAATTTGTCTCTGTAAAATGCCCCTGGTGTGTAGGGAATGGATGGGAAAGTGGAATAACATAAAACTTATGTAAACGGGTGATTAATGTTCAGCATGGACTCGGTGGGCCAAAGGGCTCTCTCTCTCTCCCTCTCATTCACTCTCTCTCATTCACTCTCTCTCATTCTCTCTTTCTCATTCTCCCTCTCTCTCTCTAAACTTGTTTATTACGATAAGTCTCCATACTCCTGATCCCCATTTAGTTCCACAGCAAAACAGAATTAGTTCTCTGTTCCAGATCATTAGTTACACAAGTTTCATCCTATTTTATGTTATTCTATACTCCTGGTACTATAATAAAATCTTACATTCACTAACTAGGTCTTTCAATAATTCCATTGTAAAGAATTGCAAGAGCCAGCCACAGTCTAAAGTTAATTTAATACAGTTCCTTTGAAAATTTTCATGCAAAATTAAGTTTCTCAACAATTTTTGAAGATCAAATGATGAGCAATTAAGAATTTGATGCTTGAAATGAACCAAATATTTTATTCATAACAATTTAATTCAGAAAACTTTATATTTCTCCCTTGTATTTGTGTAAAAGGAGAGCATAATGATCTACTCAGTAGATGGACACAAAAAGCTGGAGTAACTCAGCGGGTCAGACAACATGTCTGGAGAAAAGGAATAAGTGATGTTTCCTTTTCCTTCTCTCCAGAGATGTTGCCTGTCCCGCTTAGTTACTCCAGCATTTTGTGTCTATCTTCGGTTTAAACCAGCATCTGCAGTTCCTTTCTTCACATGATCTACTCAGTGTTGTGTTAGAATAAATGTTTTGTCAATTTCAACACAAAATCTGCCTGTAAGATTACTGAGCTTTAGGATTGAAAATGACAAGTTTCTTTCCTTCATTTTTTTCTGCTCAAAGAGACCAATTTGGCAGAAGTTGGGAAACTGGTGGGAAATAATGCCACACTGCTCAGGATGCCACCCCAAAGATGGGGTTACTTTTACAGCCCATCGTCACTCATTGTTTGTGGCCCTTAAGGTCAGTTCCACCAAGTTGTGGAATTGTAGGATGAACGTCAAGTTGAGCTGCATGGAGAGTGGTTGGGAGAATGGAATTGACAGGATTTAATCATGTATAAAATCATAAGGTGAATGCACAGTGTCTTTTACCCAGGGTGGGGGTATCAAGAACAGAGGACGTAGGTTTAAGGTGAAGAAAGACACAAAAAGCTGGAGTAATTCAGTGGGCCAAGCAGTGTTTGGAGACACGATTTCAAGAATAAGAACTCCTGCGCATGCGCACGCACATGCGTGGACTTTATTAAGACGTGCCAACATTTGCATACATTACATGGTCTGAAGAAGGGTCTCAACCCGAAACGTCACCCATTCCTTCTCTCCAGAGATGCTGCCTGACCCGCTGAGTTACTCCAGCATTTTCTTCAGATGAAGGTTTAAGGTGAGATGGGTAAGATTTAATCAGAAGCTGAGGGGCAACCTTCTTACTCAGAAGAAGGTGAGTATATGGAATGAGCGGCCACAGGAGGTGGTTGAAGCAGCTACACTAACAACATTTAAAAGACATTTGGATGCTCTAGACCCTCTGACTAATTGAGAATCTGTCAATCTCCACTTTAAAAATATCCTTTGACTTGGCCTCCACAGCAGTCTGTGGCAATGACATATTCCGACCACAGATTCATCACCCCCCGACCAAAGAAATTCCTGTGCATCTCCTTTTTAAAGGTGCATCCTTTTATTCTGAGGCTGTGCCCTCGAGTCTTAGACTCTCTCACTCGGGGAAACTTCTTCTCCACATCCACTCTCCCCAGGCCATCCCAAGCATTCCCCCCCCCCCCCCCCCCCCCTCACCTTGGGACTCTCTGGACTTCAGAGTGGAGAACGTTCGGGGAGGAGAAGGAACATTTGTGATATTGTTGACAAAATGGAGTCGATGTGTTGGGAGCACACAGAAGCCCAGGAGTGCACCACATCATATTTTACCCATTCCATTGCCCCATCAACAGCTCCTGTCCATTTTGTGGAAGGAACAGTTACCACATTAGCCTCTTCGGTCACCTAATTGAGGAAGGTAAGCAAGTCATCTACATTCCCAAGGGATTACTGAAAAAAGCAACAACTGCAGAGATATAGTATTTTTTATCTAAATAGCAAAGTGTTTTATAGCACTGCAGTAAGTGTCCTACTTAGGATAAACTAAATACAGGCCATTCATAATATAGCTCTAGGAATTAACCCTTCTCCCACAAACTTTGTTTAACTCCATGTTTCATTGGAAGAACCAACGGTGTCACAGCGGTAGAGTTCCTTCCTTACAGTGGCAGAAACCAGAGTTCGATCCTGACTACAGGTGATGTCTGTACGGATTTTGTACCTTTTCCCCATGACCTTGTGGGGTTTCCCCGGGTGCTCTGCTTTCCTCCCACACTCCAAAGATGTGCAGGTCTGTAGGTTAATTGGCTTTGGTAAAAATTGTAAATTGTCCTTAGTGTGCAGGATAGAACTAGTGTAAAGTGGTCGCTGGTCAGCGCGGACTCGGTAGGCCGAAGGACCTGTTTCCACCCTAAACCTAAACCTCTTTGGTGACCCTCGGACTATCCTTGTTCAGACTTTGCTGGCTTTACCTTGCACTAAAATTTATTCCCTTATCATGTATCTTTACACTGTGGATAGCTCGATTGTAATCATGTATTGTCTTTCTGCTGACAAAAGCATTTTACTGTACCTCGGTGCACGTGAAAATAATAATCTAAACTAATAAAACTAATCTAAGCCATGTAGTTGCATCTAGTATTGTCAGGATGACCAAAAACTGCTCCATTATCACAAGCCATGGTGTTATTGTATAGAAATGGTTGAGGTATCACTGTCAGAGGGAAACCCAATCTTGCAAAAGACACTGTTGACAGACTGCCCACGGACATTTTACAGCCACTGTTCTTTCCTTCGGCCCACAATCTCCCACTCTTAATTAGATTTTAATTACTTTTCTACCTAAATCATTAGGTTTAGTATTAAAGGTGGATGCTCCGATTACAGTTATGGATAGCAATGTCCACCAGGTCACATAATCACATCGGATTTGCTGGATAGTAAAACAATTGACGAACAATCCTATAACAACATTCCAAATGTGGCGTGTGTTACACAGTGCTGCATTAACAAGTATTCGCCAGCCAGTTCCTGTTCTAATTTTACAGAAATATTTCCGATGAAATGCTGTAATGGTTTTTGACACTGGTATGGGTTTTATCCCTGTGGAACAAGAAATATGTTTCTAACTTATAGCTGCTGGAAAATAGCCATTTATTTATGGTAGTTTGAATTTCAGCCATGACAATTTTGACCAACACCAGGATAACGGGCAGAGTGTCAGGTCGCTCCTGACTGTCAAAATGCATGGACAGCACCCATAATATCATCACAATCATCATTTTAAGAGGCAAATGAACAAGATCAGTACTCTCGGCTGACTGCTTTGCAGAACTCTCCTTCCCTCTGCCATGTCCAATGATCCTTCAGGCTAAGGGATTGCAGCTGTTCTCTGTGCAATCTTACAACAACCCATCTTGCTCATCCCCACAAATCAACCGGCAGTCAATCTTCCCAGAACACCATCCAAAACAAAACTTGTGCAAAATAAAACAAGCAGCCAGAAAGTCTGAACTCCCAGAGGCACAGAAATTATGTTCCCAGGATTGATCTGCGATTTCTTTTTCCAGAAACCTTTAAGTATTTTTGAATGTGTTATTTTCAAAGAGTAAAACCCAGCACCCTTGAGACTTTGGTGGTACTGGACGAACAGATTTTCCAGAGTATTATATGTTACTCCATTTTAAACTCAAATGCACTTCCATTTCACTTCCCTTTACATGTCAAGCTCTTGTACAACACTTTTTCCTGTGAACCTAACAAGTTTAAAGCAAGCAGGGAATATACAAGCACTCTGGATCCTGGCTGTGGCTGCATCAACCCACATTCCAGACTCCTGGTGTTCGAGTACTCAATGGTGGCGCAGCGGTACAGTTGCTGCCTTACAGCGCCAGAGCCCCGGGTTCGATGCTGACTTCAGGTGCTGTCTGTACGGAGTTTGTACGTTCTCCCCGTGACCTGTGTGGGTTTTCTCCGAGATCTTCGGTTTCCCCCCACACTCCAAAGATGTACAGGTTTGTAGGTTAATCGGCTTGGTATAAATGTAAATTGTTCTTAGTGTGTGCAGGATGGTGTTAAAGCGTGGGGATCACCGGTCGTTGCGGACTCAGTAGGCTGAAGGGCCTGTTTCCGCGCTGTATCTCTAAATTAAACTAAACAAAACCCGAACTCTGGCTACACTCCTGTCCCACAGCCCTGACCCCAGCTACACTCCAGACCCCTGGTTCTGGCCACACAATCGTTTTGCACTCTCGACCCTCAACTCACTTTCTGGGCTAATAATTGAGCCAGATGCCAGACCAACTATCAAGATGCCAGGTTAGGGGAGTTTTACTGTATTCAATACAGTTCAGTCATAGTGCTCATCTCCTCACATTTCCCACTTCCACGGCCTCTCCCTTTTACTCACAACGCTCGACCTGTTGCAACTCAGAGGTGAGATCAAACAACAAGGACAATAATAGACCTGTACGGAGTGTGGAACAATTTGTAAAGAGTTATCAATTAAAGATTTATTTGCGTGATTTAATTTTGAAAATTAAACATTGGTTTTGTACAATGTGTTGCGATGCTAAACTAAAAATCAGTTACACATATGCATTTGCAATTACTTAGTACAATGCATGAACAGTAACATTTCAATGCTGTTCAATGCAATGCAGTCAATGCATTCTGTACAGAAACGTCCAACAAAAACTGCAGACTTCAATAACAAATGGAGGCAAGGAGCACAGTTGAATGTTCACAGTTGCTCTTTCAAAATAAAGCCTGAATAAACACAGTTACTCAACACAAGGAGAAAGGCTTTATCAATAACTTTTTGATCACACTCAAGTAATATCACAGCGCACAGCATCATGACTTTTCTATTCAATCAATCATTCCCACTCTTTTTGACTTCCTCAATAATGTTCTCTTTCAATTCAACATCCAATGCACATTAGAAGGAAAGCTAGCATCTTACCTGTTAGATAGCAAACATCAGGACATTCCACAGCACAAACACTTGGTCAGATGCAGCTGTGAGAAGTTCATCTGTCGCTGCATTCATTTCCAACTGTTTGCAGTGGCAATTCAGAGACTGCAATAAACCAAAGCAAAAGTAAAAATAAAACAATGAAATGAAAGATAAAAAGGCTGGAAAACAATATTAATTCAATTCGGTAATCTGTGCTGTACTTTAAATAATTTATGGTTACACATCCATTTGTTCTTACTTTTTCGCATAAATTGTGCAAAGAATTAAAAAAACATTAGTTCAATATTAACAGCCATTTAGCAGCTAATTAGCAACTATCAAGAAATTAAAACCAAATCGTCACAAAGCATGGCTTTAAATATACAATGGGAATTCATTTTTATGTTTATCGATAGAAAGCAGCTTTTCTACAACCTATGCTTTTAGCCTACAAAGCAATCAGACAACATAGCCAATAGGTGAATTCCTCTTAGATAGACACAAAAAGCTGGAGTAACTCAGCGGGTCTGGCAGCATCTCTGGAGAGAAGGAATGGGTGACGTTTCAGGTCAAGACCCTTCTTCAGATGGTAAATTTGCCTTCCTCTTATCTTTCATGTATCTTGTGTTTTATGACTGCTGGCAGATCAATTTCCCTCCTGGGATAATTAAAGTTCTACCGTATCAGGCTGATACTATCAGCTTCATTTGTTATTCACCAAGGTATTTCTACCAACCTTGTTGGTTATCCCTTATCTTATAACAGCCATTCTATACAATTCATTGGATTGATCTCTGCCCTGGTCTTTGCCAGAATGATGTGTGTGGCCATTTGCCACTCTGTGTACAAAGTTGTGGGTTGGCGGAATGTGGCCAGACACAATGAAAGCACAGTAGTTTGGTTCAGATTAGTTTATCATTGTCATATGTACCGAGGTACAGTGAAAAACTTTTTGTTGTGTGCTTTCCAGTCAGTGAAGACTATAAATGATTACAATCAAGCCTATTTTCTGCACCTATTTTTTATGTTTCTGTTTTCTAAGCTGTCCACACTGTATGGATACAGGATAAAGGGTATAATGTTTGGTGCAAGATGAAGTCCAATAAAATTCAAAGATCTTCAGTAAGGTGGAGAGTCTCCAGCTGGCGAGAGGGCGGTTCAGTTGCCTGATTACAGCTGGGAAGAAACTGTCCCTGAATCTGGAGGTGTGCATTTTCACACGAATATACCTCTTACCTAATGGGAGAGGGGAGAAGAGGGAGTGACCGGGGTGAGACTGGTCCTTGATTATGCTGGTGGCCTTGCTGAGGCAGCGTGAAGTATAAATTGAGTCAATGGAAGAGGGGTTATCATATCATATCATATCATATCATATATATACAGCCGGAAACAGGCCTTTTCGGCCCTCCAAGTCCGTGCCGCCCAGTGATCCCCGTACATTAACACTATCCTACACCCACTAGGGACAATTTTTACATTTACCCAGCCAATTAACCTACATACCTGTACGTCTTTGGAGTGACGGTTTGCGTGACGGCCTGGACTATGTCCACAACTTTCTGCAATTTCTCGCTGTCTTGGGTGGAGCCGTTTCCAAACCATACTGTAATGCATCCCAATAAAATGCTTTCTACGACACATCCATACAAGTTGGTGAGGGTTGTTGGTGACATGCCAAACTTCTAAAGCTCTGGATTCTACCTACCCTCTATTCTAACCCCCCCTTCACTTCAGTGGAAACTATCTCTACAGCTGCTCTGTTGCTGTTTATGGAGAGTGCTTCTATATGGCTTGGGCTACCTAGCTAGTACTTCATCTCAACAATAACTCAGCAACAGCAGTCTCTGTTGTCTCAGTATTCAACTCATTGGGAACTACACAGAAAAAACTTTTAATGCTTTTAATGAATCAGTACAAATGCTACCCTGATGATGAACTGGAATTTTTGCCAATTACATGATATTTTATGCAGGTCACCAAATGGTCACTCGTGCTACGTATAACCATCTATTTAACCCACATTGTCAGGGTGCTCTCCAGTTTCTAGACATATGTTCCTTATTGAGACAACATCTGTCACAATCCCAGTTACTTTTAAATTATTTTATTTATAAAATCAAGACAAGATTGTTCTTTTTTTTGTAAAGGAAGCTGCTCGTCAAAAGTCAATGTTCTGTTAAAGAGGAATTAGCTTTGTTCAAAGTGGGAGAAAAATGCAATAAAGAGTTGCAGCAGTCTTCCTGAACAGGCTGGCTCCTTTGTTATTAAGGCCATATTGGAAAAATAATTCATTGTAACTCACATGTAAGTACAAAATGGCATTTTATTTGAAACATAAAATGCAATCTGCTGAAAAGTTGCAGTCACGATTTGATGATGTCATGCACATTGACACGATTGGAAATGAGGTTCTCAAATAGATTTTCTGTGCTAATCTACAATACAATTCCACCTCATAAAATCTAAATGGCAATATGTACTTTCCTGTGCCAAAACTTTAATAACGCTCTGCAGAGAAAACTCTAATAGTTGGTTTCTCTTTGAGTGATACTTGGCGAGACTAAGTCAGGTTCATGAAACAGTAACTTCCATTGTCTGAGGGCAAGAGTGGAATGTGATGATATCATAATGTGCAAATTAAATTGTATGATTTATTTGCTAATACATGAAAGGGATTGCCAAACAGTTTTTAAAATAAAAAGGAAAATACCCTTTTTGCAATTCTGTTTGCTCATTTCAAAATATCAGCAGGCCAGAATTTGGGATTTTACATCGGGATTCGTGCAACATGCCTGAAGTTTCCTGTTGTTGCAAGACGTAATGGAATTAGCCTGGTGCTAAGTGGGCTCTCGGTTATGCCAAGCTGCTCTGCAAGTAATTGAAACCACAAGTAAACCCAACAGCGACTCAGAAACCAGCTGCTGTAGTGGATCTAAAAAAAGTGAGTGCGAGCAGCGAAACGGCAACACTTTGGAAGGCAGACAGAACATCGAAACAAGCACAGACAGGAAGAAACCAGCCAGTATCTGGAAAGAGAAACGTCAACATTTTGGATCAGAGACCATTCCTCAGAACACACAAAGTCTTTCACCACGAATGGGGAATCAAGTACCAGAGGGCATAGGTAGACATAAAAAGCTGAGGTAACTCAATGGGTCAGACAGCATCTCTGGAGAAAAGGAATTGGTAACTTTTCAGGTTGAGACCTTTCTTCAGATTGTGACTTCTCTACCTGGAATGTCACCTATTCCTTTTCTCCTGAGATGCTGTCTGACCCGCCGAGTTACCAGTTTTTTGTGTCTATCTTCGATTTGAACCAGCATCTGCAGTTCATTCCTACACCAGAGGCCATAGGTTTAAGGTGAGAGGGGAAGGTTTAATAGGAACCTGAGGGGAAACATTCTCACTCTGAGGGTGGTGGGTATATGGAATGAGTTGCCAAGGGAGGTAGTTGCAGCAGGTTTTATATCTGCATTTACAAGACAATTGGACAGGGACATGTAAGGGAAAGGTGTAGAGGGATATAGGCCAAACCCAGGCTAAAGGGACGAGCTAAGATGGCCCATCTTAGATGGCATGGACGAGTTGGGCTGAAGGTGCCATTTCCACATTGTATGTCTCTATAACATTGCTGCATTTGAAAACAGCGGAGCAAGTAAAGCAGAAGGTTTTATTTTGTGTCATCACACAACTGTTTGCCAATAGCGAGCAAATTTTAGTGGCCTCTGCAAGATCCTTTACAGTGCATGTGTCATGCAGCATGTCACAGCTCAGATGTTCCATAGTCTGGAGGCCCCGTCCGCACTCGCAGTCTGCTGCATCTTCAGTATATCCCCACTTCAGCACATTCGATTTGCTCCTCTGTTGAGACTGTGCCAGGTTATCCACGGTTGGTCGGAAACTGGTGGGAGTTTCTCAGAGGGATCGATTGCCATGTGAATGTCTTCCAGAGATTGTGGAGGACACGTGTGCACCAACATTTCTTCCACTGAGCTGCAGTTTCAGAGAAGAACGGAGAATGATTCGCATTTATCAGTTCAGTCTTTTCTTGCCTCCAATATTAACATCTCTCATTTCACTGCTGCCAGCGATATTAATCCCTCCAAGTATGCACAATTTCTAAATATTCTGACAACAGCTAAGCAGCTATTTTGCATGGTGGCGCAGCGGTAGACTTGCTGCCTTACAGTGACAGAGACCCGGTTTTGATCCTGATTACAGGCGCTGCCTGTACAGAGTTTGTACGTTCTCGCCAAGCCTGCATGAGTTTCTCCGGGTGCTCTGGTTTCCTCCCACACACCAAATACGTACAGGTTAATTGGCTTGGTAAAATTGTAAATTGGCCCAAGTGCGTGAAGCACTTGATGGCAGAAGCTACAGATTTGGGAGGTAGTGTCAGGTTAGCTCGAGTGGGTCCATTTTGTGGATGGTGGTCAGTGTAGTTTCTGTGCAGGTAGTGGGGGTGGGATTGAATGTTTCAGATGATGAATGGGTGCCGATTAAGGTCATAAGGTAATCAAACTAATGAATCCTGCTTTGAAGTTTATTCTTAGGATTGAGAAGAAAATACATGTATCTTAGCATTTATATATTCTGACGATGTGTGAAAGCTTCACAGAAGTTAAATGACTGTATGATATTAAACATTGTTACTTTAGACAAACTTGAATTAACTAAATGTCTGAAACATATCCACGACTTATAAGTCAATTAAATATCGAGTGATGTTGGATGAAGGGCATGTAATAATATTTGAAGAACTCACCAGCACTTCTTTCAAATCCAAAAATCTTCATTTTCATGGTAGAACTGAGAGTGGGCAGGAGCACAGACATACCAGGGCAAAAAGTTCACCTCAGTTCCTTAAAAAAAAATAATTGCATGATATTGGTGTTTGGGATAAGGTGAATTGGATGCTGGTAATTTTCTGCTACTTTCTGCACTTGCCAACTTTCCTTTGCAATGACATCAAATTAATCAAGTCCACATGATGACAAGAATGATTTCTACAGTTTGGCAACTGGAGAGAAGAGCTGAATTTGGGCAATTTTGAATTATTTCTTGGTTATTACAGTCACTTCTACAGTTGGCACTGTTCAAAGGATGGGACAAGTGCTTACTCACATTTCCCCATCACTTATTGTGACAGTATTAATGTAGGAAAATAACTGCAGGTGCTGGTACAAATCGAAGGTATCACAAAATGCTGGAGTAACTCAGTGGGTCAGGCAACATCTCAGGAGAGAAGGAATGAGTGACGTTTCGGGTCATCACCCATTCCTTCTCTCCTGAGATGCTGCCTGACCCGCTGAGTTAATCCAGCATTTTGTAACAGTTATAATGGTCATTCAGAGGTCAAACCGTAATTTATGGATTCCAATCACATCACAGCACATTTCAAGCAAGCTTAATTACTCATTTTCCATTGGTTTTGTACACAACAGCTCGGGATTTTCTTCTGTATAAAGCCGACTTGATCTAACAATGCAATATTTCTCTGCCTCATCAACCCCTCCCTTTTCCACCATCCCTTATTTAAATCATGATCTCTGGTGCTGTCGGTGTGGAGTTTGCATGATCTCGCTGTGATTGCATGGGTGTCCAAGGTGCTGTGGCCGTGCCCCATAACCCAAAGATGTGTGGATTGGTAGATTAGTATAAATGGGCGGTAGATGCCCAGCTTAGACATGGTGGGACAAAGGACCCATTTCCATGCTGTCTATCTTTATGTCTCAAGCAGAACTTTCTGTCCATGACAAATTGGTCTCAAGTGTAAAGAACACTGGACCACATTTGAATGGAAACACAGAAACCCATTATCTCACACAGAATCTGTATGAGCAACAAGGATAGGCATTCACTTAATGATTGAGTACAATATAATGCACGAGTATCATTCCTGACATCAGTGTTTATTCTGGGTGAATAATCCTGTTGCTTCTAACTTCAGGCAGTCCATTGTGCTTTTGTAAACAATGAATGGAAAGACATTATTGAGGTGGTAGAAAAACAGATGGTTATTCATTCACCTTTGAAGCAATCCAGCATAGATGACAAGGACATTAGGTTCAAGCAAATGTGACAATTGGGGGATGAAATACAAAATATTTTCGGTAAAGTAGGTAGCTGATGAGATGGGGTGGGCAAGCTGGAGGGCGTTTTATTTTTCATAGACCAGTCAGAGTCACAATGGGCCAAATATCCTCCTTCTGTGTCGCAAGTTTTGACAGTATGTTCAACAACACAACATTCTCCAAGTCCCACAGGCTCCCTAGTTTCAGATCATAGAAAATAGAGCATAGAACAGTACAAGGTCTGAAGAAGGGTCTCGACCCAAAACATCACCCAGTCTTTCTCTCCCGAGATGCTGCCTGACCCGGTGAGTTACTCCAGCATTTTGTGTCTACCTGAGATTTTAACCAGCATCTGCAGTTTGTTTTTTCCTCCACATAGAATAGTACAACACAGGAACATCCTTTGGCCCACAATGTGTGTGCCAAACTTGATACCAAAGTAAACTATTCATCTACCTGCACATGATCTATATCCCACCATTCCCTGCAAATCATGTGCCTATCCAAAAGCTGCCTCCACCACCCACCCCAGGCAGCATGTTCCAGGTACCCACCATCCTCTATGTAAAAAAAAAATTGACCCACACACCTCCTCCAAACTTTGCCTCTTCCATTACACACTCTTCTGAGTTAGAGGAGAAGGTATTACCGATGTATGAAGTAGGGTTAACATGCAACGGTAATTTCTCCAAGTTCACGCCAAGGCGATGGAAAATCTTGGCATGGATTGCTCTCTCCGTCAAAGACTGAAGGAAAGATGTAGACGAGTGACCACAGCGCCAAACAAAAATGGAAAATAAAGTATGCAGAGAAGCTGAGAAATTAAGATTATAATTGAGATTCAAGAAGTCCCTCAGAGAGTGACAAGAGCAACACTAGGATGCAAAGAGAAAACCCTTTTCACATTTTTCCATACAAAAGGTCTGAAATATATTTACCAGCCTTTTTTCATTTAATCATCATTCTGAGACTTGTGGACACAAGATGGAAAGCAGAACAGTAAAAAAAACAACAAAAAAAAATCAGTCTCTTTTGAAGCAGCAAGTGAGAAGGCTGTTTTGTAACTAAACAGAGGTCCCTCATCTGTCACAGCTGGACAAGGCCCATAATTCATTCATTATTGACTATGAAAGGCAATCTTACAAGTTTGAAGTCTATCCTGAATGAGAAAACACTTTTCTTAAAATGTCGTGCGCGGAGCTGACTGCATATAGTTCACATGATTAATGACTTGCGGCCTCATTGTGTGGAACACCACTAATTAGCTGCAGATTGATTAAAGACATTGCATACAAACTTCTGCTGATAAGCTGAACTTTTTCCCTGCAAGAAGTGAAGCATGTGGAAACATTTATAGTCTCATTTTTAAGTTGAAATGGTTGGAGTATGAAGCCTGTAATTCCAAACACATATATAGAAATATTTCAAAGCTAAGCTCTGAGGATTATAAAAATTACCCATATTCATTCATGCAATTAAAAAAAGGTCTGGATATTTATATTCTTTGCAATGAATTGTGTAGGGTATTGAATATCCGTCACATCCATCACTGCTACCCATTGATACATTGGACACGTCTTACGAATGATCACTCTGTATCTACCCACGGCAATATGGCAAGCAATCGAGTAGCACGGTGTAGAATGGCGGCACGGTGGCGCAGCGGTAGAGTTGCCGCCTTACAGCGAATGCAGCGCCAGACACCCGGGTGCGATCCCAACTACGAGTTTGTACGTTCTCCCCGTAACCTGCGTGGGTTTTCTCCGAGATCTTCGGTTTCCTCCCACACTCCAAAGACGTGCAGGTATGTAAGTTAATTGGCTTGGTAAATGTAAAAATTGTCCCTAGTGGGTACAGGGTAGTGTTAATGTGCGGGGATTGCTGGTCAGCGCAGACCCGGTGGGCCGAAAGGGCCTGTTTCCGCGCTGTATCTCTAAACTAAACTAGCAGAGATACCAAATGGGGTAATTCCCCTTCCTCCACATCTCATTTTCTGTTCTAAAACTGTGCCCTCTCATTTGCTTTTGACGATTTGCCCTTTAATAATCCATACTACTTTCTGTAATCAAGACTTCACCAATTTTAAATTTCAAATTAAAAATAGTTTTCAGAATTTCTCTTCTTTGCTTACATCCATTTGTATTGATGGGGACATACCTGATTACATGCAGTTTTTTTGAGGTGTATAAAATCATGGGGGGAATAGATGGGGGGGGGGATGCACAATCTTTTCCAGAGCATAGGAGAATCAAAAACAAGACCATGTATGTTTCAGGTGAGTGGGGCAAGATTTAACATGAAACTGAGGGGCAACTTTTTCTGCTTAGAAAGTAGGGGCGATAGGGAACAAGCTGCAAGAGGATGTAGTTGAGGTAGACACTTGGGCAGGTACATGGATAGGGAAGATTTAAAGGGATATGGACCAAACACAGGCAAAAGGGTCTAGCTTAGATTGGGTATCTTGGTCAGCATGGATGAGTCAGGCTAAAGGCCATGTTTCCATGCTGTACGACCTTATTTAGGTCTTATATCTGGGGCGCATCCTGCAGCCTAGAAATAGGATTAATTTGTCCCAGTCCGTAAGAAGGTAGATCAGTCTGAAGAAGGGTCTTGACCCGAAACCATTCCTTCTCTCCAGAAATGCTGCCTGTCCCACTGAGATACTCCAGCATTTTGTGTCTACCTTTGATTTAAACCAGCATTTGCAGTTCTTTCCTACCCAGTCTGCAAGAATGCTTGTACATTCCCTCCACAGATGCTGCCTGTCCCACTGAGATACTCCAGCACTTGGTGCTTTGCTCAGCCTCTCGCATCTGCAGTTCCTCGTGTTTCCCCAATTCTGTACAGCAACAATTTGGCAAAACAGTCCAGATTACTATTAAAAATTATTACATTTCACCGTAACTTGCACTGTTGGTAACACATCATTGCAATAATTGGATAAGTCATTTGTACAATGTTTCATTACAAGTGACGCAAGCTTGCACTTGCCTATCTTGTGAGGGCATTAATTTATTTTGCGTGTTTTTCAAGTAAGTGAGGGGTTCTCAAACATGAACATAGAGCCAAATCATCTCCTGCAAGCTCTCCCTATAGCAGCCTTAGATAGTCGCCTGGTCCTACCGGTGTCAAGAACCTCCCTCCTGGCAGGCATTGCCTGAAGGAACAATTCCATATCCCTGTGTGATTAAATCTTGGAGCTCCCCCCAGCCCCATCCCTTCTTCCTGCATAAGCTTTGACTGCCAGGACACCCACAATGTGTGTTCCTGGTGACCAGATGCCATGCACTGTGCATCCTTGAGGGTTTTGGACACATCTCTGAATAATCCTCAGCAGCATTGTAGGCTGTGTAAAATCTAGTCTGATCCCATTGTGGAAGTCCTGTAATGGCGTACGTTTCTGGGCATAAACTGTCCTTAAGATCCGATTGACCAATTTCATGACTTATTGCAGAATTTCCAATTGGCATTAGCTCTCAACTAAAGGATGAAATCCATCTTCTCAGCCTATAAGCATCATAAAATTATTAGGAATTAAACAAATTCACTCTCTCTCTGTCTCTTGATGTTACATTTTCTAAAAAATATATCTAAGCACCTATATCAGTCAAGGTGGGAAATCTTGCAACACTGAAGGAATTTATGTTTAGCAACAGGAGGATTCTAAGAGGTCTTTTGATGCTGAGCTGAGGCATCAGTTGAACGAACATCTGATCGAAACATCCATCACTGCAGTCTCAAATGCAAGAGAAATTATTCTGTCATTTTTGGCTGCAAGCAAGATAAGTAGTTTTCCTGAGAAGTAGCTCCTTGAGTATTTTTCTATGTTGATTTGTCAATTTAAGTAAGTGAATGAGAAGAAAAGAACTTGTATATGTGTTATGTTGTCCATGACTTCTCAATCACTTTACAGAGAGTGAAGAGCTTTCAGTTTCTATTGGAAAACTAAGAGAAAAAGACAGAGTACTTTTATATTCACATAAATAACTGGGGAAAGGAGGACAGTTTGATAAGGAATGATGGGAGTAAACTAAGTGGTTGAATCATAAGCCAGTACTTTAGTCCGTAGTGGGAGCTAACCAAAAAAAACTTAACAACTGAGAAAAAGAGATTTTGGGCATCAGCAACGTAGAGACTTTTAAATTACATAATTGGAAATAATAGTATCCAAATGCTTAATATGGTGACCTGGACCCCCTTCTCACTAATTTAGCTGAGGAGTTCACCACTTGTAATAATTTACTATCCCTGTACAATTTCAGGTCCCAAGTTCCTTGCATTTTAAGCAACTTGTTCAAAAAGTCAAACAATATTACAAATACTTCCTTGAAGTTGTGCGGTTTTCAGTGTTATTTAAACGTGAAAATTGTGTGCCTTTGTCATTCAGCTCAAAGGACAAAAGGCACCACAATAAGCAAAAGGCCATCATATATACAGAGTTAAAACAGCGTCAAACATTCCTGAAGAACCTTCAATTTAAGAAGCTTTTGATGACATGGAACATATTGAAAAAGGGGCTTTATCCCATCCAGTGAATGTTGGAATTCTCAGTACTTTTGCTGTAAAAAAATAAACTGCTGGAAGAACTCAATGGGTCAGGCAACATCCGAGGAGGAAAATGGCCAGACAACTCGATGCAAAAATGTTGTCTCTCCATTTCCCTCCACAGATAGCTTAACCCATTCAGTTCCTCCAGCAGTTTGTGTTTTTTTTTAATATACAGAGTGTATGTCCAATACAACAGAAATTTCGCTCCATCTTGCTTAATTTCCCATATTTCTAATCTTCTTTATATGTATTGAAATCTCACCCTTTCCATGTTTAGTTTTTCTTCTACATGGTATATTCAACTTGCCAGTTTCTCCTAATTGTTAGTAATGTTACCCTGTTCTCTTCTGACTCTACAATGGTGGAATTAAAATGCTGGAAATACCCGACAGGTTAGACAGCATCTGATGAGAGAGGATTAGAATCAACATTTCTTCAGAATGGATGATGGAATATCATGGTGGGGTCCAAGTTTGAGATAGGGATTTATTTAATACTGTGACTGTAGGAGGCCTCCTAATTGGAGACCCATGGTATTACCAATGATGAAATATATTAGAGACATTTGCAACTGCACTGGTAAAAGATATGGATAATATTGATCTCGGTGGATAAAGGAAACTACAGTTAATGTAGATTTTTTTGATTCCTAATGTAAAATAGCACTAGTTCTTTGATGGAACACAAATGTTAGAAACTGGTTTTACTCTTATTTGGCACACTGAGGGCTTTGCATTTAGTGGTAATGGGCATTTGGAGGTCACCAAAATTAACTGATGACGGATGGAGAAAATATTCAAAGCTTAGACCAGTTTGAATTAGACTAATTGTTAAGAGGTTTTCGCCAAACTTGTTTGATAGAATAATCAAATATCAGAACATGTAAAATCTTTCCAAAGAATCAAAGTTTTAACCAATCAAGGTTTTTTAAATGCCAATATCTTTGCTAATTTTCATAAGCTTGTTAGATGGTCTGGAAATTTCATTATTCTATCAAAGTAATTTAATTCAAATGGCCTAAGCTTTAAACGTTTTCTCCATTTGTTCGAAGAGGACTTTGGGTAAAGCTTCTCCATAATCTGCAACACATTTAAATCATCAGCCTATTACATGGTATATCTGTAAGGCAGGACTTAATGACTGTGGTGTAAGATTAAGCAAAAATGCCTCACGACTAGAAATTTGTAATTTAGTCATGGGTTTAAAACTTGCAAAATGCGTATAAGCCAAGTAGGGAACCTTGACTAATGATGTGACACAAACTGAGATACTTTCAGGGTTTAAAATCACTGACATTCACAATAATTCTGGGAGGCATAAAGACGTACTAATTCATATTCAAATAGAAATCTATCATAGTTAAAAGGGCGGCATTGTTTCTTTTCTCAAACAATAAACCACATGATCCTTCAAAGCTGGTCGGAAACAGCCATAGTGATAATTCAGAACATTTAAAGTGTTATATGCAAAAATATATCAGTTTAGTTTATTGCCATGTGTACTGAGGTACAGTGAAAAGCTGTCGTTGCATGCTATCCAGTCAGCTGAAAAACAATACATGATTACAATTGAGCCATTTACAATGTATAGATACATGAAGGATATCCGCATGATATTCGCATCTTACAAAAGATACATGTTCCATATTCAATTAAATCATCTCTTATCATTGACTGAACGGAGAGCATTGCTGTACTGATCCTAAACTCACAGATGATTGAATACAGATGTGTAGGATTGCTCAGACAGCATCTTGCAGCTACAATATAAATCAAACAACTATTTATCATCACATGCTTCAGAAAATAATACACCTTTGTGCATAAGTACAACAGTTTAAGAATTAAAAATCAGGACTGATGACAAAAATTAGGCATAACATTGTAAATTTTGTGAAAATTCATCATATCCCTCCATTTGTCCATTGCAAGAATGACCATAATGAGTGCAAAATCAAAAGAAATTTTTTCGATTGGTTCAAAGATTCCCATAATCAGATATTCCTCACATACTGACGATTATGTACTGTACAAGATTGAGTTTAGTTTATTGTCACGTGTACTGAGGTACAGGGTAAAGCTTTTGCTGCATGCTAACCAGATTATATACTGTACAAGTTTGAGTTTAGTTTATTGTCATGTGTACCGAGGTACAGGGTAAAGCTTTTACTGCATTCTAACCAGTCAGCGGAAAGACAATGTATGATGTGATCCTGGGGAAGAAAGTCTAAAACATAGAAATCTCTCTCACAGAACAGTGGTCCTGATTGAGATCCTCATTGCTCAGGGTAAATATTCTGCTTCACATAGACACTGTCAGGGTAAGAGAAAGCATATTATTTTCCTGAGGCCCACAATGAAATCTGGGACACTGCCACTTTGAGTATTCTCCTCCTCACCTATTAAAGCTTCCCAAGCAAAGGATGAGAGGCGATCTTATAGAAACATATAAAATCCTTAAGGGATTGGACAGGCTAGATGCAGGAAAATTATTCCCCATGTTGGCGGAGTCCAGAACCAGTGGTCACAGTTTAAGTATAAGGGATGGGCAATTTAGGACTGAGATGCAGTAAAACCTTTTCACCCACAGAGTTGTGAATCTGTGGAATTCTCTGCCACAGAAGGCAGTGGAGGACAATTCACTGGATGTTTTCAAGAGAGAGTTAGATATAGCTCTTCGGGCTAACAGAATCAAAGGATATGGGGAGAAAGCAGGAACGGGGTATTGATTTTAGATGATCAGCCATGATCATATTGAATGGTGGTGCTGGCTCGAAGGGCCGAATAGCCTACTCCTGCACCTATTTTCTATATTTCGAAACAACCACTACCTTCTGGGTGGCTAATGCACCACCTCTTTTAATAGACCCTCGGCTGCTTGAGTGCCACGGGGCCTACTGGGATTATCATGAAGCTCACCTCCCCTGTGCCACATGGACTGGAGAGAATCACATTCACTCCTCTGATATCTTTACATTTAATTCTGCTCTCAACATTGGTTTCTTCAACAAACCTTCATTCAAAATTCAGTCTTACCAATTTGTCAGGTACTTGGTTGCTGTAGTTATTCTCCCCCACGGAAAAAGAAAATGTCTTGAGAATTAACCTTGACTGTGGCAACAATTTGCTCTTCATAAGATTGCGAATTTAAACCACCTGCAGCCATTATTTGGTTCCAACCGATTGTGCTGAAACCCAAACATACTGTACATCCATAACTGTCAAGATAAGAAAAACCTCAATTGACTATAATCTACATAAATTAGAACCATTTTGCTGCAGTTGTACTTTCCCCTTCCAAATATTCTCAATCAATTGCCTGTCAAGTTAAAATAAAACCTATCACACTGCTCTTAAAGAGCTGTACATTTGATGTACACAAGGATGGCTCGCATTAATTTAAAATTAGTTACATTCTCAGATAGTCTTCAGATTGCCAACATATTACAACTTTGTCACTAAAAAGTACCCCACATATCAACAGCATGGTTACTAACCAGCTCTGCTGAAGAAACTGCTGTACATGCAGCTCTGAGTAGATTTAATATGTCACATCTGAGCGTTGTGGATTAACTTGCTTTTAGACTGGCCGTTTTTATTTGCATGTGGGTACATCAAGGTAAATGAAAATCAGGCTC
Organism: Rhinoraja longicauda; assembly: GCF_053455715.1. Taxonomy (NCBI): domain Eukaryota; kingdom Metazoa; phylum Chordata; class Chondrichthyes; order Rajiformes; family Arhynchobatidae; genus Rhinoraja; species Rhinoraja longicauda. Next base: position 16,967,081 of record NC_135987.1, on the reverse strand, counting down.
CTCCGTTAACAGGTAATTGGCCTGCAATGGATATTTTACACAAGTCGTTACGTTTGTCAGTTTTCTTCCTCCTTGTGTGGAAAGGCGGCAAATATTTCACGGCAGATTCAGACAGTTTTACACCTATACACTTTCTATTGGGCGACAAATAAACGCATGTAAATTGGACAATGCCAATAAATCAACGTCAAATGCCAGATTTTCCATTATTAATACCTTATCAATATGCAGAACAACTTAAACATTCAACAGACACTTAACATTGAGAGGAGATGCGTAGTGTCGGAAAATGCATAAATAAACAACCAATGTAAGCCCAGACAATGGATTCAAATCCGACCTTGGCAGAATTTGCAAATTTGTTCAAAAATAATTTGGGATCTTTAGGTGTTTGTCCACTTTCGCTGCAGAAGACATTCACCATTTTTCCGATGCAGCAGTGCATTCCCAAGTGCAACTAGGAATAACGCGTGTCTGAAGAAGGGTCTCGACCTAAAACGTCACCCATTCCTTCTCTCCAGAGATGCTGCCTATCCCGCTGAGTTGCTCCAGCTTTTTGTGTCTATATTTTGTCCCAAACTATTATTTAGGTTTATTATTGTCATATGCACCGAAGTAAAATGAAAGGCTTTTCTTTGCGTGCTGCTCAATCAAATTAGACATGAATACCAGCACAATAAACACAAGTACAAAAGGTAGAGCGAAGAGAAAGGTACCAGAGTGCCGAATATAGTTTCTTAGCATTGTAGCAGAACAGTTCCAATGTTCCCCAATGAGGTTGATTGGAAAACCAGGACCGTACCGCAGCTTATGAAAGCACCGTTCAGAAGTTTGATAGGAAGGTGCTCCTGGGATGTTTGCCAAGTCTTGCTCATCAAAGTACCAACTGCACCAGAAGGGTCTGATCAATGTCCAGTCTGATGAAGGGTCTCATCCCAAAAGGTCACCTATTCCTTTTCTCCAGAGATGCTGCCTGACCTGCTGAGCTATTCCAGCATTTTGTGTCTCTCTGCACCAGAACACCTGACAAGAGGGAAACATGGTGTCAGGAAGTATAGTGCTAGTTTACACATTGAAACTGCAAGGGTCATACCGACTGAGGTTCCTCCTCCGGAGCATTTCTTTGCAGTATGAAAAGAGGCAAGCAGAGCAGCAGAAAACCTAGGCTTATCATTCTAAACATGTGAGCCTGAAAATGGAGAACATTGGCACTCCCAGATAGTGACACACTGTTCTGATCAACATGCATCGGCAATTGTTATGGGGTACAGGAGGTCTTTTAAAATGAACTTGGATGAAAAAAAATTGTGTTAAATAAAATACAATGGTGAACAGTCTTTGCTCCTGTATGTACAGTTCCAGCAAACATTTTCAAGGTGGTTTATACTGGATGGTTATTCCATATAATGAGAAAATTAATTAATTGAGTTGCTGTTCAAATCTACACTCTGTGATCATTAGCAGAGCACCTTTGGTGTTTTGGTGCATTACTTTATAGAATAAGATTCAGGCACAAAGTTCATATCACAATTATACCTTCAGGGAGTGATGTACAACAGAGGCTAATTGTTCCTTTCAGTAAGAAAAAAATCAACTGATGAGGGAGAGTGGGTGTTCGTGTGAGCCTTTTAGGAGTCAGATTAATGCAGTTAGCTGTGTGGAGTGACCACATAGAGTAATGTAGCTATTACTCTGCACGAGCATCATCATCATCATCGTCATTATAACAGAGTATGGTTGTCCTCTTGGTGAGTCCTTTCCATGAGTCTCGAGTTGGCTGAAGAGGTCAATCCTGGAGCTACAGACTTTAATTCTCCAGGTGAACACCTTTTAACATGGGGATATAAGAAAATAACTGCAGATGCTGGTACAAATCGATTTATTCACAAAATGCTGGAGTAACTCAGCAGATCAGGCAGCATCTCGGGAGAGAAGGAATGGGTGACGTTTCGGGTCGAGACCCTTCTTCAGACCCTTTTTAACATGGGGCGACTAGTACACATGTAGCCACCATACGGTCCTTGACAGAGACAGACAGATCCAGCCACATGGACTCCCCCACGGTCAGGAGTCCCTCCCCAAAGCAGACTTCTTCCATCATCTCAGCCATTGCAATGTTCCATCTGGTGGCCAGTCCATTCCACCGCATATGTGGGCCGCATTTTGTCAGAAACAATCCCCTCCTTCTCTTGCTCGGCCCACCAGGAGTGTCCCAGCCAGGAGCATAGCTCCAGATAGATTAACTCTCAGGATCTTTGGCATGCACCAGCCACTCAACCATGACAAGATGGCGACCCTCGGTGAGGTGCACCAGCATACATCAGTGATAACTGTATAAAGAACTCCCTGCAGAGTTGCCAAGGGCCACCCAGCCAGTCCAAGAGTTTGCCTTTACTTCATTATCTTCCTTAAGGTCCAACATTGATTTCCCATTCTAAATCACCTTTTGAACAGGGGGAGGTCAAAACTCAGTGGCCTGCTGACAATCTGATATGGTAGACAGCATGCTGACTGGTTGCATCACCACATGGTTCAGAGAGGCCCAAGAACGAAGGTGGCTGCAGAAAGTGGAGGAGATTGCCTGGTCCATCATGGAGTTGACCTCCTCACCATCAAAGGGATCTGCAGGAAGTGTGTAGGAAGGGAACTGCAGATGCTGGTTTACACCAAAGATAGACACAAAAAGCTGGAGTAACTCAGCGGGTCAGACAGCATCTCTGGAGCAAAGGAATAGGTTATGTTTCGGGTCGAGTCCCTTCTTCGGACTGAGAGTCAGGGGAAAGGGAAATACGAGATCTAGACGGTAATATGGAAATATAGAACAAATGCTTGAAAGATGTACAAAAACGTAACGCTGATAAAGGAAACAGGCTATTGTTAGCTATGAGCTAGGTGAAAACGGGTTACAGACAATGAGACTCAACAAGATGACTTTGAAGCGAATAAGATGGGTGGAGGAGGATCGAGAAGGGGGGGGGGTGCAAGGATTACTTGAAGTTAGAGAAATCAATATTTATGCCACTGGGTTGTAAGCTGCTCTTGTAAGAAGGCAGCTAATATCAAAGACTCACACCACCCAAGCCACGCTTCCAACTTGCTGAGACCATTGGGAAGAAGGTGCAGGAACCCGGGAGCTATCACCTCCAGGATCAACAAACCCCCCCCCCCCCCATCTTTAGGGTCAATGTTACATTGACCGAGGATTACAAAAACCTAAAAACATATATTGTCAGATTTGAGAACAGCATCATCCTATCTGTTACAATGCTCATGAAAGACCTCTCATTTGCTAAGAATGTACCTGAAATCTTGCAATCTACATCGTTGCAGCTCAGCCCTTTTTTTGAAATCTGTACTTTCTCTGTAGCTGTAACACTATCTGTGAACATTGATTTTTCTAATTTCAACTAGCTCCTACAACTCTTCCCCCACCAACACCCCCCCCCCCCCCCCCCCCCCCCGCCCGCGTTACCCTACTAGTTCCACTGTTCACATCCTCATATCCCTGTTATTAACACATCTTCCCCAGCCAACAATGGGCCATCATGGATTCCACCCTTCCTGAGATCATCTGTTGCCGGCCCTGATTTGTTCAGGCCTTCTCTATCTTTCAGTCTGAAGAAGGGTTCTGACCCAAAATAATAGTCACCTATTACTTTTCTCCAGAGATGCTGCCTGACCCGTTGAGTTCCTCCAGCATTTTATGTCTACCTTAAGTATTCTCTCAGTGCTGAACTAGAATTAGATTTCCCTGTTCCTTAAATGGGATTTAATCACAAACCTTCTGACTCAGAGACAAGAAATTTCTCAAATCAACCATTGGATTGATTGGAATAGAGGGCACATGATAGACAAGGCAGTTTGGTTGTAGTTAACTATATTTGCCTGGAAAATTATTGCCTGTCAGTTACAGTAAGTGATATAGGAGCACAATGTACTCTGCCTCTTAAAATCACTCCTTTGAAGTCAATGGATTTCTCATTGATTCCAGGTGAAAATATATAAAAATGCACTCTCCTGCCTAGGATAGGTGGGTGTCTGAACATCCACTGCCTTTGGTTCTGCTGTATCTCCGGGGTTACTCAAGGCGGCACGGTGGGGCAGTGGGAGAGTTGCTGCCTTACAGCGCTTGCAGCGCCGGAGACCCGGGTTTGATCCTGACTATGGGTGTTGTCTGTACGGAGTTTGTTTGTTCTCCCCTGCGTGGGTTTTCTCCGAGATCTTCAGTTTCCTCCCACACTCCAAAGACGAACAGGTATGTAGGATAATTGGCTTGGTAAAATGTAAAAATTGTCCCTAGTGGGTGTAGGATAGTGTTAATGTGTGCGGGGATCGCTGGTCGGTGCGGACCCGGTGGGCCGATAGGGTCTGTTTCCGCGCTGTTTCTCTAAACTAAACTAAGGATGCAAGGGTGTAACCAGGTTGGTTCCTAATCTCATATCCTTCCCTCAGTTTGACAATATACAAAATATTAGCAGCAACCAATATAAACAACAGAAATTACAAAAAAACAAACATTGAAAGAACATCAAATGTGTATTTTAAACCTTTTATGACAAGGGTGGGGGTATAATTCTTTGCGGCTTTTAGTATTTTACAATAGCGTCAAGCACCCACAGATAAACTGGTGATTTGGGGAAAATAGTGTGTAAAACTTCAATATCTCCAGTCTAACAATGTCCATCTACTGCAAGAAGTTTCTCTACCAGATTTAACTTAGTTTATAGATACAGCATGGAAACATGCCCTTCAGCTGACTGAGTCCATGCCAACCATGGACATTTTCATAATAGTTTTATGTTATCTCACTTTCTCATCCTTTCTCTACATGCGAGAGGCAATTTTACAGAGGCCAATTAGCCTACAAATCCACACGTTTTGTGGATGTAGGAGGAAACCAGAGCACCCGCTCACCTGGTCTCAGGGAGAATGTGTAAACTCCACACAGGCAGCATCCAAGGTCAGAATCAAACCAGGGTCAATGGCACTTTGGGGCAACAGCTCCACCTGCCCCGCCTCCGTGACACCCGTGAATCATTCCAATTTGTGACACAAGAGATTGTGCACCTTTACCAAGAAATCAACCAACTTACTGTCAACAGCAATGGCCATTTTGCTCTGAAGATCAACTAAATTTAACATTGGGCTCCATGTTGCCTAAACTCAATGACAGCAGGGGAAATAAATGTAATCCTTTACTATAAATTCCATTTGATCTTAGGTCCAGGATGCAGAACAAATTGTAATTAAAAACAAAATTACACTTATTCAACCCTCTAGGGTATTTTTCTTAAATGTCCATAAACCTAGATAGAAGTGTTTATTTTATCTTTATCAGAAACAAATTTTCTATAATCAATCCTAACTACTGCAATTCACATTTATTTTTAAAAATGCACAGAGGGTGCAATTTTATAGGTTTTATCTTAATACCTTCTACTGTTCAACCACATTACTGTTTTAAAATACTCAATGAACAACACATCCTGAAAATCCTGTGTATTGGTTCACTAAAACTATGAGCAAACAAAATGTACTGCCATGCACATTACCATTATCATGGACGCGGTTTCCTTTTCAGTGCCCATTACATTAGTGGGGGAAAGTACTAAGTGTCTAATAAAGTGTCTTAATCTTGCTGGGTTCCCTCAATGCCTCAGAGGGAGGCGGGTGGGTGTGCATGTTTATGACCGGGCTATAAGTGGCCACAGCTGCATCAAGGAGAGCAACGAGGGGGAATGACTGAGATGTGGGCCCGCAAGTTTTACAACACTTTTAACAAGGGTGGGACTCTCTTTAAGACAGGCAGCTTTCAAAGCATTCATTGAAGGGAATAATGAGTAGCAGGAAAATGCTCATAAAATGGGTAGCTTTATACTTTTGTGCACTTTTCTGTAGTGAGACTTCAGGGTCCACAGAAATCAATTGAATTAACATTTGTTACAGTGCTGGCTTATACCCAGTCATGTTGACTGGGAAGTTAATCAAGTTACTACTGTGTTCTTGTACCGATGGCCTGAGGTGACCATTTTAGTTGCAGAGTTATAGCCATGACCTACGTGGGAAAATTGAAGCTATATGCAAGTTTTACTTTTCCTCTGTGTGAAGAAAAGATTTAGGAAACACTGACAATGATGGAAAACAGTGGGAAATAAAATGCTCTACATTAGTATAATACATGAAAAATGCATCGGAGATGTGAGTGGTACAACATGTGTTATGCTAGCTGGCAGTCCATTAGGCTTGATAGACATTTCACTTACCAAAGTCAAATGTAACAGTATAATATTCATTAATATAAGAAGGGGCTGTGGAATCAAGCCTACCATCTGGTAACAGCGACATTATAATCTACAACCCATGATTAGGTCTGAGGAGTGGAATTTCACTTTAATCTTTTCACTGCTCGAAATTTCCATCTGCGCGTACAACACATCATTCCTCTTCAAGATAAATGTGGTGTTTTTTATGTTCCAAAATTAGATCTGAAGAAAACGATTAATCATGTCAGTGGTCGGGATGGGAAACAAAGCCCTTATATTTTGTCACAAATGCTCACTCCGTCTCGCTTCTTCTCTCTCTCTCTCTCTCTCTCTCTCTCTCTCTCTCTCTCTCTCTCTCTCTCTCTCTCTCTCTCTCTGTCTCTCTCTCTCTCTCTCTCTCTCTTTCACACGCGTACACACACACTCGTCCTTTTTTTTGCTCTTTTTTAAATGTTACTTCAAAAACGAGATTTAACCAGGGGGTGTTAAATATGGAACTCCAATTAGCATATCCATTTTTCTTGCATGCCGTGCCCAAGGCAGCAAATAACAGATGGTGTCTTGGCACAGTAACTGAAACTAAACTCAAGGAAACAGTCACTGGGCTGCAAATTAGTGAGACCACACAACTGTCAGGTGGCGGTCTCCTCTGACAGTTGTAGGCCATTATGGGAACATTGATGTTTTCACAGTGTGACAAAAAGGAATTCTTTTTACAGAAGACCTGTCTGTCAGATGGGTCTCAAGTCATAACAAATCACTAGCACTCAGCTAAGGTTGAACATTCTGAGAGTCAGGAGGATGATAAATGACCTGCAGGGCTTTGAAGTGCTTTCCAGTTCAGATGGGTCTGCCATGCTGACAGGGAAATATACACAACAGCGTAACCAATAATGAGAACATTAAACATTCCTGCCCTGTGACAGGCTGACAGGAAAACCAGTCGAACATCAATCATTTTCTGAGATGTAACCTTGACAATTAGCCCCTTTCTGATACTTAAAGTAACCTCTTTCTGTTTTTTTCCCTCGTCCTGCATGATCTTGTTTTCAGTGCATCCTGCAGAAATGAGCAGTGACAAATTATTTCAAGGCTCTTTTCCCTCTCTCTCTCTCTCTCTTTTCTCCGTCTGTCTCTTTTTCCCTCTCTCCGTAGCCTTGCTCTAAACCTGAAAAACAACAGGTGGGACATTTTAGGGTAGTCCCCTGCCAGTGAGTTGCCAGCACAGCCTTTTCCCTTTGTGGACGAGGCCTTAAAATTGCTAACGTTAATCAGCAGAGACACAATGACCCCCAAAATGTACGAGCTCTCAGGTTTCATGCATTTGCTCTCCTCTAGCTGTATGTTTAGTTATAGAATGAAAAATGAGTTCTCTGGAATGAAGACATTTCCCCTTTGACTAACACATTTGCAAAAGGTATGTCAAGGATGTATTGCAGGGGTATGGGCAACCTTTCAAGAAAGTATTTTTGCTTGCTTATTGGAAGAGCAATAAATATCTTGCAGACAGGCCTTCTCAGAGTTACAAAGCCTACCTGTAACTGAGCTGGATAATTAGCAGCTTTGAAGATGATATATGACTTTCATTACCCTTTGGGACTGGAGACTAAATGAGGACAGAGCTAATTGCCGTGCAAAGCAGTTTGGCATGAATCAGAAAAATGCAGGCACTGTCTCCAGCCAAAAAAGGCCCTGTTGCCGCTGTGATCTCATTGCTGCTTTGCCGTAGGAGTTCACTTGATGTCCATAAATCACACACTGCTTACAGCTGAAACGGCACTGACTCATCAATATGCAATAAGCTGAGTGACAGATCCCATCCTGTCTGTGTTAGAACTTCAAGCTTCGGCTTTTTTTTCCAAAAACACAGCATGCATTAACAGAAAATTAAACACAGACCGTCCAGAATTCACTCCGACGAAACAAAATTCTCGTTCACATGACAGTCAATTCTGGGATTAACTTAGCGGCTAGGTCCCACAAGAATCGGTTTGAGGCCTGTTAACCTCCACACAACATTGCTTAACAAAAATCAGTTGGAAATCATTTAAAATCAAATTGGTTTTGGCTTTCACGTTCAGTCACATCTGAGCTTTCCATTCACCAATACTTATGGGTAATATCCTGAGTCTACAACAGTTTGAAATTGGTTCAAAATCAGTTCACTTGTTCACATGGTTAGTGGAATTTTCTCATTTCCATTTCATTCAGGGGCAATAAAACTCAGATTAGCTTTCTCAGGAATGTTTCCCAGGCAAATTTCCTGTGCACGTTAACAAAGAAATTGTTTTTTTAATCATGTTGCAAGCAGTTCCAAAATACATGGTCGTTCTTTATGAAGTCTGTGAAACTTAATGACCATTCCCACCTACATCAAAGGGAAGTGTAACCCAGTCACATCCGCCTATTGAAGAGTTTGCAGCATTTCACAGTTTTGTCTATTACAGGGCCTGACAATGCCTCTGGAAGGAAAACACAAATATCAAACATGCCGCCATGCAATGAAGATAATGCCCACGAGACTGAAACAGAAAATACAAAACTTTAATTCCAAAATGCAATGGAAACAAAATGTTGTAGTTATCCAACTGTAAAGTATAACTTCTACGAAAGAGGATTTACAGTCAGAAACAAAGCGAAAGCATTTCCTAAGAACCGGCACGGTGACACAGCGGTAGAGTTGCTGTGAGACCCGGGTTCGATCCTGACTACGGGTGCCGTCTGTACAGAGCTTGTATGTTCTCCCCATGACTTGCGTGGGTTTTCTCAGGGAGCTCAGATTTACTCCCACCCTCCAAAGACGCACAGGTTTGTAGGCTAATTGGCTTGGTGAAATTGTAAATTGCCCCTAGTGTGTGTAGGACTGTGTTAGTGTGTTGGGGTTGCTGGTAGACACGGACTCGGTGGGCCTAAAGGCCAGCACTGTATCTCTAAACTAAACTCAGAGCCAATGCCTTTCCAACATGGGATGGGCGGGGTGAGGTCGTATGGTGGGGATGGGGTGGGTAGAGGCTTTCCCTTCTGCTTGTATCGTAGCTTGGGACTGAAGAGCTTCCATTAACAGCAATTCATGTTGACTGCTTTAACAATACAACTAGGAATATGGGACTTTTTGTTTTATAAGGGAGCCACTACCTGGGTAAAAAAGAATACACAGTGCTCCTTCAGATACTGCAAGTCCACTGGAACAAATCTGCTCAAAATACATATTCTCATGAGTTTCAAGTGACGTCATCATCACCAACTAGTGTTGGCTTCTCTTGTTCTGAGAGGTTTGCCCGATGTGATTCTCTTTATAAAAAAAAAAAATGCTCTTCTGATATTAATGCAAAACATCTTGAAAAGCCACTGACAACATTTAATTATGTGCTGTGAAAGTGGTAAATACCATGTCTGTAACCCACCAGATAAATGAACGAGAAATTTCATAACCCAATCCAAACTTTAAATTTCAGATGGCAGAAAGCAGGATTGTATTATTTTCTGTAAGAGCTGTGCGTTAACTGTTTATCCAATTGATCTTTGCCCGCTGCAGTTTCTCTGTAAAATGACGTGAAACACAGCCCTAACATTTCTGATATCTGCAAGGAAGGTTACTGCTGGGTTATTATGTGTCCAGTTTCTTATTGAACATTGACGATTATACGTAGAGAATCAACTTGTAAATCTTGCAGTACGGACCAATATTCACATTGGCACAACGCCACTGACTATTGGAGCATTAATACTGTGCAGGAATGTACAAAACTATGATATTTTTCCGACTCAACACCATATCTGAGCTACGGCGAGTGGGAATGGTAGGGGAGGTGGTGCCATCACACGATGACTTTGGGATGACTTTGCAGTGAAAAAGTCACGCAGGAGAATCGGTGTTGGGCAGTAGATAGGGTCCCATAGCGGTGAAAGACAGAAACCACAGAAGACTGTTGGAGCAGGCCATGAACCTTATCAGGCAATCAAAATCAAATATACTCTAAGATTCTTAAACATTATCAATGTTAATTGTAACAATAACATTATTGTTATTAATGTTAGCAGTATTAATATATTAATGTTGTTTGATTTATTGGCAGAATGAGTGTTGAAAATGTAGAAACAACGCTGCTGTGGAAATTTACCTTTTCTTTTCATGCCATCGTTAGGCTAAATTACTGGACAATAAGATAACCCAAAGAAATGGCAAATGATGGCTCCATCGGCTCCGCCTCCTCAGTCACAGACTCGTTCATTTTAAGGTTCCATTTCATTGACTTACAAGATGTTCTTTGCACCGTCCTGTTTATGTCATGATGACCCAATATATCACTTGAAGCTCTCTCATTATGGTCAGAGGGTGGCTGGATTTAGCACAACGTTAGCTAACTCTCCCACAGTCAATCATCCCTGTGAACTTTAGACCTGACTGAGAAATAGCCATGCCAGCGACATTCAAAGCATGCAGCCTTCAAACAGCAGGTAAAATGTAATAGTGCAGCGCTTTTCATCACCTGTTGGCCCCTTAATTACTAAACATCTGCTTCACTATGTATTGCCGTCACAAGGCCTACCCAGATTAAATTTTCAGATCTTAAACACCAAGCAGAGAATCATTAATTAGAATGTCAAGAAGTCAATACATATAACATATAACATATAATACTGACCCACTGACTCAAATCAATCTTATTTCAAAAGGGCTCCTTCAAGATGGTGAAGGAACGTGGCAACTCTTTGCTTGCTGGTCCCAGAGGAGGATCTAGTATCATCCGATACAATCGCTCTACTCTTTAAAGTCTCTGTTCTCTAACTATTGTACTCAAGTTTGGCCTTTGTATTTATGTATGGTATTACCCGATTTACTTGGCCGGCACGCAAAACAAAGCTTTTCATTGGACCTCGGTACACATGATAAGAATGAGCCCAAGCCTACACCTGAACAGAAATTCCATTGCTGTGTCCTTAATGAGTTTTTGCGTTTAAGTTAAACTATCATCAGCTACCTTGAACTGACTTGTAAGAGGATAAACCCCTATAGCAGATTAATACCGCACTGCTTTCACCGTGACACAAGGAGCAGAAATCCAAGTAAATTTTAACCTCCAGCAAGGACTGTTTAAAGACACACAGTCCAATGAAAAAAAACTTCCCCCTGTTCATAACATTGTGCAGATGAGAACAGGTCTGAGAGGCAAGATGGCATAGAGTGGATGAAACGTTTTCTCTTGGAAGTAATGCTTTAGTTAACTGCCATCAGTATAACTAAGGAAAATTGCTAATAATAAAGATATTACCAGACAGATGACTGGAAGACTGATTTAAAAATAGCAATATGTTCCCCACTTGTGCCAAGCAGTTCTCTGATGCATTCCTGTATGAGGGCATATTAGATTCAGCAAGGTAAAGACTTCTGATTATACATTCTTGAGCCAGGCAACAGTTTTGAAATGCAAACCTTAATTCTTTCCAAAATACTTGGAAGGCACATCTTGCTCTTCCCAAACATTTGAAAATATAAACTAAACCAAAGATATTTGAAGATGAAATAGTGCAGTGAGGTTTTGGAGCTGAAGATGAAGTCTCCAATTAAATATAAAGGTTCCCGTCACTCAAGGTGGTATCAAACCCACTGCTCATGTCCCCTGGAGCATGTTTTCTTATGAACTGGTAAACACTGCAAGAACCAAGCCTCTGATGTAACAATAATTGACAGTTCTGCCTTATTTGTGTGAGCACTCTTTGCATTCTGGAAACTCTGAAGCAGCAGTTTTCATTTTTTGACTAAAATTTTACCTTTGGGTTTCAGAACACATCAGGGTATGGGATTCTTCCAACGTATGGATTCCAGCCAGCGCTAAACAAAACAAAATGGACAACGGTCTTCCACTACCCATGTGGAAGAAAAAAGACGAGCAGATCTGTCAGCATTTATTGCATCAGTGGCACGGTTCAGCGTTTGGAGATACAGCTTGGAAACAAGCTCTTTGGCCCACCAAGTCCACACCAACTATCCAGCACCCATTTGCACTAGTTCCATGTTATCCCACTTTTCAATCCACTGCCCACACAAGAGCAGCAATTTACAGACGCCAATTAACCTACAAACCTGCATGTTTTTGGGTTAGGAAGCTGCCAGAGCAACTGGAGAAAACCCACATGGTCATAGGGAGAACATGCGCACTTCACACAGATAGTACCCAAGGTCAGGATTGAAACCGGGTCTCCGACACTGAGGCTTCATCTCTTCCAGCCACCCACTGTGTTGCCCTTTAAAAAAGCAGTTTTTACCAGTTCTCCAAACGTTGCCTACCCATTGCCTCCACAGATGCTGCTTGGTTCCTCCAGCAGGTTGTGTTTTGCTCAAGATTCCAGCATCTGCAGTTCCTCGTGTTTCTGGCAAAATAAATCTGGACTCAATTACCTGAAATTGTTTTTTTAAGTTAATAGAATAATGAAGATATTAAAAGCCGATTTTCATTTTGGCAGGAACTTTCACATAGTAGGCAGAAGATACAAGAGACTGCAGATACTGGACAATGTCTGCACAACACTTCAATCTAACCTAGTCAACCCCATGACTATCACTGGAAGATCACTATAGTGTCAGCAGTAATAAAAGTCAATGGAGCAAATGCGATTTCTTGTAGCAAATCGGATGCACCAGTTACCGAGATTGCTTCATTGGGTTGTCGTGGTCACTGAAAGTCATAATTATCTCAAGAAGCCAAAGTTGCTGTTCTGCTTACCAAACTAAAATTTCATAGATGATAATCCCAGGAAGAAGGTAACAATAAATGACGATATCCCCGCTCTTTTGTAGGAGACACATCTACTGTGTTGTTTTAGGTTCAATGATCTCACCAGGTCTGCTAAAGTAAGGGAAAGATCTTATAATGTTGCATTGTTTTTGGCAATGCTTGTTCTCCAGTGCAAATGTACATGACTTCTATTATGCAACTGATATAATTTGTTACAGTTCCCTTTCTTGACTGGTTCTATTTCTCCTCATGGCCATTACAGTTTTGTTGCATAATAAAATGTTCCATTTACTAAACCTATGTGTTTTTATATTGCATTTTTTTTATCGAGCCTCTGCTTTTTTCCAATCATGCCTTAGGAGATTTAAGTTCTGACAGGCAGAAATTCACAAACTCAAAGGAGTTCCAGTAACACTGAATATCTTGGATGGAACTCCAAGGGCACTACCAAATTAACCTTGTCTACAATCCATTAATTGCCACACTTGCAATCTGTGGCAAAACAACCTACAGATCTGCAAACTCCTGTGAAAATCCCTAGTTTAAGGGGACTGCTTAAAGAGGGGGAGCAAAGCTTTAATGGTGAGAGTGGCAAAGTTTAAAGGAGATATCCTGGCAATTTATTTTTACTCAGAATATGGTGGGTGCCTGGAACCTGCTGCCGGGGATGGTGGTGGAGACAGATACAATAGTGGTATTTAACAGGGTTTTAGATTGGAACATGAATGAGCAGGGAGAGAAGAGATGTGGATCATATGCAGATGGAGATTAGTTTATCTTAGCATCATGTTTAGCACAGACATTGTGGGCTGAAGGGCATGTACCTGTGCCGGAGTGTTCTATGTTTTATGTTCTATTCCTTGTTCTCTCTCTTCTGAACTTTTAATTTCTATTAAACGCTTTGGATGGCTGATTATCAAGGAAGTTACTAATATTTGATTATCAGTGTAGGAAAATAACTGCAGATGCTGGTACAAATCGAAGGTATCACAAAATGCTGGAGTAACTCAGCGGGTCAGTCAGCATCTCTGGAGTATAGGAATGGGTGACATTTCGGGTCGAGACCCTTCTTCAGACTGATGATTTGATATTTGATTATCAAATTTGATTTGATTTGATTATCTGATTTGATTGAACCAATATTTGATTATCTGATCAATATGGGGGAAAATAAATTAAAGGGTTGTGTTTTTTTTTTAAAAAGCTAAACAACATTTAGCAGAGACTAATAACAAATGAAAAACATATTGCAGCTAACACTTTTCCTAACTTCTGGTGTCATTAAAGATACTGCTGTTTTAAAGAGGACATTTTGATTCTCCCGAAAAAAACAAAGAATAAAGGAATCAATCAGGAGAAACTAACACTGGTGCCTCCTTCTGGAGATCATCTTGTACTGCCGCCCAATAGGTCTTCTGTTGGTGCAGTACAAAGTCAGCCATAAATCTAATGTGTATAATAATAGGCATTGAATTAAATAATAGCAATATCCAAACACTGCGGAGATACTGTATTATTTGCAGGATGTTGCCATCACTGACAAAGCCAAGAAGAATCTCGAACCAAAACATCACCCAGTCCTTCTCTGCAGAGATGCTGCCTGTCCCGCTGAGTTACTCCAGCATTTTGTGTCTGCTGACAAAGCCGCAATGTTTTCCCCATCCAAATTTGGCCTTGACAAGATAATGGTCGACAACCTTCAGTCACTGCAATCATAGTGGTGAAGGTATGTTAGTGACAATAAAGGACCAAAAAATAAACTGCTTGACCACTGGGGCAGGTCAGGCAGCATCTGTGGAGGCAAAGGCATTGTGACATTTCAGGTCGAGGCCCTGCATCCGGGCAAGGATCACGACCTGAAATGTTGATGAACCCTTTGTTTCCACAGATGCTGCCCTAAAGTATGCCTCTGCCCACTGGGGAAATTTTACCCTGATCCCCACTGACTTTATGCCACTCTTAATCTAATACTGCCTTTACTCCTTCCATCACTAGAATCCATCTTTTGGTATTGGTGGAATTCACCAATATCTCCTCCATCCAGGGACCCCATCAGTCTTCCCAGGGTAGACAGAGGCTCACTAGCACCTTGTCTAACCTCATCTGATGTACCCGATGTGGCCTCCTGTACATCAGCGAGACCAAGTGTAGACTCCTTGATAATTTCACCGAACACTTGCGCTCGATCCGCCAAGGCGTGTGGGATCTGCCGGTTGCTAACCCCACCTACTGATCTTTCATTCCTGGACCTCCGCCTTTGCTAGAGTGAGGCCACACGCAAACTGGAGGAACAACACCTCATGTTCCACCTGGGTAGCTTACAACCCAGCAGTACGAACATTGAATTCTCCAATATTAGGTGACATCACCCTCCCCTTTTCTTCCCCTAAATAACCCTCTCCCCTTCTTCCATCCCCTTCCCCTGTGCACCACCAGGACTCACATTTAATTCGCCCCTTTCACCTACATTCCTTCCTCAAGCTTCACAATTGCAATTCTTCAATCCTGTGATTTTATCTTTGACCTTTGTCCAACTATCTGCCTATCGAAAAACCCTCCACACCTACATCAACGTATTCCCTGGCATGCCTCATCCTGCCCTCCTCTCTTCCAGCTTTCAGTCTGAAGAAAGGTCCCAATCCAAAATGTCACCTATTCACGGTCGGCGTGGACTTGTTGGGCCAAAGTGCCTGTTTCTACGCTGTATCTCTAAACTAATGCCCTGTGTGGTTGCTCAGTTAGCATCATCCTTCACGCTCACTCAGTGCCTGACAAGTGGAATCCAGGACTTGAACAGTTCAGTAACCAGTGGTGCTAAATTGTTGATGGATATTGATGGCTCCACCCAGATTACATTGTGTCCTTGCTCTTCACAACTGGCACTTAATAGCACAGATGTGTAGGAATTGCAAAATTCTTAAGCTCTACATTCTGTTACACACTTAAAGTAAGAACAGCAAAGCCAGATGGAGCCAATTTACATTGGTTTGTCCTGGTTCTTCTCTCTTCACACTCTAACACTTCACTTCAAAACCACACTTAATTTTCAGCAATTGCCCAGTGGATTTCTACATTTATCAGTCTGTTGCTTGCAATTAAATGGATTCTCTCTAAACACAGGCAGAAACCAGAGAGGGAAAAAAATACATTTCCCCAAACCAATGCATACCAGAGTCCTATTTTCAACTTGATCAGAGGTCCCATCCAATATCACTCCCGTCGGCTTTGATGTTTAACTCAGATGTGTGTCAATGCTTAACCCCATCCTTGAAGACAGTTCTACTTGTGGAATAGATATGATATTTTTCAATGCATAATAAATAACTTGTTTTCTAAGAACATTCATGATCAGTTTCATTTTTTCAAGTAAAAAAACCTGCCATCGATGGAACACATCATCTTTGTGAGCATGGACTTACAACACATTGTATTGGTCAAGTTAGCGTTACTCATCCCTGTAATTTTGTTATTCCAGGGAAGAATTTCCCGGAAAATCCCACTTGTTAACCCATCTAGGAATGAGTCAGATCCCATTTTGCAGGTGGCGTTTCTACCAATTCTCAGTTTGAGGTCTATTGAGATGATCTGCTGCACTGTGTTGCTCATTCATCAACGTCTACCACTGGATGGTTTTTATTATCTTTTCATCAAAGATACTATTTTAGTTTTATGGACTTCAATATTTTGATTTCTGCATCAAGTAACAGCCTAAGGGTAACTAAAACAATGAAAGATTCTCTTTCCCATTAGCCAATCCCTTTCTTTCTGTTTTTGAGATCGCTAACCCAATAACGAGACAATTTATAAATTCTTCAAAATATTCACACTCTTACAGAAAACAAATTGGAATGGTGTTTAGTTCAGCTTAGAGATACAGAATGGAAACAGGCCCTTCGACCCACCAAGTCCGCGCCAACCAACAATCCCCACACATTAACACTACTCTACATACAATAGGGACAATTTTACATTTACACTAATTCAATTAACCTACAAACCTGTACGTCTTTGGAGTGTGGGAGGAAACCGAAGTTCTTGGAGAAAACCCTTGCAGGTCACAGGGAGAATGTCAAACTCCCTCCAGACAGCACCCATAGTCAGGATCGATCCTGGGTCTCTGGTGCTGGAAGGCAGTAGCTCTACCGCTGCACCACTGTGCTGCCCTGGTGTGTGGTACCAGCAGTCAGAGAATTAATAATTTTACAAAAATCTGTTGAATTCAGGACACGACAGCTGGGGTGGTGGAAAGTGAGTGATTTTACTTGAATGATCTTTGGCCCATTTACAGGTAGAGTAACTCTTCCAAAATGTCATTTCAAAATGGCATTAATGTCAGCTTTGTAAATCTTTGCTCCGCTCTGCAGTGGTAACTATGTATCAGCTTTATGAACAACAGATCTTTAACGAGAATAAACAACTCTTAAAAAAAATGAAAATGTCAGATTTATAAAAGTGAAGATTTGAAGTAAATCCTCCACCTGGGTAAAGGAAATGCTTACGTGAAGATCCACTAACGTTATTTATTGATTTAAAAATATCAGTCAGTAATTTTTATATTCTTTCACGTTGACCATTAATAATTAAAACATTAACATTCAAATCAAAAGCATTTTTTTGTGTCTTAGAATGATAGTCATATGGCATGGAAACAGACTCTTTGGCTATGCTGACCAAGATGCCCCAATTATTGCAATTCCTATTTGTGAGTTAAAAGTACAGCAGGACGGCTTATATGAATTCCAGGTGAGACAAAGATTCACCTGCACCTCCTCCAACCTCATCTATTGCATCCGCTGCTCTAGATGTCAACTTATTTACATCGGTGAAACCAAGCGCAGGCTCGGCGATCGCTTCGCTGAACACCTGCGCTCGGACCGCATTAATCAAACTGATCTCCCGGTGGCCAAACACTTCAACTCCCCCTCCCATTCCCAGTCTGACCTTTCTGTCATGGGCCTCCTCCAGTGCCATAGTGAGGGCCACCGGAAATTGGAGGAACAGCACCTCATATTTCGCCTGGGCAGTTTGCAGCCCAGTGGTATGAACATCGACTTCTCCAACTTTAGATAGTTCCTCTGTCCCTCCCGTCCCCTCCTCCTTCCCAGATCTCCCTCTATCTTCCTGTCTCCACCTATATCCTTCCTTTGTCCCACCCCCGACATCAGTCTGAAGAAGGGTCTCGACCCGAAACGTCACCCATTCCTTCTCTCCCGAGATGCTGCCTGACCTGCTGAGTTACTCCAGCATTTTGTGAATAAAAACCTTCGATTTGTACCAGCATCTGCAGTTATCTTCTTATATGAATGGAATGAGGACAGCTGAGCTAAAGTGATAACAGGCAGCAATTGACAGTTCTGAGGCAGGTAGAAATAAAGAGCAAGTTACTAAAATTGGAGAATTCCATATTAAGTCCAGAAATCTTGTCCAGCATTTAAATTTTAGTTGAGTTTCAGTTTTGAGATGGAGCATGGAAACAGGCCCTTCAGCCCATCAAGTCCACGCTGACCACTGATCACCCATTCACAATAGATCTATGTTATCCCACTTTCTCATCCACTCCTTACACACTAGGGGCAATTAACCTGCAAACCCACACATCTTTGGGATGCGAAAGGAAACCGGAACACCAGGAAGAAACCCACAGTCGCTGAGAGAACATGCAAACTCCAAACAGAAAGCACAGGAGGTCCTTATTGAACCAGCCTTTCTGGCGCTGTGAGGCAGCAGCTCCACCAGTTGTGCCACTGCCTTTAAGCATTCTAGGATCCAAGGTTTTACCAAAAATGATTGGGTTTCTTGCCAAGTTTATTCATCATTAAGTTGGGACCGAGTTACATGCAGAAGCACCTGGGAGCTTGACAAGACAACTGCCTCAGTTTGTGGGATGAATTTCATGTTTCCTTCACCAGTTTGCATTATTTTGAAGTGAGAAGAATGACAGAGGCAAAATGGAGGGATATTCTAATCTGCTTATTTAACAATTTATGTGCCTTGGAGGTAGCTCAGAGAAGGTTCACTAAATCCATTCCTGGGATGAAAGAAATGTCCCGAGAGGAAATATATGCGGAACGGGTTCAATCTCTCTCCTTTTGAAGAATAAAAGGTAAAAGATAAAAAAGATCTTTTCTGATGTGGGGGAATTAGTTTTAGGATCAGAGTTGCCAATTAGGATGAGATATATGCAGGAATTTTGTCCTAGTATTCAATTGTAGGACCAGGCAGCACGGTGGCATAGCGGTAGAGCTACGGCCTTACAGCGCCAGAGATTAGAGTTCGATCCCGATGTCGGGTGCGTGTCGGTGTGGCGTTTGTGCATTCTCCCCGCAACCTGTGTGGCTTTGCTCCGGGATCTTCGGTTTCCTCCCACACCAAAAACACACAGGTTTGTAGGTTGATTGGCTTGGTATAAATGTAAATTACCCCTAGTGTGTGTAGGATAGTGTTAGCGTGTGGGGATCGCTGGTCGGCGTGCCAAAGGACCTGTTTCCATGCTGTAGCTCTAAACTAAAAAAAACTAAACTCTTCTGAATATTTGTATTTCCGCTCAGAGGAGTACAGATCTTGAATCATTGGGTACAATGAAGTGTGAAGTATGTTTGGGACTAGAGGAATCCAATATGGAAAAAGGCTGTTTGGTCCATTATGCCTGTGCTAGTAGAGTGCCCACGAGGAACTGCTCCGACTGACACATTTTTCTTGAGCATTATGGGCGGCACAGTGGAGCAGCTGGTAGATCTGAAGAAGGGTCCCAGCCCGAAACGCCACCTATCGTTGTTTTCCGGAAATGCTGCCTGACCCGTTGAGTTACTCCAGCACTTTGCATCTTTTAAAAAATATATATATAACCTTTAGAGCACAGCACCAGAGACCCCGGCTCAATCCTGACCTTGGGAGCTATCCCTGTGGAGTTTGCACATTATCCCTGTGACTGCATGGGTTTCCTCTGGGTGCTCCATTTTCCTCCCACGTCCCAAAGGCTAGAAACAATTAAGTAAATTGCCCCTGGTGTGTAGGAAGTGGATGAGAATGTGGAATAACATGGAACTAGCGTGAATGGGTGATCAATGGTCAGCGTGGACTCAATGGGCCAAATGGCCCGTTTCCATGCTATATGTCTAAACTAAACCAAACTAATGTTAGAAATGCTCAGCAGGTCAGGCTCTCGTCCCTCCACATGTGCTGCAGGACCTAATAATTATTTCTAGCACCCTCCTTTCTAACCATAAAGTGACAGCGCAGATTCAACACACAGATCCTAATTCAACACCATGGAAAATTGTTAAGATGTTTAGCTTTAACCGCCTGAGCAAGGTGTTGCCAATTTTAATACATGCAATGCAACTGTATTTATATTAATGACACTCCCTGTAATCCGTGCAAAACAGCCAATAATATGACCAAATGCTACATCTGCATACATATTGGAAAATTGATTCATGCTTAAAAATATGCAGGAAAGTTAAGTGTACCTCTGCACAAAATCACACATTTCTGGATAAGCATAAACTCAACTGTAATTTCAGATAAGGCAAAGAACAACTTAAAAAATATATATCCATTCATAAGGAATAGCTGATCAGGAAATCAAAGACTGTTTCATGAAAAACAGTTATAATATTATCCCGTGACTCTTTCTTAAAGGCCATGTTAATTTGTGTCATTCTTGCAAATATTCCACAAGTTAATGATGATTTTCTCAGTGGGATTTAAAAAGAAAATGTTTTTCCAACCTATGATTATCCATTAATGAATGTGTCCTTGGAAGTATTTCAAAGAGCTGATTCACTATCAAAGAAACAACAAGATATATTAGTATGTCATATATGGGTTGAGCAAATCTGCTTTTCAACTGAATGCACAGAGGGCTAAATTTATATTGGATGCAGCTGATGAGGAAATGAGCTATTTATTTATTGAAGATGGAAAGTTTTATCATTTGAAAGGCTCGAGTGCAAAGCATCTTGTTCCTGTAAATGTCCCATATAACTTGTCAATTCACCTTCCCTCCACCTTGAATCTCAAGCTGAGCCATCATGCAAGGTTTGACATCTTGATGTAACTAAGAATGTTCCATGCCAGGAAATTCTAGTCAGTCCCCAGTTGAACCATCTTCAACAGGCAATCTCTCTAAGGCAAAGTTGAGACGCACTTTTAATTTTACATTCTCACAGAATAGAGCATGAATTGCAGAATCTAATAAAAGGGGGAGCAAAACTAATTCCCAAACCTCTGTTTGAGGAGGCAAAATATCACATCTGGATTACAATTTGGCATTGGTCAATGTCCATTTAATTATACCAACAGATATCGTACGTTGATGATCATTGTAAGATAGCAGATAATGTCATTTTTGAACTATGGTGATTAACTTTTTGAGGATGAAACTAGGAAAATTGACAGGGGAGAGCCGGTGGATGTGGTGTACCTTGACTTTCAGAAAGCCTTCGACAAGGTCCCACATTGGAGATTAGTGGACAAAATTAGAGCACATGGTATTGGGGGTAGGGTACTGACATGGATAGAAAATTGGTTGACAAACAGAAAGCAAAGAGTGGGGATAAATGGGTCCCTTTCAGAATGGCAGGCAGTGACTAGTGGGGTACCGTAAGGCTCGGTGCTGGGACCGCAGCTATTTACAATATACATTAATGACTTGGATGAAGGGATTAAAAGTACCATTAGCAAATTTGAAGATGATACAAAGCTGGCTGGTAGTGTGAACTGTGAGGAAGATGCTATGAGGTTGCAGGGTGACTTGGACAGGTTGTGTGAGTGGGCGGATGCATGGCAGATGCAGTTTAATGTGGATAAGTGTGAGGTTATCCACTTTGGTGGTAAGAATAGGAAGGCAGATTATTATCTGAATGGTGTCAAGTTAGGAAAAGGGTTCGTACGAGATCTGGGTGTCCTAGTGCATCAGTCACTGAAAGGAAGCATGCAGGTACAGCAGGCAGTGAAGAAAACCAATGGCCTTCATAAAAAGGAGTATAGGAGCAAAGAGGTCCTTCTGCAGTTGTACAGGGCCCTAGTGAGACCGCACCTGGAGTACTGTGTGCAGTTTTGGTCTCCAAATTTGAGGAAGGATATTCTTGCTATTGAGGGTGTGCAGCGTAGGTTTACTAGGTTAATTCCCGGAATGGCGGGACTGTCATATGTTGAAAGACTGGAGCGACAAGGCTTGTATACACTGGAATTTAGAAGGATGAGAGGGGATTTAATCAAAACATAAGATAATTGAGGGGTTGGACACGTTAGAGGCAGGAAACATGTTCCCAATGTTGGGGGAGTCCAGAACCACGGGCCACAGTTTAAGAATAAGGGGTAGGCCATTTAGAACGGAGATGAGGAAAAGCGTTTTCAGTCAGAGAGTTGTGAATATGTGGAATTCTCTGCCTCAGAAGGCAGTGGAGGGCAATTCTCTGAATGCATTCAAGAGAGAGCTAGATAGAGCTCTTAAGGATAGCGGAGCCAGGGGGTATGGGGAGAAGGCAGGAACGATCGTGATTGAGAACGATCAGCCATGATCACATTGAATGGCGGTGCTGGCTCGAAGGGCCGAATGGCCTACTCCTGCACCTATTGTCTATTGTCTAATTATTGCCAACAAGTGGGTTAATTTTAAGGAAGAATAAATCAATTTGATAAGGATTTGTTTTTGCACATTATCATCAAATAGCACATGATACAATCAATGATTTAGTGATCATAAAACAACACAAGTGCAGACCAGTAGATCATTAATTTGATGGCAGTGTAAAATAAACAGATACAATTTTCATGTAGCTAATAAATTAAAAAAACTCAAAGAACCGTCCATCTGCTACAAATAATTTTTAATTTCCTATTCTGTCTCCTTTCCATTAGTGTATTCCACTGAGATATTTGGTAAATTCTTTAATTCACATCCTCCCATCTGTATTTCATTATGTCTTTCTCTATAAATTAAGTTTGTATTTTTGCTCAGTAAGGCACATAATGTGCCAAACAGTGACCACATGTAATTATGAGAAACTGTGGCTTGGATTTTATTATTTGTTAGCTTTCCAAAAGTCTTTATTGCAACTTGCTCGCTGGTACTTGAAAGATCAGACAAAATCTATTATAGACGTTTTTTGGCTCCACTCAATAAAACACCTGCTTGACTTACAGCTAATCTACCAACTTTGTAAATACCTCAACAGATGTTGTACAATCAGCCAAGGATCAGACTCTGGGCTGCCTCGATGCAATGATATACATAGGCACGAAGATCGGAGCAGTGTACAGACCTAGAGAGGCGAAACACATCCTCATGGTGAACCATTCGAGTTCTTCTTGCTTGCTTTGCGATGGAGACATCATCCACTTGGCATTTGAACTTGACCTTCATATTTTCCCTTCTAAGAAAAAAATGATTCAGCTGCATAGATGTTTGTTGTAACTAAATCAATTAATACTTTGGGGGGGGGGGGGAATTTGCATTATCTTCTGCCTTTTTATCATTCACATAGATTCCATGTACAGTGGATGTAGCAACCACAACATTTCTAAATGGATACTCTAAGTATTAATTCTTCGGGGCCGGACAATGTGATTTGTTATGAGCTATGAGAAAAGATCAAGACCATAAAAGAACTAGCACAGGAACAATGGGGTGAATGGCCTCCTTCAGTGATTCTCCGATTCAGAAAGGACTTCATTACCAGTAACAGTCATCTAAATTGGTCCATCTTCATTGTGTCAAATCATGATGGACGGGGACAATGGTTCTGATTGAAAACACCAGCTTTCAGTTCGTGAATCTGCAATTCTTGGGCTTCCATGCATGCACCTTTGGTTCTGAAGCTCATGGACTGATGTTGGAGACCTGCCTTGGAGCCCAGTGTGGCTAAGGTTCCCATGGCTTGCACATGATATCAAGACCTCTTTGAAGATTCAAATCCAGATACAAAAGGGAACGTATGTAGTATTTGTTTTTATTATTTTGGTCAAGGTTAACTTGTCAAATTACTTCGTTTGTAGTTTTCTTTTCTTTTTTAATTTTCTTCTAGTAACTTAAAACAAAATAATTTACTTCATTTTCAAATGGTTTTACATTTCTCTTTTTGAAATATTTGAAGACTTGGACAGATGTCAGCGAGTTAAAAGGGAGTCAAGATGGAAGATGGAGTAAAGCTGAAGAACGTTAATGAATACTATATTCTCCACTCTCTGTCCTCATCCTACTCCTCAGATGCCAACTGTACAGCTGGTGGAAAGGGCAATTCCTTCCTGGTGAAAGATGACTGCAAATCACCATGAATACCAACTTCCTGCTAATACAAGGTTCCCTCAGCAGGTAGGGAGGTAACATCTTCAATATGCCACCCATTTCCTGCAATTAATTTGACTTTCATTGCTTACACAAGTTGAACAGAATGATCAGATATGTCACCATGTAGATGGTTCTGTAGTCAATCTTGCTTTATTGTATTGCCTCGAATTCAGTTGACTTATTGGATTTCCATAGGATGAAGGCATCTTAATAGTAGTCAGGGTATTGAGTACTGGTTTGTATGATCAAGGTCCTGATCCTGGATTATATTACCATAATTTCAGGCTGAGGGTGACCTCTGGGTCAGAAACATCAGACTGGCATGGGCTTGAAAAAGGAATAATAACGGCCTGTACCATTTGTGTTATTCTTTTTGCTCTTATCATATCATATCATATATATACAGCCGGAAACAGGCCTTTTCGGCCCACCAAGTCCGTGCCGCCCAGCGATCCCCGTACATTAACACTATCCTACACCCACTAGGGACAATTTTTAACATTTACCCAGCCAATTAACCTACATACCTGTACGTCTTTGGAGTGTGGGAGGAAACCGAAGATCTCGGAGAAAACCCACGCAGGTCACGGGGAGAATGTACAAACTCCTTACAGTGCAGCACCCGTAGTCAGGATCGAACATGAGTCTCCGGCGCTGCATTCGCTGTAAAGCAGCAACTCTACCGCTGTGCTACCGTGCCGCCATGCACATGGTGGCCAAATCAGCCGAGGTGGAATGTAGAGGCCCCCTAACCAAGTCTAGTGTACGACAGCCCCCAATAAGAGCTTTTATGGACGACCTTACGATCACCACAACATCGGTCCCAGGGAGTAGGTAGATCCTACAACGTCTTGAGAAACTTATCACTTGGGAAAGGATGAGTTTCATGCCAACCAAGTCAAGGTCCATGGTGCTGAAGAAGGGGAAGGTGACTGACAAATTCCACTTCTTATTATCCGGAACTGCCATTCCCTCCATCACTGAGAAACCTGTCAAGTGTTTGGGGACGTTTTTTGACGCAACTCTGAGACTCTGCCGCCATTCAAAAGCCCATCGAAGACCTTGAAGCCCGGCTCACCAAAGTCGACAAGTCAGGCCTGCCTGGCAGATTCAAGGCCTGGATCTATCAGCATTCCATCCTGCCCCGTGTCCTGTGGCCTCTCCTGGTTTACGCTGTTCCATTGACCACAGTTGAGTCCCTCGAAAGGATGATCAGTGGCTTTCTCCACAAGTGGCTTGGCCTTCCCCGCAGCCTCAACAGTGGAGCACTGTACGGGACTAGTAACATCTTGCAGCTCCCATTCAGTGGTCTCACTGAAGAGTTAATGGTGGCACAGACAAGAGAAGCCCTACTGTACAGGGACTCCAGGGACCAAAAGGTGTCATCGGCTGGCATCGAGGTGAGAACAGGGAGGAAATGGAGGGCGGAGAAAGCCGTGGAGGTGGCAGAGTCACGCCTAAGACAAAAGGCATTGGTGGGAGTCATAGCAACTGGCAGAGCAGGCTTGGGATACTTCCCCAAGACCCAGGTTAGCAAGGCCCAGGGCAAGGAGAGACACCATCTCATCCAGGAAGAGGTCGGAGCAGGTGTGGAGGAAGAGCTTGTGAGCAGGACGGTGGGGCTCAGGCAGCAGGGACAAGGTGGGAGAGCATACTGCAGCGCAGGATTACCTGGTCAAACATCATGCAGGCAGATTTCCAGCGCGTCCGGTTCCTTGTCCAAGCTGTCTACGATGCCCTACCAAGCCCAGCAAACCTCCACGTCTGGGGCAAGAGCGTGACACCTTCCTGCCCACTTTGCACTGGAAGGGGATCATTAGAACATCTCCTCAGCAGCTGCCTAAAGTCCCTTGGCGATGGTCGCTATCGGCACCATGACCAGGTGCTTAAGGTGGTTGCTGAGAGCATGGCCACTGCCATCAGTAGCAGCAAACATCACCATGCCCCGAAGAAATCAATCACTTTTGTCAAACTGGAGAGAAGCCTCGACCACAAACAAAAACAAGGGCGGGCCTCCTCTACACGGCCACTGACTGGCAGCTGCACGTTGATCTGAGTAAACAGCTGAACTTTCCGCAGCACATCACATCAACATCACTCCGGTCAGACATGATCATCACCTCTGAAGTGACAAAACAGCTGATCATTCTGGAGCTGACAGAAGCAAATGAGAGGAAACGCGCAAAGTACCAGGAGTTGGTGGAGATGTGCCGGCACAGAGGCTGGAAGACACGCTATGAACCCATAGAGGTGGGCTGCAGAGGCTTTGCAGGACGCTCACTCTGCAAAGTCCTCAACCAATTGGGCATTACGGGGCTGGCAAAGAAGAGGGCCATTCAACCCACAAGCGAAGCCGCAGAGAAAGCCACTAGATGGCTTTGGATTAAGAGGGCTGATCCGTGGGCAGGTGCTGCTGGGACGCAAGTCAGGGCCTGATCAACCCCGGCTGGGTCGCCTGGGCGAGGGTGTCTGATGTTGTGAGACCCGAATCACCCGATGACCCCAGGTCACATCACTGAGGACGCGTCCCAGTGCATCCAGAAGATGTATCTTGCACATCAGACATTGTGTGCAATGATTCCAATAAAGGGCAGGGTTGTTTTGTAGGATTCAAAACACTGGCACCATGACCATAAAGGCCAGCTGTGTGCTCTCTTTAATGAGAGAAAATAGTCTTGTCAGCTCTAACTAAAGAACATTTATGGAGAGCAAACTATGAAATGCAGTAAATATCCCATCTCCTACCCAGATGGAGTCAGGCACAAATATTCACAGGAGACATAGAAACATAGAAAATAGGTGCAGGAGGAGGCCATTCGGCTCTTCGAGCCAGCACCACCATTCATTGTGATCATGGCTGATCATCCACAATCAGTAACCCGTGCCTACCTTCTCCCCATATCCCTTGATTCCACTAGCCCCAAGAGCTCTATCACAAGGCACTGCAGATGCTGGAAGCTTGGGAAAAACACAAAGTGTGGGAGGAACTCAGTGGATCAGGCAGCATCAGGAAATGGACAGAAAATTTCAGGTCAGGATCTTACTTCAGACAGGAGTTAGGGGGCGGAAACTTGGAAGAGAGAGGTATCAACTTAACCTTGACAGCCACTGGCAGTGCAGACCTTGCTCTGCTTATCTTGCTGTTGTGGCTGTAGCAAATGGAAACTTCAGTAAGGGCATTGTTATAGAAAAAGATGTCTCCTATTCACTGTTCCTCTTTGGTGTTTAATCATGGGCGACTTCTCCCTGTACACCATGGGTGAAAGCAGCCTTCTCTGAGAGCTCCTCCTCTCCACACCTGCACCCACACCCATCCCATCTAGAAACAACTCCCTGGGACAGGGTATTGCAAGAGAAATATTCAATAACACACCCATGTCTGAAAGCAAAACTGGATTTTCCTAAATTTAAGATTAACTAGTTTTTTCAGCTCCTGTAACGCCCTTCTTGTGGACTCATTTGCTTCTTCCATACGCTCTTCCCAGGGCATTGTCAGCTCCAGAATGATCAGCTGTTTTGTCACTTCAGAGGTGACGATCATGTCTGGCCGGAGTGATGTTGCTGTGATGTGCAGCGGAAATTTCAGCTGATGGCCCAGATCGGCATGCAGCTGCCAGTCAGTAGTCGTGTAGAGGAGGCCCGCCCTTGTTTTTGGTTGTGGTTGAGGCTTCTCTCCAGCTTTGACCAAAAGTGATCACCACGAAGTGCGATGGTGCAGGATCAAGTCTGAACACATTGGAGAACTCTTACATGCTAAAGCATTTCCAGTGACAAAATTAGACATTTGTAAAAATGAACTTTCACACAATAGTTCTTGGATAATATTATCACTTTGCTATTTTTCCAATATTTCAAGAAGATATTATTTCCTCTTGCATTTTTCCTCACTTAGTGTTCTTTTATTATCTCACCATCTCTCCAGCTAAGCAAAGCAGGATTCAGAATCAAGGAGGTTGCTGCTTATATCAAAGAACCATTTCCCCATGCATTTGCCAGGCAACCCCATCAGGAAACTGCAAGGAAACTACTCATAAAACTGAGGCTGTAAAAGGTGCTGGTCAGGCCACATTCGGAGTACTGTGAGCAAATGTGCACCTCATTTCTGAGGAAGGATGTGTTGGCTTTGGAGAGGTTCCAGAGGAGGTTTACAAGAATGATTCCAGGAATGAGTGGGTTAGCATATGATGAGCGTTTGACAGCACTGGGCCTCCATTCACTGGAGTTTAGAAGATTGAGGGGAACCTCATTGAAACTTACAGAATAATGAAAGGTATAGATAGAATGGATGTGGAATGGATGTTTCCACTGATGGGAGTCTAGGACCCCATAGGTTATAGCCTCAGAATTAAATGGCACTCTTTTAGAAAGGTGGTGAGGAGGAACTTCTTTAGTCAGAGGGTAGTTAATCTGTGGAACTAATTGCCACAGAGGATTGTGGAGGCCAAGTCAGTGGATATTTTTAAGCCAGAGATGGACAAATTCTTGATTAGAATGGGTGTCAAGGGTTATGGGGAGAAGGCAGGAAAATGGGATTAGAAAGCAGAGATCAGCCATGATTGAATGGCGGAGTAGATTCGATAGGCCGAATGGCCTAATTCTACTCCTATAACTTGCGAACTGGTGAAACCATTTGCCAGGCCAGCCCACCAGGGAACAATTTGCCCATGCATTTGTTTCTAGTGGGGAACTGACCAAGATGTAATCGGCATGTGATTGTTCCAGGAGGTTATTCAGCACCTCATCTTGTGGTTCCTGGCTGGTGGCATTGCCCTCTGATGGACTGAATGAGTTTTCCTCTGCTTCAAAATGGAAATCTCCTGCTGTAAAACCGCAAAACCGCCGCATTAACGACTGCCAAACTCTGCAATGGTGTTGAAATTTCCCGACCACAAACATTGAAGATTTCATCGAAGGGCAGGACTTGTTGAAATGTGTAATCAAAGATTTTACAACAACACGCAAGGGACAGTACTCTACCCAGCCCCTTATGCTTGCGAGCTCAATAATTCATGCTGAGAGAGTTAAGGTGGCAGGAGAGGTGGGAACATGACATTGGCTCTAGAATCAAGGCTGGTCCCAGGACAGCCACACGGTTTCTGATGGTGAAAATATAGGGGGAAAAAAGACTTGCAGATGATGGAAATCTAAAATGAAAAATGATAAGATGCTGGAAATACTCAGCATGTCAGCCAGCGCCTGTGGGAGGAGAAACAGAGTTTACAGTCGAGGTTGAAGAAGATACAAATAGTGGTGTTTAAGAGGCTTTTAGACAGATGGAAAGAGGGATAAGGACTACGCGCAGGCAGATGAGATTAGTTTATCTTGGCATCATGTTCAGCACAAACATTGTGGGTTGAATGGCCAGATACTTTTTTGTACTGCTCCATGTTCTAACATAGGTGAACAGTCTTCGACCTGAAACATTAACTCTGTTTCTCTGCCCACCATTGCGGGCTGACCTGCTGAGTATTTCCAGTGTTTCCTGCTTCTGATGCTGCTGCTGCTGTAAATTTAGACCTTCAGTTTTAATTTAACATTCAATTGTAACATAACAAAAACACCGAGTGAAGATAGCAGTTCAAAGCTTCTTCATATTGGCTTTTGTCACTGTAAGAGGATTTGATTTGTCATCACTTGTAGGTGGCTCAGTTTCTCCCTGCTGCTAAATGCTGTTGACATCAAAAGTATCTACAAAGGAGCTATGAAATTTTATTTTCCCTCCAACCACTTAGTCTGGGGCTGTAAATGAAATCTCAATCTTAAGTCAGGACCGCAGGGATTCACGAGCAGCATTGCCAAAGTCTAATAATCTCCTTCCATGATAGCCATGACTGCAAAACACAGAATGTGCATTCTCAGGGAAACTCCATCAATGAGAATAAGTGCCAAAAGATACTATCCCAATAGCTGTTCTCAACAGTTTTACCTTGCGACATTCACTATTGAGCAAGATGCACAACATATTCATTTTAATTTACAGCGACCAGTATTTCAGTAGATGCAGAGCACCACACAGTCCCCCAGTGGGATATAAATCCCTGTACTGATTCTAGCAGCATCTTCCATGACACCTGAATAGCCATTTTAAAAATGATAGTGTCGGATGCACCTTAATTGTCACCTCTCTCTATTGATGATCGCATTACCTGTAATTGATGTTAGAAGACGCATGTTAACAAAAGCTAATTAGCTGGAGTTAATTTACAGTCCCTCCATAAATCAAGGCTTCTCGAAGTTTTATGTATATGTTTAGGTCAGAATTATATAGTATGTAATGAATAGGAATGCTATTACCAACACTAATATCACTAAGTCATTCAGCGTTACATCTATGGTCTAGTGCTTATTAAATGATATATGGGGAAGTGGTAAAACAAAATCTGCAGAGTGCTTGAGGTATGCAACACAAAACTGGCTGGGCTCCTGAAATTAATTCACAGCACAAAAGGAGACCAGGCCACAATAGGAGCGAATGGAAGGACAAAACCACAACCTGGCAATCAAAGAGCAACGGTTTCTATTATATTAATAATGTGGGAAATCAGTAAATTGTTTGTGAAAATGCAGGGCACCAATAACAATATAATAACGATGAGAACAATGTCTCCAGAAAAAAATCTCCTTCTAAAAATTATTCCAAAGAACACCAGATACTACATATTTACATAATAAATACAACCTTTAAATTTTGCAACAGTCTCAGGAGTCTACTTTCTTCCCAAGTGAAAAATAATCCTTTAAAACATATCCTGCACTGTTCAGGATTCTGTCATTCCCCAAGTAAAAATCCCTACAAAAATATAAACAAAGGTCCTTCTTCAGGGTCTACGAATCATAAAACTCAGATTTTGCGCTCAAAGTAAGTGAGATTAATGGTGCAGAGGCAGCAATTTGAGACAAGAAACAGAGCCATAATTAAATGCAATGATCAAGAAGTCGCTCTCCAAGTTAGCTTTGTTCAAGTGATGTCTCATTGGTCAACTCATGTTTTTTTCTGGGTGGATTGCTCTGCCCATCAAATCCTTGCCATGTTCTCAGCCAAGCAATCTCATGAACGTTCTCCTTCCCTTATCACTTGCAGCTCTGCAACTTTATTCTTCCTTCTATGATCTACAACTCTGATTCCTTTCCTCTTAGCACTCTTTGGCCATTCACAAGACTGAAAGGCACTGTAAAGTAGCCAATTGACCTTGGCGACAGAGAGACACACAGAATTGCTGCCCAAAAGACAATAGGTGCAGGCCATTCGGCCCTTTGAGCCAGCGCCACCATTCAATGTGATCATGGCTGATCATTCTCAATCAGTACCCCGTCCCTGCCTTCTCCCCATACCCCCTGACTCCGCTATCCTTAAGAGCTCTACCTACTTGATTTGGATCTTAGATATTCAACTCCTTTGTTACAACATTGTCAGCCACCACTTGCAAAAAACCTTCTTCAAAATCTAAATGTGTATGAGGAAGCACAGGCTCTATTAGATGCCTTGTTGTGCCAGGATTGTTTCTTAAAGTTGTTAAAGCTCTTATAGGAATACAAGTTACAAACATATTAACAAGGCAGTTAATATCTTCCAAGACACAACTAGTGTATTGGGTGTTTTTATTGGAGAGCTCCTTGGAGTGATTAAACTTAGGAAACTTTATATTACATCTTAGTGTGGGGGACTCAGCCATCATAATTGTGCCATCTATGGTGGTAACCTTCCATTCTCCATTGCTGGTCAACACTTTGCTCCAACCCACGACTGGGAAGCTTTTCAAAGTCACTGACTCCTTGGTGCAACTCATGAGGAGGGAGCCAAGAAGAGCGACTGCTGCAGTTTTTGGTCGGGGAATACAGTGAAAACCAATAATCCCACTGGGATGTTCAGATAAATCCTGGCATTGGCTTTCAGGCTAGAAGATCCAAAAGTACATCAATTGTACATTTCTAAAAGACAAAGCTTTTCACTACATCTCAGTATAATGTGATGATAATAAACCAACACCAAATCCTCATTCTGATCTTCAGTGAATAAAATCTGAAAACTTCTGATTTCGATGAAGTTTATTTACATTCTATTGATGGAACACTAAATGTGACATAAATCATAGCCAATTAATTAAAATGTCTAATTTAAATTTTAATGTAGAAATCAACAATTGTTTGGGTCATAATCTTAATAGACAAGCAAATGATCTTTGCACTATCAGCCATCCAAAATTAATTAAAAATAAGATGGAATCAAACTCTGATGAATGAATGACCACACTGAGTATTTTACTTCCTATTAATGGTCAAGAGTTATGATATGATGGGGTTTTTGATCATTGACACAAGTTTTCATATCATTTGTTAACTGTTGTAGAAAAGATCTTCATGCAGAAATGGAATGAAAATTTATATTTTCTGGAGCAGAAGATCAACCCAATGAGCATCCCCACTCCAGGATTTCAGCTGGGTGTTCAGTGGATCAATCTGTCCGTGCAACAGAACTATACGTCAGTCAGCACCACACCATCCAAACTGAGACCAATTAGTTCCCTCCTGTCATTGATATTCTCAGCTCAACCAAGTATTCACAGCACTACCGGCTGTGCTGTGTATAATGCAACGGTTAACCAGGTATCTAACCTACTACTAGAACCCAACTTGTGTATGTCCCTGTGACATTTACTTACCTACATGCCACCACTCAGCGCACACATTTGCCTCTGCCCACTTAAATCCTGACCCCTCCCACCAATTATATACCCATCTACAAATAATGCACCTGTCACACAATGGCTAAGCATAGGCTCCCAATTCATTTGCTGCCAATTATCATCGATTCCCAATTGACAATACGACAGGTACTTAATGATCACTGCCAGTTGAACATCATTCCACCCCTGTCCAATCTAATCTGTGCTTCTGAACTCTCCATCAAGTGCCATTGACTTAGATCACGTCCCAGACTTGCTCATTTCCCATTGTGTTCTCTGCACTGACAGGCCAATTGATGGAATGAGCTCATTCTTTAGCTGAGAATTTCTAATCAACCTTAACTCTGGTCGCTTTTGACCGAGTATCACGTCACTAAACCCCCAAGTGCACAAGCACGTTTCCAGCCCTCAGTTTCCTTCCCCCCCCCCCCAACCTATTTGCAGGTTCCTGCTTGATTGCATTATTATTTTGATCTCAACTATACTCAGTGTAATGCATGTCCCAAGGTGCAAATCCATCTCCATCTTTCAACTGATGGTTTCCAGCCATTGCAATAGGAAGCAGCTGGCACCTGAGCCACAGTACATGTTCATGCAACGTATCTGTTGCATAACTCATTACTTCCCACCACCTGCTGATGTGTTTATTGCATCTATTCTTGCCTAATAGGTTGCATCATAGACACAAGCACAAAGCTGGAAACAATTACATGTAAAAACTAAATGGAACAGCTTCAAGACGACATTAATGTGAAATCATAGCACCAGCAGATTGTTTTAGAGCATATTTTGAAGCTGTATTTTCAGGTTT
This sequence comes from Rhinoraja longicauda, assembly GCF_053455715.1. Classification (NCBI taxonomy): domain Eukaryota; kingdom Metazoa; phylum Chordata; class Chondrichthyes; order Rajiformes; family Arhynchobatidae; genus Rhinoraja; species Rhinoraja longicauda. Next base: position 16,933,293 of record NC_135987.1, on the reverse strand, counting down.
ATTGCCAAGTATTTTGGTTTTAGCAGTTTATAAAGACAAACCAAACTCCCGAGAGTTCACTGGAAAAGTCGGAGACAATTTGTTTCATAAAATGTCAGCAGTGCTTGTAGGCTAGAGGGCGGAACAAGCCAGTGGAAAGGGCGGTAATGTCACCCCTGACCATTTGTTGTGGGCCATTAGTTGCATTGACTCAGCTGATCAACCAACTGGCACATGGATGCCTACCGCTACTCCAGTGAGAAGATGCATCGATATTGCCTAAGATAGACACAGAGTGCTGGAGTAACTAACCAGGTTAGGCAGCATCTCTGGGGAAAAAGGATGGGTGACGTTTTGGGTCAGGAACCTCCTTTTTTTCTACATGACATTGAATGCACTGCAGGGGTGGTGGGTCGCATGATCAGAAGGTAGGAGGAGCAGGTTCCTGTAGATGAAAGCCGAGCCAACCCCTGCTCGTCTCTCTCCCCACCGACCCCCAAGGACTGGAGAATCGTGAGGGGAATGCATGGAATCGGCGAAAGCAGACGCAAGATCAAGGGCAGGTAAGACAATGAACCTGGATCTTAGCTTCTGCGCCCTCAAGGTCGGCTGTGAGAGGTGCCCCCCCCCCCCACGGGGCACAAAGGCTGAATGTGGCCGGGCATAGGAAAGGTAAGACAGTTCACTGGCCGATCCGAACAGATGCAACAGCTAGAGGCCCTGCTGCAGCCTGGGGCTTGCCTGGATCGGGTGCCATTTCAGAAGACCAAGTGCACGGACCAGACTTTGAAAATGGCACCCAAACCTAGAGACTTGCCATCTCAATGGACTATTTCTATGCATTGTATTTAGGTATGGCTACACTTTACAGAACAGCATGCAAAAAAAAAAAAATGTCATTGTATTCCTGTCATAATAAAGAACCATCGAATGGACCTCAAAAAAAAAATTATTGATTGAGAGAGTATAACTAAGCTGGATGGAGTACAGAGAAGATTCACACAAGGTTGTTGCCAACACTTGACAGGTTAAGCTATAGGGAGAGGTTGGACAGACTTGATTCCTTGGAGCACCGGAGACTAAAGGGTGATCTTATAGAGGTATATAAAATCATGAACGGAATAGATAGGGTCAATGCAAAGAGTCTTTTACCAATGGTAGGGGAACAAAGAACCTGACAACATAGGTTTAAGGTGAGAGGGGAAAGACTTAATGGTACCTGAGGGGCAGCTTTTTCCACACAGAGGGTTGAGGGTATATGGAATGAGCTGCTAGAGGAGGTAGTTGAGGCCTTTACAATAACAACATTTAAGAGACACTTGATCAGTACTTGGAGAGGAAAGATTTAGTGGGGAAATGGAAGCAAATAGGATTACCTTACCTGTTTCCACGCTGCATAACTCGATGATATTATTTAGAAGAATTGCAAGGATGTTCTTTACAGTCTTGTGTAATATTCATTTCCCAACAAATAAGATCTGATATTATCACCTTCATGGACTGAAAAGCACGCAAACAAAAGCTTTTCACCGTACCTCGATACACAAGACAATAACAAACTAAACTAAATCAATTCAATGATGTACAATTTTCTACATTAAAATTGAGTCTTTTACCCAAGGTAGGGTAATCAAGAACTAGAGGACATAGGTGAGAGGAGAAAGATTTAACAGGAACCCAAGGGGCAACGTTTTCAGAGGGTGTTGGAACGAGCTGCCAGAGGAGGTAGTGGAGGCAGGTAAAATAACAGCATTTAAGAGATACTTGGACAAGTACACGAATAGGATAGGTTTAGAGGGATTTGGGCCAAATGGGACTAACTTAGATGGGGCAGCTTCGTCAGCAAGGATGAGTTGGGGTGAAGGTCCTGTTTCCATGTTGTACGAATCTAACATTGCAAAGAAATTTGCAGAGTACAGAGTTATATAAAATCCCCCCCACAATACGAAGCTCCAGTGGTGAATGGTGCTTGGAAAGGTTGCATTCACTGGTAACTAAGTGCTGAATATACATCATTTCTCTGCAAAACAGCGATAAAAGCATGTGTAGTAATGGGCACAGTTAGCATAAAAACTGCATTCCCTATAAGAAATGTCTGCACTTCCTTAAGGATCTACTATTTATATCTCACTCAACAAAGAATAAAATTATCACTCTCATAAGAAAGACATTTCAATGCAATTGCCATATATAACTAAGGCCAATATCATTGCTTTATTTGGAACAGTTATTGGAGACATATAGTGTCAAAATTTCCCTAATCACTTGCAACTATGACCGATTTCTTGTTATCGTAGACAGAGCTGAATGCTTTATTGCACATCCGAGGATCCCACTGCATGCATCAACAGCTTTGTGCAAACATCAGTGTAAAGTTTTTCATCGGAAAGATATTTTAGGTAAAAATAGTCAGGCAGCATCTCTGGAGAACATGGATAGGTGACATTTAAAGTCATAGAAACATAGAAAATAGGTACAGAAGTAGGCCATTCGGCCCTTCGAGGCAGCACTGCCATTCAATATGATCATGGCTGATCATCCAGAATCAGTACCCCGTTCCAGCTTTCGCCCCATATCCCTTGATTCAGTTAGCCCTAACAGCCATATCCAACTCACTCTTGAATACATCCAGTGAATTGGCTTCCACTGCCTATGTGGCAGAGGATTCCACAGATTCACAACTCACTGGGTGAAAAGGATTTTCCGCATCTAAGTCCTAAATGGTCTTCCCCTTATTCTTAAACTGTGATCCCTGGCTCTGGACTCCCCCAACATCTCAGTCCTACATCAGGACATCGAGAAGGCAAGTACTCGGTATAAAGAAAGGGGAAGGGGTGAGGCAGGTGATAGGTGAACAGTGGAGGGGTGAAGGATGATAGGCAGATGCAGCCAGGTTGGGGAGTGGAAGATGAAGGTGAACTCAGAGATGCAGGGAATTGCAGATGCAGGTATAGATTAAAAATACAAAGTGCTGGAGTAACTCAGTGGGTCAGGCAGCGTCTCCGGAAAACATGGATAGGTGATATTTCAGTACCATAATGTGTAGCGAGCGTATGTGAAAGTGGGATAACGTAAAACTAATGTGAGTGGGTGATCACTGTTCAGCGTGGAATTGGTGGGCTGAAGGGCTTTAAACTCTAAATTCTTGCCCATCCTCTTTCAAGTATAATCACCCTTTTTCTGGTTGAATATTTGGCCATGTTAAGTCGTCACATTGAGGTGTATATAACCTTGAAGGGAGATAACCTGCGTGATATTGTGTGTTGCTGGGGGGAGTAACTTACATTCTCCCGGCATTTCCCAAAAGAAATCCAATGTGGACAAAGGGATTTGGGATAGTTCATGGCAAAAGGGAAGAAGTCAAATCTGAAAATTTTGAAAAAGCAAGTTGACCAGAAGGGTGATGGTAGTAACCCCAGAAGTAAACAGATAGTGGCATTTAAGTGGCTTTTAGATAGGCAGATGGATATGCATGGAATGGAGGGATATGGATCGCGTAGAGGCAGAGATTAGTTCACCTTGGCATTATGTTTGGCATGAACATTACTGGCCATAGGGCCTGCTCCTGTGCTGCACTGTGCTATGTAACTCAAAGCCCCCGAGAAACCCACCAATATAAATTTCCTTTGATCAAATTTTGAGTTTTTATCTCTGCAGCTCACATTGATACATCAAGCATTCATTTACAAAGCAGTCCAGATGTTCATTCTTCCTAATGCTTTGAGGTAAGCGAAGGATTCATTATAAATCAATGACAGTAAAGTCATGTGCAATTTTGAATTGGGTGAAGAGGATCTGTATGACAAAAAGAAAGAAATTATTCTGCAAGAGGAGAGTGTAATGGATGCTACATATCATTCTGTGCAAATCAAAGGGCTGCTCAAGATAAGGACAGAAAATCTCAGCACTGCTCTTGTAACCAAGAAAGGTTAATAAGGAAAAAAAACCCACATATATCTTCACTTAACCAAGAAAATATGTCATTGATTAATGGGCATGACTCTGAAAAAATCAACAATGTCAGATTACAGAGTCAAGAAGCAGCTGCAAGATTTGTGATAATCTTGATGGACCCATCCATTTGGATTCAAGACAGAGAAACTCATCCTTTGAGATAAGGGAATTAATACTTGGAATGTCACACTGAGAATGAAGAATGGAGAGGAGGTTAATGATGTCTCTTTTTACCTTCAACGGAAAAATCCCAAAAGGTAATTCAGCAATGGAAGGATGACAATTGACCAATCAAATGTTTTTTTCCATTTCTTTATCGTAATGGAAATCATTTGTAATGGGTTGAGATAAGGTGGTTCACAATATCATTCAATGGAGTGTAGAAATGCTGTGCCTCTCATAAATGACAACATCACAATGAGTAAAATAATTCTTCAGTTGTTTATTGGAAAGAGTTGCAACATAGGGTATTATGTATCATAATGATGCAGAGGTGGATATACAAGGGTGGTGAGTATATGGAATGAGCTGCCAGGGGAGGTAGTTAAAGCAAGTATTATCACAATATTTAAAAGACACTTGAAAAGGTACATGGGTATGAGAGGCTTCGAAGGATATGGGCCAAACGCAGGCAAATGGAACTAGCTTAGGTAGGGCATCTTGGTCAGCATGAACAAGTTGAGCTGAAGGGCCTGTTGCCATACTGTATGACTTTAAAATGTTTGGCTGACAAAAATGACCTGTAGGAACAATTATTTTTTGATATCAGAAGGAGTATGTGAATGATAAACTTTAAAAGTACAGAGAGAGATTTGATCTATTTGAGAAACTGGAGGGGTATTAGTTTATGATCTGCGAGCTGGAAGAGCTGAGAGCTCTGCAAATGAGTCAGTGAGAAGTGAATCCAGCTGAATGCAAGACTCACAAACTAAAATGCAAATCTCCTTCTGAAAAACAGGATTGTGAAGAAAATCACTTATAAGGTAACACTTAGTTTGCAGCAGTCAAGAATAAAATGGTTGTCGCTCTGAGAATCTGCTGTAAACTGTCTGTCGCCGACAAAGCAGCAGAATGGAATGATAACAAAAGGCAAAACAAAATAGAGATTTGAAAATTTGATTCAAACATATTAAACCATTGTGTGATACGCTAAAAATAAGCTGCAATTGCAAGGTAGAAAATTCACTTAGTCGGGAAGGGGGTGCCTCCTGGATTAAAACAGTAAATGTTGGAAATAATGACCTGAGACAATAATTTTGGTTCCCTCTCCGCAGATGCTGCCTGATCGATGCCAGTGGGTGGGCTTCTGGAGGTGCCTCGGTGCACGGGAGCTGAGCAGTGGCCGGAGGCAAAGGGCAGCGTGTTCACCGGCCGATGTTGAGGAGGTGGTGGAGTGGTCGAGCCGGCAGAGTGAGCCGCTGGAGGCCCAGAAGCAGTTGGGGCTCCATTCGATCGGGCACCAGTCCAAGTAAATGAGTGCCTGGAATGCAGCGGCATGGAGCAGCGGTTGAGAACATTGACACATCGCCTGGTCAGGTGGGCTCCTGCAGCACTGACCCAGTGCAGCCATCAGACAGCGGGCCTTTATGGCCAAGTTCAGACTCGAACATTCTTTTACATTTCACACTTGAATGGTAGAAGATGGCGCCTAAAACACAGTGACTCTTGTGTAGTGATTCAGTGTGGTCTACAAGTTTACGCCATTATACTTAGTATGATTGTGTCTAATGTCAAGTGGGATTGTCACAGAACTAAATGAAAAAATAATTTCACTTAGAAGTACTTAGGTGCTCGTGACAAAAAAGGGCCATTTGTACCACCATTGAACACACTGAGTATTTTCACCTAGTTCAGACTTTAGTCCGCGACAAGGACACAATTAAAAGGAATGTGACAAGCTTCAATATTGACACTATCAACTGGGTAGCGGCTGCTGAAGACCATGGCAGGTGGAGGAAGGACCTCCAGGTGGGCATGAAACATCACGACAGCATGTGGTTCAAGACTCTGGGACACAGGCGCCAATGCCGCAACATGGTCAAAGACGACAGCCACGGACTCCCCAGAACAATGACCACCTCACCTGTGGAAACTGTGGAAGGATCTGCCTGTCATGGATAGGCCTAGTCAGTCACACAAAGAAATGTAACCACAGATGAAAAATCCCTCTCCAAGCAGGACAACGCCAAGCCGCACCATCATCTCCCGCAGATGGATGGATGCCAGAGAGAGAGAGAGAGAGACTTTCAGTAACTGCAGGATTTTTACAATTGCTTCCTAGATTTCTGTGGGAAGTTGAAATTAGAAAAGATGTAGCCATAATTGACCAGCCTTTAGATATGAGCATCGAGCCAGGGAATTGGGATATTGCGGATATGGGTGAAGTGGGAAGTAAGTACAAAGCATAGAGGTGAAAAGGAGACAAAAGAATGGCAGATAAGGCAAGAAGAGGCGGGGGGAGAAATGTTAAGCCAGCAGGAGGGTAAAGGGCAGACGGGGAAGGAGGGGGGATAAAAAGGAAATGGGGGGATTTGAGGATGAGATGAGCATGCAGAGGAGGGGAAATGAACAGAGTGGTGGGGGAAGGTGTGGGAAAAAATGTATGTGCACCAGGATGGAGAAAAGGCGCAGGTAAGAGCTGGGGGAAGGGGGGAGGTTAGAATGATATTACTTGAAATTGGAGCACACAGTGTTCATATGGTTGGGTTGTAATCTACCCAAGCAAGATTGGGGAATGTGTAGGAAGAAACCGCAAATGTTGGTTTAAACAAAAGACAGACACAAAAAGCTGGAGTAACTCATCGGGTCAGACAGCATCTCTGGAGAGAAGGAATAGGTGACGTTTCGGGTCGAGGCCCTTCTTCAGACTCAAGATTCAAGTCTCAAGATTGGGGGGAATGTTGCACAATGGCAGACCACGAGCAAAGAGTGAAAAGAACGGAGGCAAGTAAAATTTGGCGTGCAAGTTAGAGGAGACAAAGGGTTACATTACCTCAGCACGCAGCTGTCAGATATCTCCCCACCCGTAGTTCTAAGTGGAATTTTTTTCAAGTAATTTATTGGCTGCTTGTTAAAGGTGATTCATTTAGTGCATATTTTTTCCAGATAAACTCTTAAATCAATTGAAATGACAACCTAGGTGATGAGACAAGCAAGATAAATCATCTTTTTTATTAAGAATTCATTTCAACGCCATTTTGGAAGGATTAGTGCAAACCGAGAAGCTAAACTAAAGCACTCTGTTGTAGCAACAGAGATTCGGTGTGTTAGGCGTTTTCTGAAAAGAAAGGTTGAACTCTTTTTGAGGATGTTAAAGTGGACAAAAGAAGGTACAACTAAAGGACTAAGAATTGTCTGGACCTAATGTTCACTGAATCAATAGAATTTAAACTACTTTATTTTTAAAATATGAATGCGCAAAGCTATGTGGTTAAATAAATCAGGTACATATCTGAAATGCATTCTGCTAAAACAAAAACATCAAGCAGGAAATGCCAGAATCCACTCTGAAGTAATTAGTTCCAAATTTCTATGTAGGAAAAGGAATGAAAAAGCACAGATTCAGCAATAAATTGAAAGAATTTAAAGGTCTTTCGTTTATGGATGGTTGTTCAACAGATGTTGCAAAACAGATACATAATTATTGGTCACGAAACTGGATGGACTGAAAGACCACATTTACCAAATCCACCTGCGCTCTCTATGTGATCTCAGATCAAGATAACAAGTAACATCCAAAGCAAGAATTTCTATTTCTATTTCTATTACCCTGAGGTGGTAGAAGCATTTTTTGTGTTATCTGATTAGATTGAGAACGTCCAGAGAAAGCTGCTAGTCTTAGCCTAACTAATGAACAGTCTAAAGAAGGCTAGACACAAAATGCTGGAGTAACTCAATGGGTCAGGCAGCATCTCAGGAGAGAAGGAATGAGTGACGTTTCGGGTCGAGACCCTTCTTCAGACTTCTTCAGTCTAAAGAAGGGTCTCGACCCGAAACGTCACCCATTCTTTCTCTCCAGAGATGCTGCCTGTCCCGCTGAGTTACTCCAGCATTCTGTGTCAATCTTCAAGGTAATTATGCTCCATTGCACAAAGCAAGAAGCAAACAAAACAATGGGTCAATGTTGCACAGGTCTGAGAGAAACTGAGGCAAAGTGTGAATATTCTGATCACGAGGAGAGGCAAAAGCAACATGAAGGTTGTATATTAAAGCAATCTTGGGGGAGATATGGAGGAAATCAAACTATTAGATAGACACAAAGAGCTGGAGTAACTCAGCAGGTTAGGCAGCATCTCTGGAGAAAAGAAATAGGTGACATTTCGGGTTGAGACCCTTCTTCAGAACCTTCTTCAGGTCTCGACACGAAATGTCACCTATTCCTTTTGAATAATTCCAGCTTTTTGTGTCTATCTTAGGTTTAAACCAGCATCTGCAGTTCCTTCCAACACATATCAAACGATTAGATCTATACGAGTCTTCATTGTCACTTTCAGAAAATAGAATTGTTGGGTGAGAAAGACACAATCTTATTCCAAATGGGATCAGCAAAGATAAAATACTGCCCTTGTATACAAACCATTGTGGTGGCAGCAATCTTTACAAAATAGAAAGTCTATCTGAGAGAAAGCAATCTCAGTCAGGTGAAAACAAACTCAATGATTTCATGGGAGATTATCATTTTTTAAAAAGAACAGTGCGTCAGAACTCATCAAACTACTTTGAAGTCAACTGAGAGATCAAAAACGGTCCTGAATAATTATTTCTGATTTGCCACACTCATCAGAACACTCAACTCAAAGCAAAAAGTGAATGTTTGCAACTTACAAATCAATGTATTGGTTCACATAGGCACATCTGTCTAACTGATGCCTGAACAAACCTCAACAATCTTCACTGTCACCTTAATGTAACTCAGTGAGGAAATGCCAGGATATCTCCTTACAATCGCACTACATCTTTGACAGTTCTGGGAACATTTTCATTGCAAATGACATTCAAATCCAAGACTGTTAACATGATATTCTATGTAATCTCAGGTGACTGTGATAGGAGTTTTGACACACTATCAGCTGCTCACATTGTGGAGATCACATACGCCGTGCCTGAAGTTGTGACAAAAAAGATCACAGAACAGCATTTGGTGCACAAACATGAGAGCAATGCCCAAATCAATGGGTGTGAACTTAAAGCTGCAATAAAGCAAAGTGTTGTTCCTTCCCAGAGGGTGGTTGCAATTCAGTCTCAAAAATAGACACAGGTCAAAGAAAGTGCACCCTCTAGTGACATTATGCCTAATCTGCAAGGCTTGTGCAAATTAATTTACTACTGCTTCTACTCAAGATCCTGTGCTCGGCACATTGTCACTTCCAAGTGGGAAATAGTATGAATTATTACCATTGTTTATCATTCGAAGACCACAGATTGAGAGAGCAAAGCAAAATAAGGAAAGAAGGTATAGTTCCCAGGAATAGATCATTTGGTTTAATACCAAATTTACTGACGTCTAACATGTCCAATAACCACAAGAAGTGTTAGAAATGTCAGAGTGACCCACGGAACAAAGTGTTAATGTCAATGTCAGTCCTGTGGATGTGTATTTTGACAATCGGTGAATATCACAAGTCAGTTCTATCTTCCATAAAAGCCATCGTTCCAAAGGTTGAGGTTGTCATGGCAATGTTTGGTGCACTGAAATGCCACACGATCACACCAAGCCAATGGTACAGGAGACAGATTTATTTGAACATTAATGAACATCCATACAGCACGTGGTGAAGGGAAATCATGGAAGCAAGAACTTTAAATTTCATTTCGCTCTTGGAAGTGAGGTGGTGGGGGGGGGGGGGGGGGTTGGAGATAAAGTGCTTTTATTGTTACTGTCATGTTGATTCATTTCCTTTCAAAGAACATGGTGTGTATATCCTCGCTACAGCTATTGTTCCGAGCATGCACAGTCTCTTAGGGTTGGCAATAAGGAAGGCAACTATTTGTTCTAGATGGTGAGGCAATGAATTTATTTAATGTATCACTGATCAAAGACCTAACAATCACAATTTACAACTTCCTTACTGAGGCAGACCAGATCCCGACTGGCAAGGACGTGCACACACGCACACACGGACAGACACATGATGGGGACAGGACAGGCCCGGCTCATAAACAATAAAGAAACCTTTTGACAGTCATGACCTCCGGAGTTACCAAGCAGCAAAACTTTGAGCATGATGATGATGATGAAGATAGACACAAAATGCTGGAGTAACTCAGCGGGAAAAGGCAGCATCTCTGGAGAGAAGGAATGGTGACGTTTTGGGTTGCGATCCTTCATCAGAATTAGGAGGGAAGGAGATGGAAGGGTAAGGTGTGAAAATGACAGATCAAAGCAGACGATGTTCAAGGAAATGTAGGAAATTAACTGCAGATGCTGGTACAAATCGAAGGTATCACAAAATGCTGGAGTAACTCAGCAGGTCAGGCAGCATCTCTGGAGAGAAGGAATGGAAATGTAGATTGGTTCATTGTTAGCTGAGGGGAAGGCGAGAAGAGGGCAGACAATCAGTAAAATTAATCAGAAGGACAGTGAAACTAGTCGGAGAACTAGGGCGGGGAAGGGACGGAGGGGGAGGAAAAGCAAGGGTTACTTGAAGTTGGAGAAACCAATATTCATACCGCCGGGTTTTAAGCTGCTCAAGCGCAATATGAGGTGCTGTTCCTCCAATTTGCATTGCTGCCTGTTCCGCTGAGTTACTCCAGCATTTTGTGTTTATCAGTGGTATAAACCAGCATCTGCACTTCCATCCTACACATGAAGATGATGCTGACTTCTCACTTGCACCTAAGCTAGGTGCAGTGAAACTCTTCGTTTTTTGCATACGAAGTACACAAAAGCTTCGCCATAATAGTGCCCGACAAAGTTACAAAAAGTACTCATCCGTTCTACGTCCCCCCCCATCGGGTCCCCCTTAGTTCTCGGCCACACACCCCCACCCCCCACCCCCACCCCCCATCCCCACCCCCATCCCCACGCCAGGTCCCTCTTTGTGAACATCGACCTTCTGGAAAATACAAAAATATAAAACATTAATCAAATCATAAAAAGTTTTTTTAAATGTTTTTTTAAATGTTTTTAGATAAATTTTAAGCAAACTGAATTAAATGAAAAGTAAATGAAAGTTTTTTCATGTTTAGCATGGCAACAGATAACCGTTCCTCTGCACAAAATACAAAGTCCAGGAGGAAAACATTGGGTTAAGCAGCACTTGCGGAACGTAAGGACATTGGGAGTCTTCTTTAGACTCTTCAACCATTCTTTTTCATTGAGATGAACGGACTTGAACTCCGGATCTGACCTACTGAGAGTTCAGTGGGCAGATTCCCCTGATGGAAGCTCCTACTTTCCAGGCACTGTGTGTTTGGCAAATCCCTCAGGGTGGCACAGTGGTGCAACTGGTAGAGTTGCTGCTCACGGCGCCAGTGATCCGGCTTCAATGCTGATCTCGGGCACTGTCTGCATAGAGTTTGCACATTCTTCCTGTGACCACACAAATCTCTTCCGGCTTTCTTCGCATATCCCATAGTCAATCGGGTTTGAAGGCTAATTAGTCTTTGAAATTGGCCCTAACGTGTAAGATGTGGATGAGAAAGTGCGATAACATAGAACTAGTGTGAACAGGTGATTGATGGTCGGCATGGGCCCGGTTGGCCAAAGGGCCCATGTCCATGCTGTATCTTGGATGCTACCTGTGTGGAGTTTACACATTCTCCCCGAGGCCACAGTGAGCTTCCTCCAGGTGCTCTGGATTCCTCCCACATTCCAAAGACGTGCACGTTTGTACGTTGAATGGCCACTGTAAAATTGCCTCTAGCGTAGGGAAAGGATAAGGCAGTGAGATAACATAGAACGAGTGGGCCGAAGGGTCTGTTTCCATGCTGTATCTCGAAAACCAACAACTACAACTAATGGAAGTTAAAGACATGCAGATGGTGTCCCAAGTTGCTTGACTGACAGACATGCCGACATTTCTCTGAAAAAACAAGGAAAATGATTGCTGCAAGGAATACAGACAAGGAAAAAGTGTAGTGACTGTCTGTATACTTCGTGTATTCTTTGCAAAACAAAGCATTTCACTGTACCTCGGTACATGTGACAGTAAAGTATCATTCATTCGGATATGGCAGATGTTTCATTGGGGGAAGCCGTGCAACTCAATGGTTGTGAAAGATCTTGCAGCAAAAAGTGCACACTTTACGTACAATGAAGAAATGACCATTGAGACACACTGAACGCACTGACCAATACAACGAAGTGAATCAAACTGCGCTGAATTATGATCTGTCCCTCGCTGTGCACAAATGTTATGAAGCCTTGTAAAATCTTTCATCTGAGGTGAGCAAGATCTTGGAGCTAATAATAGAATTCACCTTGCTTTTCACCTTGCCCCCTTGCTCTAAAATATTTATCAAAAGAAAAACATCAAAAAGTTCTTGTTAAGGTCTTTGGACCAATTTGTGACTCCGTATTAATCTTTTGATATGGAACCTGTCTACACACAATCGTGTGGATGAATAAAAACAGAAATCATTGCACGGTGGTAAAAATGCTCGGCAAATTTTCTTGGAGATTTTTTTAATCTGAGGCAATCAGAGATAACACAGTCGACTGAAAGACAAAGAAGATGGGAGGTCTCACTTCTTAAACAAGGGAGCTTCACAGTTAGTTCAACGCATCCCATCAAAGGTCAAACCCGCGAAAGCCACAAAATGCTGGAGTAACTCAGCGAGACAGGCAACATCTCTGGAGAGAAAGGAAGGGTGACATTTCAGGTCGACACCCTCCTTCAGACTAGTCAGGCAAAAGGGAAACAACGGATATAGACGATGATGAAGAGAGATAAAGCACAATGAATGAAAGATATGCAAAAAAAAATGATGAAACAGGCCAATGTTAGCAGTTTGTTGGATGAGAACAAGCTGGTCAACCCCACCACTGAATTCAGGATACTAGCTCAAGGCAGTCATTACACAGAGCTTCTCCTGATCTCCTCAATTTGAAATTACAGTACAGGAAAATACTATTAGTAAAAATAACACAAGGACTTCATGGTTTCATGTGATATGTCATTTAATACAGCCATTATCTAATTATGGATTAATGGCTCTTAATAATGCAGAGAGAGTAATTGTAAATATTCTTCAGGGCATGAAACCAAATGATTGTGAATATTCTCTTTGGCCTAGATTTTGCCGCAAAAATTATAATAAAACTGTCATGATCGCTGTCATTATCCCATGAAAGTGTTTGCAGCTTCTGGGATAGTTACTGTTAAATGCAGACATCCCATAGCTGCTCTTGTAGTTCCAGGCACAAACTTTATAGTTCTGCAGCATTTTCCAACCAAACCAAGGAAAATTAGTAATCCAATGTGAATTTAGTCATTCTTATTGTAAAATACCCCAAAACATTATAATTTGTTGCATTAATTGTGAATAAGATTTTAATTACAACCCGAGCCATAATTAATGGTGGGGAAATTCTTTCATGAAAACAATTAATTGAGTTATGGACATTGAATGAATGAATGAATGAATGAATGAATGAATACTTTATGTGACAAGCCACAGTGAGATTCTTTGTTTTGCATACCCAAGGTATGCAAAGAGTCACCACATAAAGGGCGCCGACAAAGTTACAAAGTATCCCACTCCAGGTCCTCCTTTGTTCTCCCACCCACCCCCGTCACGGCGGTCCCCCAAGCTGGGTCCACCTTTGTTCTCCCACCCACCCCCCAGTCACAGTGGTCCCCCACACCGGGTCCTCCTTTCAGTATTCAGTCTTCCCCTCTTTGATCAATAATAGTGTCAGCTTAGTAGTACCCCACCTCTGAAATTCATTCCAATGATTGCACCTGAAAGTATGGTATCTGCTCTGCTCTTGACAGTCCGATGTTGACCACAGCCCCAGTCCATCACAGGCTTGTCACTTCCTTCAAATCCAGTCCATTTTCATGTTGCATTGCATCGGGAGGGTCAGAAGTTTGGTCAAGGATTCCTGTCATGCTAGTCACCCCCTTTGATCAGTACGGGTGCCAGGGGTTATGGGGAGAAGGCTGGAGAATGGGGTTGAGGGAAAGATAGATCAGCCATGATTGAGTGGCAGAGTAAACTTCATGGGCCGAATGGCCTAACTCTGCTCCTATTATGAACCGTTCTTTCTTCTACCTTCCAGGCAAAGATACAAGAGCTTGAACATTCGGATGTACTGATTTTAAAAAAAAAATCTTCCCCACTGCTATCTGATCCAATCATCTCTTTCACACCCCATTCCTGGAGGTGCTGTCACATACGCTTACCCTTAATTCTACCTCGTTCAGCTATTCCATTATTGTATTTTAATATTATTTTGTGCTATTCGGATTTTGCATTACAATTTTATATCATTCTCCTGTTCCCACCCATTTCTTCTCTCCAGGGATGCTGCCTGTCCCACTGAGTTACTCCAGTTTATTGTGTCCATCTTCGGTTTAAACCAGCATCTGCAGTTCCTTCCTACTCAATATTCCTAACGCTGGGTTGTGAGCTGCCCAAGCGAAATTCTTACAACCCAGCGATACCTCATAGGGTTTCCTTGCTGAAGGCCTTCTTATTCCTAACTCATATTAGCAGTTCCAAGTAGGTTCATCAAGTAGATTCTTGATGGGTTTGTCTTGTGGAGAAAAAGTAAAAAATGTTGAGCTCATTCCCTTTGCTGTTGAGAAGTGAGGATCTGTGTGAAACAGAGTGATTGATACAAAAATACTTCCCCTAGTGGGAGAATGGAGATCTATGGAGTTTACTTGAGAAAATCAGGGGTCATCCGTTTAGGTCAGAGATGAAGAGGGATTTATTTTTACATAGATCCATGTTTCTTTTGAATTATTTACCCAAAAAAAGGCATTGGAGGCTGAGTCACTGAATATATTCAGAGTTGACATAGACAGGGTTTAGGACTGCAGGGAACGGACAGGAAAGTGGACGGAAAAGATCAGGACACCCAAGATGGCCACTTCAGTGACCACATGGGCTCCTCCTGTTCCATATTCTTATGTTCTTATGCCAAAGTTTAGACGCCAAGTTTAGATTAGTTCACTATTCCCATCCCATTTATCCAGAAAGTAAAACAAAAATTGCCAACATTTTGGTCCAAAATGACTTCACAGTCAAGCTGGTACTGGTCCATTTTGGCCCGAGTCCAATCAAACACATTTTTCACTCAGCTTTCTGTGAGCCACATTTGCAGAAGGTTCTTTTGCTGTCCCATTTATTATAATCTTGTCTTCATTGGAATCAGCTGAACTAACCACTTACTCAACCGCAGATGAAGAATGGTGATGATCTGTCTCTTGAATACCAATACATCTGAGCACACAGTCAATACTGTTTATTAACATAAACACTCTGGTCTGAAGGGGGGGGGGGGGGGGGAGAGGTTGAAGTATGACAAGACAGACACTATAAAATTCCAATTATCAACTTTAAGTTTGTTGATTTGTTGAGTTTATTCTTGATTTTAAAATTAAATAAAAATGACATGCAGAGGAAATAATCATCCAATGCACCACCAGAAAAAAAATTTGGCAATCACAGTGCAAAAAAATACTCAATGTCCCCAGATTTCAAATGCTGCGATTTTTAACTTCAAATTTAATTTTTAAACAGACATTACAGTCATCGAGTCATGCAGTGTGGAAACAGACATTAAAGTCAGTGAGTCAAACAGTTCGGCCCAACTTGCCCACACCGGCTAACATGTCCCAGCTAAACTAGCTGCCTCGCGTTTGGTTCGTATACCTCCAAACCCTATCCATGTACCTGTCTAACTGTTTCTTAAACGTTGGGATAGTCCCAGCCTCAATTGCCTCCTCGGGCAGCCTGTTCCATACATTCACCACCCTTTGTGTGAAAAAGTTATCTCTCAGATTCATTTTTTTTTTTTTCCCCTTCCTCTCCCAAACACTACAAGGAAGTGCAATGCTTAAATTTGACATTCTGACTATCATATTTTCAAAATCCTTCAATATTCCAGAGTAAACCAATTCTAATAAACATGGTTCTTTGGATTACGAGTAAGATCATGATTTATCCAACTTACCATC
Organism: Rhinoraja longicauda; assembly: GCF_053455715.1. Classification (NCBI taxonomy): domain Eukaryota; kingdom Metazoa; phylum Chordata; class Chondrichthyes; order Rajiformes; family Arhynchobatidae; genus Rhinoraja; species Rhinoraja longicauda. Next base: position 16,917,229 of record NC_135987.1, on the reverse strand, counting down.
GAGTCAAGTTTGTTTTCTGTATATGGGCACTGTACGGATTTATGCAGGATTATAACAATTGCTTATTTAGTCTACAAAATGTGGTTTTACAAAAAATCATTTTTCTTTTGTTTGACAGGCATGTTAAATACAACAACTCTTCACCCAGTCTGGCTCCAGGTAGCCTGCACTTAAAAATAACCTCCAACAAAAGAAAATTGTGTTCTTCATGCTGGTGTTAAATTGTAAATGAGTCAGATACAAAATGCCTTCTGCTGACCACTTCTCATGTTTGGGGCTGTTGAAGAAATAATTTTCGGGTACGGAACAAGATTAAAAGGCAAGTAGATATATGGAAGAGTCATACTGAATGGAAACGGGAACATCACCCATTCTTTTTCTCCAGATATGCTGCCTGACCCACTGTGATACTCCAGTATTTTATGTCTATCTTCAGTCTAAACCAGCATCTGCAGCTCCTTCCTACATATGAAAACAGGTCCTCTAGCCTAACTCATCCATTCTGACCAAGATGCCCCATCTTAGTCCTATTTGCCCACGTTTTATAAATTTAATGAGGTTTATATGGCAACAAATAAATAATATTCAAATTTTTTAAAGAGCTTGAAATATTGGAATATATATATACCGTAGGTATACAATTATTTATAAAACAGAAAAAATACATTGACCACCAGTGGGCCTGCAGACAGTACAGAAATATCAGTACCCCGTTCCTGCCTTCTCCCCATACCCTGGCCCTGACTCTGCTATCCTTAAGAGCTCAAGAGAGATCTAGATAAAGCTCTTAAGGATAGCAGAGTCAGGGGGTATGGGGAGAAGGCAGGAACGGGGTACTGATTGAGAATGATCAGCTATGATCACAGTGAATGGTGGTGCTGGCTCGAAGGGCCGAATGGCCTACTCCTGCACCTATTGTCTATCTATCTATCTATCTATCTATCTATCTATCTATCTATCTATCTATCTATCTATCTATCTATCTATCTATCTATCTATCTATCTATCTATCTATCTATCTATCTATCTATCTATCTATCTTCTATATCTATCTATCTATTATCTATCTATCTATCTATTTTATACTACTAAAACTCAGATCTTGTATATGAATGTATGAATATATATGTATATATCTGTGATTTCGGCTGATTTTGGCAAAACGGTGAACCGTAGCGCCACAATTTTTGCACCGCCTTAATCACCACACTGAACGATGGTGGAAAATGATATTTTTATTTAATTTGGTCATATATTTTTTAAGTTACAGAGGTTTCAAAGTTAAAACATTTTATTTCTAAGCGCTTTATTGAAGGCCTTCAGCGTGTGACGTCACAATGCCCCTGTGAGATGAGCTCGCGCTGCCCCCCCTCCTACTGATTTATTGAAGGTTTTCAGCATGGCGCTGCTGTGCGTCTGTGCGTATGACGTCAGCACGCGCGTCCTCTCCTCACTCGCACCAACGACATGGACGCCCTTAGCAGAGCCGCCCGCCCGCGATCACCGGCTCACCTCTCCTCTCTCCCATTGCTTCTCTCCTCTCTCCCACACCCGGGAGACCCTCTCCCCGCTATCGCACGGACCCAGCGCGCCGCCGCCCTATCCGTCTCCAGTAGTCCGGGCTCGGCCACGCCACAGTAACGGCCGCGCTCCGCAGCCCTATCCCCCTCCCGTAGTCCGGGCTCGGCCACGCCACAGTAACGGCCGCGCTCCGCAGCTCCCTCCTCCTCCCTGCACGATCCGTAAGTGCTTTTCGCCGGGACCACAGGGGGGGGGCTGGTAGGGAAAGGGGGGTGGGGGAGAGTAACGGTGGGGGCGACGGGGAGGGTGGGAGGAGGAGAGAGTGGGGGTGGGAGGAGGCAGAGTGGGACTGGGGAGGGGGACAGCGGGGGTGGGGGGTTGGTGCTGGGGGCAAGAGAGAGTAGGGGAAAGGGGTGTGCTGGGGAAAGGGGGGGGTGGAAGAGTGTGTCTGGGGGAGAGAGAATGGGGGGGGTCTGAGAATGGGGACTGGGGAGGGGGACAACAGGGGTCGTGCGGAGGGGGCTTGGTGGTGGGGGAAAGAGGGGTACTGGGAAAAGGGGAGGTCGTGGGGAAAGGGGGTGTGTGGGAAGAGTAAGAGTGGGGCTGGGGGAGGAGAGAATGGGGGGTGTGGGTTTGTTATTTTGTTTGTGACTGAACTTCAGCCAAAACGGTACACGGTAGCGCCACAATTTTAGGCCCACCTTACTCACCATTGTCACTTTAGTGATAATGCAAGTAGTTTTGTTGAAATCGGTGTTATATTTTTTAAGTTATTCACATTTTAAAGTTTAAAAGGAGGGGAGAGGGATGGGAGGAGGGACGGAGGAACGGAGGGGGGGGATGGGGGAGAAGGGAGTGGGGGAGTGAAGAGAGTGAGGAGGGAGTGGGGGGGAGAAGGGAGTGGGGGAGAGAAGGGAGTGGGGGAGAGAAGGGAGTGGGGGAGAGAAGGGAGTGGGGGAGAGAAGGGGAGTGGGGGGAGAAGGGGAGTGGGGGAGAAGGGGAGTGGGGGAGAAGGGGAGTGGGGGGGAGAGGGGGAGTGAGGGAGAGAGGGGGAGTGAGGGAGAGAGGGGGAGTGAGGGAGAGAGGGGGAGTGAGGGAGAGAGGGGGAGAGAGGGGGGTTGGGGAGAGAAGGGGGGTTGGTGAGAGAAGGGGGGTTGGGGAGAGAGGGGAGTGGGGGAGAGAAGGGAGTGGGGGAGAGAAGGGAGTGGGGGAGAGAGGGGAGTGGGGGAGAAGGGGAGTGGGGGAGAAGGGGAGTGGGGGAGAAGGGGAGTGGGGGAGAGGGAAGTGGGGGGGAGAGGGGGAGTGAGGGAGAGAGGGGGAGTGAGGGAGAGAGGGGGAGTGAGGGAGAGAGGGGGAGTGAGGGAGAGAGGGGGAGTGAGGGAGAGAGGGGGAGTGAGGGAGAGAGGGGGAGTGAGGGAGAGAGGGGGAGAGAGGGGGGTTGGGGAGAGAAGGGGGGTTGGTGAGAGAAGGGAGTGGGTGAGAGAAGGGGGGTTGGGGAGAGAGGGGAGTGGGGGAGAGAAGGGAGTGGGGGAGAGAGGGGAGTGGGGGAGAGAGGGGAGTGGGGGAGAGAGGGGTGTGGGGGAGAGAAGGGAGTGGGGGAGAGAGGGGAGTGGGGGAGAGAAGGGAGTGGGGGACAGAAGGGAGTGGGGGAGAGAAGGGAGTGGGGGAGAGAAGGGAGTGGGGGGGAGAGAGGGGAGAGGACAGGGTGCTGCACCAATACAGGAGAGGTTTAGGCCCAACGTGTCCACTTGGTCTAGTGTGATAAAATGGCGGAGTGACCACATGTGGGTCACCGTCATCGCAGTGAGCGACTCACGGGTGGGCACTCCGCTCAGAAATTATTAACATTTAAAATTATTATTCGGTCGCAAGCTGCATTAAAACCCCTCAACTTGACAGCCTACCTGCCGTGTAGGTTCGGAAACTGCCGCCGAGATCGGCCCTGAAGACCGGAGTGAGAAGCGAGGAGGAGGAGGGGGGAGCCGCTGGCGACGACCGACGGGCACGGACGGTGAGTGGGCCGGCGGGAGAGGGGTGAGGCCTCCAGCGCGGCTGCAGAAGGGGTTTTCCCTCCCCGGGCCACACACACACACAGCCTGGCGGTCGTCGGGCGAGGAGAGGGACGTCGATGGACGGGCCGAGCCAGTCGAGGGCGACGGAGGAGGCCCCCACCCCTGCAGCAGCTGCCCTGGGGCTCGCCTGGACCGGCACATCCAGCTCTGGGGGCACTAATCACCGTCACCCCCTCTCCTGCTTTATGTTTGTTGTTGTCGTCGTCGTTTTGTTAAACTTTGATTTACTACTTTGACGACGGACAAATGACAGAGATTCACAGTCAGTGTTCGCTGACCCGGAGGCGACGGTCTTCACCGCGACGTGCTGCAGGCCCAGGGCGGGCTCCTCCAGCCATGGCCTTCATGCGGCATCCAACAGCTCTTCTCTTTATCTTGGTCTTCCCTCAGAAGGAGCAGGTGGACTTGGCGCGCTGACTCATCTCCATCTTCTTCACCATCCACGCTCCGTACCTGGTGCCGCACCATTTATATAGGCCGCTAAAAACAAAGTCCCCACATTACAATAGACAATAGGTGCAGGAGGAGGCCATTCGGCCCTTCGAGCCAGCACTACCATTCAATGTGATCATGGCTGATCATTCTCAGTCTGAAGAAGGGTCTCGACCCGAAACGTCACCCATTCCTTCTCTCCCGAGGTGCTGCCTGACCTGCTGAGTTACTCCAGCATTTTGTGAATAAATACCTTCGATTTGTACCAGTATCTGCAGTTATCTTCTTATACATTCTCAATCAGTACCCCGTTCCTGCCTTCTCCCCATACCCCCTGACTCCGCTATCCTTAAGAGCTCTATCTAGCTCTCTCTTGAATGCATTCAGAGAACTGGCGTTCTAAGGCAGAGAATTCCACAGATTCACAACTCTCTGACTGAAAAAGTTACCTCAGAACCCACAGCATGGAAGGTGCTTGCTGCGGGCCGAATAAAATCTCGTGGCGGGCCGGGTGTGGCCCGCGGGCCACAGTTTGGAGACCACTGTTCTATTCAATTACCAGCCCAATCCATAACCCTGCATCCCACATAGAAGGAATGGGTGATGTTTCAGGTCGAAACCCTTCTTTGAGCTTGCAAGGCTGATTCAGGCGCACAAGGACTTTACAGCCAATTGGCAAGATAAAAGCAAGTTTTTATTTAATTACATAGTTTTTCTTACTTCACTGCCATAGTAGCATCATGGTGCATGGACAATTTACTTGAGAAACAAACCTAAACACCTCGTTCTCTCAATTACACAACATGCTTTGATGTTACAATAATGTATTAGGTGATTGCACGTAAGGCCAAAGTGCGTGGCACACGGAGTCGCTCAAGCCATCTGGAGGACATGGCAGCTTATGGCATACTCGAGTAACATATGCAACACGTACATTCTTACCTTTAAAAAGCCGCCAAAGGGCCAATTTTTGTGCTGTAAAAAATGAGGAAGAAGCTGGAGGATCTGGCGGAGGAAGAGGAACCAGGAGAAGGGATGCCAAGCCCGCAGACGCAAGAAGCAGCTGGGAAGACGTCTGGCCAGCTGGCGGGAGAAGGGGAAACGCGGCCGAGAAGGGAGGCAGGAGAGCAAGGCCGAGAAGCAGAGGGCCGCTGACCAACCAGCGGGGGGAGAAGAGGAGGAGGAGGAGGAGGATAGGATGGGGTTGAGTGAGCTGGGAGAGGAGCAGCGGGAAGAACCTGAGCCGAGGGGCCTGGAGGTCTGCAGGGGCAGAAGCAGCAAGCGCTGGAGGTCGGCGAGTCGCCTGAGGGCGAAGGGACCTGGGAGGAAAGGCTCGACGGCCTTGGAGGCGGTGGAAGGCGAGGAGCGGAGTGTCGGGCCCGAAGAGGAGGAGGAAGAGGACCGGGTAGTGGCTGATCGGCGGCGGAGGCCGAGTAGCAGCGAGAGCTGGACCGGGCGCTGGGAGCTGAGGCGGAGGACCAGGCCACGGCTCTGCTCGGCGGCCCCAGCCTCGAGGTGTTGAGCGCCGGCCAAGTGGAAGCGGACCCCGGTTGACGGAGATGATGAGCAGGGAGAAGGGCTGGAGGGCCAGCAGGAGCGGCGAGGGGCCGAAGAGCCTCAGGAAGCGAGGCACGGAGCCTGGAGGAGTGCAGGAAGGGGGAGGGGTGTCGGGACACTCGGAGCGCCGGGAGGGAGACGGGCTGATGGGAGAAGACCAACCGAAAGCCCTATTGTTATTTGAACTAAAAGCTCTATTGCTGCACTGAAAGCCCTATTGTTATTTGAGCTTAAAATAATAATGTTAAAAACAGTATTTTAAAATTTCCCCTTTGTCGGTTGCTTTTTTATGGTAGAAGTGTAAACTCAAATTACTGAAAAAAACAGGGTGGGGGTAAACTTACCTTTGTTGCAAAAGTTGCCATGGGTAAACGAGACGAAGAAGGTTGGGAACCCCTGCCCTAGTGAGTGCGTGTCTGCAGTACACGGCGGGCCTTCCAGACCGTGACCTCGCCTGCCGTGCAACCACTCAATTCTCCAGAACTAGGGGACACAGTCTAAGAATAAAGGGGAGGCCATTTAAAACTGAGGTGAGAAGAAACTTTTTCACCCAGAGAGTTGTGAATTTGTGGAATTCTCTGCCATAGAAGGCAGTGGAGGCCAATTCACTGGAAGAATTTAAAAGAGAGTTAGATAGAGCTCCAGGGGCTAGTGGAATCAAGGGATATGGGGAGAAGGCAGGCACGGGTTATTGATTGTGGATAATCAGCCATGATCACAATGAATGACGGTGCTGGCTCGAAGGGCCAAATGGCCTCCTGCACCTATTTTCTATGTTTCTATTCTCCAAATTTGGCAATGTATGTCCCCTCTTCAAAGGTCCTCTACTTTCATGTGCTACAATTTATAAGCAATTTAAATGAGCCATAATTACCAACCATTCACTTGATGTGCGTTTTCTTGTTTAAATAATTTTATATTAACTTCTTCATTTAGTCTTGATGTTCAGTTTCCATTCAAATCAGCAATCTCCTTGATCTCTCCCAGCATAAATTATGCTCTTAAACTTATAGCTTGTTCTTTATATCTCACTAAATTTGATATTGAATTGCTACAGCTCATAAAAGATATAGAAAGAGAACTGACACAGTTGTGGAGTTTAATTCTGAGATCCAGAGTAATTAACATCAATTAGCCCATGTGGACACATCACTTCAGTTGGCTATTAGCTAAATAAGTGTTGCTTTAATTAAAGACCATTACATTTATTATATGGGAGGAGAGGTGAATTGGGCTTTGAATTTATAACATCACAGCTTCAACATCATTATTCATTAGCAGCAAATGTATTTATTATCGGATCAGCCGAGCTGTGAGTTGAGAATTGTCAATTTGCCAGTCGCCGAGTTATGAACTAAAAAAACATGGCTTGATTTGTACGGAACCCATAATATGGACTCAAACCTATGTAGTCGATGTAATGAAATAATGACAATTTATCTCTTGCTGACTGAGAGGCAGTCTGTACTTGGAGGATGATGTCTTGAAAATGGCAACACCACCAATGACCCATATAAAATTAGTAAACTATTCCTTTCAAAGTTCCTTGCCTGCCGGTTCATATAACTGAAATGTACTTAGAAATCGTATTTCCCAGTTCCTTGATACCTGATTTATGTTAGTGAGCAGCTTAGAATATAGGAACAATTAAATAGTCTCATATTTTACATATAATCAATTGTCTGTTGATATCACCAACCAGGCACCTGTAAGGTGGTGGTCAGACTAAAAAAGTTACCATGCTGAAAATTGCCAAATGCTAATTTCACAAAGATTACAGGTTTGATATTGTTGCAACTGTTGTTGGATCTGCTGTTTTCCTGCTGAGAAAATTTCACTTGTAATCTCGATGTAATAAAGATTGAGTGATTGCAGCAATTGATGCTCATTCATCTCTTTTATATTATAAATCCTCCAAGGCAGCTCTTTTGATGATATCATCATTTATCATTTCTTTAAGAAAAGTGTTAAACAGAGATAAAAAAGATAAATTTAGTACCCCGTTTAACTGTTTCATTTGAAATTTGTGTGTTCATGGGAAAAGGATGTGATTCTTAAACTTTCCACCTGAATTTATTCATCATACAGTTGAATCCAACATGTTGTCTAAATAAACACGTAGATTTAGTTTAGTTTAGTTTTGTTTATTACTGTCACATGTACCAAGGTTCAGTGACAAGCTTTTTGTTGCATGCAATCCAGTCTACGAAAAGACTAAGCACGATCACAATCCAGCCATACAATCCAGTGCACAGATACAGGATAAAGGGTATAACATTTTGTGCAAGATAAAGACCGATAAAATCCGATTAAAGATGGTTCAAAGGTCTCCAATGAGGGGTAGATGGAAGGTCAGAATGCACACTGGCTGATGAGAGGATAGTTCAGTTGCCTGATAATAGCAGGGAAGAAACGGTCCATAAATCTGGAGATGTGCGTTTTCAAACTTTTGTGCCTCTTGCCTGATGGGGGAGGGGAGAAAAGGGAGTGACCGGGGTGAGACTGGTCCTTGATTATGTTGGTAGCCTTGCCAAGACAGCATTAAGTGTAGATGGAATTATTGGAAAGGAGGATGGTTTGTGTGATGGTCTGGGCTACATCAACAACTTTCTGCAATTTCCTGGGGTCTTGGATGGAGCTGTTCCCAAATCATATTTCAACATGCGTCTGAAACAAACATCAGCTTGCACTAGAAAATGGAGTTAGAGAAGCTCTCTGTTGTACATGAATCTCCCTGGTGCTCCAGAACAAAGTCTTTAGCTTAGTTTATTGATACAGCATGGAAACAGGCCCTACAATCCACCGAGTCCACACTAGTTCTATGTAGCCTGTCACACTAGTTCTATGTAATCCCACTTTCCCGTCCACACAGCGACACACTCTGGGCAATTTATAGAGACCAATTAACCTACAAACTCTCAGATCTTTGAGATGTGGGAAGAAATTGGAGCTATGGAAGAAACCCAAGTGGTCACAAGGTGAACATGCAAACTCCACACAGGCACCATTTGAGGTTAGGATTGAACCTTGGTCTCAGGCACTGTGAGGCAGCAGCTCTACCAGCTGTGCCACTGTGCTGCCCCTAATCACGGCCAAATGCTATGAAATGTTGGGCTTTCAGGACTACATTTTAAGGGATGCAGAGGCCACAACAAGGGCTCCTTGGGGAAGGGCTGCAGTTTCAGGCCTCTGCCACTGCACACAAAATATTTGAAATCTAATTTATTAAAAGCCCATAAAGTACTGGCTTTAAAGTTGCAAATGAATGATCACTGATGACAAACTAATCCTCAGGGAATAACAAGACGTATTATGAAAACATCGACTCTAATGTTTTAGTATTATGTACCACTGACTTTTTATGATTAATATATATTTAAAAATAAGAAAATAAGCTTATTTTTTAAACTCATTGCCCTGGGTTTTATTTATTTGTTACATTTTGGGGGTTTTGGCCCTCACTATATTCTAGTTTATTGCCAGTTGAGTAGATGGTGATGAGCCAAATACAACCGTGTAGGAAGGAACTGCAGATGCTGGTTCACATTCAAAGACAGGCACAAAATGCTGGAATAACTCAGCAGGACAGGCAACATCTCTGGAGGGAAGGAATGGGAGACCCTTCTTCAGGCAATTAAATTGTTGGATCGCTGGGCCATGTTAAACTCCATGAGGTGGATATAGAGTCACACATAATCCAGACAGGTGAAGGTCGCAGAATTCTCCCCTGAAAGACATTAATCCAGCGGATGGAAACCAACCCTTGTTGATATTGTGGTTAGCATTGCTAAGGCCACTGGAGAGTCAATAGACTGCAGATGCTGGAATCTGAAGTAAGAAATAAACTGTTGGAGGAACTCAGTAAACAAGGTGCATGTGTGGAGGCAATTGGATGATCAACATTTCAACTTGAGATGATGCATGAGCACTGAGAATGAAGAGGGGAGATGGGGTTGGTTGGTGATAGGTGGAATGGGATGTGGTGGGGGATGACATTGCCATTTTTGAGCTTTGGCAATGGGAACACACTATTGCTTGCTGTGTTCATCGAAGCTGCATATCATCTAAATGGTATTAGTTTAGGTTTTTAGCACTATAATATCCAGTGTGAAATCTCTTGGAATGTTTGGAGGGAATAAAATCCAGACTAAGTATTTTATAGTAACTGGAAGTTGCAGGGAGCAGCAAAACATGCCAAAACTTTCACCATACCATAGTGAAATGGGTCCCTTTCGGAATGGCAGGCAGTGACCAGTGGGGTACCGCAAGGTTCGGTGCTGGGACCCCAGCTATTTACGATATACATTAATGACTTAGACGAAGGGATTAAAAGTACCATTAGCAAATTTGCAGATGATACTAAGTTGGGGGGTAGTGTGAATTGTGAGGAAGATGCAATAAGGCTGCAGGGTGACCTGGACAGGTTGTGTGAGTGGGCGGATACATGGCAGATGCAGTTTAATGTAGATAAGTGTGAGGTTATTCACTTTGGAAGTAAGAATAGAAAGGCAGATTATTATCTGAATGGTGTCAAGTTAGGAGGAGGGGGAGTTCAACGAGATCTGGGTGTCCTAGTGCATCAGTCAATGAAAGGAAGCATGCAGGTTCAGCAGGCAGTGAAGAAAGCCAATGGAATGTTGGCCTTCGTAACAAGAGGAGTTGAGTATAGGAGCAAAGAGGTCCTTCTACAGTTGTACCGGGCCCTGGTGAGACCGCACCTGGAGTACTGTGTGCAGTTTTGGTCTCCAAATTTGAGGAAGGATATTCTTGCTATGGAGGGCGTGCAGCGTAGGTTCACTAGATTAATTCCCGGAATGGCGGGACTGTCGTATGTTGAAAGGCTGGAGCGATTGGGCTTGTATACACTGGAATTTAGAAGGATGAGGGGGGATCTTATTGAAACATATAAGATAATTAGGGGATTGGACACATTAGAGGCAGATAACATGTTCCCAATGTTGGGGGAGTCCAGAACAAGGGGCCACAGTTTGAGAATAAGGGGTAGGCCATTTAGAACGGAGATGAGGAAGAACTTTTTCAGTCAGAGGGTGGTGAAGGTGTGGAATTCTCTGCCTCAGAAGGCAGTGGAGGCCAGTTCGTTGGATGCTTTCAAGAGAGAGCTGGATAGAGCTCTTAAGGATAGCGGAGTGAGGGGGTATGGGGAGAAGGCAGGAACGGGGTACTGATTGATAGTGATCAGCCATGATCGCATTGAATGGCGGTGCTGGCTCGAAGGGCTGAATGGCCTACTCCTGCACCTATTGTCTATTGTCTATTGTCTATTGTGATAGGCGTTTCAGTCCTTGCATGTGGATTTTTATTGAAAACTACATTGTATCCCTTTAATTAAACATGGAATGCAAAATACAGAAGAGAACGGTAAGGAATAGGCCCTTGGGGTCACAATGTCTGTGCTGAACATAATGCCAAGACCAACTTGTATCTGCCTGTGCATAATCTATAACCCTCCATTCCCTGCATATCCATGTGCATATCCAAAAGTCTTGTATATGCCTTCCTGTAAATGAGATATTCTGTATTATAATACAATTCAACCAAATATTTAAGTCTGGAAAATATGCTCGAAAGTGTAATCCAATAAAGCTGTAACAAATTTAAATAAGGCAATGAAGTTTTGGAATGAGTACCGCTGCATCCTATATATCTTACAGAAAAAAGTCAATGAGAATTGGAAATATGGTCAACAAGCTACACTAATTGCGTACGATGTATGCAGGCAATGCTTTCCTTGCTGACAAATTTATTGTCAAGGTAACTGCAAAATTTAAAATCATTAAAGTTTAATGATTTAGATACAAAAGTAGTTTACCCCTTAACTCATTTCCCCCACACTAAATCAATTTTTGCACAAAAGCAACATAAATTAACAGGTTATAATATGTCACTATTGCCTTTCAATCACTGGAGGTGGTGATATCTGCACCTACAGCCATGGGCACTTTTCCTTTCTCTTTGGGGCATGCAAAGTTGTTAAATTTAATGAATGATTTGGGAGAAAAGTAATGACTCAAATGTTACATAAAATTTAATGATTGAGAGACCTATCGGGTTAACATTTTTTACCTAAAGGAATAACCAGGGAAAAGGAAATAAAATTCCATTTACTCAGCAGATTGCAAAACTATTTGCATTATTATCATTCAGCATTGGACCCCATCGGTTAAATATTTTTATTCAGACATTCATTCTTCCAAAAAGTAAATAAGTTTGAACTATCTAGCAGCCAAATGTGTGCCCGTGCAATGATCATGTGCCATGTGTTTTGACTATATTTCAAAATCTTTGTAACTCAGTAAGGAAATTCAACTAATTCAGCAAAAATTACAACAGAAAAAAACCCATCTAATTTTACAATTATGACATTTATTAGAAAGTTTTAAGAATCTCTTAAAACTATCCTGGAAAAGATGAAATTAGAATTTAAAGTTCCAGTAAACTTTAAATAACTTAAACAATGAGTAATATTGCTATCAATGCAGTTAAGGAACAAGGTAACAATGACCAAATGGAAAAGAAATGTAGAATTACAGGAATGTAGATGGCATAATGAACAGATATCCATGTTAGCTTACAAACAGTAGGTCCTGCATCTTGTGTAACAAGGTATATAAGTTACAAAGACCAAAGGAAAATTTATAAGCTTGTAGACATTCACATTTCTGTGACTGAAATTTCAAGATAATGATAAGGAATGTGACAAGTGATTGAGTTAGAAAAAGTACTTCAAATTCATTATGACTTTGATCATGACATCTTAAATCAATAAGTTATATCAGATAGTGACATGATGTATATTTCTAATGGCTTTAAACTTCACTGTCAATTATGTTGTCTTCCATGGTGGATTAATTGTGCTGAGCTTGAGGGCTAATATTTTATTTTGAAAAAGTGACAAAATGTAAAAACCTATGTTGTTTCGTGAACAAACTCCCTCTACATTTTTATCTTAAGTGAAGTTTTGACCTTTCGGGGTTTTTCTGAGATTAATTCTGGTGAACTGTTGAGGAAATTGGATGCATAAACAAACTATTTTGGAGCTTTGTCACAAGTGTCTTGCTTGCTTCAATATAAATCATTATTTTGTTTGTCGGAAAAAAGAGTTCTTTGAAATATAGTACTTGGAATAGGTCCAAAGGAAGTGAAGGGCATTTAATAATAATAAAGCAATAATCTCAGACCTTCACGAACCTGTCATCAGCAAGGCTCTATTCTCCTGATTGTCTTTAAAGCTATTTTTCATTGTGAGCATTGTTTCTGCCACTAACCAGTATGAGTGAATTATGATTCTTCTAACTACAAAGACCTTGGGGATTTGCACAGAAACCCATATATTCTTCATAAATATAATACTCGTCTAATTTGTTTGGTTAAACTTTAGCTATCATTTTGGATTTTTACCTCAGTTTGAATTCATTTCAGATAAAAATACGCAATGAAAACTTTTGAGTACTGAATCCTTTGAGCAAAATGTAGCAACCAGGTCCAATTAACATCCCAGCCACCAAAAATCAGAAGATCCAAATCGTGTTTTGGGGCATAAGGTGGGATAAATTGTACGAAGGGAGGGGATTAAGTTCAGTTTGCAAATATTTCTCCAAATTGAAACTCAAAGTAACGTTCAAGTTCCATCAAAAATAGCAGTGTTCAGATAGGAAATGTGTTTCTCATGTTCATCATTTCTGGGTACCTGATTGTAAATATCTGGACAATAAATTCACCTGTTTTAGACAGCTAAGCTGATCAAATATGAATTTAGATTTTATCCTTCTAATCTCAGAATGCCTGCATTTGAAGGGTAATTTGATGCTGCATGTTGTATTAGGTGGTAGAAAAGGGTTGAGTAGGAATGTAAAAGCAATTATATTGAAATTGTAAATTCAGTGCTTTGTTATTAAATGCATTTTTGCATGTCTGCAAACATTTTATATCAGTGGTATGTTTTTCTTAATTTACTTTGAATGTATTTGCTGTATACAAGCATCTGGTGATACATTTACTCAGTTACATCAAACCATCTTTGATTATCAAACACGTTCTCCTGGTTTCATAATCTGCCCATTTCTGATTCCACATGCCCCTTAATCCTCAAATCTGCCCAAATGGTCACAGATCAACTCTATACATAATTTAGCAAGAACTAATGCATTTAATCCAAAATAAAAAAACAGAAAAAGTTGGAAATACTCAGCAGGTCGAGAGAGGGCTGCTTCTGTGGAAAGAGAAACGGAGTTAATGTTTCAGGTCAAAGACCCTTCATCAGAACCTGGAAAAAGAGACTGAAGAAGGGTCTCGACCCGAAACGTCACCCATTCCTTCTCTTCAGAGATGCCGCCTGTCCCGCTGAGTTACTCCAGCATTTTGTGTCTAGCTTTGATTTAAACCAGCATCTGCAGTTCTTTCCTACACAGGAGAGAGTGTGATCTTGTTAAGGTGCAACGAGAGTGGGGAACGGTCTCTGAAAGGGTGAAAGCGAGGTGTTTGTGGGAATAAGCAGAAAGACAAGGTGATCTGGTATTCAGAGACAGTAGCTTAAGAAAGGGAGGTGACCATGGAAGTAGGGTTTTGGATAACACGTTATGAAAGACAATATGGAAGACAAAAATGATTATAGATGAGAAAGGCACGAGCGAAAGGCACATTCTTGAGCAAAAAAAACAAAGTGTTGGAGGAATTCAGCAGCTCAGTCAGCATCTGTGGAGGGAATGGAAAGACAACGTCTTGGATCGGGACCCTTCTTCAGATTAATGCAGTTGGGTGCAGAAAGCTGGATAAATGAGGTGGGGGGGGGACTTCCTGAAGAAGGGTCTCAACCCAAAGCGTCACCCATTCCTTCTCTCCAGAGATGCTGCTTGTCCGGCTGAGTTACTCCAGCGTTTTGTGTCTATCTTAAATGATAGGTGGATACTAGTGGGAGAGGTGCATGAATGGCTGATGGGTAGATCTAGTGACAAAGGCTAGAGGTGAAAAGGAGACAACTGATTGTTAGATGAGGAAAGAAGAGGAGTGAATGAGTGAAATATAAAGCTGGAGAGACAAGCAGATTATCTGGTTGAAGGGTGGAGTAGGGCTTCATCAGGTTAGGCATTCCTGGAGGAGAATAAAGCAGTGAAGTACATGAAAAGACAAAGGACCTTCGACCGAAACATTAACTTGTGGTGGCACGGTGGTGCAGTAGTTAGGGGTGCCAACTATCTCACTCCCAAATAAGGGAGAAGGTGACGTCACCGCCTCGCACCCCATGTGAGCTCACTCAGCCAGCAGCCACGTGCTCCTGCTCCACCAATGGCGGCTGCCTGGCCCGGGAGGTGGGTTGCTATGCAACCTCCGTTAGGTGGCGCCCGGGCCTCCGTACCTACAGCATCCGGGACCTACAGCGTCCATGCCTACAGCGTCCGGGCCTAGTGTCCTGGCCTACAGCGCCCCCCCCCCCCCCCCCCCCCCCCCCCCGGGCCTAATACGGGAGAAGGGCGGTCCCGTATGGGACAAACCAATTTTGCCCAGAATATGGGATGTCCCGGCTAATACAGGACTGTTGGCAACCCTAGCAGTAGTAGAGTTGATGCCTTGCAGCGCCAGAGACTCTGGTTCAATCCTGACTACGGGTGTCGTCTGTATGGAGTTTATACGTTCTTCCCGTGACCCGTGTGGATTTTCTCCTTGAGTTCCGGTTTCCACCCACCCTCCAAAGACGTACGGATTTGTAGGTTAATTGGCTTGGTATAATTGTAAATTGTCCCTGGTGTGTATCGGATAGTGTAAGTGTGCAGGGATCGCTGGTCGGCACAGACCCGGTGGGCCGAAGGGCCTGATTCCACGCTGTATCTCTAAAACTGAAAACTAAAAACTCTTTTACTCTTCCCACAGGTGTGGACTGACCCGCTGAGTATTGGCAGCATTTTCTCTTTTTATTTTAGATTCCCAGAACCCGCAGTTCTTTTTCATTTTCATTGCTTTTAAAATTGTGTCTAACAAAATATATAAATATTTTTTTATTTCCTTGGATCACAAAACTGCAGCAAATAGGAAGGATGCGGCTAAAGCATTATAAGAACCCTTGGCAATGAAATGTATTTGTCAAGGCCAAGCAGTTGATTAGAGTGCATTTAGCACCATGTTAACAAAATGATGACAGAAAGCGTGTCTTTAAGTGGAGGGTCAGTGTGATTTACATTGTTTTTCACTCAGTCTAGGACGGAATACTGAAGTGCTGCGATCCACATACAGAGAAAACCAAGGGCAACTTCCTAAATGCCAGTGAGATGAATTTAATAGGAAGTGCAGCATCTTTCAGAATGTCATACGGAGCGAGTGTAATATATTACCTCTCGGTGTAGGTTTGATATATTTTTGTTCTTTAGATAGAGCATTGTAGCTACAATTTAATAGACAAGAAGTAGGAATATGAGCAAAAAAAATTTAATACAGCATGATCAGCAAGGTTTCAACTCTCACTAACCAATTGAAGTCTACCCCATATCTATAACTCATTTTGTTTTATAGGCCATTAGGATCTCCAGAGAAGGGCTGCATGGAGACTGCTGCTTTTTGTTGAAATTAAAATGTCAAAGAAAAAGAAATAGAACAAAACAGGGAATCTGCAATTAATTACAAGCCCATAAAAATTCAATAATCAGAAGTCTGTGCAGTTTCAAGTCGTGCTCTATCTGATTCCGGCTAACAGGAAGGGAATACATTAATCTTTTCAAATTAGTTTTTTAATCTAACTTGAATATACTGATAAGACCTTTCACCATTTGTCCAATGTTCCTGTCTAACGCGTTCAACACAAACTGTGTAAAATTTCTGATCAGCAGCTCGAGCGTTCCGGGTGTTATTTGGGCTTTGAAAGTGAATCTCTACCAAACTCATGGAGGGAACTTATTCATGGGGTACGTTTGTGAACCTCAGCTGGACATGTGTGACAAACCAAGGATCTCAGTCAGTGACTAAGGGTCCCGACCCTGAACATTGCCTACTCGCTTCCTGCACAAATGCTGCCAGACCCGCTGAGTTACTCCAGAACTTTGTGTTCATCCCAGTCAGTGAGTCCCCTGATCTGATGCCACCATTGTCATTTTGAAGACCCTCTTTTCAGGACAGGTTAGTACCTCTGGTTGATACATCCTTTGCTTGATACAATGATTCAGAAAGTAGTTAAAATGTGTAACTCATCGGGTCAGGCAGCATCTCTGGAGAATTTGTGGAGAACATGGATGGTTGACAATTCGGGTTGGGACCCTTCTTCAACGCAACGAGCATTTCACAGTGCTCACCCTCATCAGCCGCGTTCCCCATTCTGCAGCAGGGCTTAGATGCAACCTTAGCCCTTGCTAATTGGAGCTGGCACAGTTCTTTCCCCTTACCATGACTGCACGCCACAAGTGGCCATTGTCTCAAGGCCTGCAGATCGATCGTACCTAAAATCCAGGCTTCGCCAGGATATGGCGGTGCAGTTCTTGGGACTCTGAAATCAAAGGGCCACAAAGGTTAGATGTTGATGCAGAAAGGGCAGGTAAGTGGGTAAATATATGTACACACTTACACGATCTGCAAACGGTGAGTCCGAAGGTGTGCCTTGAATAGGGATGAGAGATGTGGAGATACTGACTCCACCATTGAGCATTGGTGTCCCAGTGGTAGTCAATATCCGCCCCTCAGAGTAAGGACATGTGTGGATTTGCTACACATCCTCTGGGTGTTGGCCACACTATCTAAAGAGTGAACACCATGCAACCTAGTAGAATGACCTAGCTCCTGCAGTTGAATAGCTGGCAGCGTGTACAAGCCAAGAGGTGTGGTGTGAGGCTTGCACCTACAATAGGTGTACGTAGGTGCAATGGAGCAGATGAACATGAAAACTGATTGTTAGCGATTGTCGGTAGTAAGTAGTTAGCGTGCAGTAGATTGGGAAAGACCAGGGGCTGTTTGGAGTTGATAGAATATGGCATTTGAAGTTGCATTCACTGACCTTGACCACTGGTGTGAGATCATTGAGTTTCTTACGATGTTGTATCCAGGACCTCCGGGCTTGACTCCTGGTTTGACTTCCGTGGCCATCTGCTTGCACCACTGCCGGGTTGTGAGTTTGGAGCATCTCTGCCAGTAGGGGACATCACAACTCCTGTCCACCTCCTCCATCAAACTTTCCATTGCAGCCTCCAAAAGCCATGGGGCTTCTCACTGCTGCTTTGTCCCATTCTTCAGGAACCTTCCAGGTCATCCTTGATATTCCCCATCTACGATGTCCAAACTAGCGTTAAGAAATATTCACAAGATTTAGCTAGGGCAAACCAGTCATGATCATTGTCCCTTGTCAATGAATTCAATCAGACAGCAGATAATAATCTGCCTCCTTGTTCTTGCCGCCAAAGTGGATGACCTCAGATGAAGGAGGAAACTGGAGAATCCTATGAAGTCACTGGGAGAATGTACAAACTCCACATTGACAGCATCTAAAGTCAGCATCAAATCTTGGTTGCTGGGGCTATGATGAAGCAGCACTAACTGCCATCCCTCTGAGCAACAGGATGGAGTAACCGATCAGAGGAAGAGGAACAATACCATGTTTAAACCCTGATAGAGAAGATGGTTCCTACCATCATTGGGAAGCCAATTATCATTGGTAATGTTGGAAGCATCAAAGATGACCATATCATCGCCCTTAAACAACTTTCTCATAATACACCCTACCTTAACATGCACCTTCTAACTTATCAGCACACACAGTCTAAGTCGGGAGTTCTTTTCTGCCCACTGGCTCAATCTTTGTGCATTGACAGTAACATCATCAGGGAGGTTTGATGAAGGCAGATGTCTTCCAACATTGGCTGAAAGCCAAGTCGACACTGGCTGAAAAGTTCAAAGTTGATTCCATTGGATCTTTCTGAACGTGCATGGAGATAAAAGTACCAACAACCAGGCAAACCAAAAACAGTGAGCCGTGATTTCTAAACAATGGGGACATCAGGCACCTGCCTCCCAAACTGTCGAACAGAAATAATTTCTCTGCTCGAGAGACCAAGATGTTAACTCTGCTTCCTGACATTATCACGAGTTACTCGTGTGGAGCTGGCTGTGAGACTTGCCAAAATTGGATGAATTGTAAGGAATGTGGGAACAAATGTTTCCTTTTTGTTCTCCTGGTATCCAGACATAACGAACCCATGGGCTGTGTAGGTGGTCTAAAGATCAAATATTCAATCATTAACATGTTTAACTTCTGCAGTTTTGTTTTATCAAACAGTATCGTTTTAAAAGAAATGCAGTAACAGAGACTCTATGAATCTTTGAAAGGTGCTAAAAGGCAGATAGGATTCATGGCTGTACAAAGCAAGATTACAAAAATCTAGCAAGTTTTGATAAGCTTTACAAAACTTTGGATAGGTCCCAGCTGCATTGCAGTCAATTCCAGGAACCACATTTTAAGAAGTATGTCAGAGAAAGTGCGGAAGAGATTTACGAGGACGGTACTACAGAGAGACTGGAGAAACTGAGGACCCTTCAAATTGGGAACTTTAAAAAAGATTTGCAGGAAGATTTGCAGGAAGGAAAAATTTGTCAAAGGTTTTTATAGAGTAATTTATAGTTAGAGTCATAGAGTGAGTGATACAGTGTGGAAACAGGCCCTTCAGCCCAACTTGCCCACACTGGCCAACATAGCACGGTGGCGCAGCGGTAGAGTTGCTGCCTTGCAGCGAATGCAGCGCCATCAGAGACTCGGGTTCGATCCTGACTACGGGCGCCGTTTGTACGGAGTTTTGTACGTTCTCCCCGTGACCTGCGTGGGTTTTCTCCAAGATCTCCGGTTTCCTCCCACACTCCAAAGACGTACAGGTATGTAGGTTAATTGACTGGGTAAATGTAAAAAATTTCCCTAGTGGGTGTAGGATAGTGTTAATGTGCGGGGATCGCTGGGTGGCACGAACTCGGTGGGCCGAAGGGCCTGTTTCCACGCTGTATCTCTAAATCTAAATCTAAAACCTGCGTGCGTTTGGTCCATATCCCTCCAAACTTATCCTATCCGTGTACCTGTCCAAATACCTCTTTAATGTTACAAAGTACCTGCTTTAACTACCTCCTCTGGCAGCTCGTTCCATACACCCGCTACCCTTTGTGTGAAAAAGTTACCCCTCAGATTCCATTAAATCGTTTCCCCTTCACCTTAAACCTATGTCCTTTGGTCCTTGATTCCCCCACTCTGGACAAGAGACTCTGTGCATCTACCTGATCTATTCCTCTCATGTTACTTCCAATTTTGGAAAAAGGGTTGGTAATCAAAGGACAGAGACAGAAGCAAACGGTAACAACATATTGCACAGTAGCTCAGAGCTGATTACAGGACGTAAGGAAAACAGAGATAGATGCAATAACAAGTTGTGTAAAGGAATTGGATCAATAGTTTAATGGAAAGATTTGACCATCTACAGAGAAAGACTATGAAATGTGATCAACTGCAGAGCTCTTTCAATGAGCAGGGGGACACCTCCTTTTTGGAGGGATTGAGAAATTGGCACAGAAGAAGAATTAATACCGTATGTGGGACAGATCATATTGAAAGGTGGAACAGGATCGAGCGGACTGGTGACTGAATCTTGCTCCTATTTTCCTGTGTTGCATCTTTTGAAAAGTGCCATTCTCAAGTCTGATGTGATGTGTTTCGCTGCGTTCTGACAGGAAAAGTCAACACCCGATGAGGGAGGGAGGGAGGGAGGGAGGGAGGGAGGGAGGGAGGGAGGGAGGGAGGGAGGGAGGGAGGGAGGGAGGGAGGGAGGGAGGGAGGGAGGGAGGGAGGGAGGGAGGGAGGGAGGGAGGGAGGAAGGAAGGAAGGTGTACTCAATACGTTATACATTTTGGCGATGAAAGTTTCAGACATGTGGAACACATTGTTACATTGTAACATATTTTCAAAGGATAAGTTTTATTCACAAAATGCTGGTGTAACTCAGCAGGTCAGGCAGCATCTCAGGAGAGAAGGAATGGGTGACGTTTCGGGTCGAGACCCTTCATCAGACTGATGTCAGGGGGGCGGGACAAAGGGACAAAGTTTTAACTATGCTACTTCTTCTTTCGTGTCCATCATCCATGTTTCAAATGTTGACATCGCTGTCATCGTCTGTCCTGAAAAGGACGCAAGCTTCCGGCGACAATCAGTGGGAGCCATCACTTGTTGCAATAGATGATGGTGGTAGCAGAATTAGCTCAGGACCCTTCCAGTTCCCGGCCCTGCGACGTGGACGCTTCTGCTATGGGGCCTTAACTATGCTCATTGATCATCTTTTGATGCCTTTGTCTGGCCACAATCCCCATTGTCGCAGATTCAGAGGTTCATTCCAAGCCTTGAGCATAGAATATGGCCTGATGTTCTACCTTCATGCTAAAGGTGGCGGCAAAGGTGATGTCTTTCAATGGAAGCAATGTGGCAAAGGACATAGCACTGGGAAGATGGATCACCCTCCTGAATAAATATTTTCACTAAATATTCTATGTATCCATGGTTCCCCTGTATTAACAAGGTGATCACTATTCATAAGGTTATAAGTGATAGGAGTAGAAATACGCCATTCGGCCCATCAACTACTCTGCCGTTCAATCATGGCTGATCTATCTCTCCCTCCTAACCCCATTCTCCTGCCTTCTCCCCATAACCTCTGACACCCGTACTTTTAAAAAAATCTCAAAACTCAAAATGTATTTTTCTATACTAAATATTACTCCTATTGTCGATGTATGGAATACTAAAATGTCTAAAAAAGGGTTTTGACGCAAAATGTCACCTATTCCTTTTCTCCAGAGATGCTGTCTGACCCACTGTGTTACTCCAGCTTTTTGTGTGTATAACTTCGGTTTAAACCAGCATCTGCGTTTCCTTCCTGCACACTAAAATGTCACCGGCTTACACTATCTGAGATAAAAGCATATTTTAAGATCTCTTCCTTAAATATAATTATGTGCATTAATTTCACCTGATAAAACACCTTTACAACAGCAGTCAATTGGCATTTGTCTGCAATTTCCTTCTTCACTGCACCAAAGAAATTCCAGACAAGAAAGTTAACTTATAGCCCCTTTAGAACATGGAACATGAACCAACTAGTGATGAACATTCTGTCTACTCTGTGAGATTCAGCAGATTAGTGAGCAGCCATTTATATCCATTATTTAGCATGAAATGATAAGTAATGGTGTCTTTGTATGATAACTGGAACTTGACTCAACTTACATAACATTGTAAGTCAGAAGTTTGAAAGACCTATCCACCGTACTGCCTCATATACCCGAGTACCATAATGTTATGGATGTGAAATAAGATTGCAGAGGTCAACATTTCAAATCCCTCCCTAACAAGTCGTGAAATTGAATTCAATAATTCTGATAATTTATGGGTTGACATTTGGGGATATGACCATGTTGAATTGCTGTAAAAACAAAAATGGTTTACTAATCTGCACCAGGTAAGAGAATCTGTCACCTTTCTCTGACCTCGACTACATATCATTCTAACCATCTTATGAGATTGACCCTTAACAAATGGGTCCAGTGCAGGAAGGCAGCTTTTAACCATCATCTTGGGGCAATAAATACAGCCACATCAGCCTCTCCTCATTCCAAGGTCACATCAGTAAAGTAAGATCTTGTATAATTTGGTTCCTACTTGCTTCCAGACAATTCTTCACAAATAGAGAGGCTCATCAGTGAAACTTGCGTTATCACAGATGTTACTTAGAAATTTATTCCGAATCAGTAGCAGTAAACATGTGAATGGTGCACTATACTTTGTCTCCTGAACTCATTCTTTTTGAAATTAAATGAATAGTTAATTTCATCGACTTAAATGAAACGATCCTCAGAGGAAATGGACAGCAAACTGAAAAAGTGTGTAGGAAAGAACTGCAGATGCTGGTTTAAATCGAAGGTAGACACAAAATGCTGGAGTAACTCAGAAGAAGGGTCTCGACCCGAAAAGTCACCCATTCCTTCTCCCCAGAGATGCTGCCTGTCCCGCTGAGTTACTCCAGCATTTTGTCCCCACCAGCAAACAGAAGAAACTGCATATAGCAGGGAGCAAATACAAGGCAACAATGTTATACAATAGACAATAGGTGCAGGAGGAGGCCATTCGGCCCTTCGAGCCAGCACCGCCATTCAATGTGATCATGGCTGATCATTCTCAATCAGTACCCCGTTCCTGCCTTCTCCCCATACCCCCTGACTCCGCTATCCTTAAGAGCTCTATCTAGCTATCTCTTGAATGCATTCAGAGAATTGGCCTCCACTGCCTTCTGAGGCAGAGAATTCCACAGATTCACAACTCTCTGACTGAAAACGTTTTTCCTCATCTCTGTTCTGAATGGCCTACCCCTTATTCTTAAACTGTGGCCCCTGGTTCTGGACTCCCCCAACATTGGGAACATGTTTCTTGCCTCGAACGTGTCCAACCCCTTAATAATCTTATACGTTTCGATAAGATCCCCTCTCATCCTTCTAAATTCCAGTGTTCTGCCCCTGGTAAGTGTCCAAAGCAAACAGAGATAATGATTACATTTAATGCAACCAACATCAGAATACCAAAATTGTCCCTGGCTGTTGGAATGATCAGGCTTTGGCAATGTTTTGTGCAAATAAAGTTACAGCTAGAACATGTTTTAGAAAACGACAGTGCACTTGGTAATCAAATGGCTATCATAGAATCATAGAAATATTTAGCACGAAAATGGTGGAGCAGTGCCCTATATTTCACGTGGGCACCTTGCAACCTATGCAAGAACATTGAACTCACCAATTTAAAGTAACTAACCAACAACAACCCCATCCCCCTTTATTCACTGTGCCCCACCTGGATGCACACCCACCTCTGCCACTATCCCCACCCCTCCTCTACTTCCCCATCCCCTTCCATACATATCCCTTCATCCGGCTTTACATTTCACCCCTCTTCTCTTCTCCTCTCTTGGCCTTCTTCCCATCTCTGGCCTTTGTCAATCCATCTGCCAGTCAGAAACTCCTTTACCTGTCTCCACCTATTACTTACCTGCTTTTGCCCGTCCCCACCTGTTTACCCCCCGACACTACAATTGGTCTGAAGGTGGGTCCCGACCCGAAAAGTAGCCTATTGATGTTCTCCAGAAGTGCTGCCTGACACGCTAAGTTACTTCAGCACTTAGTGGGTTTTTTCCATGCCGACCTAGTTCCTTAACTGAGCTAGTCCTACTTGCTGGCACCTGGCACATAACCTTCCAAATCTTTCCTATCCAGTATCCAAGTGTCTTTTGCATGTCAAAATTGTAATTGTCTCTACCATTTCCTCTGGTAGCTCCCAGCATGTACGCACTATCACATTTTCAAATCTATTTCCCTTAAGGAAGCAATTGTGGACAAGTTAATGGCGCAGAAATAGTCTCTGCTTTCCCAAAAAGCTTAGTAGGTTAAGCATCAGTGAGGCTTTGTCACGCACAGAATTCATGGACTCTCCGTTTAAAATCTTTGGTTTCAGGGATAGGATTTGCAGCAACAAACATTGAAATGTTCTTCTATATTCGTACACAAAGATTTTATTGTTTAAAATCATCAAAAGTAGCATTAGCAAAATGATTTCCAGGCTTCCTCCACCATTTCTCTGGGTACTGGCACAGTCAGCAATTTGTCTACATCATAAATTTGGCTTGCAAGCCAAAAACAATTCTGTGGACGACACTCCATTTGATCAGTTTATTGTCTGCACCCAGCAAGCTTCAGCAAAATGGAAAGCAAGTTATTTGCCATGTTCAGTTTGGAGAAAGGACTGTTTTAATCATACTTTTTTTACTGAGCCAAATCGCAGAAGTCTATTTATGTTCCTGCTGTTTTAAGGACAAGGAGAAGTATAGGATATTACGGTGATGATGTAAACATTGATTCTCACGACCATTTTGTGAAGGTAAAAGGCTCATAACTCACAAGTGCTGTAAGCATAAGTGATTTATGAAGGATCTTTTTTCATGAGTGACAGGACAATTGGAACAAAGCATCACTTAGTGCGGTGCTCAATAGGTAGTGTGAGGCTGTGTATAATATTGCCCCAGTTTGTTGCTGTGTGGCTCCAAAGAAAGACCCAGGGAACTGGAGCAAGGACAGGAGCATCATTAAAGTGCAAACAGCTAACAATGGCCTGTTTCCTTTATCATCGTTACTTTTCTGCATATCTTTCATTCATTGTTCTTTATCTCTCTATACATCATCGCCTATATCTCTCGTTTCCCTTATCCCTAACCAGTCTGACCCGAAACGTCACGCATTCCTTCTCTCCAGAGATGCTGCCTGACCGGCTGAGTTACTCCAGTATTTTGTGTCTATCTTCGGTTTAAACCACCACCTGCAGTTCTTTTCTACATCATTAAAGTGCAACTTTGCAACGTGATAGATATGACCTTTAGTTATTTTCTGACCACTCTTTTATCATCATTAACACCAGGTTTTAACAGATGCATTTTTATCTTCAGTGCGACGTATTATTGTTGCTGATAATGTTGAATTTAATGTGGAATCTAGCATGTTATTCTAGCTGGGTAGATTCTTCACTGCCAACTCACAGGAATGTACATTGCATCTGCAAGATTCCACCTTTTTATTATTTTGAAGAATTTATTGGTATTCCTGCAATCCAAAGCTTTTCCTGGCAGTCACATTTAGTACTACATAACCAACTGATCAGACAGTAAGTGTCCTGCCGTTTGTGAATTAATAAACCTAATTTAAACTTATCTACAAAGAATTACACAAAGTGCTGAATTACACTCAGCAGGTCAGGCAACATCCCTGGAGAACATGGATAGCTGACGTTTCGGGTCACCTGTCCATGTTCTTCAGAGAAGCTGCCTGACCCACTTTTTGCCAATTTGTGTATTAACCAGCATCTGCAGTTTGTTGTTTCTACATTTTATCTGCAAATAATGTTTTTACTGGCTTGATAAGAATGAAAGTGGTGGCTCCAACATCACCAAAATTTATAACGTCCTATCTCTATGGTATTGTATTTCATTGAACATTGTAGATTAAGTCTTCTTGATGGGCTGCAGTTAGATTCTGTAAAAGGCAACAAAAGAAAGATGAAGAATCTGAAGTGTTATGCAGACTTAGTAGAAGGCAAAAGGTGGGTGACGTTTGAGCAGTGCAGACTTGGTGGGTACAATTCTGACCTGGAGAATTCCTTGCCTGGGATCGACTCTCCAACCGCGGCCTGCAGATTTTAACATCAAGGAGCTCGCAGTCTCGAGTTGAGACCGACGTCGGGAAGCTCCAAAAGCCGCACGACGTTCGACTAGCCCCAACCCGGGGTAGATCGCCCGGCACGGGGGAGCTGAGATTCCCCCCCGACGAGGAAGGCCCACCGCCAGCTACAGGAGTAAGATCGTCCCGTCAACGGAAGGTTAGAGGCCCCCGACCACTGGAGGACAAAGATGGGAGAGATTGGACTTTTTTTCACCTTCCATCACAGTGAGGAATGCAGAGGAGTCACTGTGGTGGATGTTCATGTTAAAATGTATTTTGTGTTCTGTTGCATTTTATTGGTATGACTGTATGGCAAATGAAATTGGATTACCTTTATTGTCATTCAAAAATAAATTTGAATGAAATGTCGTTACCATGCAGTCATGACAGTAAAGAGCACAAGACACACAATTACATACGTTTAACATAGACAGCTATCACAGTGACTCCTCCAGGCTCCCCCTCACTGCGATGGAAGGCACAGAAAGGTCTTATCTCCTTTGTATTTTCTCCCGCGGTCAGACAGTTTGAGGCGATCGTGGCTCCCGATTTTTGAAGCCCCCGCCGGGCGATGGAAGGTCCTGCGGTCGTATGTTGCAAAACGTACTTGGCTAATAAAGTATGATTATGATTATGAGAAGCAACCGACTGGTAAATCAAGGTGTAGAAACAAGGAACTGCAGATCCCTGGTTGATACACAAAAGGACACAATGTGCTGGAGTACCTCAGCGGGTCAGACAGCATAGACACAAAATGCTGGAGTAACTCAGTGGGTCAGAGAGCACCTCTGGAGAACATGGATAGTTGACATTTCCTCAGACTGGACTTTTTTTGTGTTGCATCCATTTACTCTGATGCTCAATAAAACTTTGAGATAATCCCTTGCAATTTTCAATGCAATACATTGGCAGGGTGGCATAGCGGTAGAGTTGCTGCCTTACAGCACTTACAGCGCCAGAAACCCGGGTTCGATCCCAACTACGGGCGCTGTCACCGAGATCTTTGGATTCCTCCCAACTCCAAAGACATACAGGTTTGCAGGTTAATTGGCTTGGTATAAATGTAGAATTGGCCCTGGTGTGTGAAGGATAGTGTTAATGTATGGGGATCGCTGGTCGGTGCGGACTCAGTGGGCCGAAGGGCCTGTTTCCATGCTGTATCTCGAAACTAAACTAAACTTTGTCCCTTTGTTCCTGTATTCCGCCAGCACACTAATGCATTGCCATCCTTATCTTAACACCTTGGTGAGTTGCTTCAGTGAAGTACATCAGGTGCATTAAGACCACACAGAGGCAGCACAGAGAAACCTTTCAATAACTTCAAACCATTGTGTGTGTGTGTCCTGAAACACATTTCTCCACTTGATGGCAGCACTGAATATTGCTGCCAGTTCACTTTTGCCAAGAAACTTCAGCCAAACTTTTATTGTTGCAATATCAGATGAATGGATCTGAGTCTCGACTCACATGATCCTAATGGACAAGGTTTCCACCATTTCTATCACCCACTCTTTTGTCGTCAAAAAGGCTTCATATTTCCGTGTTTTTAGTTTAGTTTAGTTTAGAGATACAGCGAGAAAACCCACGCAGGTCACGGGGAGAACGTACAAACTCCGTACAGACAGCACCCGTAGTCGGGATCGAACCAGGGTCTCCGGCGCTGCAAGCGCTGTAAGGCAGCAACACTACCGCTGCGCCACCGTGCCGCCCATATGTATTGTTAGACAAAAATTAATTCATAAATCAGAGTTACATAGAAAACACAGAATAATACAACACAGGACGAGGTACTTTGGCTCACAGCTTCTATGCCAAACATGATGCCAAGCTGAACTAATCTATGTTTGGACGTGATCCATAAACCTCCATTCACTGCATAGCCATATGCCTATCCTAAAGCCATTTAAATGCCATTATCATATCTGACTCCACCATCATCGCTGGCAGCACGTTCCGGGCACCCACCATTCTCTGCACAAAATGCTTGCCTGCAGACATCTCCTTTAGAATCAGAATCAGAATTACCTTTATTGTCATCCAAAAAAAACAAGTCTTTTGGACGGGATTTCGTCACCCACAGTCCAACAATAAGAGCAATAAAATAAGCAATTACACACACAACCACAAACCAACACAAAACAAAAAAAGAAACATCCATCACAGTGAGTCTCCTCCAGTCACCTCCTCACTGTGATGAAAGGCCAGAATGTCTTTTCTCTTCCCTTGCCATCTTCTCCCGCGGTCAGGCTGTTGAAGTTGCCACGTTCCAGGCCGCGCCAGACGGTGAAAGGTCCACAGCGGGCCGACCCAAGCCTCGCGGTTCGGGGCGGGCGAAGACGCTGCCGCTGCACGTCGGGGCGGTCGGGGCTCCCAACATTGAAGCCCCCGCCAGGCGGAGAAAATCCAGCGGCCTATTTCAGGCCGCGCCGGATGGTGAAAGGTCCGCGGTGGGCCGACCCAAGCCCCGCGATTCGGGGCGGGCGAAGACGCTGCCATTGTACGTCAGGGCAGTCGGGGATCCCGACATTGAAGCCCCCGCCGGGCGGAGAAAATCCTATCGGCGGTGGGCCGACCCAAGCCCTGCGATCCGGGGCGGGCGAAGACGATGCCGCTGCTGGAGCTCCCGATGATGGGCCCTCACCCAGGGGGCTGCGAGCTTCCGATATCCACGCGGCCCGCGGCCAAAGCCTCCGAAGGCGAGTCGCAGTCGTTCCCGCAGCCTCCGAAGGCAGCCAGCTCCGCAGATGGTGAGTTCGGTCCGCGGGCTCTGTGAACCAGAGCCCCAGGTGGTTCCAGCTGGAGACCGCCAGCTCCAGGTGTTTGGCTGATGGTAGGCCGCAGCGGGAACAGAGACACCACCCATAAAACAAAGGTCAGGTCTCCGTTCGGAAGAGACAATTTTACAGTTTCCCCCCTCCCCCACACATAGTACACAACCACAAAAAACACTACATCACATCTAAACACTACAATTAAGACAAAAAACAACAAAAAAACACAAAGACAAACGGACCGCAAGTAAGCCGCAGCTGCTAGGGCAGCGCCGCCATTTAAACTTTGCCCCTCTCACCTTCAAGCTATGCCCTCTAGTCTTGGACATTTTCACCCTGGGAGAAAGGTCCTGACTGTCCACCCCATGCCTTTCATAATTTTATGTCCTTCAATCTGGTCTCCCCTCAGCCTCCGATGCTCCAGTGAAAAAAATCTAAGTTTGTCCAACCTCTCCCTGTAACTAATACCCTCTAATCCAGGCAGTATTCAGGTAAATCTCTTCTGCACCCTCTCCAAATTCTCCACATCCTTCCTGTAATGGAGCAACCTGAACTGCACCAGAGTCCCAGGTTTGATCCTGACCACGGGTGCTGTCTGTAAGGAGTTTGGACGTTCTTCCCGTGGGTTCTGTCCAGGTGCTTCAGTTTCCTCCCACACTCCAAAGATGTAGATTGGTAGGTTAATTGCTTTTGGGTAAAATTGTAAATTGTGTCTAGCGTGTAGGAGAGTGCCATTGAACGGGGATCGCTAGTCGGCGTGGACTCATGGGCCAAAGGGCTTGTTTCCATGCTGTATCTCCAAAACTAAATCTGAGAGTGAAGGTGCTAATGCCTACCTTCGTCAGAAAGAGGATCCATTGAACAGTGCAGCTTTCCTTAACCATCAATCTGAATCATGTGCTTAGCGGGATCTGAACCTTCAACCTTCCAGCTTCAAGGTGGGAATGCTACCAACTGAAGCACACCCAACCTAAGCCAAACCAAGGTGTCCATCTATCAGAAGATTCATTACATGTTTCTAATAAAAGCATTCGAACCTCACTGTGACTAGTTTTCACAATGTATTGGCCATAGTAAGGTTGTCACAGGATGCGTGAAACCCATCACTCGTGCTATTGGGAATGTTGTTACATTGGAATATCATCAATTGATCTCTGTTCACTGATCAGTAACGATGCTGCTTAAAACGCCATTTAACGATGCACTGCAATAACAAAGTAATAGCACAAATAAATCATGATTTGTAAAACAGGAGCAAATATAAATACTACTTTAAATTCCACCAATAATTGATACACATGTTGATTTATGCCGTATCAAAGTAACATTTCATGTTAAATAACCCAAAAGCAAAGAACAACTTAACGTTAACAGCTAGTAGAGCTGCTGCTTCTCGGCACCAGCGACTTGGGTTCAATCCCGTTCCTCAGGTGCTGTCTGTGTGGAGTTTGCAGGTTTTTCTAGTGACCAAGTAAGTTTCCTCTGGGCACTCTGGTTTCCTACCACTTGGCCTCTGTAAATTGCCTCCAGTGCATGGGTGAATGATGGAACACAGTTGATGAGAATGCGGCCCTCTGAGACAGAATTAGTAAAATTGGGTCAGTGTAGACTTGGTGGGTGAAGGGCCTGTTTCTATGCTGTGCATCACTATGACTTTATTTGTTCCTCAAAGAATGCAGTTCTGCTGTTTACATGCAACCGTTTTCTGTCGTTTTTCCCAATTATTCATGAAACATTTAACCTCCAACCACACAACAGTTATAACAAGATCTAAATGTAACTGCACAGTGCTCACAATCATTTATAATACCAGTTGGCAGGATTTGCAATTGAAACCATGTTCCTTTCATACTAATTACATCATTTGATAAAGACAAACATAATAATGTGAAATTACAAAGATAATCAGAAAAACAAAATAGAATGGCCAACTCTTTCAGTGCCATTATATTACATTTTTTGGTTGTAAAATCATAACAGACACAATAGTTTACAGTTGCTTCAGTTCATTCAGGAGTTTGGAGGAGAAGTTGCCAAAGACACAATTGATTCATGTACCAAGTAAAATTGTTCTAACCCAAAAAGAACAATTGGTTCTCATATTGGACTTTTGCTTGATTCTGATCCCAGACAAGGTGAAGATGGAGAAATGCCAGTGATCTCAGTCTTTGCAAATGGAAGTAGGGGAAAGGAAGGACTGGCAAGATCTCCAGCCGTGATGACCAGGAGCTGACTTTTCCTATGATTGAATAAATCAGCCTCTATAGAAGGAACACTGAGATTCCTATCCTTTTCCTCCAGAGATGCTATGTGACCTGCTGAGTTACTCCAGCTCTTTGCTTCTATCTTTGGTATAAACCAGTATCTGCTGGTCTTTGTTCATATATACTGAGACTTTGGAATTCTATTTATCATTTCAGCTTGTATATAAAAACCAATGGCATATCACATTTCTTATTTTTTATTTATAAAGCTAGAAGGTCACGTGGCCCATAAAGTTATAAACAACTCTGAGAGCAAACCCATTATCTCCCTTACATTCTTGCAATCTTTTCTCTCTCAGATATTCAGCGACTTCCGAAAACTAAACTAAAGAAAACCCAATGGTCACATGGGAAATGTGCAAACTCCACACATGTGCAAACTCCACACATGTGCAAACTCCACACAGCACCCAAAATCAGGAGTGAACCAGGTCTGTTGAGACAATAACATAACCTGCCATGGCACCGTGTCACCATCTTATGGAAATTGTAAAAAGTGGAATATAGTCCATGAGTCTGACCACCCATTCCAAGAAGGATGTCTTTGCAACAGAGGAGATGCAAGTAAGGTATATATTCCTGGGATGCGAATGTCCTTATTAGAAGAGATTAAACTCGCTAAAGCTTGGAAGAGTGAGAGGTTGTCTCATTAAACGTTCACAATTCTCATGGGAAGATGCAACTTTGATCTTTCTCTTGGCTGGATTGT
Organism: Rhinoraja longicauda; assembly: GCF_053455715.1. NCBI lineage: Eukaryota > Metazoa > Chordata > Chondrichthyes > Rajiformes > Arhynchobatidae > Rhinoraja > Rhinoraja longicauda. The sequence goes on along the minus strand of NC_135987.1, from coordinate 16,885,638 downwards.
CTAGAGATCACAAGTCTCAAAAAAGGGAGTCAGTCATTCAGAACAGGAAATGTCTTCATCCAGTGAATCTTCGGAATTCATTACCCGTACAAACTGTGGTGTTTAGTCGCTGAGTATATTCAACAATGAGATTGATAATTGTTTGTATATTTAAGGGTCTCAAGGGCTATAGCATTAGAACAGGACCATGGCACTGTGGTAAAAGGTCTCACATAAGTTAATTGAATAGTGAAGCAAGCAAGAGGGGTCACATGGCCTACTTCTGCTTCATCTTCTACTTCTGTTCGATGAACTTTATGTAACTTTGTTGGCGCCAGAAACTTGGCGACTCTTACAGCGTCAGAGACCCATATTCAACCCTGACTGCTGGTGCTGTGTGTATGGAGTTTCTACGTTCTCCCTGTGACCACATGAGCTTTCTCCAGTTGCTTCAGTTTCCCAACACATTCCAAAGGCATGCGTGTTTGTAGGTAGACACAACATGCTGGAGTAACTCAGCGGGTCAGGCAGCATCTCTGGAGAGAAGGAATGGGTGACGTTTCGGATCAAGACCCTTCTTCAGGTTAATTGGCTTCAGTAAATTGTCCCTAGTGTGTAGGATAGAACTAGTGTACGGATGATCACTGGCGTGGACTCGGTGGGCCAAAGGGCCTGTTTACACGCTGTATCTCTAAACAAAACTCAACTAAGAGGAAAAAACAGCACTCAGAGGACAAAAAGAAATAATGTAGAATAACGTGCAAGTTATTCTAATCTAACCTTTTGAAATGCAATGGTAAATACTATAAAGTTGTATTGGTGAATATTTTAGAGCACTTTTGGAAATATCTCCTCAAAAACAGCTTACAATAATAGTGTTCACCACTTCGAAGTCCATGAATATGCATCAGTTGACTGGAATGTGAACACAGGTTATATTACAGCGGGTAATTTGTATCCGAAATCTTTAATCTTTGATAATCAGATAATTTGAACATCTTACATTGCCTTTACTGCAATGTGCTCCTGCAGATGGTGAATAATGAGATGCTACACTGACCCAATCAGTTAAACAATTGAGCGGGCAGCATTTACAGAAGTCAGACAGGACAGTTAAACTATGCGCTGAATTGTAAAAACTACTCCTGATGCTCTGCTCTGGTCATGCCTCTGCAGAGACGGGAAAGTTTGATGTTTAAAAAGCGTCACATTTTCACAGGGTAGAGACAGTAAATGTTGCATTCGAAATGGTATGCAAAATATATATCAAGATTTATACTTTTTTTTAAATGCTATTTAGATTGAAGGACCAAGGAGGGCACACACGTCCTATCATTCCCCCACAACGAGGTGATCTACTTTAGTTCCTCTTTATAAGTCAGCCTGCACTGTGCCAAGAATTATTCTTACATTAATTATTGGATTTAATTTATGTTGAAGAAATTACATTGGTTAAAAAGTATCCATTCTGCTGACCATATTCACTGTTAAATGTTCATTTCCTTATATCTTGGCTGATGCTTTTATATCATTATCACTATTAAACAATTAACACAACACACCACTTATTCCACTGAACAATCTTAAATAATTTTCTTTGTTAATGATCGTTAATAAACAGGTCAGGCAGCATCTGAAGAGGATATGAACAGACAACATTTTACATTTAGACAATAGACAATAGGTGTAGGAGGAGGCCATTCGGCCCTTCGAGCCAGCACCGCCATTCAATGTGATCATGGCTGATCATTCACAATCAGTACCCCGTTCCTGCCCTCTCCCCATAACCCCTGACTCCGCTATCATTAAGAGCTCTATCGAACTCTCTCTTGAATGCATCCAGAGAATTGGCCTCCACTGCCTTCCGAGGCAGAGAATTCCACAGATTTACAACTTTCTGAGTGAAAAAGTTTTTCCTCATCTCCATTCTAAATGGCCTACCCCTTATTCTTAAACTATGGCCCCTGGTTCTGGACTCCCCCAACATGTTTCCTGCCTCTCACGTGTCCAATTTAAAGCCTTCTTTGGGCTCTTCTTCAGCCGTTCTTCTTCATTGAGGTGAATAGAGTCGGCCTTGGTGTCTGGACCTACTGCGAGTTCAGTGGGCAGACTCCCCTGATGGATGATCCTACTTTGCACACGCTGTATGTTTGGCAAATCCCAACCAAACCCTATCAGACGGCACAGTGGTGCGTGAGGTAGAGCTGCTGCTCACAGCACCAGAGACCGGGTTCGATCCTGACCTCCCGTGCTGTCTGTGTGGACTTTGCACGTTCTCCCTGTGCCCACGTGGCTTTCTTACAGATGTGTCAGTTTCCGCCTGCAGCCAAAAGACATGTGGTTTTGTAGATTAATTGGCCTCTGCAAATTGCCCCCAAGTGTGTAGAGAGTGGATGCAAAAGTTAGATAACATAAAACAAGTGTGAATGGGTGATCAATGGCCAGCGCTCACTAAGTGGGCAGAAAGGCCTGTTTCCATGTCATATCTTTAAATCAATCAATTGATCAAATCAAATGAAAACAAAATCGCCTGATGTTTGACAATGGGATGCATATCCTGGTTCAGTGGCAACCCTTTCAGCTCCAAGTGAGATGGCTGTGACTTGCAGATTTGATCATGTAATGTACTTTGCTGCATTAAAGAGTGAGATTGCTGCCGTGTTCGAGGTGTGATCAATGCTAAAGACTCTATCTAAAAGAATAAAGGTGTCGCCCAGTGTTTTGTTGGCACTTGTTATGGGCAAATTGGCAGTTGTGTTCGCCAACATGGAACCATAACAGCATTCAAAAACAATCCATTGTCTGTGAAATTCATTGGCACAAATGAGGACCTGAAATTCACTCCTTAAATTCAATATAACTCTTTTAAATGAATCCACAGATCTGCCCAAAACAAAGATCAGGTTCAACCAAGAGCAGTTCTGAGTCCTGAGTTGATTATAAATGAGGTCAGTGCATCAGGAAGCATTGTTTATTATCTCTGAAGAGTTGGTCACTAGTGTACAAATTACCTGCCACTCGGCAGTCAATGAAACAATGATTGTCCCCTGCAACCAGCAAAGAAAATCAACCATGGGTTTTGCAAATCTGTGATCCATCAGAAGGTCACTGAGGAAGGAAGAAGCCACAAAGGCAACATTAATCACTGCAGCAAGACTGACAACTTGACTCTGGACACATCCCCAGCCAGTTTCCTGTAGGACGACTTCAGAGAGTAAACAGAGCAGGAATAAATAGATGACTCAATGGTTGGGAGGCTGTAATGAGTGTGAAGCCATGGTGTTTGGTGCTGGGGCTTCAGCTGTTCACGATCAATATCAATGAAGAATGGATCATGAGTGCCAAGTGTAGCAGATCCAACTACACTGATGATACAAAGCAGAGTGGCAATGCGGGTTGTGAGAGAGGCTTCGCAAGATCTAGACAAGTTACACGTGAATGGGTCAGGCCATGGAGGTGGAATATAATGTGATTGCAATGTAAGGTCATCCACTTTGACAGAACAGCATTGAGAAGTGGAGGATTTTGAAAATAGGGAGATGAAAAGGTGTTGTTCAAAGGAGCCCCAGTTCCTTGTACACTGATCAATGGACGTTAATAGGCAGCAATTAGCAAGGCAACAGCAGGCAGAAAGCCCACAGTAAGCTCAAGGAACAGCACTTTATCTTCCAGCTTGGCACTCTGCTCTCCTCAATGCTTAACAATGAATTCATCATTTCAACAGCTTTCATCAACCTTTCAATGTTAATTCAGTTTTCTCTTTCTCTACGACTGTTTTCACCAGGTCTCCCATCTATTTCAGATATGTAGCAACTGTAGATTGCTTCTTGTTGGAACTTGCTACCTGCAAATTAGCACCTGTGCTAACGTGTATAAAACCATAACTGCATCCAAAAAATATCCATTGTCTGTGAAATTCAATGATATAAACAAGGACCTGAAAGGCACTCCGTTAATTCAATATAACTGTTCTAAACAAATTAGTGCTTCTATAAATACTCGGGAGAGAAGGAATGGGTGACGTTTCGGGTCGAGACTCTTCTTCAGACTGATGTCAGGGGGGCGGGACAAAGGAAGGATATAGGTGGAGACAGGAAGATAGAGGGAGATCTGGGAAGGAGGAGGGGAAGGGAGGGACAGAGGAACTATCTAAAGTTGAAGAAGTCGATGTTCATGCCACTGGGCTGCAAACTGCCCAGGCGAAATATGAGGTGCTGTTCCTCCAATTTCCGGTGGGCCTCACTATGGCACTGGAGGAGGCCCATGACAGAAAGGTCAGACTGGGAATGGGAGGGGGAGTTGAAGTGCTCGGCCACCGGGAGATCAGTTTGGTTAATGCGGACCGAGCACAGGTGTTCAGCGAAGCGATCGCCGAGCCTGCGCTTGGTTTCGCCGATGTAAATAAGTTGACATCTAGAGCAGCAGCAGATGCAATAGATGAGGTTGGAGGAGGTGCAGGTGAACCTTTGTTTCACCTGGAAAGACTGTTTGGGTCCTTGGATGGAGTTGAGGGGGGAGGTAAAGGGACAGGTGTTGCATCTCGTGCGGTTGCAGGGGAAAGTGCCCGGGGTTGGGGTGGTTTGGGTAGGAAGGGACCCAGATTTGCCAGATCTCCCTCTATCTTCCTGTCTCCACCTATATCCTTCCTTTGTCCCGCCCCCCTGACATCAGTCTGAAGAAGGGTCTCGACCCGAAACGTCACCCATTCCTTCTCTCCCGAGATGCTGCCTGACCTGCTGAGTTACTCCAGCATTTTGTGAATAAATCGATTTGTACCAGCATCTGCAGTTATTTTCTTATAGTGCTTCTATAAACACTGATGTGCCCCAACGAAAGAGCAACTTTAACCAAGAGCATCTCTGGTGCCTCAGTTGATCACAAATGAGATTAGTGCATCTGGAAAGATAGCTGCAGAAGTGTTTTTCTCTCTCCACTGCCCTCATTCATCCCCTTCTATTTACATCTCTCCCAAACTGATTAGTTGTAGTTCCCCAGCCTTTCTCACCCTCTCTCAGCCAGCACACCTCTACCCCAGTTCTGCCATTCCGCTCTCCTTGTTCTTCACCCTTTCACTATCATTCCCTTTGCTCTCTCTACAATCATCACCTTCTCTGCAATTTGACACATAACAATCTCCAATCTTCTCCTAATTCTGATAACTCATCAACCTGAAACTAATGCTGCCTCTCCGTTTCACAATTACTGCCGACCTGTTGAGAATTTCCAGCAGTTTTTATTTTATTCCAGCAATGGCTTCTTTTCCCAGCGTGTTGATACTTCTTATGAGAATCCGTCAGATAACCAAATGCAAGTGTACCGTAATCACCTTTTTACCTCACACCCAGAATCAATGATTCTTTGTTCAGTCTTGGAAGATTCTGCAGATGCTGGTTTACACTGAAAATAGACACAAAATGCTGGAGTAACTCAGCGGGTCAGGCAGCACCACTGGAGAAAAATAGGTGACGTTTCGGGTCAAGAACCTTCCTCAGACTGAATGATCCCAGGAATGAGTAGTCAACCTATGATGAGTGTTTGTCGGCACTGGGCCTGTACTCGCTGGAGTTTAGAAGAATGAGGGGCAACCTCATTGAAACGTACAGAATAGTGAAAGGCCAGGATGGAGTGGATGCGGAGAGGATGTTTCCACTAGTGGTAGAGTCTAGGACTAGAGGTCATAGCCTCAGAATTAAAGGACGTTCTTTTAGGAAGGAGACGAGGAAAAAATCTTTAGTCAGAGTGTGATAAATCTGTGGAATACTTTGCCACAGAATGCTGTGGAGGCTGTCAGTGGATATTTTTAAGGCAGAGATAGATAGATTCGTGATTAGTATGGGCGTCGGAAGTTATGGGGAGAAGGCAGGGGAATGGGGTTAGAAGGGAGGGATAGATCAGCCATGATTGAATGGCAGAGTGGACTTGATGGGCCAAATGCCCTACTCCAATTCCTTATGACCTTGTGACCCGAAACATCACCTGTTCCCTTTTTCCAAAGATGCTGCCTGACCCGCTAATATACTCCAGCTGCCTGATGTGTAACTCCTTGTTCAGTGTTGGACCTAAAATGAGAGTTGATCTACTTGAGATCGATCGTCACACTAAAATGACTATTTTCAACAGTATTCTGAAAATAAAAGTTAATACTAGGAGCACAATGACTATAAGAACTGTACTTCCGATAAATGTCAAAACCGATTATCTCTATAATAAATTTTGCATCGAACTGCATCCAAAATTAAAAACATTTCATTATTCTTTTAGGAATAGCAAGGAAAGCAATTTTTTCTTAATATCACAATTCAATATCAACTGTGTGGTCCAAAGATTAACCAAGTTAAGACGTATATGTTACCTAAAGTTGGAGAACTAAACATTGAGTCTGGAAGGCTGCAATGTGCCTTGATGAATGATGAGGTGTTGTTCCACAAGCTTGTCTTGTGTTTCATTGCAAGTGTGTAGATGGAGGTCAGGGTAGAAGTGGGTTGGAGCAATAAAGTGCCAGGCAACTAGAAACAATAATAATTAACTGTTTCAACAATGCTCTCAAGGCTGATCTGTGTAGGAAGAAACTGTCGATGCCGGTCTAAACTGTAGACACAAAATGCTGAAGTAACTCAGCGGGACAGGCAGCGTCTCTGGAGAGAAGAAATGGGCGACGTTTCAGGTCGAGACTCTTCTTCAAATCTTTCAGAACTTTCTCCTATTGGACTGCAAACATTTCCACCCTGTAAGGTTTGTCAAATATCTTTGAGACTCAGGAAGCCACTACATTTTCTCAGCCGAAAATATTTTAATTTTTAAAATACATCAAATGATGTATCATTTATACAATTCAGCAATGTATTAAAGCAGTGGTTTGTAAAAGGTTGTGTCCCTCTGTTGGCTTGGCGATAACCCCCGGGGCTCGAGAGGTAACCTGCACACAATTGACGAACTGCTCCACAAGACATGGTGAATTTGCTCAACCTACCTTGGGCACAGATGGGCCGACCTGGTTGTGTCAGGATGGAATGTGTAGGAAGGAACTGCAGATGCTGGTTTACCGAAGACAGACACAAAATGCTGGAGTAACTCAGCGGGACAGGCAGCATCTCTGGAGAGAAGGAATGGGTGACGTTTCTGGACGAGATCCTTCTTCAGACTGAGTCCTTCTATCTAGAGATGCTGCCTGTCCCGCTGAGTTATTCCAGCATTGTGTGTCTATCTTCTGTGTCAGGATGGATGAGGCAATGTGCAGTGAACAAACCCAACAGGTGGCATTGAGAAGGGTATAATAATTAACTGTTTCAACAATGCTCTCAAGGCTGATCTGTGTGGGAAGAAACTGTAGATGCTGGTTTAAACTGTAGACACAAAATGCTGGAGTAACTCAGCGGGACAGGCAGCGTCTCTGGAGAGAAGGAATGGGCGACGTACTCCTCAGCTTCCGATGGGGTTCCGTTCCGAGAAACCCATTGGAAACCGAAAGTATCGTAAGTCGAAATGCACTGAAGGCGAGCGATCACTTGTCTTTGCACCATCGCAAAGCCGAACTATCGCAAGTCAAACCATCGTAACCTGGGGAGTACCTGTATGTTTTTGCTCCAAAGTACAAAATTAATGAATTATGGTTAAAAATAATTACAGGTCAGGAGGTTACCACATGGCTCCACCGGTCTATGGTAACCAGTATAGGACAATCCCAAATGACCCCATTCCCCTCTGTTTCTCCATTGCCTTGAACATTATTTTCCCTTTAATTTCCATCCAACTCCCTCTGGAAACTCAGTTTGCATTTTTACAACCTCCCTTCCAGGGAGATAATTCCAAAACCCAAACCAGCTCCTATTTAAAAGTGGTGCCTCATATCCCATTGTATCCTTGCCCATCTCTTCATGTCCTCAACTAATTCAAACCAATTTCTCTCCTTTTACCTCCTTTAAACCCAGTGATACTGTACACATCTCAAGATGCATCAATATCCACATTTCAAATGTAACTACAATGGTTTCCATTGAGACTGATTGAACAGTAAGGCTTGCTATCTGTGGCAGGGATTGATGGGGTTTTTTTAAATAGTGTTGATTGATGTTTGTAATTTGGTTCTGAAATGGTAAAATCCCAGCCGATCACTGAGGATTTACATTGGAACGAACTATGAAACCAGTAATAAACACCTTTTACATGCCAAACTTTAAAATGAAGTGTCCAATATTAAATAGTTATAATATTGACTCATGGTCTTTGATTCCCAATGGACATTTTAACCAAAAACATAATGATTTAAACAAGAATTCCAGCTCATTTAGTTAATTGACAGGAAAAATAAAATTCAATTATTTTTTTCTGAATTAGAGAGACATATTTATGTAACTTTTTTTGAATAAAAAGCTTTGAAGTAAAAGTTTGAGAAAAGCCCAAGCATTGTTAAACCATACAAGATCCCATAAATGCAGAATCCATGAAAGAGATACCCCCACGTTGCAAGAAGCAAGTCCATAAAAAACTGGAAGATTTGCAGCTGTGTCATTCTTTTCTTCCATGTGGGTCGTTGCAATGGACTCACAGCGCTCTGGCCATAGTAGAAATACAAGAAGATGTGGACAAATGAATTGAGGAGGAGGAAAGGGGCAATGGCTGGCCAAGGGTAATGATGATAGGTCAGGTCACTCAGGAGCAGCATACTGCAGTGATGGTAGACATGCAGGAACGAGATCTGACGGTGCCGATGTCTCAAGATCATGAAGACAGTATCGAGCAGTTCCAGGTTTTTGACCAGCCAGTACATGAAGTAGGCATGTTGCAGTTCTGGAAAGGACTCCTTCTGAAAAATGGAATCTGCGTTGCTGAGGCCGGGCAGAAAGACGAGAGAGGTGTACAGGCTCAAGATGCTACAGGCCATGTTGTAGACTAATAGGATCTGCAGAATTTAACAAACACAGACAATTACAAGAACGTGAGCAGCAACCATTCAAATCACATTCTGCTCAACATAACAAATGACATTACCTAAGAAAATGGAATTCATTTAGCTCTCAGCAACGTAATTACAAAAATACATTTGGGATTGAACACAAACTAGACTTTTGGATTTAAACACATAAATTATTTAACCAGAGGCTTTTATCTGTTATTTTACTTTGAGCCTCAATTTGCTGGCACAACTCACTCATCTTTTATATAGTTTTAACTCAATGTAACAGGATAGAGCTCAAAGATGTGACCAAAAAGGTTTGGTGTGTTGCATAGGTTATTTTGGATATAGAACTAATATATTTCAGGCAAAGAATATGGTTGTGCTTCAAATGGTTAATTGGTTTTTTAAATTCTCTCTCCTCATGCTGCCAATTTGACACTTCTGCACAGCTACAAGACTTGGTGATCTCGATTGTAATCACGTATTATCTTTCCACTGACTGGTTAGCATGCCACAAAACCTTTCACTGTACCTCGGTATACGTGACATAAACGTATTTTGTTAAACTCTGCAGTTCCTCGTTTTTACACACATACTTTCCCCTTACATTCAACTTCCCAAAGTGCAACACCTCACACTTGCTCTGAAGACTCGACTCCAAGGTCAGGATTGAACTCGGCTCGCTGGAACTAAAAGGCAGTAGTACTGACCATCCCACAACCACATTGCCTGTTTTGGTTTTGTTAGAGAGGTAATCTGACCTGTTCAGCCTCACAGATCCTTATACAACAGCACACACCACCTCACTCAGCTAGCTTGGGGTGTACCATCCTTCTCAGGCCTCACTAGAAACTCGCTGGAGAGAAGGCTGCGCTGAATTATTTTCTTGCCACGGGACAAAGTCACGGTGACCTCCAGATAACAACAATAACGCAATCTCCTGTAATATCATATCCATTACAGGGAGCGAAAGCATCGGGGTAATAAATTAGGGCTCTCCAGGGGCTGCAATAGCTGTCAGGAAGCAACATCTAGCGAGCAGCAGATATACTACAACATTGGGCACTTTAACATATTGTGGCTACGCTGCAAGCTCAGCGAGGATTTACGCACCCGTTTCGTGGCACGAGCAAAATCCGCATGCAAAATTAATACACTTCTAGGGCGCTCATCTGCAAACTTCTAATCAAGTCCCATCAAACAAGCTTCCCTCGGTGTTCAGTGTCACCATTTCCACTGAACCTCACCTCGTCCAATAGCACCCACCTCCAAATTAGAATCAGCCTGAAGAAGTGTCTCGACCCGAAATGTCACCCATTCCTTCTCTCCCGAGATGCTACCAGACCCGCTGAGTTACTCCAGCATTGTGTGTCTACCTCCAAATTAGAATAGTCAGGTGCAGAAGAGTACACCTCCATGTTACATTGACCCAAGTTGACACAAGAAACAAAAAGAAGCCGGAATAATCATCTCTGTAATTGATTTTTTTTCGCGGGTTGGGAGGTTTTCTTTTCTAACTTCATCCAAGTTGATTTTCCCATTGAGGAGTCAGTATTTGTGTGGAACACAGTCTGGATATTTCGGATGAAGAATTTCGACCCCAACCAAAATGTTACCTATCCATGTTCTACAGAGATGCTGCCTGACCTGCTGAGTTAACTCCAGCATTTTGTGTCTAATTTTTGTAAACTGGCTGTTGCAAGTAAGAATTTCATTGTTCCATTTTTGGTCTATTTGACAACTAAACACTCTTGGCTCTTGGCATCTGCAGTTCCCTGTGCTTACTGGATACTTCGGACGGACTACTCTATGCACTGTTAACTCGCAAAAATCTGAGGAAAAGTTGCACAATTATACATCGACTTTTCAGTAATACCACTCGGAGTACCAGAGGATGATGATAAGATAATTAGATTATAATGAGGCTAAAAGTAGGATTACACATAACTCACGAAATTTCTTTCGGAATCAAAGGTGTCACAGCTGACATAAAACACATTCATGCAGCATTCTCCTCCACAACGTTTAACAGGGCCAGAAACCTATTTATCCAATATCTTAAAAAGGATAAAGCAACAGCATTTTCAATCTATTTCTACACTAAGAATCCAAAATGTAATATTTGCCTTTCAAAATCAGAGTTCAGAGCACAGTAAAATGTGTGGGGATATATATTCAAATCAATGCTGTTAAAGCTAATAGTATCTAATTAGAATGCAATTAATGTTGAAAATTGACCTTAAATTATTAATGGTTTGATATCAATTATTAATCCTAAAATGGCTAATATATTGGTCATGGCACGAACTGAAAAACTGTAATTGCTTGGTTTTGTGTGTTCCTCCTCTGTCATTCTATGGGCTTGGCTTCTTTGTACATACACTTTAGAGTATGCTTGAGAAAAATACATTGCCCCCAAATCAAAAACAGTAGACAGAAGCAACTCCTGCTCTGATTAATACCCCTCTCTTTCGTCATCAGACTAACTAATAGCCAGAAAACTTCATACAAAGCTGATTTATAGGACAGGGATTGGACAGACTAAGCAGCTCATTTGGATGAGAACGTAAAAGGCATGATTGATAAGGGTGCAGATCACACTAAATTGGGTGGTTATCAAAAATTACAGCAGTGTAGGAAAATAACTGCAGATGCTGGTACAAATCTAAGGTGTCACAAAATGCTGGAGTAACTCAGCGGGTCAGCATCTCAGGAGAGAAGGAATGGGTGATGTTTCGGGTCGAGACCCTTCTTCAGTCTTAAGAAGGGTCTCGACCGAAACGTCATCCAAAAATCACAACAGGATCAGTTGAGTAGGTAGGCCAAGGAATTGTAAAATGATTTTAATGGAAATAAGTACGAGGTGTTGCATTTTGGGAAGTCAAACCAGGGCAGGACCTTCACAGTGAATAGCAGGGCCCTGGGGAGTCTTGTGAAGCAGAGGGATCTATGACTGCAGGTACACAGTTCCTTGAAAGTGGCATCACAGGATAAGGCGGTCAAAGAGGCTTTCGGGACATTGGACTTCATTGTCAGGGTGCTGTGTGTAAATTCAGGACCTAATGTTACAGATGTACAAGACGTCGGTGAGGGCACATTTGCAGTATTGTTTTCAGTTTTGGTTACCATGCCACAGGAAGGATGTCGTTAAGCTGGAAAGAGTGCAGAGAAAATTTACATGGACGTTTCCAGGACTCGAGGGCCTGAGCTACAGGGAGAGGCTGGATAGATTAGGACAAGCGTGAATGGAGCATCTTGGTCGGCATAGGCAAGTTGGGCCTAAGGGTCTGTGGTGCATGTTTATGTTTCTTAGTTGCTGGTTTAAAGTTATAAAATCAGCTTTACAGCATGGAAACAGGCCCTTTGGACCAACTCATCCTTGCAGATCAAGGTGACAACTTGAGCTAGTTTCATTTCCCTGCATTCCCCTGTTAGAGGCATCCCTCTAACCCTTTCCACTTTCACGGGTACTTTCCATCATGACCTCCCACACATATAATAGAAACTGGCAATGAAAGTGCATCAGTCTGAAGAAGGGCCTCGACCCGAAACGTCACCCATTCCTTCTCTCCTGAGATGCTGTTTGACCCGCTGAGTTACACCTGCATTTTGTATCTACCTTCAAAGTGTATCATGATGTCATTTGGCCCCATGACCAATGAGGGTCTTGTAACATCACTCAGCACCAATATCAAGAGGTCATGGGTTTATGTTTAGGAGGAAGATTTGAAGAGGATCTGAAGGGCAAGTTTTAATTTTACACACAGAGACTGGAACACACTGCCAGAGGAGCTGGTGGAATCAGATACAATTACTCTGTTTAGAAAATATAGAAAATAGGTGCAGGAGGAGGCCATTTGGCCCTTCGAGCCGGCACTGCCATTCATTGTGATCATGGCTGATTATCCACAATCAGTAACCCGTGCCTGCCTTCTCCCCATATCCCTCGATTCCACTAGCCCCCAGAGCTCTATCTAACTCTCTTTTAAATTCATCCAGCAAATTGGCCTCCACTGCCTTCTGTGGCAGAGAATTCCACAAGTTCACAACTCTCTGGGTGAAAAAGGCAATTAGACAGACTTTGAAAGGTGATTAGACAGACTTTGCTTAAATAAGCAGACAATAAAAGGGTATGGTCCCAATGCAGGTGTGTGGGGTCAGTGTAAATCGACAAACAGGGTCTGGGTCTGGGCGTGATGGGTCAAAGGGCCAATTTCTGCTCTGTCCAACTCTATCATCTCTATCCCCAGCCCCCGAGAGAAAACATCCTTTCAACTCAAAACCTGATACTATCTAACATGCTCTCAGTTTTCCCTTCAATCATCCACTGGGAGCCTCACCTCTTCCACCAACATCTGAACCAAACCAATCAGAAGGCGACACGGTGGCGCAGCGGTAGAGTTGCTGCCTTACAGCGCCGGAGACCCTAGTTCGATCCTGACTACAGAGTTTGTACGTTCTCCCCGTGACCTGCATGGGTTTTCTCCGAGATCTTCGGTTTTCTCTCACACTCCAAAGACGTGCAGGTACGTAGTTTAATTGACTTGGTAAAAATTGTCCTTAGTTGGTATAGGATAGTGTTAATGTGTGGGGATCGCTGGTCGGCGCGGAGCCCGTTTCTGCTCTGTATCTCTAAACTAAACTAATATTTCCTTATGATACAATGCCATTCAGTCCAGGGAGTGTATGCCAGCTCTCAAGTACAACTATCAGTCCCACTATTATTTGCCCACTGTTCTTCCACTAACAGGTGTGGCACGGTGGCACAGCGGTAGAGTTGTTGCCTCACAATGCCAGAGACCTGGGTTCGATCCTGACCTCGGGTGCTGTCTGTATGGAGTCTGTACGTTCTCCCTGTGACTGTGTGGGTTTCCTCCGGGTGCTCCGGTTTTTTCCCACATTTCAAAGGTGTGTAGGTATGTAGGTTAATTGGCTGCTGTAAATTGTCCCTAGTGTCTAGGACAGAAGCAGTGTATGGGTGATCGCTGGTCAGTGCAGACTTGGTGGGCCGAAGGGCCTGTTTCCACACTGTGTCTCCAAATTAAACTAAACAATATATTCTCTATCATCCAATTGCATTAGGAATTAAATTACCGTGGACGATTAGCTTACCCAAAAGTGTTTGGGATGTGGGAGGAAAGTGGAGTACCCAGGGGCAACCCACCCGGTCAAAGGGGGAGACATGCAAACTCCACACAGACAGAACTGGAGATGAGTTATAGGAAAAAAACTGCAGATGCTGGTTTTAATCGAAGGTAGACACAAAATGCTGGAGTAACTCAGCGGGTCAGGCAGCATGTCGGAGAGAAGGAATGGGTGACATTTCGGGTCGAGACCCTTCTTCAGACTGATGTCAGGGGAGGAGGTCCAGGACAGAAATGTTAGATTGGGAATGGGAGGGGGAGTTGAAGTGCTGAGCCACTGGGAGATCAGGTAGGTTAAGACAGACTGGAGATGAGGATTGAACCAGGATGGCTGGAGCTATACAGTAGCAGTGTTAATTGGTGCAACAACATGTCACCAATTGCTACATGGTTCAGCATCCTACACCCCTGCCACACTCAACACACCAAGTTCACAGAGTAGCCAAAATGTGTCGGAAGGAACTGCAGATGCTGGTTTACACCAAAGATATTCACAAAAAGCTGGAGTAACTCAGCGGGACAGGCAGCATCTCTGGAGAAAAGGAATAGGTGACATTTCGGGTCAAGACCCTTCTTCAGACTGAGAGTCAGGGGAATGGGAAATGAGAGATACAGACGGTGATAGAGAAATATAGAACAAATGAATGAAAGATGTGCAAAAAAGTAACGATGATAAAGGGAACAGGCCATTGTTAGCTGTGGCCTAGGTGAGAACGAGTTACAGACGATGAGACTCAACAAGACGGCTTCCACTTGGAACCTTTGTTCGACCAGAGCTGGAGACGTGCATTACAGAGAGAGGGTGAGATGGAAAATGCAAGCAGAGGCTTCTCTCCACGTCTAGTTATTGAGTGATGGTGACAGACTCGACAAGCAGGTTATCTATCTACTTTCTCCTGCAAGATGCAGGAGCAGCCAGCCCAGAAGGAGAAAAATTCCTTCATCACGGTGTAAATATGAGGCTGGAAGCCGAGAAGTATCAACCTTCACAATGTGTCCAGTGAAACTGCAGTCTATTGCTACTGCACTTGAATTTCAAATTATTCAGACGATCCAAAAACATCAAACCCCTGTGTTTTAATATAATCCACTTATTTTACGCATGTAATATTCAACATTATAATTTTCTCGAGTAACATTTATTACAGTGGGCAAAAAATGCTCACCATGCAGGCTGCAGCTCAGACTTGTAAAATGGATGGTATTATTCTAAACAGCGCATTAGAAATAAATCAAATGTGACTGTTGTTTAGAAACGGAACAA
Organism: Rhinoraja longicauda; assembly: GCF_053455715.1. Classification (NCBI taxonomy): domain Eukaryota; kingdom Metazoa; phylum Chordata; class Chondrichthyes; order Rajiformes; family Arhynchobatidae; genus Rhinoraja; species Rhinoraja longicauda. The sequence continues at coordinate 16,870,355 of NC_135987.1, read as the reverse complement.
AAGAAACACATTGCCACAACATTACTAAAGTCTAAAATTAAACAATTTTTTAAGTGTATGAGGAGCAAGGGAGCCATTAACAATATAACTATGTAACACCACGTCTAATACTAACTCAGTAAATGCATCATATTCTGGTACCCTTCTGAAATCAATAGCCCCAGGAAAAAGATTTTTTGGAGAAGGCTGAATTTATCAAACAGATTTAGACAAGATGGCCAAATGTTTATATCTCTCTATCGGACTGTGTAACACTCTGTGTGGTTTACGAGTGTCTGCCAGCCATTCATAAACATGTAACGTCTGTGGCTAGGAAATGACACCAGATTTACTGCTTTATTACTCAGCATCTGAAACCATATAAATATAAAAGGGAAAAAAAGAGAGAAAGAGGTAAGGGAGAAAATGACATGGTGAGTCAAGTGAACTACCAGGGAGGGGAATGAAACCAAATGTTTATTTGCCTGTAGTGCGAACCATGCATTTCTGTTTTTTTATTACATTGCATCTGGGTCCCTCACGTTTAGTAATAAGCCACAATAGATGACAAACTCTTAAGCAAATGAACCAAAAACAAATCAACAACAAGCATAAATTTTGTCCTTTTTAAAAAAAAAATCAAAGCAGCCATTCTGGTAAGTTAAAACCTTGAAGTTTAAGTTCAGCTTTATCACATTAAAAGCTGGACTAATGATTGCATTTTTGATAATTAACCCCAGCTCGCTTATGAAAGGTCAGCTCACAGTCCATCAGAGGAGACACTGATATCACTCTCATAATCTGATTGTTTAATGGTCCATGTTAAAAGACTGCACTGTTAAATATTGCACACCTCTCAATAAATGTTATATCTGTAAAATATTGCATACTTATCAATAAATATTATATCTAGCTGAATTTGCCGGCCCTACAAATCAAACGCAAGGGATAAAACGTCATATTCTATTCTTTGAAAGCTATTCACTGTATTATTTTTATGATGCTTCAGGTTATAATTAATATAATTCAGAGGTAACAATTATTTACTTCCATCTGAACATGCACTCAAGATGTATTACGGAATATTTTACAGGCTCATATGGGCAGCAATTCCCGGAAAAGTCGACCTCTAACCATCCTATTTTAAAATTTATTGCACTGCAATTTTGTCCAGGATTTTTGTTGGCGGTTTTGTTTTACTGCTGAGTTTGCAGTGTTCTGCTGGAACATTTCACAAAGCACCAGCGCTCCTTTGGTAACTTGCCCAGGTTTGCTATTCATCACATTCGAATCTATATGAACATCACAACATACAGTGGAGCGGGCGCGTGGGGCATTATGGCCGTCATCAACCCTGTCATTACTTTCAAGCAACATTAATGAAATTCATGGTCAGAAACCAATTTCAGTTTACGGGTCTCGACCCTAAACATCACCCATTCCTTCTCTCCAGAGATGTTGCCCGCTTAGTTACTCCAGAATTTTGTGTGTATCTACAGTTTTTCTTATTAGACAATAGACAATAGGTGCAGGAGGAGGCCATTCGGCCCTTCAAGCCAGCACCGCCATTCAATGTGATCATGGCTGATCATTCTCAATCAGTACCCCGTTCCTGCCTTCTCCCCGTACCCCCTGACTCCGCTAACTATTATGGGGTTAGAGGACAATTGGAGCCCATTTAGTGTTGCCTGATAGTGAAGACCAGCTAATTTCATTCTGGTCTGAAGAAGGGTCTTGACCCAAAATATCTCCCATTCCTTTCCTCCAGAGATGCTGCCTGACCTGCAGAGTTACCCCAGCTTTTTGTGTCTATCTTCTGGTCTGGGGTAGACTGGGTGGTAATTCTATACACCGCCACTGGGGGACACACTGTTTTAAAACAGTCATCCTTCCTTGCTTTTCTTTCCAGTGAAATCATCTCAGACACACAATATACAGAACATTTCCACCTCAGTACCTGATACCACAAAACAAAACCATAACTGACAAAGCCGTCACACACTAGCACCCAACCATCCTGACAGCGACCACATCATTTAGCGTGGAAGATACTAATAAAATATACATTTATTGTTCATCAGTTGGCTAAAAGCAAAATAAGATTGCTAATTGATATAAGTGCTTCCAATGCTACTCGCACTTTTAACACAACCCATTATTTATAATTGACACGAATTCCACCCACAATCTGCAATCTATCAGCCTTGTTAATCCATCAAAATTTACTTTTGACAACCAAGGACAAATGATCAAGTTGCCACCATTACTGTAATTAATTTGATAAGTTTTCTTAAAAAAACGTATTACTCCGATGCGTATATTAACAGTCCCTGTCTGTATTTAGCATGCCCCTGCAGATAATTTGTTACAACAATGGGCAACTGCTACTTAGTAACTCAGAGTAGCTGATTACAGCCGAGTGAGCAATGTAGCAATAAAAACTATCGAAATAAATTAGTGTATTACAGAAACACATGTGTCTTCACAATTAATAAATTCCACTCCATCAAACTGTGATTTAATTATGCATTATGTATGTTAGGCATGAATCATTCATGTACATTATTACCCAAGTGGGAAAATAGCAAATAGGCATATAAACAGTATACAGGAGTGCTTTTTGTCAAATATAACAGCAGGAATAATAATTAAAAGGAAAACATTCAGTCACCAAAACTAATGCTAATCCTAATACACTTTTAAATAAAGTTTAATATAAAACAGGTCAAGTTTTAAAGTAATCACTGGCACAGCTGTGATAAATAATGCAGTGGTAACAAGACTTACTTAATACTGGAATATACGTCAAAAAAGTAGACTTGCTCGGAGTTTGAAATTAGTAACTCAGCGGAATAGTGATATTTACTTGTGAAAGCAAACAGCTAACACGGTCCATGAGGGATAAAATATTTCACACTAAATGGCACTTTTTACAATCTCAGGAAATCCCCAAGTATCTATCAGTCCATAACCTTCTTCCAAAGTGCAGTCATCGATGTAATGAGGAAACATTGTCACCAATTTGTGCACTGCAAGCTCCCATGGCCATGTGATAATGATCAGCTAACATTAAATGACAAGTCAAGGGGCAGTTATTAAAATACTGGGGCTTTTATATTATACAGTACCAGGCAATCCCTACCAGGCAATCCCTTGTGAGTCAGAGAGGCAAGATGGGAATTGTTTTAACACCTCGACTAAAACACCTGCTTGAATGTCTTAACTGATTGAAAGGTATAGAATTTAAACACACCATTCGGCCCAACGAGTCCATTCCGACCATCAATCACCCGACCATCATACTAGTTCTGTTATCCTACTTTCTCACCCACTTGCTACACACCAGGGGCAATTTAAAGGCCAATTACCCTCCAAACCCGCACATCTTTGGGATGTGGGAGGAAACCCATATAATTTCACAGAGAGCAGCTGAGGTCAGGATCGAGCCCGGGTCTATGGCGCTGTGAGGCAGCAGCTCTACTATCTACACCACTGTGCCACCTTTTGTACAGTTAAAGGAAAATATGGAGAATATGAGATTTCAAATCGTAACCATGACCAAATTCAAAATATATCTCCCCTCGTTAATGCGTTAAAAATAGAGCAATAACCTCCCATGAAGACACCCAGTCCGGAATGAGCTTTGGGACATCAAATCAGAAGTCAACTTGTGCACAGCCAGTCATGTGATAATGATCAGATAACTTTAAGTGACGGCAGAGCGGTAGAGTTGCTGCCTTACAGCGCCAGAGACCCGGGTTCAATCCCAACTACGGGAGCTGTCTGTACGGAGTTTGAACGTTCTCCCCGTGGGTTTCCTCCAAGATCTCCGGTTTCCTCCCACACTCCAAAGACGTACAGTTTTGTCGGTTAATTGGCATGGCATAAGTGTAAATTGTCCCTAATGTGTGTAGGATAGTGTTAATGTGCGGGGATTGCTAGTCGGTGTGGACTCTGTAGGCTAAAGGGGCTGTTTCAGCACTGTATCTCTAAACTAAACTACAAAAGTGACACTAGTCAAGGGGTAGTTGTCAGAATACTGAGGCTTTTTAATTACACAGTATGAGGCAATCTCTTGTCAGTCTGAGGGGCAAGATGGAGTTTTGAAGTTAGGAAGTTGTGAGACAGAAGTTGTATCTGCAGATGTTCAGCAATGATACCCAAGCCAGGTGCAGTGGTCCAGCCACATATCCATTTTTTTCTGTGTAGGAAGGAACTGCAGATGCTGGTTTACACCAAAGAGAGACATGTCAACCATTCCTTCCATCCAGAAATGTCCTGCTGAGTTACTCCTGCATTTTGTGGCTATCCCAATTCTTCTGGCTTGCTCTGTCCCAATCCGTTACTGGCAAGATTGCCTACCAATGTTTTAAATGTAATTTTACAGGAAAGCCGGCAGTCTGGTCCCGATCTTTGAATTTTTAATGGCAGTAAGCGACTGACTCTTCTGTTTAATGTGTTATTAATGAAATGCGTCCAGCTGATTTTCTCCCGACTGCAGCAGTTGTGCAGGCAGGCAGTATAACTGCAGCTTCAGGGGATAGTAGTGTTGGACATTTACTGAACAAAAATTATTGCTTCACTGTGAGATTGTACTCTGGTTAAATTTCATCCCAATAGTGAACTCACTGGCGATTTCATGTTGAAGCAACCACTCTCAGATACCGTATAAACCAAGGAGCAAAATGGTTGAGGATACGAGAGAGAATGCAGGTGCTGGAAACAAACTGCTGGAGGAACTCAGCAGTCAAGGAGCATCTGTAGAGGCAGAGGGAATAGTCGGCATTTCAGGTCGGGACCCTGCATCAGTCCTGCCTATCCCTCTGCCTCAAATTGACACATGGTGCTGGAGTAACTCAGCAGGTCAGGCAGCATCTCCGGAGAAAAAGGATGGGTGATGTTTCTGGTCGTGACCCTTCCTCAGACTCTTTGCAATCTGAGGAAGAGTCCCGACCTGAAATGTCACCCATCCGATTTCTCCAGTGATGCTGCCTGACCCTCTGAGTTACTCCGTCACTTTGTGACTATCTTTGGTGTAAACCAGCATCTGTAGTTCTTCGTTTTCTCTTTTTCCCTCTGCCTCTACAGATGCTGCTTGACCCGGTGAGTTCCCCCAGCAGTTTGCCTTTACTCACTCAACGAGTCACCAGAGGAACAATTTGTTCCACTTTGGAGACAAATGTCAGAAATACCCTGGCAGAGGATGCACAAGGATTTGTAGTTATTTTCATAGTATGGCCAATAACTGGGATTGAACAGAGTGGCTAGCAAGGTAACCCACTCAACAAGCTAAGGATACAATGCAATTTATAACAGCTGCAGAGAGATGATCCAACAAAGACAATGTGGGATGTGCAATAGCAAAGAATGTTCAATTTATGAATTGATCAAGAGTGCTACAAATATATTCCATCAATGTTTCCTGTGACTGACTGTAAAATAATTGTTTTTGCATATCACATTCCTGGCTGTCACACGGATGTCATTTCATCAGAATGCCAGACCATAAAATATGACTGTGCCTATCAACCCAAATTAAATTAACTTGCTTTCCATTGCTGAGAGGATGGGACAGACACGACTGTGAACCAGGCGGGACCGCTGGAAGCGGGATAATGAGCAAGTAACGTCCTCACCTTCTGCATCTCCAGGGGTTTGGTGTACTTCTGCCAGGATGATGAGAAGAAAATCATCACCAGGTAAAGGCAAGCCAGTGGCACAGACGACAAATTCAAGAACCGAAATAAGAAGATCCCTCTGGTGGACGGTTCCGGACTAACAGACTGCACATTCTCCATGGCAAGATGCTGAAAATCAAATGCAATGAGCATCAGAGACATTAAAACACACAAGCAGGCTCTTCGGCCCACCAGTTTGATGCTAACATTAATCCCATAAAAATCACTGTAACTGAAACCTATGTCTCTTTCAATGGAGATGGACACAAAATGCTAGATTAACTCAGCGGGACCAGCATCATCTCTGGAGGGAAGGAATGAGTGACGTTTCGGGTCCCGACCCTTCCAATGGATACGGCCTGACCTACTGAGTTTTTCCCATATGCAGAAACATAGAACTGCAGATGCCAGTTTACACAAAAGGACACAAAGTGCTGGAATAACTCAGTGGGTCAAGCATCATCTCTGGAGAACATGAAGAGGTGACATTTTGGGTTGGGATCCTTCTTCAGACTGATTGCATTTACAGTGCTATATTTTTGTTTTAATTCCATCCTCACCCACCTTCACATCAACTCCCCCCAGATTCTACCACCTATATTTACGCTGGTCAATCAATATACCAACCCACACATATTTGAGATGTGGGAGAAAACGGAGCTCCCAGAGGAAACCCACACAATGAGAGGGAGAACGTGCAAACTCCACACAGACAGGATTCAAACTGGGCCTTTGGAACAGTGAGGCCAGTGGCTCTACGAGTTGCACTCCAGTCACCAGTATTGTGAATTGGAAGTTTGTGTTTGTTATCCCCAGTACTATCAGGTTCTGAAGATAAGACACAAAAAGCTGGAGTAACTCAGCATCTCGGGAGAAAAGGAATAGGTGACGTTTCAGGTCGATACAAGTCCTTTCCGGTTAGGCAGAGGTTCACTGGCACCTCCTCCAACCTCATCTACTCTATCCGTTGTTCCAGGTGTGGACTCTTATACATCGGCGTGGCCAAACGTAGACTGGGCGATCGTTTCGCTGAACACCTCTGCTCAGTCCGACTGGACCTACCTGATCTCCCGTATGCGAAACACTTTAATTCCCCTTCCCACATTGACCTTTCTGACCTAGGCCTCCCCCATTGTCAGAGTGAGGCCAAACGTAAATTGGAGGAACAGCATCCCATATTTCGCTTGGGCATCTTACAACCCAGTGGTTTGAATATCCATTGCTGCAACTTCAAGTAACCCTTGCGTCCCCTCTCTCTCCATCCCTCCCCCACCCAAGTCGTACCAGCTTCAAAGTCGGCTTGTTGAGTCTCGTTGTCTATACTTGTTTTCACCTAGGCCACAGAGAACAATGGCCTGCTTCCTTTATCATCGTTACTTTTTTGCATATCTTTCATTCGTTTGTTCTACATCTCTCTACATCACCGTCTATATCACTCATTTCCCTTTCCCCTACTCTGCCTGAAGAAGGGTCTCGACCCGAAACGTCACCTATTCTGTTTCTCCAGCGATGCTGACTGTCCCGCTGAGTTACTCCAGCTTTTTGTGTCTATCTTCGGTTTAAATCAGCATCTGTGGTTCCCTCCTACAATATCATATCCTGCATCTAAATCCTAATCTTCTACACAGCCCCACCTAACCCCACAGCAACACTGGGGTTGGGGTCACAGTACTCAGTATGCTGTTTAATAAGACACCAAAGTGGCATCAGATGACATTGTAGGATTTATCTTATAACCTTTGTGGATTAACTGCATCCAATTATAGTTCCCTTTTCAAGAACCGGCAAAGTGAATTGTCAGAATTTACAATCAAACAGCAGGTCGTTCTCAACGAGAAAGCTTAGATGCCTTCTTCTTTTGTTTAGTTTAGGCCCTTCGACACATTGAGTCTGTGCGGACTAGCGATCATCCTACACTGGCACTATCCGACACACTGGAACAATTTTACAATCTTTACCGAAGCCAATTAACCTACAAAACTCTATGTCTTTGGAGTCTGTGAGGAAACTGAAGATCACGGTGAAAACTCACGTGGTCACGGGGAGAACGTACAAACTCCGCACAGACAGCACCCGTTGGCACGATTGAACCCGAGTCTCTGGTGCTGTTAGACAGCAACTCCACTACGGCACCAGGATTTTCTTCACAATTTAATTTTTGATCCCTTCTTTCTAGTTACCTTGTGCTTTATTTGATATATTTGATAAGTTGCATAAGTCCCGAAGTCTGAAAGCACCACCTTAAAGTCCTTTGGTCAAATCTATAGAGGAAAAGGAGTACAGGGTAAGGTCACAACAGTAAATGTGTTTCATTAAGCTGCATTTTCAAATGAAAAAAATGTAATGTAAATTCAATTTGCGAAAACTTCTCAGTTGCTTCTGAAAAACTGCCGAGGTTCATGAAAAGCCTTTGCTTGCGTGGTATCTTGTCAAAGAAAAGTCTATACTGTACATGATTACAATAAAACTAGGCTATACATGATTGCCTGATTGGAGAGGGAAGAAGAGAGAGTGACAGGGGTGAGACTGGTCCTTGATTACGCTGGCAGCTTTGTCGAGGCAGTGTGAAGTGTAGATGGAGTCAATGAATGGGAGGATGGTCTGGACTATATCCACAACTCACTGCAATTTTTTGCAGTCTTGGATGTAGCTGTCCCCAAACCATGCTGCAATAAAAATGCTTTCTCCCGCATATCTGCAGAAGTTGGTGAGGGTTGTTGAGGACATGCCGAACATCCCAAGCTTCGAGGGACTGGAGGCGTTGGTGTGCTTTCTTTGCCATAACTTCGACGTGACTGGTCCATGACAAATTGCTGGTGATATTTATCAAGAACTTGAATTTTTCGACCATCTCTACTTCGGCACCATCGGGTGTGTGTACTACTTGGCTTCCCGAAGTCCTAGTACACAATATAATTCATTTACATGGTCCATGGTATCTTCATTTTTCCAGTAAATCCAGTAAGTTTCAAGGGAGGGAAGGATAAGGGTGAGCTGTGAGGATATGGGACTCTGTCGATTTGAGGGCGTAAGGGAAATACCATCTTCTGAGTCAAATGTCAAACCATTGGAATTCCCAAATTATCGGTTGTTTAGTTTGGTTTAGTTTGGTTCATGAGTGAATGAATGAATGAATGAATGAATGAATAAGTTTATTGGCCAAGTATGTGCATATACAAGGAATGTGTCTTGGTGCTCCGCTCACAAATGACAACACAAACATACAGTTAACAATTAAGAATAAAGCATAAACACATCAAAACAATAAGGATACACCATTACGGTCTAAACATGTGGGTGAAAATAAACCAGAGCAAAATTGTCATGTGTACTGAGGTATCGTGAAAAGCTTTGGCAACAAAATAATTTTGTAATATACTGCAAATTAATTTTAAGTTAGTGCATATTTTCCATTTAAGTGCTATTTCTTTCCTTCGCACCAAATCAGCCCAGAATGCCAACATGGACAAGTTGGGCTGAAGGGCCTGTTTCCATGCTGTATGACTCTAAGACCAAGTCCTCCCATCTCATGCCAGGTTAAAAAGGCTAGTTCAAAAATATTACACCAGATAGCCTTGGTGCACATTACCAGGTCTTGCGTTTCCTGAGTATGTTATGCTGGGGTAGACACTAAGATTCCTGTGTCTCACTCAGCATTATGCCTGAATGTACTGGGTCGTTGTGTTTTTGAAATAAGGCTAATGCACTGTAACCATTTCCAATTACCAGGGCATTACTAATGGATTGGGTTTAGCTAACAAGTTTTCTGTTTGAGAATAATACTTGGTCGGCTAAGTACATAAAATACCAGTAAAGTACACAGCAGTTGTGTGATTTAATTTCAGTTTTAGACATGCACAGATGTAAGAATTATTGGAAGATAATTAAGCTCACTGGACTGGCACATTATAATGGCCCAGAGGCTGTCGTGCATAGCATTTTATTACAGTCATGGGCTGTGCTATTTTGATGAGGCTGATAATAAGATGCCAGTGAAAGTCCCTGGATCACATAAGTCTCAAATAAAGAAATATGCAAGATCGTTTATTAAGAGCATAACAAATAGAAGCAGTGGGAGGCCACTGAGCCCCTCATGCCTGTTTCTACATTGACAAGATAACGCTGATCTTTTAGCTCAGCTCCACGTTCCAGCACCAACCACACATCCTTCAATTCCCTTCATATTTATACGGAGCCTTCATTGCCCTCATGGGCATCGAACGTCAGACCTTCAACCCTCCAGCAGAACAAGGGGCCGCACAGTGGCACCACGGTAGAATCACTGCCTTGCAGCACCAGCGACCCAGGTTTAATCCCGACTACAGGTGCAACGTGTACAGAGTTTGTACGTTCTCCCTGTGACCACGTGGGTTTTCTCTGGGTGCCCCGGTTTCCTCCCACACTCCAAAGACGTACAGATTTGTAAGGTTAGTTGGCTTCCGGAACCTGTAAATTGTCCCGTGTGGGTAAGATAGTGCTAGTGTATGGGGTGATCACTGGTCAGCAGACTGGTCACCATGTCCACTCCCACGCCAACGTCCTTGTCCTGTTCCAAGTCAAGCAATGGGCAGAGCCCATGAAACCAAAACTCTACCCCAAGGACTATCACAGCAGGGAACTTCCAGCCGAGGTGGAGAAAAGACCTCAAAAATGTTCCCAACGTTTCCATAAAGAAATGCAACATCCACAGTGATTCATGAAAATCTTTGGCTGAAGATTACAAGAAGAGAACAAGAAGGCACCAAGTACCCTGTGTCTCTCTGAGAAAGCACACGGAGACAATGCACAAACGAAGTGCACAACATCTGAGACTACCCACTCCACTGACAAAGCACCACCATCCCCTCTGTGGCGGTCGATGGACGTCTGATGGGTGATAGTCAATCAACTGAGAACTAATCGAGCTGGAATAGACACAAATCCTCCTCTAAACCCAGGGACTGACTAAGATGAAATCACATCACCCCACCCACCAACTCCAACGGATAGATACAAAATGTTGGAATAACTCAGCGGGACAGGCAACATCTCTGGAGAGAAGGAATGGGTGACGTTTCAGGTCGAGACCCTTCTTCAGACTGAAGAAGGGTCTCGACCCGAAACGTCACCCATTCCTTCTCTCCAGAGATGCTGCTTGATCCGATGAATCACTCCAGCATTTTGTGTCTATCTTCGATTTAAACCAGCATCTGCAGTTCTTTCCTACACATCTGGAGAGAAGGAATTCCTTCTCTCCAGAATGCTGCCTGCCTCGCTGAGTTACTCCGGCACTTTGTATCTATCTTTGGTTTAAACCAGCATCTGCAGTTCCTTCTTACACCACTCTAACGAATAGATGACTAAGTGCTTACGATCACTGGTTTAGACGATCAGTTAGTGAAGCCACATTGCAACCAATTTAGCCCTGTTGAACTCTTGTTGTTCAATTATAATACTTTCCAGGCTCACAACTGACATCTTGTGGCCACCTCGTCACACATTTATTTTAAGAAAAGGTAAATCATTACCTGCTCAGCAAATGATTTAAGACAATCTGTAAACAGTCCTCAAGTCTTGGCTTTAGAGGAATGAGAGGCGATTTCATCGAAACGTATACAAATCTGACAGTGCTTGACAGGAGAATTATTAAGCTGGCTGAAGGTATCAGAGTCCAAGATCAGGTCGGCCATTCAGGACCAAGGAAAATATGTTTCTTTAGACGGAGGGCTTTGTAATTTTCTATGCAAAATGGAATGAAGGCTCAGGTCCTAAGTATATCAAAGACAGCAATTAGAGCTGCTGCTTCACAGCCTCAACCCAGGTTCGATCCTGACCTCTGGGGCAGTTTGTATGGAGTTTGTACGTGACCATGTGGGTTTCCTCCGGGTGCTCCGATTTCATAAGTCATAGAAGCGGAATAAGGCCATTCGGCCCATCGAGTCTACTCCGCCATTCAATCATGGCTAATCTATCTCTCCTCCCACATGCCAAAGACATGCGGGTTTGTAGGTTAATTGGCCTCTGTAAATTGCCCCTTGTACTTAAGGAGCAGATGAAAAAGTGGGAAAACATAGTACTGGTGTGAACAGGTGAGCGATGGTCAGCGTGGACTCAGTGGGCCGAAGGATCTGTTTCCATGCCGTATCATTCAATAAATCAATATTAAGGGATTAGTGCATGAAAGTGAATCTGAACTAAAAGCTCAGCCTTGATTGTACGGGATGGTGCAGAAAGATGTGGGATAAATGGCCTACTCCTGCTTCTACTTTCTGCCTTCTAAATGGTTATTTTCTGCCTCTCTGTACTCGGGAACAATTTTTAGCATTCTTTCCATGTTTGTCTTTTGTGGATTGTTAGAAATGCATGTTCCCATTTCTGAAAAATATGTAAGACGGTGGCATTTCAGATAAACTAACGAAAACAATCCACTGTGTAAATATCTGCTTATCGGCTGCAGTTGATATCGATTTAACTAAATGCAGTTCAAGCTGTTTTTTTGACCTCAACACCAAAAAAATGCATTCACTTCTTGGGTCTGTTGACTGTAATATCCTTCAAGATTGGATCCACTTCTTGAAATACTTTTATCTTTCCTTTTCTGTCACTGCACTGAACACGCCTGCCTCTTCCCCTACGGAGGTGGCCAGGGAGGTTCGCACAGGTCACAGAGAAAAGCCACAGAACACTGACAAGTAGGATTGCCAACGTCCTTACTCCCAAAGAAGGGCCAAAGGGTGACGTCACCGCCCCGCACTCCATGTGACCTCACCCAGCCAGCGGCCACGTGCTCCCGCTCCACCAATGGCGGCTGCCCAATCCGGGCGGTGATGTCACCCTTTGTCCCTTCTTTGGGAGTGAGGAAGTTAGCAACCCTACTAATACGGGACAAGGGCGGACCCTAACGGGACAAACCAATTTAGCCCAAAATTACGGCATGTCCCAGCTAATAGAGTTGGCAACCCTACTGACAAGATAGCAGCACCAAAAATGGACCTATACTGACGTAATCATTTACTGACTGGTTCCAAAATTTAGCACATGGAAGGTTAACTTGACCTTGCCAAATACAAACCTTGTGAAACGCACACTGTGAGCTCTCAATGTTGGTGAATAACAGTGATAGAAGAGGGATTATAAAGGAACCAGCTCCCAGAGATCCTCCATAGATTCCCAAATATGTAAAACTGTGGCACTCCAGATTACCCAACTGTGTAAACATCTGCTTGTCTGCTGTGGTTGGCATCTGTTAACTAAAGCCTCTCAAAATGCCACCCAGATGCAGATGCAAGGAAGTGCAGATGTTGGAATCTTAGGCAAAATGCAAAGTGCTGGAGGAACTGAGGTCAGCCTCAGAATTAAAGGGCGCTCTTTTAGATAGGAGGTGAGGAGGAACTTCTTTAGTCAGAAGGTAGTTAATCTGTGGAACTCAGTGCCACAGACAGCTGTGGAGGCCGTCAGTCAATATTTTTAAGGCAAATAGACAGATTCTTGATTATAATTGTTTTTATAATTGTTTTTATAATTGTTTTTTGTCTATTGTCGTCGTTTAATGTACGTTTTGTTCTATTTTTAACTCTGTGTATGTGGGGGGTGGTGGGGGGGTTGGGGGAAACGTTTTTTTCTAATCTCTTCCTCAACGGAGATGCGACCTTTACCGTGTCGTATCTCCGTTCGCGCTACGGCCTAACATCGTGGAGTCGGCGGCCTCCAGCTGGGATCGACCTTGAAGACTCCGGTCGCAGGGCCTGGACTTACCATCTCGGAGGCTTCGGCCGTGGGCCCTGCAGACTGCAACATCGGGAGCTCGCAGGTCCCTGGCTGGCGACCGGTTTTTGGGAGCTCCAGCCGTAGCAGCTTCGACCGCCCCGAAGTGCGAGGTACGATCGACCCGCTCGCAGGCCCCTCATCGCCCTGCGTGGCTCGGCCGCGGCACTTTCCATCGCCCGGTGGGGGCTCAGGACTTTCATCGGCCTGCTCGGCTCGGCCCTGGGACTTTCCATCGCCCGGTGGGAGCTTCAAAAAGTTGGGAGCCTCGATCACCTCGTGGCACCACGGGAGAAGAATGAGGAGGAGATAAGACTTTGCCTTCCATCACAGTGAGGGTATGCCTAGAGCAATCACTGTGATGGCTGTTTGTGTAAAAATTGTATCTGTGTGTCCTGTGCTTTTTGTTGTCTACTGCCGGACCCTGACGTGAGAGGACGCTGGCGTTGTTTATTCGCCGCTTTTCCGTTAGGATAGTTTGTCTGTTTGTTTTTATGTTGATTGTTTTTGTAAAGCGCTTTGAGCACCCGATAAGGCGCTATATAAAATAAATGAATTATTATTATTATTATTATTATTATTATAATCGGTGTCAAAGTTTTATGGGGAGAATGCAGGAAAATGGGATTAGATGGCAGAGATCAGCCATGATTGAATAGCGGAATGGGCTCGATGGGACCGATGGCCTAATTCTACTCCTATGACGTAAACTCAGTGGGTCAGGCAACTTCTGCAGAGGTAATGGACAGATGACATTTCAGGTCGGAATTCTTCTTTCAAAGAAGAGTCCCAACCGAAACGCCCATTTCCCTCACAGATGCTTGAGTTCCACCAGCAATTTGTGTTTTGTCCACAGATACCTTGTTTAAGAGGAACAATGAGTGGCATTGATGCAGTGTCAGAGAATGTATTGAATTGGTAGTATAATGAACACAGAGAAAGAATTGAATTGATTGTAATTACATATAAATTTTGAATAAAACATATTTGAAATTTAAAATAAATTGCTGGTGACAGAACAATAGTTCAGAGAGGACTAACAATTAATACCATGGACAAAAACATAGATCTTCAATCTGAAGACTTACAAAACTCTGACAACATTATCTCTTTCTTTTCCACTTTGTCAAAGATATTGATAATTCAATAATGTAAAACATGTAGCAAAATTGATTAATTGGGTTTACTTTCTCTTTCAGGTTGATGATCGATCCTCAAAACTGAGAAATATTCAACACAAGCAGGAGCAAGAAAGGTGTGACGGGAGGAGAGATGGGTGGATAGGTCTGTGGTGGAGTGGAGAACTCAAGAGGAGATGGTGCAGCAAAGAGAAAGGTTCCTGGAACAAAAAACCTTTGGCATGGGTGGCATGGTGGCACAGATGCTGCCTTACAGCGCCAGAGACCTGGGTTCGATCCTGACTACGTGTGCTGTCTGTACGGAGTTTGTACGTTCTCCCCGTGGGTTTTCCTTGGGTGCTCTGGTTTCCTCCCACACTTCAAAGATGTACAGGTCTGTAGGTTATTTGTCTATGGTTAAAAATTGTAAATTGGCCCTCGTGTATAGTGTGTGTTAGTGTTTAGTTTGGATCGCCGGTCGGCATGGTTGGCTAAAGGGCCTGTTTCCGGGCTGTCTCTCTAAACTAAACTAAAACTATAATCAAAAAGATTGTTCTGAGGAGATGTAAATGGGGGACTATGGACTGTTATCTAAACTATCTGGCGGAGCATTCTTAAAACCAAACAACGATTCAAAATTGCGGCACTATATGTTTAGTTTAATGTAGATTAGGGATACAGAACAGAAACAGACCCTTCACCTCAACAAGTCCACGCCGACCATCGATCACACATTCACACTAGTTCTATGTTATCCCACTTTCTCGTCCACTGCCTGCACTTTAGGGGAAATTTACAGAGGCCAATTAACGTACATCTTTGGGATGTGGAGGGGAAACTGGAGCATCCAGAGGGAATGTGGAATAAAAATATAAAATACACTGGGGAAGAAAGGGAACTGAATGTCTATACCAAGCCATCCCATAAAGTAAAAAACAGGCAAAGACAAAGTTTAAATGCTGGAAATCGAAAATAAAAATAGCAAATGGTAAACACACTGCAGACCTGGCAGTATCTGAAAAGAGAGAAACAGAGTTCATGTTTAAAGTCAAAGGCTCTTCATCAAATCTCATAAACCTTCTGATTCTCATTCATTTCATGAATGCTTTCAAATGTGTCACTCTATCACCAAAGACTTTATTTAAAACCCTAATGTGAACAGACCAGATAATTGAAATGGGGAGGGGATTCAGAAATCAAAGGTGCAAAGGGACTTATGAGCGCTGGTGCAGGATTCCCAAAAGGTTAAGTCTTTCCAGGTGAGACAGAGGTTCACCTGCACCTCCTCCAACCTCATCTATTGCATCCGCTGCTCTAGATGTCAACTTATTTATATCGGCGAAACCAAGCGCAGGCTCGGCGATCGCTTCGCTGAACACCTGCACACGGTCCGCATTAACGCAACTGATCTCCTGGTGGCCCAGCACTTTAACTCCCCCTCCCATTCCCAGTCTGACCTCTCTGTCATGGGCCTCCTCCAGTGCCATAGTGAGGCCCGCCGGAAATTGGAGGAGCAGCACCTCATATTTCGCATGGGCAGTTTGCGGCCCGGTGGTATGAACGTCGACTTCTCCAACTTCAGATAGCTCCTCTGTCCCTCCCTTCCCCTCCTCCTTCCCAGATCTCCCTCTATCTTCCTGTCTCCACCTATATCCTTCCTTTGTCCCACCCCCCTGACATCAGTCTGAAGAAGGGTCTCGACCCGAAACATCACCCATTCCTTCTCTCCCGAGATGCTGCCTGACCTGCTGAGTTACTCCAGCATTTTGTGAATAAATAGGTTAATTAGCAGGTTGAGTCGGTAGTAAGGAAAGCAAATGCAATGTTAGCATTGAGTTTTAGTTTAGTTTAGCTTAGAGATACAGCGTGGAAACAGGCCCTTCGGCCCACCGGGTCCATGTCAATCAGCGATCCCCGCACATTAACACCATCCTACACACACACACACTAGTGACAATTTACATTTATACCAAGCCAATTAACCTACAAACCTGCACGTCTTTGGAGTGTGGGAGGAAACCGAAGATCTCGGAGAAAACCCATGCAGGTCACAGGTACAAACTCCGTACACACAGCACCCGTAGTCGGGATCGAACCCGGGTCTCTGGCGCTGCAAGCGTGGTAAGGCAGCAACTCTACCGCTGCGCCACCATGCCATTTATTTTGTGAGGAGTAGAATATAAAAATAAGGATGTAATGCTAGGCTTTATAAGGCGCTGGTCTGACCACATTTGGAATATTGTGAGCAGTTTTGGGTCCCATATCTGAGGAAGGATTTGCTGGTGTTGGAGAGGGTCCAGAGGAGGTCATGAGAACAATCCCAGGTATGATTGGGTTTATGTACAGGAGTGTTTGATGGCTCTGGGGCCACACCTGCTGGTGTTTAGATGGATGAGCAGAAGCAGCATAACATAGCAACATGAGTTTAGAAGGATGAGGGGGGACCTGATTGAAACTTACTGAATAATGAAAGGCTGAGATGGAGTGGAGTCCAGGACCAAAGGAAACTGCCTCAAAGTAAAAGGACATACCTTTTGAATGATGATGATGAACAATTTCTTCAGCCACAGGATGGTGAATCTGTGGAATTCATTGCCACAGGCAGCCATGGAGGCCAAGTATTTTTAAAATAGAGATTGATAGGTTTTTGAACTATTAACTTGAAAGATAAGGGAATCAAAGATTATGGAGGAAAGGCAAGACAATAGACAATAGGTGCAGGAGGAGGCCATTCGGCCCTTCGAGCCTGCACCGCCATTCAATGTGATCATGGCTGATCATTCTCAATCAGTACCCCGTTCCTGCCTTCTCCTCATACCCCCTGACTCTGCTATGCTTAAGAGCTCCAGCTAGCTCTCTCTTGAATGCATTCAGAGAATTGGCCTCCACTGCCTTCTGAGGCAGAGAATTCCACAGATTCTCAACTCTCTGACTGAAAAAGTTTTTCCTCAACTCAGTTCTAAATGGCCTACCCCTTATTCTTAAACTGTGGCCCCTTGTTCTGGACTCCCCCAACATTGGGAACATGTTTCCTGCCTCTAACGTGTCCAACCACTTAATAATCCTATACGTTTCGAAAAGATCTCCTGTGATCTTCTAAATTCCAGTGTATACAAGCCTAGTCGCTCCAGTCTTTCAACATATGACAGTCCCGCCATTCCGGGAATTAACCTAGTAAACCTACGCTGCACGCCCTCAATAGCAAGAATATCCTTCCTGGGTCAAGAGAATGGGTCAAGAGGGAAAAATAGATCAGCCATCATCAAATGGCGAAGCAGACTCGATGGGCTGAATGGGCTAATTCTGCTTGGGGTTTTTTTTTGGATAATGTGGTGGAAATTGAGAAAGATCAGCTAAGAACGACGCTGAAGAAAGTATCTTCAGTTTACACTGATGCCCACTAATGCTCATATTCCACTTCATTCGTAACAGGTTCATGAAAGTGAACAGCACTGGGTGGTTGCTCTCCGTGAGGAAGTCTATTATCTTGTGGCACTGTGCTCCTCAATACCTCAACTGCTGATGAAGAGAGACCCAACAAATCATGCATTGAGAAAATGCAGACTGCCTGCTCCTGGCACATTTAATTATGCGACTGCTTCACATCTCATTTCCCATGAAATCACTCCAGAGTTATCTTTAATCCATTAACAAGCAAGTCAAACATGTACAGGCTCCTTTCTATTTAGAACCGACACTTGGACCTTGCACCACACATCCATCATACCTTGTTCTACAAAATGAACTAACCATTTCCCTGCTGATTTTACTCTTTAAGTGGTTGCAGTCTTACCAATCCAGTCAAGGCCACAAGATCATATTTTTATTTATAAATTGTTCTGCTTTTGTTGGAATCCAAGAAACAACTGTATATTCACAATTATGGCAATGGTGTAGGAAAATAACTGCAGATGCTGGTACAAATCTAGGGTATCACAAAATGCTGGAGTAACTCAGCAGGTCAGGCAGCATCTAGGAGAGAAGGAATGGGTGACGTTTCGGGTCGAGACCCTTCTTCAGACTGATTAAGGCAATGGTGGTATCCAAATTCTTATATCCATATATATCATAAGATCAAAAGTGATAGGAATAGAATTAGGCCATTCGGCCCATCAAGTCTACTCAGTCAAGACACACAGCTGATGACTTGGTCAAATATTTTTTTTTATTAACGAGTGATACCACTGCCAATCAAAGTTAAATGTGAAATATTTTGCTTCATACACAGTGATTAAGAGTATGATTCTCATGGCCCAGAGTAAAGACAAAAAGTACAAGGTGTTAGTCCAAGCATTAATTAAGCACCCAAGCCCAAAGTCACCCATGAATGCAGTTCAAATGCATTGAAGGGAGGGTGCGGGGATGTCTAAATATTTGATGCATTTTTCTCTCCGAGATCGGCTCGGTGGCGCAGCGATAGAGTTGCTGCCTTACAGCGCCAGAAACACGGTTTTGACCCTGACTACGGATGCTGTCTGTGCGGAGTCTGCACGTTCTCCCCGTGACCGCGTGCGTTTTTTTCAGGGTGCTCTGGTTTCCTCCCACACTCCAAAGATGTACAGGTTTGTGGGTTAATTGACTTCGGTAAAAATTGTAAATTGTCGCCAGTGTGTAGGATAGTGCTGTGAATAGACGTCACTAGTCGGAGCGGACTCGGTGGGCCGATGGGCCTATTTCTGCACTGCATCTCTAAACTAAACAAATCCATTTTTAACCATGAAATAAAATAAAGCAATGACTTTCGTGTTTGAACGATTGGAAATGATCTACACATACGAGGTCATAAGTGACAGGAGCAGCAGAATTACGCCATTCGGCCAATCAAATCTACTCCGCCATTCAATCATGGCTGATCTCTCTCTCCCTCTGAACTGAATTCTCCTGCTTCTCTCCTTAACCTCTGACACCTGTACTAAACAAGAATCTATCCATCTCTGCCTTAAAAATATCCATTGACTTGGCCTCCACAGCCTTCAGTGGCAAAGAATTCCACAGATTCACCACCCTCTGACATAATAAATTACTCCTCATTTCCTTCTTAAACGAACGACATTTTACCCCTGAGGCCACATTCTGTGCATGTAATGTATGAGTGCATCTGGTTATGTATCACTGCAAACGTGTTCCAAGCACATCAACCACACAGTTGTGCTAATGTGCAGGCCCATCAAAACAACAAAGTGGTCGTGATTGAATACTGTATTTACTGCTTTACAAAGGCTTAATATGATTGTAGGTCAATATAACTCCATGACAGTGTGTTAACATGATGAGTGGGATAATATGATTCCAATTTGGATATCATATTCTTAATTTGCCATTGATTTCATCATTTGAGCAGTCTCAGGCTGTGACCATGTATTGAAGAACAGAAGCTTTCAGAAAGCAATATTTTAGGAAGTGGGTTTCAGAGGGAGGCAACAAAACTGACCAAGCAGTTCACTGAGCTGGTGCAGAAACCCCGGGCCTCTACCACAGCCTCTTGCAGGAGCTCCTGACAATCAGAACAGTCATGAGAACAAGAGTAATAGGGTCTCATATGGGTTCAGAAACAGCCAACTCTGTGAAAAGGGTTCAGCAGCCAACCTGAATTCATCCAAGACCAATCTGAAGAAGGGTCTAGACCCGAAACGTCACCTGTTCCTTTTCTCCAGAGATGCTGCCTGACCCGCTGAGTTACTCCAGCAATTTGTGTCTATCTTTGGTGTAAACTGGCATCTGCAGTTCCTTCTTACACATGAATTAACCCAATCCATGATGGCTCTTCCAAACCTTGCTGCCAGCCTGACTGATCACTAATCAGCTGGTGTGGGCAATATGGTAGACACAAAATGCCGGAGTAACTCAAACGGGACAGGCAGCATCTCTGAAGTGAAGGAATGGGTGACGTTTCGGGTCGAGACCCGTCTTCAGACTGAGGTGTGGGCAATGGGTTGTGCATTTGCACATCTGGGGCAACTCCTCACTGCAGATTGCTGGTGATTTTTCATATCATATCATATATATACAGCACGGAAACAGGCCTTTTCGGCCCACCAAGTCCGCGCCGCCCAGCGATCCCCGCACATTAACACTATCCTACACCCACTAGGGACAATTTTTTACATTTACCCAGTCAATTAACCTACATAACCTGCAACTCCCCTGTCGGGTTGTGACATGCTCCCCATGTCCCTAATGGAAAAGACAGCACAGTTGTCTCTGCGATCCAAATGGCAAGGGGACTTACACCGAGCATGTTGTAGCTTGCCAACAAAAGGATGCAGCCTGGAGAATTTTCCACAAGACATTTTTGGAGCTGATGTTAGGTTACTTTGAAGTAACGGGACAAAGTGCACTAAATGTGTTAAGTGTGAACAGGGATGTACTGCGCGATGGGAAGGGATAACTCCACATAATAAAACCTTCCTCGACCATTAGCTCTCTCCATCCCGAGCTGAAACTCCCCAGCATTATGTAAAGCGAACAACTAGACCAGATTGCAGAAGATAAAATAGGGAAATACAATACCGGCACGGTAGCGCAGCGGTAGAGTTGCTGCTTTACAGCGAATGCAGCGCCGGAGACTCAGGTTCAATCCTGACTACGGGTGCTGCACTGTAAGGAGTTTGTACGTTCTCCCCGTGACCTGCGTGGGTTTTCTCCGAGATCTTCGGTTTCCTCCCACACTCCAAAGACGTACAGGTATGTAGGTTAATTGGCTGGGTAAATGTAAAAATTGTCCCTAGTGGGTGTAGGATAGTGTTAATGTACGGGGATCGCTGGGCGGCACGGACTTGGTGGGCCGAAAAGGCCTGTTTCCGGCTGTATATATATGATATGATATGATATGATGATGATGAAAGTGGATAGCAAGACGTTATAAATAAATTTATAATAGAACCTTCACTTCCAAAAAAATTGTGAATGAACTCCAAGTTCTAGTCACAGATGTTTTGTTTTAATGAGAAGGGCGTGGGCTGCATGGTTAAGCCAGTCCCAAGCTCAGCCAATGAAAGTTAAACTTCAAGGTATTAGTTGCTAATGTTAGAGATAACACGTGTAGGAAAATAACCGCAGATGCTGGTTCAAATTGAAGGTAGACAGAATTCAGTAGGTTTGATTTTTGTAACATTGGGAATGGATTGTTCTGGTTCAGACTCACTCTTACGTAAAGATCTGGGTGGGACATGCCCTAGAGATAGCCACAGAGTGCTGGAGTAACTCAGCGGGTCAGGCAGCATCTCAGGAGAGAAGGAATGGGGTGACGTTTCGGGTCGAGACCCTTCTTCAGACTGATGACATGATGACATAACGCGATAACATCAGCAAAGTTTTCATGCCTGTTACTTTTTGAATAAAGATGAACATTAAATAATTTTTGAGAAAAATAGTGGCAAACTTATTTTTTCAGACTTTAAATCAGTTTCAGCCACATGAATTCAGTAAGTTTGATTTTTGTAACATTGGAAACAGATTGTTCTGGTTACAGACTCACTCTTATGTAAAGATCTGGGACATGACGTAAAAATAGCCACAGAGTGCTGGAGTAACTCAGTGGGTGAAGCAGCATCTCTAGAGAACGTGAATAGATGACGTTCAAGTCAGAAACCATTACCTGCAGTTCCTGTATATTACACAGTGACATCAACCATCTGCGAGGAACATCACAAGGAAGTATTTCCTTTGCATTTATATTTCAAGGAAGCATATTCCACCAGTGCCACGTGCTAGTCAGAGTAGAAATAGGAGGATATTACAGATGAATACGTGGCTTGAAAAATGGTGCAAGGGGGAGGGATTCAAATTTCTAGGACATTGGAACCAGTTCTGGGGGAGGTGGGACCAGTACAAACAGGACGGTCTGCACCTGGGCTGGAATGGAACCAATGTCCTTGGGGGAGTGTTTGCTAGTGCTGTCGGGGAGGATTTAAACTAATATGGCAGGGGGATGGGAACAAGAGCAGAGAGACAGAGGGGTGTAAAGTGAGGGTAGAAACAATAGGTAACAAGGTGAAAAGTAAAAGGGGCAGGCAGACAAATCCAGGGCAAAAATCAAAAAGGACCACTTTGCAATATAATTATATAAGGGGCAAGAGTGTTATAAAAACAAGCCTGAAGGCGTTGTGTCTCAATGCAAGGAGTATTCGGAATAAGGTGGATGAATTAAATGTGGAGATAGTTACTAATGATTATGATATAGTTGGGATTACGGAGACATGGCTCCAGGGTGACCAAGGCTGGGAGCTCAACATCCAGGGATATTCTATATTCAGGCGGGATAGACAGAAAGGAAAAGGAGGTGGGGTAGCGTTGCTGGTTAGAGAGGAGATTAACGCAATGGAAAGAAAGGACATTAGCTCGGAGGATGTGGAATCGATATGGGTAGAGCTGCGAAACACTAAGGGGCAGAAAACGCTAGTGGGAGTTGTGTACAGGCCACCTAACAGCAGTAGTGAGGTTGGGGATGGCATCAAGCAGGAAATTAGAAATGCATGCACCAAAGGTGCAGCAGTTATAATGGGTGACTTCAATCTACATATAGATTGGGTGAACCAAACTGGCAGGGGTGCTGAGGAAGAGGATTTCTTGGAATGTTTGCGAGATGGTTTTCTAAACCAACATGTCGAGGAACCAACGAGAGAGCAGGCCATTCTAGACTGGGTATTGAGTAATGAGGAAGGGTTAGTTAGCAGTCTTGTTGTGCGAGGCCCCTTGGGCAAGAGTGATCATAATATGGTGGAGTTCTTTATTAGGATGGAGAGTGACAAAGTCAATACAGAAACAAGTGTTCTGAACTTAAAGAAAGGTAACTTTGAGGGTATGAGGCGTGAATTGTCCAAGATAGACTGGCAATTGATGCTGAAAGGGTTGACGGTGGACATGCAATGGAAGGCATTTAAAGGTCGCATGGATGAACTACAGCAAGTGTTCATCCCAGTTTGGCAAAAGAACAAACCAGGAAAGGTCGTGCATCCGTGGCTAACAAGGGAAATCAAGGATAGTATTAAAACAAAAGATGAAGCATACAGATTAGCCAGAAAAAGTAGCATACCAGAGGACTGGGAGAAATTCAGAGTCCAGCAGAGGAGGACAAAGGGCTTAATTAGGAAAGGGAAAATAGATTATGAGGGAAAACTGGCCAGGAGCATAAAAACTGACTGCAAAAGCTTTTATAGATATGTGAAGAGAAAAAGATTAGTTAAGACAAATGTAGGTCCCTTGCAGTCGGAAACAGGTGAATTGATCATAGGGAACAAGGAGATGGCAGACCAATTGAACAAATACTTTGGTTCTGTCTTCACTAAGGAAGACATAAACAGTCTGCCGGAAATAGCGGGGGACCGGGGGTCTAATGAGATGGAGGAACTGAGGGAAATCCAGGTTAGTCGGGAAGTGGTGTTAGGTAAATTAAATGGATTAAAGGCAGATAAATCCCCAGGGCCAGATAGGCTGCATCCCAGAGTGCTTAAGGAAGTAGCCTCAGAAATAGTGGATGCATTAGTGATAATTTTTCAAAACTCTTTAGATTCTGGAGTAGTTCCTGAGGACTGGAGGGTAGCTAATGTAACCCCACTTTTTAAAAAGGGAGGGAGAGAGAAAACGGGGAATTATAGACCAGTTAGCCTAACATCGGTAGTGGGGAAAATGCTAGAGTCAGTTATTAAAGATGTGATAGCATCACATTTGGAAAGTGGTGAAATCATCGGACAAAGTCAGCATGGATTTACAAAAGGCAAATCATGTCTGACGAATCTTATAGAATTTTTCGAGGATATAACTAGTAGAGTGGATAAGGGAGAACCAGTCGATGTGTTGTATCTGGACTTTCAGAAGGCCTTCGATAAGGTCCCACATAGGAGATTGGTGTACAAACTTAAAGCACACGGTATTGAGGGTTCAGTGTTAAGGTGGATAGAAAATTGGTTGGCGGACAGGAAGCAAAGAGTAGGAATAAACGGGTCCTTTTCGGAATGGCAGGCAGTGACTAGTGGGGTACCGCAAGGCTCAGTGCTGGGACCCCAGTTATTTACAGTGTATATTAATGATTTGGACGAGGGAATTGAATGCAACATCTCTAAGTTTGCGGATGACACAAAGCTGGGTGGCAGTGTTAGCTGCGAGGAGGATGCTAGGAGGCTGTAGTGGCTTGGATAGATTAGGTGAGTGGGCAAATGCATGGCAGATGCAATATAATGTGGATAAATGTGAGGTTATCCACTTTGGCGGCAAGAACAGGAAAGCAGAGTATTACCTGAATGGTGACCGATTAGGAGAAGGGGAGATGCAACGTGACCTGGGTGTCATGGTGCACCAGTCATTGAAAGCAAGCGTGCAGGTGCAGCAGGCAGTGAAGAAAGCGAATGGTATGTTGGCATTCATAGCAAGAGGATTTGAGTATAGGAGCAGGGAGGTTCTACTGCAGTTGTACAGGGCATTGGTGAGACCACACCTGGAGTATTGTGTGCAGTTTTGGTCTCCTAATCTGAGGAAAGACGTTCTTGCCTTAGAGGGAGTACAGAGAAAGTTCACCAGATTGATCCCTGGGACTTTCATATGAAGAAAGACTGGATAGACTAGGCTTGTACTCGCTGGAATTTAGAAGACTGAGGGGGGATCTTATAGAAACATATAAAATTCTTAAGGGGTTGGAGAGGCTAGATGCGGGAAGATTGTTCCCGATGTTGGAGTCCAGAACCAGGGGTCACAGCTTAAGGATAAGGGGGAAGTCTTTTAGGACCGAGATGAGAAAACATTTCTTCACACAGAGAGTGGTGAGTCTGTGGAATTCTCTGCCACAGAAGGTAGTTGAGGCCAGTTCATTGGCTATATTTAAGAGGAAGTTAGATGTGGCCCTTGTGGCTAAAGGGATCAGGGGGTATGAGAGAAGCCAGGTACAGGTTACTGAGCTGGATGATCAGCCATAATCATATTGAATGGCAGTGCAGGCTCGAAGGGCCGAATGGCCTACTCCTGCACCTATTTCCTATGTTTCTATTCCCACTAAATGCATGTCTGTTAAGAAATTCAGCATTATGAGTGTTGAATGTTCATTATGAGTGTTGAATTATGAGTGTTCTTCAGTATTGTAATAATACATGGTCCACCATGTATTTGTCCACCACTTTAAAGTCAAAACTGCTCCACCATATGAAAATCTGCTCAAAGACCGTCGGTCAACCCCTTGAGAAACTCTATGAATCAGTCTACCACAATAACACGCTAAGATTGGCCACCAACATTGTCTCTGACCCCGACTATGTCCTGAACAGTGAATACGAATTGTTCCTATCAAATCGGAGGTACAGGGTACCAAGATTTAATAAGGTTAGACTGAAGCACTTTTTTGTCAATCCTGAAACTAAACATAGAACTTAATTCCAGATCAAATGTTCGTTGAAGGGTCTTGAATGTGTCGTCATTTGTGATTGTAATGTTATGGTGAATATATGTATCCTCGTTTCTTGTCTTACATTCTTTATCTTTGTTGATGTTGCAAGTGGAGCTGCTGAGATGCAAGAAAAAATGTAGATCTGATCTGACAATAAAGTGTGATAAAGTATAATAAAGTATTGTATACACATATTTGCCAGTTTGTATTTTTTTAAAGCAGATGATTTATGCTGTTATCGTTATGTTAAGGAATGCGGGATTTACAATTTTGCAGCATTGTTGTACAGGTGAGTGATTTTCCCACCTCAGGATAAAAGGGCATAGGAGATTCTGCTACATGTGGATTTACTTCCAACCATATTTACAGCAGCCACTACAGGCTGTGCACCTCATCATTGAATAAGTAAAATGCAACATGAGGATGCTGACTGGAAATGGCCATTCCTTCCACGGATGCTGCCTGACCCACTGAGTTCCTCCACCACTTTTTGTGTTTTGCAGAAGAAAATTGCAAACCTATGGTTCAACGTCGACATAGCTCGAAAATGACTAAGCTAAATCCAACCCTGTTTTGCAACTGCAACTCTTTTTTAACTGGTTTTCCCAGGTTTGGACTAAACCATTTGGCTTTTATTTGTTCGACTGTTAACCCGCCTCAAGTGCCTGCTGTTATCAAGAGTGACCTTGAGATGATGCCTCCGCTTTATCTACATCAAACAATCCTGGAAATCAAGGGCATTGAACTTGGAACATGTCCAAGGTCATCGACCGAACCAACTCTCATTCACAGCGGAGTTGGGTTTTTTTAAGTAATGGGGCAGCTGGGGTTAAGTTGCGTAAAAGTAATGAGACAAAGAGTACTGGATGTGTGGACAGGGATGTCTTGCACGGTCGCAGGGAGAGGACGATAACTTCTCCACACACTCAAAACAAAAAGCCCTTCGACACGCCCCTGTTCGCTCTCTCCGTCCCCAACTCAAACTCGCCAGCATAATGCAAGTGAACCAGACCAGATTGCAGAACGTTAAATATATATCTGAGTATAGGGTTTTTTTTTTTTGTTGCACAACACAGGATGCAATGATTCTTTCCATAAACATGCAAAAATGTGATAATTTCTCATCTGGTTCCCAGCTCTTGCTTTGCAGGGTGTTTCCAGGTTAAATCTTTAACAAGGATTCTTGCCTGAGGCTGAGCTGAGCTTTCTTTAGTTGAGATCTAGACTGGACAATGGGAGCGTTTCACGAACAAGCAGAAGGTTAAAGTGCTTATCTATTATTTTTAAAAAAAAAACAAAGTCGCTTCACTAAAGTCACAAAGTAACGGGACAAAACTTACCATGCAAAATGTTGCTCTTGCTCCTAAAACAGTCGCAGCTTCTGTCAACAAGAATTTCCTTTTCCCGGAACAAACTCTCTCTGCTGGCCGTGACGTTTTTGGCGGTGTTTCAAGGCGTGGACCAATCCGCGATGTAAAATGGAATGAAACTTGCAGAGGGCGCCAGAATATCCGAAATAGAAAGGACTTCATATTCACGGTACATTACAATTTTTAAAAATAATAATCCCATCTGTTTTTGTTATTCATAGTCATTCCACAGTGTTACTGCAAAAAAACTGGTGTCTGCTGGCTCTGATACTGAGTCCCAGTTTATCCTACAACGGGACCCCCACCACTGGCCACATCTTCCCATCCCCTCTCCTTTCTGCGTTCCACAGAGACCGTTCCCTCCGTAACTCCCTGGTCCACTCGTCCCTTCCTACCCAAACCACCCCATCCCCGGGCACTTTCCCCTGCAACCGCACGAGATGCAACACCTGTCCCTTTACCTCCCCCCCTCAACTCCATCCAAGGACCCAAACAGTCTTTCCAGGTGAGACAAGAGGTTCACCTGCACCTCCTCCAACCTCATCTATCGTATCCGCTGCTCTGGATGTCAACTTCTTTACATCGGCGAAACCAAACGCAGGCTCGGCGATCTTTTCGCTCAACACCTTCGCTCAGTCTGCCTTAACCAACCTGATCTCCGGGTGGCTGAGCACTTCAACTCCCCCTCCCACTCCCAGTCTGACCTTTCTGTCATGGGCCTCCTCCATTGCCATAGTGAGTCCCACCAGAAATTGGAGGAACAGCACCTCATATTTCGCTTGGGCAGCTTGCAGCCCAGCGGTATGAACATTGACTTCTCCAACTTTAGATAGTTCCTCTGTCCCCCTCTTCCCCTCCACCTTCCCAGATCTCCCTCTATCTTCCTGTCTCCACCCATATCCTTCCTTTGTTCCGCCCCCCTGACATCAGTCTGAAGAAGGGTCTTGACCCGAAACGACACCTATTCCTTCTCTCCTGAGATGCTGCCTGACCTGCTGTTACTCCAGCATTTTGTGAATAAATACCTTTGATCTAAGTCCCAGTTTGTTCAGGCACCCACTGATCTCAGGCTGATAGAGACCGACCATCATTGAGCCACAGTTTGCCCCATCCTGTGTCGGTCCGCAGACAACTACTTAAGATAGCAAAATGGCACAAAGTGTTGGAGTACCTTAGCAGGTCAGGGTCAGGCAGCATCTCTGGAGAACATGGACAGGTGAAGAAGGGTCCTGACCCAAAACGTAGACTTGATGGGCCAAATGGCCGAATTCTGCTCCTCAGATTTATGACCTGCTGAGTTACTCCAGCACTTTGTATCCTTTTGTGTATTAACCAGCATCTGCAGTTCTGTGTTTCTACTTACCCTGGCAAATGGTTTGTGATTTTGGGAAGGGACACTTTCTCTTAAGCATGTCGATGTCCCTGATTAACACCTGAAGAAGGGTCTCGACCCGAAACGTCACCCATTCCTTCTGTCCTGAGATGCTGCCTGACATGCTGAGTTACTCCAGCATTTTGTGAACAAATCCCTGATTAACACCGTTAATTGTCCATTCCTAATCGTCCCTGGCTTGGCGAGGCAGTGAAGTGGCAACACATTGGTCTGGAATCTGTCGGATAAGGAACGCGTGTTCCTTCCCTAAAGGGCAACATGACAGCACATGAACGCTTACAATTTGGTAGGTTCATCATTATTGTTGCTGAGGCTGCCTTTTATTCCTGTTAAATTCTGGATTTAGTTAACTACATGAATCCAACTCATGAATCTGCACCGACTTGTCAACCCAGAAACAAACATTACATCACTGCATCTGCCAGTAACGTCAAACAACATCACAGGCACAGGCAGGCATTTTAACTTAAATTTTACGTTCAAGTAGAGTCAAGCCAAGTTTATTGTCATTGTTATGGTTGTAGGAAAGCAGCTGTTCCCAAAACTGGTACCACAGGCTTTTGTGATTCCTGCTAATGGTGGCAGTGAAACGGGGGCATGGCCTGGATGGTGAGAATCCTTGATGATAGATGGTGCCTTCTTGGGCCAACAGCTCACATAGATACTGTCGATGGAGGGAAGGGAAGTGCTCGTGAGACAGTAAGGATGCGTGGCTTTGAGTATAATGTATTTAATGATTATTTGAAGGAAGCGGTGTGGCCTCTGCTTACCAACCCCCTCTTCATATCCCAAATTCCTGAACCTTCCCCTGGATCTCAAAGACTTGTGAGTTGGTAGGTTAATTGTCCTCAGTAGGTTAATTGCCCTGGTATGTAGGTGAGAGTAAAAAATGGGGGTGGATAGGAAAGAGGCGGAGAATAAAATGGGATTAGTGTAGGAGGGTGCTAATGGTCAAATCTACCAATCACCATGTCCCCACAAACTGTACCCTTTAGACCATCAAGCACCCCATTTGCAATGCCTTTCACCTACATACCAGTCACCTGAAACGTCACCCATTCCTTCTCTCCAGAGATGCTGCCTGACCTGCTGAGTTACTCCAGCATTCTGTGATACCTACATACCAGTGGTGATTTGTGGTGGTGAATCCACCTGAATGGAATCTTACAGCAAGGAAGCAGGCCCTTTGGCCCAACTTGTCCAAGCCAACCTAGACACCCCATCTATGCTCATCCTACCTGCCCGCATTTGGCCTATATCCCTCTCCACCTTTATGATCCTTGTACCTGAAGGTTTTTGAGATGTACGAGATGGCTCCCATTCGGTAACAATACAGGAATGTGAGCTGTTGGCCCAAGAAGGCACCATCTATCATCAAGGATTCTCACCATCCAGGCCATGCCCCGTTTCACTGCCACCAATACAGGAATTAGCAAGGAAAAAAGCACAAAGAACAATACAGCACAGGAACAAGCCCTTCGGCCCACAATGTTTGCACCGAACATGATACTAAGTTAAATTAATCTCCTGTGCCTGTGTGTGATCCATATCCTGCCATTCCTTGCATATCCACGTTCCTGTCTAAAAGCCACTATTATATCTGCTTGCATCACCAGCTGCTGCAGGCACCCACTAGTTTCAGTGTAAAAACCTGCCCCGGCACATCTTCTTTTAAATTTCCCCTCTCTGACCTTAAAGCTAATAGAATTTGCAAATTTCGCACAGACAGCACCCAAGATCAGCACTGTCCCAGCTACTCAAGCTTGACTTCCTGTGTCACTGTGACACTCAAATCGTTCCATGCGAATTGATTAGACTTTGTCTTCTGAACTGATAACAGAGGGAAAATTCCAGGCATCAGATTATCAGCCACAATGCTCAGGGCCAAATGGCTGGTTTCCAATAACTGCCTGAAAAGCAAGTGGTGGCAAGGTACTCCTGCACACAGAATCTGGGATGCACTCCCGATACTCTGGTATGTCTGGGGCCTGGAACGCACTACCAGGGAAGGTGGTGGAGGCAGATACGATAGAGGCGTTTAACAGGCTTTTGGTTAGGCACATGGAAATGCATGGACTGGAGGAATGTGGATTGTTGTGGGTCAAAGGACCGATTTCTGTGCTATGCTCTTCCATGTCCTTGATCTGTTCATTATTGACAAGCAATTAGTGATAGCATTAAAATAAAGAGAGGCACAAGAGTCTGCAGATCTTGAGCAGAAAACAAAGTGCTGGAGGAAACTGCGAAGGGAAATGGACAGATGAATTTTCAGGTCGGGAGCCTCCTTCAGATATATGGAGGAGGTGTGAGATAGCTCGTCTGTGTAGAACAAAGGACAAAGAGTGAATATTGTTGTGAGTAGTGATAAAGGAAGTGAAGATCCAGGCAGTGCCTGAACTGGGAGGCTTGTAAGTGAAACTGGAAGCTACGCAGGAGAAGATGGCAGTGAAGGCAAGTGCAGAGGGATCACACATTGGCTGTGGCTAGCAAGTCGTGGTTCAAAAATGGTCAAAGAGAATAGCAGGAAACACAACGTGACGGGGAAAGGGGGGGGGTGTACATTGGGGGTGAAAACACTAAATATACAACTTCAAGCTAAATTCTTATGCAAAGTCCAGGACAATCGATGCAAACTGAAAGAAGGCTGTTGCAATTGAATGATTCGGGTGTGTGAGGGTATCTTTCACTGACTGTATTCGCAGATAAGGCATTGAATGAGCTCCTTTTCCTTGGCCGAGCGAGATTTAGTGTAACAACAATGACATACTATCGTCTAGAAAACTGAAACAAGCAGTTCAACCAGGGAAGGATTCCACAAGCCTTTTCCAGGGAACTCCGTTTTGTTTGTGCTCTTTTATCAGAGTGGGAGCAAATGACTCCTCTCCAATTGCAATCAAATATTTAAATATTGCCCATAGGAAGAAAAGCAGATATTCAAGGCTGTGGTCGGGAGCAAGTGCAATGCTTTTCTATCGTAACTTTCCTCTCTTGCCTCACATGGGTCTTCTTTGGCAACGGAGTTCTATTGTGAAACAAGGCCAACACACTCCCCTAACATTTCCTGCTTTGACATTGGCAAGTATCCAGAATTTCAACATGATGATGGACACAAAATGCTGGAGTAACTCAGCTGGGCAAGCAACATCTCTGCAGAGAAGGTGACGTTTTGGGTCGAGACCTTTCTTCGGACCGAGAGTCATGGAAGAGGAAGACTAGAGATATGGAAGGATAAGGTGTGAAAGCATAGATCAAAGGAAATGTAGAAAGGTTAGTTAGTAGAACTATTCGGGGGACTAGGATGGGGAGGGACGGAGAGAGAGGAGAAAATTAGGGATACTTGAAGTTGGAGAAATATTCATACCATTGGGCTGCCCAAGCGAAATACGAGGTGCTGTTCCTCCTATTTGTGTTGGGCCTCACTCTGACAGTGGAGGAGGCTCAGGACAGGTCAGTATGGGAATGGGAGGGGAATTTAAAAGTGTTTTGTAACCGGGAGATCAACATGTTGGGCTTGCTCCTAACCAACTCCTAGATGGAGTTTATACCATTTTAGTTTTAATCTTTAAACAAAATGGGTTCCCTCTGAAGCAGACTTTTTCAAGCAGCATTTTCTCACACCCTATTAGGAAAGCACAATCACAATGCAGGGGATAGAAACTCACACCTACAATGCACTTATCCTGCTTTCAAGTCCTGCACAGCACCGAAGTCAGGCAGCAATTAAGGTAATGCTGACTGCAACATTTCCAAATAAAGACCAGTTAATTAGAATCAGTGGAATCAGTCTAGGTTCCCACAATGACACCAAGACTTGGGTTACACCCTCAGGCGTTCAGAACGTGCACTCCCCTGCAACAGATGAGATGAAGACATTTATTTTATTACCTACCCATCAGACCGCAGCTCTGGTTCCATTCTCATATTCCCATTCATTCACTGGTTCAGCTTCAACCTGCTCTATCCCTGTGTGTGTTTCCACACCACTGAGATTTCTCCAACTGGAAAATTTTGGGAATTTGGTGCCGTTGGATGCAATGAAGATTGAGTCACTGAGTACATAAAGGCCAGGGATTGATAGATTTTTTTTAAAATTAGGCAATTAGGCGTAGATCAGTGTATGGAACTGTGATGTTGTGGCCATTGCAGAGACTTGGTTGTAAGAGGGGCAGGACTGGCTGGTGATAGTGCTGCTGTCTCACATCACCAGAAACCTGAGTTCTATCTGACTGTTGGTGCTCTGTGTGGCATTTGCACTTTTACTCTGTGATCACGTAGGTTTCATCCCACGTCCCAAAGACTTTTGGGTTTGTAGGTTAATTGGCCTCTGTAAATTGCCCCTGGTGGGTGTAATAGTGAGATAACAGAGAATTAGCGTGAACAGGCGATCAATGGTGTGGTATCAGGCGTCAAAAGGCCTGTTTCCACTCTCTAAAAAAAGTGTTCGATGGTGTTGATATTTCATATGTGATTGAGAGAGGCAAAAGTCAGAAGAGTTGCATTACTAATCAGCGAGCATGTCTTGGTGGCACTCAAAAAGGATATACTGGAGGGATCATCCACAGGCAATATGGGCAGAGTTTAATAAATTAAGAAAGGCACAATCACTCTGGTGAGATTACATTATAGGCCACCTCATCACCAACGGAAGAGTGCAAGAATCTTAGACGGGATAAAACAAGTTAGGCATATCCATGAGGTTTCTTTAAATAGTATGTGGATAGGCCAACAAAAAGAGGGACCATGCTGGATCTTGTATTGGGAGATCTGCGGCATGGTGGCGCAGCGGTAGAGTTGCTGCCTTACAGTGCTTGCAGCGCCAGAGACCCCGGTTCGATCCCGACTGCGGGTGCTGTTGTACGGATCTTGTACATTCTCCTCGTGACCGCATGAGTTTTCTCCGAGATCTGCGGTTTCCTCCCACACTCCAAAGACGTACAGGTTTGCAGGTTAATTGGCTTGGTGTGTGTAAATTGTCCCGAGTGTGTGTGTGTGTGTAGGATAGTGTTAATGTGCGGGTTTCGCTGGTGGGTGCGGACTCGGCGGACACTGTATCTCTAAACTAAACTAAAAATAAACCTGTCCAGTTGTTAAACCTGAAAAGCCTGGCATTTCAGTGGGAGAACATTTTGCGAAAAGGATCACAACTCCTTAAGGTAGTCATGAATAAAGATGACTCTGGACCTTGGGAGCAAACAAAAAGCAATATTATAAGACATGAGCTAAGGAGAGTAAATTAAGAACAGCTATTATTTATTAAGTCCACATCTGACATGCGCAAGCCATTCAAAACCAGGTGATCAGAGGTCAAGACAAACATGTTCCAGTAAAGCTGGCAGTAAAGGACACATTAGATGACATGAGATGTTTTAATTTTTTTGCAAAAAAGGAAGCATATGTAAGGTTGTGGAAGATGAAATCAAACAAGGCTTTGAGGAACAGGAACATAAAGCAGGAAAGAACTCAAGCTAGGATTGAGTGATTACATGAAGAATTGGAAGATTTAGAGAATGCAGAAATTTACCAGGACACTGCCTGGATTAGAGGGTATTGGATCTCAGGAAATATTGGACAAACTTGGATTGTTTTCTCGAAGCGTCAGAGATATGGAAGACCTAAGCGAAAATTACGAGAGGTATAGAAAGGCTTGCATCTTTTTCCCGGAAATGCTAAATACTCGAGGAAATAGTTTTGAAATGAGAGGGAGCAAGTGCAAAGATATGTGGGGCTCCTTTTACACAGAGAGTGGTAGGTGGTTGAAACACACAGGGATAATGTTGGAAGCAGATATAATAGTGCCGTTTAACAGGACTTCAGATAGACATGCAAATCTGCAGGGGTTTGAGGGACATTGATTCTGTGCCAGTAGAAGGGATTAGTTTAATTTAGCATCATGTTTGGCACAGACATCGTGAACTGAAGGGTTTGTTCCTGTGCTCTACTGTCCGATGTTTTATATCGGGCTTGTGTAGGAAGGTGATGTAATTGTGTCCAATTCTGTGCTATTTCTTATGTTTTTAAGCAACTATTATCTTCCCAATAATAAGTCAAGACCATTTGATATCAAAATAAGTTTACTTATGTGCGATTTTGCAGTAAACTCTTTTTTTCTTTTTAGATTGGCTTCACAAAATTTGCTTTAGACATAGCCTATTTAAATTCATTTTATGTTCAAAACCCCTTTCTCCAGATATATGAATTGGCAAATTTCTTTACAAGCAAAATTAAATCCCAACTTATCATTCAAAACAAATACACCACAGATTGCATATATACCTTGTAAAGAATATTTCAAAGAAATTATGTAAACTTGAATTCTTGAGATTATCGTCATTTCTCAAATGCAGTAAAAAAATCAGTTAGTAAGCATTTTAATTAAGGTAAAAGATCAGAAATTTGGAATGACAGAGGTACAAACTATTTTAGTGTCTACAACAGAAAGAGCAATTTGAAATATATGTCTGCATTTGTATATTCTATGCCAAGACAACAGACCTGGAAAAACCCTATTCCCACAAATTCAATGGAAGTGAAATTTAAATCAGAGTTAATTATTTAGATACATGTATTCTTTTGTAGAACAAAAAAGCTTTTTTTGGTACCATCATTTCAGGCAGGCACTGCTTAAAACAATGAGAAATGACTGAAATACTGCAACCAATATTCAATTCTCACATTAAAACCAGAAGTCTGCATGGGAGATGGCAATCAGCATCCAATCAATACAAATGTTGCATATAAAAAGCGAGAACACCACAAAAACATTACATGGCATGATGCAAAATGCTTAACTGTATGATGAATTATCAAAAATAAAGATTAGTATCTGCATATACCAATTGCCCAGATATTAGAATAGACCTCTTTGCATGTAAAAGAATGTTTATCAAATGCCTGGTATCGTAAACTGGCTTGCTTAATATTACCAATCGAGTAATTTATTAATGGTAAGCTCATTCGAAATAAAGCTATTAATAGAACATAACCAATTTTGCACCATCACGTAAAATTTAGCATCATTTTTGAACGGCACAATTAATACCAAGGGACAATGATTGATATTGGTTCCTTTTCTCCCCCACAATTAGTGTGCATTTTAATGCTCAAGGGACCTGAGTTGGTGCATACAAGTCTTCAAAACTGTTTGCATTCTTGCAATAGATAATTTCTAGTCAGTGTGAAAAAATGTTTCATCAATTGGAAAAAAAATGTCCTGCTCGTTTTACGTTGCACTAAAATAAGGTGACTGCAATATAGTTTCCAACACGACCAATGTCAGAAACAAAACAACACCAAGTGGCAATGATACAGCTTCAACAGAAGTAAACACTTTTCACCAAAATTACCCTGACTAACCTTTGCACTCTGATCTACAGGAGGCCAATGTCTTTCCAATGACATCTATGGTCACTCAACATAGCTGCCATTATAAAAGCATGGCATCAATTAATATTGTTTAAATACAAAGGTATCTTGATAATTCTAAAATATATTTTCCTATTCCACTGATCTATTTTCAAAAGTATTATAGCTTGTCCGTTTAAAAAAAGGTGTGTTCACAGTTGTCAATTATATTCCTGT
Organism: Rhinoraja longicauda; assembly: GCF_053455715.1. NCBI lineage: Eukaryota > Metazoa > Chordata > Chondrichthyes > Rajiformes > Arhynchobatidae > Rhinoraja > Rhinoraja longicauda. The sequence continues at coordinate 16,834,125 of NC_135987.1, read as the reverse complement.
TCATTTCATCATAACCAAAATTAAAACAGAAAAATGCTCAATTGAAGCATTGACTGCTTGTAGGTGTTCGAATTGTAATATGTTGTGACATCCATACTAGTACAGAAAGCAATCCCCATTACATGTATTGGTAAATACACAGAATGTCATAGCCAACTTTCAGATATTCAGTTAGGTGCTACATCTATTCGGATAAAAAGCAGCTTTTGACATGGTATAAGGTTCTGCAACAGAGCATTACCAGTTTTAGTCATTGCCACCATATCAAAATTTCATCTTGTTACTATAGCAGAAATTGTTACATAAAGCCACCAAATATTCTGTAGTATAATTCAGCACCTAATCTGATGGAGGTCATGCTAGAATCAACTCCAATATAATCCAGTGTTGCATAATGAGCATTCTGTAATATTTAACAAAGTAGTGCCTTCCTTCTGCACCCAGTCTAAGTCGTCTTGTCTTCAAAGTCCTTCATTGCCTCTCTTTGTTGCTTGCTTTCAGATGCAGGCATCGCCTGGTTCTTTTTCGTACTGGGGGAGCTTTTATCAGTCCTCTTTTCAGCGTTTTGCTGAAACATACTCGCATCCAGGAACATGTCAGGAATGTCACTGCCAAAATAAATCTTGCTGTTTGCCGATATCGCTTCATATTTAACCATCTCCAGATATTCTTTAGTCAGTTTCATCTGTTGGGAATGAACAATGGGAAAATATAGAAATGCTCCATTCATATTTGAATTTGATTACGTAGTAGCATGTAATTAATGGATGCCAAGAAAGCAAGGTCCTTTCCATTACGACTTGTCTTTTCAACAATTTTTTTAACAATTTTGTATATTTGTAAAAAAAAACACAAATTCTAAAGTAGTGCATTTTTCCTGACATTTGCCAATAGAGGTACCTTCTACTGGATAACAAAAACATTCCAAGTATCTAACTGATTCCAAATCAAAATGTTTAGTAAAGAGACTTTCAATTTCATAATTCAGATAAGACAATGCAAATTTACCTCAGTTTGAACTTTATGCTAACGTTGCTAGTTAAACAAACTAGAAATGTATTGTGGGTTTCACCACACCTCGTGTGCTACAACAGTGCAAGGCGGCAGCTCACCACCCACCACCTTCCAAGGGGCAACTAGGGACAGGCAATTAAATGCTGCCTCAGTCTGCAAAGCCCATATCACTTTGATGAATATAAAAGAGGGTGGAGAAGAATATTACCTTAGCTTGCTATTATTATGCACTGTGGTGCAAGATATAGTAGGAAACGGCAGATCCAAATATGAAGATCAGACTGATACACAGATGGATGGCCAAACAAAGAAGGCAATGGTGGTAACTTTAAACAGATAGGAAGGCAAGGACATTGAGCTAACAGATAATGGACATAGGTTGGGCATGAATGTCGACAATTAAATAGGGCCAAGATACTAGGGTTTAAGGGTCTGGTGCAAGTTACTAGCTCAGTCTGATCAACATCCCAGGTTGCTATGGAGACAGTTTGTTCGGACACACCTGCTATGGACACACCTGTTCGTTTTTCTTTGAATAGGTATCACCGACATCAATGCTTTTCAATATCATCATTTAGTTTAAAAAAATTAGAATATTTCACTACTTTATCACAGCAGATACACATTAAAAAAGCTGAAATAATTTATATGTTTCTGACCTTGCAATGCTATCCCTTTAAATAACAAATGATCACTGTTGATTTAGATTGCATATCCATTATGTAAAGTGCCGAGCAATCAGACTAGCTTTCTCCTCGTATCAAGTTTAAATATGGTTTACGACTGTACATAACTGCCCCAGGAATAATATACAGCTTATCAAGAACGCCTGGCATTTTTAACAAGTTAATTGTGTGCAGTTTCGGCAATGTAGCTCCAAATTTCGGTCACACTCTTCAGGTAAATTAGCAGGTGACAAAATGCAAAATGAACAATGGCATTGTGTAAATGTAATTTTTGCAACATTAAAATAAAACCCCGATAATCAATAAAAACTGCCTTTATGTTCTCTAACCACCTGTTCTAATTGTAATAGAAACATTTATGAAATGTCCATAAAGTATAAAAGGGCCATTCTTAGTCATGTGTGTGACCAAAAATGTGAACAATTGTGGAATACATCTCTTCTAATTCTGAAAGCATTACAGGTATATTGTTTTGTACTGTATATATGACTTGTATATGTCGAGGTTCATCAAGTGAAATTTTTATATGTTTTGCTGACAATGTTTGTTTATTGTCAGAGGTCAAATATGACACACACTTGACCAGTCATATTTGACCTCTGACAATAAACAAACATTGTCAGCAAAACATATAAAAATTTCACTTGATAAACTTCGACATATACAAGTCACATATACAGTACAAAACAATATACCTGTAATGCTTTCAGAATTAGAAGAGATGTATTCCACAATTTTGGTCACACACATGACTAAGAATGGCCCAAAAGCATGCTGAGGAAGCCCCGGGATAGCATTTAAAGGTCACTGTTAAGTTCCCTGCAACCATGGATGTAAAATCCTCACCATTATTAACATTTATACGGCAAGACCACATTACTGTTTGTACTTTCACAATAATAATAATAATAATATTCATTTATTGTCATTGCAACGAGTACAACAAAATTAAAAAATAGCCAATCCTGACGGTGCGTAAAAACATATATGCAATAAATGCAAAAACAAATAAATACAATTATATTAAGTACAAAAGTTTTAACAGTGTTGCCTAGTGCAGAAGGTAGTGTTCAGTTCTCGTATGGCCCTGGGGTAATTATCCATGGACATTAAGTAATTTCATACCTGATTTGCTTGTGCTGTTCTCTCGGCAGTGTAGAAATCTGCATCTGCTTTTGCCTTCTCCGTGGCTAAATAAGCATGATCTACATGCAAAACAAAATGATTAAATCCACTCGTGCTCAACATGCCATTGAGTCAAGTCACTTCTCAGTACCGACTCTGAAAATGATTCCTTTTAAATGAATGGAATGAATTTGAGAGGCAGATTGCAACCTTCTGTCACCACTACTGTAGCAATGATACCACTGGGAATGAATTGATTCACTAATTCATTAAACATTGATTCACCAATGCACAACACAAATTGATTCATTTTATTCGGTTGCTTAATAACTTAAAACAGTCAGTCTCTCTTCTCTGGGGCTTAGTTTTGAATAAGGCGCATCATGCAAAATGCATAGCTTTAAAGTTATAGGAATTATGAACATACATCTTAAATTCATATAATGTTACGAAAAAATAACTAAGAATTAATATATTTATATATTTTTGCTTTCCCTTCTCCTATCAAGTAAAATATAAATGTTGTAGTTATTCATTTTTGTAGCATCATTAACCAATAATTTATTTAAAAAACAAAGCAGGGATTCTAAAATTATTTTTCAAATGAGCTCCAAAGAATTAAATGGTTGGAAGCTTATTGATAATTAGATTTAACTGTCATCTTCTCAGTAAAATCAATACTTCTTATATTGGAGGTAATGTAGAGAAAATGAAGATAAAGGAAACAGTCGGAGATAAAGCAGAGGCGAACTCCAACTCATTACTGAATGAAAATCTGTATCTTGAGCTGGAATAAAATCTAATGTCCCACTTTGAGAAGTTATCTCATGCACAGGGAAGGGCTACTGTTTTACTACGGATGCTGAGAGTCGCTAGTAAGAACAAAAAGAAAAATACTGAGGATGTGTTGTGGAAAATTGTAATCCATGAACTGGTAAGGCAATACAAGATGCTAATACTTTAGACACAGAATCTTTTGAGGCTGTAGTTATTAATAGGCAATGACTTTGAAAGGAACCAGGACTGTGTAAAGGAAAAAATAACTCCTTTAAGCACAAAAATGCCTTTACTTGTGGCATCCTTGTCCAACAGAATGCTTGTTCTAGAGAAGGAACTGCAGATGCTGGTTAAAACCAAGATGGACCCAAAAAACGGGAGTAACTCAGCTGGACAGGCAGCAGCTCTGGAGAGAAGGAATGGATGACGTTTCGAGTCGAGACGTCCTTAAGTCTGAAGGGTCTCGACCCGAAATGTCACCAATTCCTTCTCTCCTGAGATGCTGCCTGTCCCACTGAGTTACTCCAGCCTTATGTGTCTATCTACAGAATGCTTTGCCAGATCCGCCCATTGAGTCGAGATATTTAAGAGAATTTTTAAAGTTTCTGTTTCGTGATTACCATTTAGAGAAATTGCTCTGGAATGACTAATCATCAATGGATTTGGTGCTCAAATCATTTGCTGGCACCCCTAATGGTTGTCGCTCATCTAGACAAGATACTGAAATGTGGCACTCAGGGGGAGGGAGGGGGGAAATGTTAATAAATATTAATTAAGATGGGTGACGTCACAATTTGTGATTCATCAATAAATGGTTGGCGATCTGGTATTATGACTCGATAAGGGTTTAACAATCTCTATATCAAACTATGAATAAAATCTTTGAATATTTTCAAAATACTCACCTTCAATTTCTGAAATCGTCTTCTGCGTTTCTTTTTCCATAATCTTTTGCTGGAAGTGAATCTCTGCCACCTGTGCAAATTTCTCAGCCTCTGTGTACAGGAATAAAACATCTCAATTCACTACTGCGCAAAACACAAGCAGAAAAAAGGCCGTCAATATTCCTAAATAGGCACAAAATGGTGGAGTAGGTAGTTGGCCAGCATCAGTAGGTCAGGCAGCATCTCTGGAGAACATGGATAGGCAACGTTCAGGTTTAGAACTCTTAATTGTTCTTTGTGTCTATGGTTACCACACCTTTCACTTTCCTCATGGCTCTATAACATTACATAGTATGTTTTAAATGTCTGTTTTAGTGTTCTTTAGTTTGTTTTATGTGGGGGGCAGGGGTTGGGGCAAACTTTTTAAAATCTCTTACTTCGATGGAGATGCGATTTCTTTTCCGTATCGTGTCTCCATCCGCACTACGGCCTAACATCGAGGAGTTGGCGGCCTCTGCTGGAGACCAACTGCAGGAGCTCCAATCGCGGGAGCCTGCAGGACTTACCATCGTGGAGCTCGCGATCCCTTTGCCAGGGATCGACCTCGGAGCTCCAACCACGGGAGCCTGCGGACTTTAACATCATGGAACTCGCGGTCCCTGGTTAGAGACCGACTTCGGGAGCTCCAAGCCGCAGGAGCTTCGTCTGCCCCGACGCGGGGGCTTCGACCGCCGGCTGCGGGGGCTTCGATCGCCCCAACTGCGGATGGTTCGACTGCCCCGACCACAGGAGAATCCAGAGGGAAGATTAGACTTTATTGCCTTCCATCACAGTGAGGAATTTGGGGAATCCGCTGTGGTGGATGTTTAAGTTAACTTTTATGTAGTTGTGTGTCTTGTTGCTTTTTTTTTTAGTATGGTTATATGGTAATTCAAATATCACTGTACCTTAATTGGTAGTGAGACCTTTGAACATACCTAAAAATGTCACAACTCAGTAAAAGTAGTATCTCTGATAAGGAAAACATGAGCGGCTGGACATGCTTCAATGCACGTTTGCACCTGAATCAAAGCCGAGGAAAGGCATTATTATGTATCTCAAATGGAATTTAGATAGAATTCACTCTCACAATGTAAACCATTTTGCTGCATGAGAACTTTCTAAACCTCTGTCCCTCTCTTCCCCTCCCCCTATCTTCCTGTCTCCACCTATATCCTTCCTTTGTCCCACCCCCCTGACATCAGTCTGAAGAAGGGTCTCAACCCGAAACATCACCCATTCCTTCTCTCCTGAGATGCTGCCTGACCTGCTGAGTTACTCCAGCATTTTGTGACACCTTCGATTTGTACCAGCATCTGCAGTTATTTTCCTACACTTTCTAAACCTATATCTTTTGCACCACAAGTACTTAACACTGATAATATTTTTGTGAATATTCCAGGTTCACAGTATGGTGGCATAGCAGATTTTCCTGTTATTTGCTGCATCACAGGTCACTGCATCTGTGAGCCTTCTTTTAAAAGGAACAAATTCTACACTTCCCCAGCACATGAAAGTCTTACAATCATAAGCAGATATTTTCAATTCTTTGTTTAGTGCAAAATCTGCACCAAAAGGTTCAGAAGTCACGGGAGAAGAATGAGACCATTTGACGTATTGAGTCCACTCTGCCATTCAATTATGCTGATCTATCTTTCCCACTCAACCCCATTCTCCTGCCTTCTCCCCAAAACAAGACGATAAATAGACTAAATGTTTGAGGTCAGAGACACCCTCAGAATCTGCAGTGTTTTTGATTTTCACTTACTGGGAAAAACATCCTTGCTCTCCACAATCACTGGATCATGATGATGTCTCCCAAGTTTAACACACATCCAAAAGATTGCACATTTAATGCAGCGCTCTATTAGTACACTATTTGTGTGCTGAAGTCTCTTGAGTGTGATGTGAACCTGCAGTAACTAACTCATCACTGTTCTACTATCTGAGCCACATTAAAGGCAACAGAAATGCAAACCAATATACCAGCAGTAAAATGTCATGCTTTGAAATTAATTGTGTTCAATCTTCACAGATCATAACTTCAGTGCCTTAGCTTGTAATTAAATCATTTAAGGGATTGAAATAATTCACCAGAGCAAACACAGGCACTAACCACTTTTGCTGGACTCATGTTCTTGCAAAAGCAAACCAACGCACCTGGGAAAGTGCCAAAGAATTCAGTCGAGCTACAATTACTCATTTGTGCCTTGAAGGCATGGGAGGTCAAACTCTGAAATAAAACCATAAAAGGCTGGAAACAGCAACATCTGTGGACAGAGGTTGGGGTTAAAGATTCAGGTTAATGATTATTCTTTATAAGAAAAAATTGTAAATAAGGCATATTTAAACTAGTAAGATAACCTTTAGAATGGGAAGAACATGGAATATGTGTGATAGTGCAGAGACTGAGATAAGGCAGATAGCACAGACTGATGTTGACCAGCTGAGTGGATTGATGGCTTAGCTGGGGGAGGGGGAAATAGATGGAGAGGAAAAAAAAGAGAAAATAAGCCTGCTGGAACTGTGCGAAACAGAGCACAATAATTACAGGAAATCCGAAATAAATGAGAATGCAGGGATAGCTCATGAGGTCCAGCGGCATCTGTAAAATGAGAAAAATCTAGTTACAGAGATTGAAAAGCAAAAATAAGAGGCAAATGCTGGAAATGTGAATCAGAAGAAACCCTCAGAAGGTCACGCAGCATCTGTGGAGAGGAAAGCAGAGATAATGGTTAAGGCCAACGACCCTCCAGTAGGTCATTAAAGGTGACCTGTTCCTCATTGCATGTCCTTTTCGACCTGTTCCTCTTCTTGCCGGGATTTCCTGCTTCTACATCACCGTGGGAGGCACGGTGGCGCAGTGGTAGAGCAGCTGCTTTACAGCGCTTGCAGCGCCGGAGACCCAGGTTTGATCCCGACTATGGGTGCTTTCTGTACGGAGTCTGTACGTTCTCCCCGTGACCGCGTGGGTTTTCCCTGAGTTCTTCGGTTTCCTCCCACACTCCAAAGACATACAGGTTTGTAGGTTAATTGGCTTGGTAAATGTTAAAAAATATTGTCCCTAGAGTGTGTACGTTAGTGTTGATATGCGGAGAACATTGGTCAGCATGGACCCGAAGTGCCGAAGGGCCTGTTTCTGCGCTGTATCTCTAAACTAAACCGAGCTAAACATCTGGCCAGAACTGAAGGATACTGAGACGCAGACACGTTGCTGTTCCTCAAGTTTATGCTCGGTTTTGTTGAAACAGTGTGACTGATGCTTTTCACTTAAATAATAGCTTTGCCACATCACAAAGAAACTTTAAAGGCAGCACATTTCCCTTTTTTTAAAAAATCTTTCTGTCTCCGTCAGTTTCAGTCAGAGAGTTGTAAATCTGTGGAATTCTCTGCCTCAGAAGTCAGTGGAGGCCAGTTCTCTGAATGCATTCAAGAGAGAGCTAGATAGAGCTCTTAAGGATAGCGGAGTCAGGGGGTCTGGGGAGAAGGCAGGGATGGGGTACTGATTGAGAATGATCAGCCATGATCACATTGAATGGTGGTGCTGGCTCAAAGGGCCGAATGGCCTACTCCTTTGTCTATTGTCTATTGTCCATCTCGGGAGACAAATTATCCAGTCCTTGCTCAGCAGCATTAATTGCTGGGCCACACACTGCCTTTCCTTTCTGGATGGTGCAGTTCCCAGGGACTGTAGAAAAATATACCACGCTGCATCTTGCACAGTGTCAGCAACTTTAGGAAATGTCTGCAAAATAGTTGAAGTTAAATTCTGAACTCAAGGATTTTCTCTTAGGGGAACACGTACCAATAATAGCTCGTTTTCTTTCTGTTTCAGCCTCTTGCTCTACAACCTTTTGCTTCTGTGCAGAAATGAGCAACTTTGTCTTCTCTGCCTCCCTAAAATAAAAACAAATTGTAAGGTAGAGAGAAAAAAGACATCCACCAGTAAATGACAATGTTTGTTGTAATAATTACTTTGCATGAAGCAACAATTTAAATGTGGATGATATCTGTACTCTGGACAGACAACAGTCCAAAACGACAACCAATAAACCCTCGTTTTAACGGACCTCTTTATAACGTTGTTTCATGGATGACCATTAGGTGGATGGAGTGAATGGTGTTTTTGAACCATTTTAGCTTAGTTTAGTTCAGAGATCGTGGAAACACCAAATCCGTGCAAACCAACGATCACCCATACACTAGTTCTATCCCACATAATGAATTGTCTCTCGTGTGTAAGATAGAACTAGTGTAAGGGTGATCGCTGGTCGGTAGTTCTATCCTATACACCAGTGACAATTGACAGTGCGTAGGATAGAACTACCAGAGTGGTTCTATCTTCCCTCCCACTTGCAAAGACATTGAGGCAGAGTAGGTTTCCCCTCGGCACCACGGCCACCACTCTTCTCCCGCCCACAAAGATGTGCAGGCCTGTAGTACAAATGGCTTCTACGAAATGCATGAACCGCCACCCCACAGCTCCAGAGACTGCGACAGCGCACCCCACCAGGGTACCCCAAAATACAAGCTCCACCCCACACATGACCGTGTGTAGGATAGAACCGGTGCACCAGAGCAGCTGGAGGAAACCCACGCGGCCACAGGGAGCACCCGTGGCGAGGATCGAACTCGGGCCCCGGCCTCACGAAGCAGCGGCTCCACCAGCAACCCACAGGAGCCAACCAAACTACAATCATGCATGTCTCTGCATCGCTGGAGGAAAGCCGAGCACCCAGATGAAACACACACTGCCACAGAGAGCACCCGAGGTCAGGATCTAACTTGGGACTCTGGTGCTGTAAGGTAGCAACTCTACTGCAGTGCCACTATGCCATCCCAAGGTATTGTGCATTTGTTGTTTATTGTGTGGTGGATGTTTATTGGCTGCTTTTCCAATGGTAATGCATAGATTACCCCCTTATTTGGCTATAGCGGACAATCGGTAATAACAGACAACCTAGTGGGGTATGTGTATCAGCACACACATTTTACTCTTATGTTAAGAGATTAAGTGGAATGAAATGATTTGTTTTATATTTAACCTGCACATTTTCAAATCCTGCAAAATTTCACTGACAGAATTTCTTAGAGGTGATAAACAACCAGATTAAATACACTAATTACATTCTTGGTGAGAGATTATTTTGTCTGTAGTCTACTTGTAATAGATGCAGTCAGTAAATTTTACTTAATCCAAATAGCAGCAGTTGCAGTTTCTCTGGAACTATTTAATTAAAATGTGGTGCAAGCTACTGCCAAAAAGTGTGAAGATTGAAGTGAAAAAGATTCTGAAACAAAAATTGGAAGGAAAGTTTTAAGTTGAGCTCAAAGACGACAAGATCTTCAAACCACTTCAACCTGTTGCAGGCAGCACATTCGTTTTACCATTAATAAATGTCAAGGCGTTGGGACCTCTTATCTAAAATACTCAAATTCTGCTGAATAAAATTTGAGACAGATGCCAATTAATATTTGACAACTACAGGTGGAATATACATAACTTGTAAAGCAAAAAACTTACATGAGTTCAAAATTCCTTCTAATTGCCTCCGGTATTTTAGGTTTAGTAACTCGAACTGCCTGTTGACACAATGACAAGGAAGTTAAATTTAAGAGATTTCCACATAGTTCAAATGGAATCTAAAATTCCCCAAGACTTTGCTTTGTTCAAAGTGTAAAACCCTGCAAAAGCTGTCTTACATAAAACACTAGTGATTTAACATTGCATGACAATATATTTTACCTGCTTTACTGCAGCTCCCCCCCATACTTTTCACTCCAATATTTATATAATGTTGCTTTAAACTGTTGAAACAAGTTCAACTGGATTTTATTTGTAGGACAAGAATAGAAAAGTCTAATTAAGAAAATTGCTTAGCTTAATGAAATCGAATGGATGCTGCACAGTTAACCAGTATATACGAAATGTACATCAATACATCATGACAAGAAATGGAATATCAAAGGTTGCTTCATTTACCTGTATTGTAAGACCAGGTGCCATAACATTCAAGTCATTTTGTAAAGCTAACTTCAGGTTTTCATCGATTTGATCTAAAGCACAACAAACCCAAATTTATGACTTGCAGTATCGGAATATATCTTTGAGCGTCACTATCAAACTGCACTATTATAAACATTCCATATTCAAGCTTTGTTTGCCTAACCCTCAAATAAATGTGCTATTTTTAAATCTAAAATTTAGGACGTCACATAATTCGATATTCCAATCTTTTCTTTTAAATAACCTATCAAACTGATTCCTTGCCTGACAAGAGAAACTGACAATTTAATTTTCATTTGCGGTTTTTATTATTTCAGTTGACGGAAAAATTCTGGTTTATCAACATTTCTTTTTAAACCAAGCGAGCATTTATGTCTTCACCAACAAAATAAGAAGCTTCAGCAAACCTCACCAAAGTATTCAATGTAGACTTCCTGTAGGGTGTGCACACTGCAAAACTGGTTCAGTTCATGATGAATTTTGTTGAAAATCAATGTCTTGTCATAATCTGCTGTGTAGTTCTTTGCGATATCATACACTAAAAAAAATAGACAATTTTACACGTGGCCAGCATGTCCTGATTTTGCATCCAGGTCATTAGTGTTAAAGTTATTTATTTTCATGTGTTTTATGGTATATCTGAATGTTTCTCAATACAGTAAAACTCCCAATAATCTGGAACACTTGTGACTTTCGACATGCAAGATTGGCAGACTTTCTGGATTATTGAATGTTACTCTATTGAACTCATTTCAAGGACTTTTGGACAAGCACATGGACAGGAAAGGTTTAGAGGGAAATAGGCCAAACATGAGGAGATGGGACTAGAAACAGGGAACTGCTGATGCTGGTTAATACACAAAAAGGATACAACGTGCCAGGGTACCTCAGTGGGTCAGGCAGCATTCCTAGAGAAAATGGGTAGGTCATGTTTCGGGTTGAGACCCTTCTTCAGACTTCTTTAGTTCAAGCAATGTAGAGGACACTATATCAGGGACACTAAAAAAAGGAGCACTGTGAAAAAGGGACAAGTGAATTGCTGTTCCACTTGGAAGGAGCTTTTAAGGACCTAGAGAGTGGCAGGAGCCAAATAGTAAGTATTTCGGATTTGGATGAAGCATCTTGATTGTGTCAACTAGTTGGGCCGAAGGGCCCGTTTCTGTGATGTACTTCTGTCATTAACATTAATTGGGATCAGGCACTAATCTATGTGCCGTCCTGCCATTTACCACGATAACCCGAAGAAAGATCATTAATAGGTTATTCCTTACCTTAATCGTACATATTCTTTTGTTCAGTAATAGTTCACTGAAAACTAAATTACGATGTCACAAATACCGTTTGTAAAAGGTTGCAGAAAATCCCAATTACTTTGAGCCAAAGCTGCGTGAAAATATGGAATGTTGGATCTAACAAATAATCTGCTTGAATTACTGAGATGACCAAAGTAGTCCACTTTGTATGGATAAAAGTAAAATTGATTTTCTAGGCAAAAAGAATCCGAATGAAACCATTGATTGAAGTTTAAACTCATAAAATTGTTGTCCCGGTTAGGAAACTGTCCGACCAGAAAGTGTCGGGGAGTAAAGATAACAAATACACAAACTGTGATTAATGGTGTAACCTCACAGCTTAATAATAGCCAGATTAAATTGCTGCTACTGCTGTCTATATTAATAACTTGGATGGTGGGACTGAAAGCCTTATATAAAAATATGTCAATGAAAGTAAGACATGCTAAAATAAGAAACGGGGAACACTTTACAGATTGGCAAAAAAAATCAAAACAGAAGGTCCAAAAAGTAGTTGGGACTCGCATAAATAATTAAAATATTATATGAACATACTGAAAATGATCAAAAAGGCCCATGCAATGGTGTTATTATCACATGATCAGATTACAGGGTAACAAAAGGCAAGGTCCAGTTTATCTTGGAATTCCATGAGTCATTCTGAACACCACACCTGAGAAAGGAAATATGGAATGAAATACTTTATTGTCACTTGTGACAAGGCACAGTGAAATTCTTTGCTTGCATACCCAAGGTATGCAAATATCAGCTTTAGAGTAGATGCAGTGTAAATATAACTGAATTCAACAGACTCCGAAGGTTAAATTACAAGGCGACAAAAAAAGGACTGAAGTCTGTAATGTAGAAGGTGAAGGAACGCTTTGATAGCAGCTTCGTTGTATGGTAGACAAAGAGAAACTATTTCTGCCGGTTAGAAAGCCCAGGACTAAGGGTGGATTAAATTGAAGTTTTATTTTTATAAACAGTAATTGATGCAAGGTTAAATGTTAACTTTGTGTCCGAGATTGATAAATTCTTGACCAACATTAAAAGACGCGGGGGAAAGGCAGGAATATAGAGTTATATCTGCCTTGTTCTCCCTGATTGGCAGGACAGGCATACAGGGTCAAATGGCCCACCTGATAATATCTTCCTGTGTTTTGTGCAGTTCAAAATATGATGAGCTACATTTAGCATTAGAATGTTCAAACATTTTTCAGGTATTTAATGTAATGGCACAAACAATGAATCTTTTGCCATGCATGAAATTAAGGATCAACCCCCTGATTATCAGTTCATTGGATCAACTGTTTACCAAACCATGAAAGGATTGCCCTGCCACTGCTTGATCAATTGCTTGACTTCAAACTGGATGCAATTTAAATGGCTTAACCTAAAATGTTTCCAATGGATGTGAATTAAGTGCCTCGATCGACTGGTTTAACAAGTTAACCGAGACTCACGTGCTTGAACAAGTTATAGAAATGCAACAAAACCACCAAAATCATTAGATGGTTGAACCTTGTAGGTGTGCCATGTGGCCAATATGCATTAGGTAAAAATACACACCAGAAAAGAAACTTGAAGCTCGGAGGCTAAATACAGGGAGACACAAGTCATATCATCTTGCTGATTTCTTCTTAGCAAAGCACTTGGACAAAAATCTGCAGACCAGCAATTAATACAATACAGTAGTTTAACTATTTCCTTTTGCAAAGTGAAATTTCATGGCAAACTTCGCTTATAGTTTAAATCCCAAATATAGTTCAAAGGCATAAATGTAAGTAGTCTTATTAAAAGCAAGGATCTTAGGAGGGCAAAAAAAACCCAGCTGTATAAATATCACATCACTAATGGAGCAGCAGTGAGAAGAAATTTGCTGGTTGAAATAAGAAACCAGTGAAATACATGCTGCTGCACGCAAATTAAATAGAGGCAAGAATTTTGATGGGGACAATCTTTCACTTAACAGGCTGTCGTGGGAATCATTGTATGCCATGCATTGAATATTTTGGATGGTTAAAATTACAAGCACTGTACGTCCTATATTGTCAGCACTTCACAAACTTCAAGTAAGAACGTAGTCAGATAAGAAGTTAGTATCTTCCAAAACATGCAGTTTACTACTATTTCAAGTCAGGAATAATTAAAAAGTTCTCTTTCTCCCAAGAAACCCTTTGAGATGAGAACAAATATATTGTATTCATCGCTTCAATCTGGAGCTGCACCTTCTCTTTTCATATTTTGTCTTTCATTATTATTTTAAAAGAGCATTAGCAACGCAAAATTAAGCGCTTTTATATTTCGTATGAACATCTCAGAAATCAGATTTAGGATGTGTTTCCGTGTATTTAACTCCACCTTAGAAAAACATTCATTTCAATACCTCAATTCCTCTGCAAAATGAGGAAAGCATCAAAAATCTAAAACCACCATAACTTGTCACAAAATAAACGATTATATAGTCATGCTATGCAGAGTTCTCAAAATTAAAATGAAACTTCAATTTCATATAAATATCCATCATTGAAATACCAGGATTTTTCTGGATTGCAAGTTGTACCCCGTTCAGTAAAAGGAACCAAAATTGTGAATTAACCATTATGACTGAAATGTCAAAAACCATAAGGCTCACCAAATGCTGACCTGCACTTGGAGCAAGGCTGTTCACCACTTCTATTCTGTCGAAATAGATCATGACCCCACCACTGTAGGAGGTAAAAGTAAAATGTTTATAACAGACATAAAAATAACTCAGCTATTAAAAGTACTTTGATTATGCACTAGTTGAAGATAAACAAGAAAACCTTAATGAAAGATGTATCAAATTAAAGAACAACGGGACATTTCCTATCACCTATTCCAGTTTTACCCAGTTGCTAAATCATCTATAGACAAAGTTTTGTGTACATGGATCGTTATACTAGAAAATAACCACATAAACTGTTTTTTTTTAAAAACACTCAACATGTTAGGCAGCATATGTGAAAAGAGAAACAGAATAACCAAGTCAAAACTCTTTCATCAGAACTGGGAAGAGGAGAAAATAAGTTAATTTTAAATTGTAGAGGTGGGAGTGAGATAGCTAGACCAAAGGGAATATCTGTGATAGGGGAAAACGATGATTTCCACCCCCACTCTCTCTTCAGTAGGTCCCTTCCATCTCTCCCACACCCCCATAACATTCCTTCTCCAGTTCTGATAAAGTGTCTCGAACATGAAAAGCAGTTAACGCTTCCACAGAATCTATCTATCCCTCAGAGTGTTTCCAGTATTTTGTTTTTATTATTAAGCAATTCACAAATATATCCAGTTCTCACGCAAAAGGCAAAATGGCACTGCCCAATGAGCTCAGCGATTCATAATTTTAAGAGATATCATTACATAATTGCATGCCTTGGTTGGTATGTGCACGTTTTATTTTAAAGTAACAAGAAAATTCTTCCAACTTCAGTCAAAGTGCAAATGGAAAATATTAACAAGATTTTCAAATAACATAACTAATTAAAGTTTGTTGAAACAATTTAACTACATTTAAGTTGTTGTTCCTTTCCCATAACTTTCTAAAAAAGAGCAATACTGTCATAAAATGGATTAAACACCAAAAAAGGAAATGTTCACATACCTTGTTCCGCAGGGAACATTTTTCACTTCATCTGTTTGTAAAGTTGTCTGTAACAGAGAAGTTAAAGTGTGTTTGAAATAAAATTAAAAAAAAATTAAGCATGGCATAGACAAGACAATATACAGCAAAGAGGACAAAACATTGTATTTGTGCTATATGTCCGTCTGTGGATTCAATCTCCAATACCTACCTGAAAGAATGAATGAATAAGTTTATTGGCCAAGTATGTACACATACAAGGAACGTGCCTTTGTTTATTGATGCATTTGTTTTTAATAAGCAATAGAATCAAGAGATGGTTTTCATTTGTCCAAAGAGCACTCGGGTTTAAATTAGATCAAATATCCTACTTTCCCCCCTTCCCATCCCAATAACCAAAATGTAACCTTCCTGGATAAAATGGAAGCTTTCACTCATCTCTAAAAGCAGATTTTATTTTGAATAACTGCACTTGAATTAAACTTGTGTGAACAGAATTAATGAATAAAATACAATCTCAAAAGTCAGATTCAAATTTCATTCCAATTAAATTCCACCATTCACAATTTAAAGTATTTTTAAATTAGTCATAGTCAAGATTTCTTCATGTGACTGTATGTTCAGATATTGTGGCTAAGAGCACAGACAGGCTTACATGTGAATACTTATCTCACTTGCTGAGCACATTCTCCAGACTTGTGAATGATGGCCTCTTGGCTCAAGAGCTAACACTAAACAAAAAGTCTGTGTCACAGCTGAGCAATGGCAGCACAATTCTCATCCTCATCTTGACCATCGGCAATTAGCTTTAAGGCCATCTTTTGCAATTCCTTTTTTTCACTGGTTCCCAACCTTCTAAAGACCTTGTCAACTGTTCTTTCAACATGCTCTTGACACTTTTTTTATTTCCCTCAGTGACCATTTGCTACCCATTACAGTTAAGTGCTGCAAGCTATTCCATGGAGCATTCTTGAAGTATAAACATTTATTCTTGCATCCTTGGCAACAAATAATGGAGCACTGAGAAACAATTAGTTTCAATTCTTCTCTGGTACATTCAATCTCTGCCCTTGCACATCATTTAATGTGATAGCTTCTTTACTGATGCTTGCCATGTCATCAGTCTGTGGTGCATAACAACATTCACACTGGTCTGGCCTTTTCAACCAACTTGTATATTGTGGCATTCAAGAATCCAGGTCCTGAATGAATACTGCGTAAATAGGTTACATTGGAGCTCATAACAGGGCGATGGGATGTTAGGTCACTCATGGAATGTTCAAGACGTGGAAGAGTCTCCCAGGTTTTTTTTAGAAACATAGAAAATTAGGTGCAGGAGTAGGCCATTCGGCCCTTCGAGCCAGCACCGCAATTCAATATGATCATAGCTGATCATCTAAAATCAGTACCCTGTTTCTGCTTTTTCCCATATCCCTTGATAGATTTAGCCCTGAGAGCTCAATCTAACTCTCTCTTCAAAACATCCAGTGAATTGGCCTCCACTGCCTCCTGTGGCAGAGAATTCCAGAAATTCACTACTCTGGGTGAAAATGTTTTTCATCATCTCAGTCTTGGAGTGTGGGAGGAAACCGAATGGCCCACCCCATATTCGTATACTGTGACCCCTGGCTCTGGACCTCCCCAACAATAGGAACGTTTTTCCTGCATCTAGCCGGTCCAATTCTTTAAGAATTTGATATGTTTCTATAAGGTCCCCTCTCATCCTAAATTCCAAGCCCAGTCAGCCCATTCTTTCATCATGTCAGTCCCACCATCCCGGGAATTAACCTGGTGAACCTATGCTGCACTCCCTCACGAGCAGTTTTGGTGTAGATCAACTGTCCATTTGGAACTGCTCCCACTTACACATTTTTCTTGAACACTGTGGGCGGCAGTGGCGCAGCTGGTAGAGCAGCTGGTAGCTGCCTCACAGTGCGAGACCCAGGTTCAATCCGACCTTGGGTGCTGGCAGTGT
Organism: Rhinoraja longicauda; assembly: GCF_053455715.1. Classification (NCBI taxonomy): domain Eukaryota; kingdom Metazoa; phylum Chordata; class Chondrichthyes; order Rajiformes; family Arhynchobatidae; genus Rhinoraja; species Rhinoraja longicauda. The sequence continues at coordinate 16,816,722 of NC_135987.1, read as the reverse complement.
GGAGTTTGCACATTTTCCCTGTGACTGCACGGGATTCCTCCGGGTGCTCTGATTTTCCCTCACATCCCAAAGTTTCCCCTAGTGTATAGGTGAGTGGTGGAATGTGGGAGGAATTGATTGCAATATAGAAAGAGTACAGGCAGAATAGATTAGTGTAGGATTAGAGTAAATGGCTGATTGAGGTCAGCGTGGACTTGGATGGCAACTGTTTCTATGCCGTATCTCTATCTATTGTCTATGGTTTTCCGAATTGCCCCTCGTGTGTAGATGAGTGGTAGAATCTGGGGGGGGGGGATAGATTACAATATAGAAAGAGTGCAGTCAGATGAGAATAGTGTAGGATTAGAGTAAACGTGGGTTGATAGTCAGCGTGGATTCGGTGGGCCGCAGGGCCTGGTTCTGTGCTGTATTTCTCCATCTATTGTCCACAGTCTTCTAAACTAATTTATGTTAACCACGCAGGATAATTTAACAGAAAATTAAAAGCATTGCAGTAAGTAACACATTCAATACAATTAGGGGCGGCACGGTGGCGCAGCGGTAGAGTTGCTGCCTTACAGCGAATGCAGCGCCAGAGACAGGTTCGATCCTGACTACGGGCGCCGTCTGTACGGAGTTTGTACGTTCTCCCCGTGACCTGCGTGGGTTTTCTCCGAGATCTTCGGTTTCCTCCCACACTCCAAAGACGTACAGGTATGTAGGTTAATTGACTGGGTAAATGTAAAAATTGTCCCTAGTGTGTGTAGGATAGTGTTAATGTGCGGAGATCGCTGGGCGGCGCGGACTCGGTGGGCCGAAGGGCCTGTTTCCGCACTGTATCTCTAAATCTGAAAAAAAAATCTTTAAAAAAAAATCTTTTAAAATTCTTTAACTTATTTCAAAACATTAATCCTTCATCTATTCTTCATCTGCCTGAAAGTGTAAAGAAATAGTGCTAACCTGAACGGGTCTGAAAGATGTAATGAATGGCACCATAATGTGGTACCCAGGGCAACTCGGAGTGACCAATAACGCACCACCTCTGGAGAAAAGAAAAAAGATTTAATATGTTGACACCTCTACAAAAACTAAGACATAACTGCACAAAATGAGGGTCGCTGTAAAATAACAACTCCTGTTGATATGATTTATGGACATAGCTTGGAACAGGTACTCAACTGAATTTCAATTAAGCATATCAGCCCTTAAGTCTGAAGGATCTTTGCTGACATTTACGCTCTGCACAAGCATCCTTTGCCATTAATATATTTTAATACTATCATCTATATCAATCTCATGCAAAGCAATAAATGGCACATTTTGTCCTTGGCTTGTGTTTAGAAGCTATTTCTGCAAAAGATATATATCAGTAATTAGAGTTGAGGTATTAGTGTTGGGAGACTTTCAACAGTAAAATGCACAACATTGAGGATTAGCTTAGCCAACCCACAACTAGTCCCCCCCCCCCGTCCCCCCCACCACTACCAGAGTGCAAAGGTTGCCATCAATTATTCAAAGATTGTTTCAGAAAACGACATGACAAATAGTTGTTCACATGTATATGAAAGGTTTAGTGGGATATGGACCAAATGTGGAGAAATGGAACTAGCTGAGAAGAGGCATCTTGGTCGGCACGGACAGGTTGGGTTGAAGGGCCGGTTTCACTTTGATGTTCATAATATTTATCTAAAATAGTTATACAAGGAAAGGTTAAGAACTGATCATTTCCTTCTCCAAAACCCTCTATTAACCTACTCATTTAGATTTTTTTCCACTCTAAATTGCTTTCATCTTTTTCTTCCAATACTTCTCTCCTTTTCACTCATTTCCTTTTCGCTTTCTCTCACTGCTATTATTTTGCTCTCAAACTCCATTTTCCTTTAGTGTATTTTTCATTTCCCATTGTATTTTCATTTCCCAACTCACTTTTTCACTTCTATCAGTTTCCAGGAACAGATCTTGGCTTCTCAAACCATCCTCAACCTTATTCTTTGAGCCGTAGCATAGTCTAATTTTTGATGATTGCCTGGGTGTGATTGCCCTGCATCCACCTCCTTGGATATGGTGATACAAGGAACTGCAGATGCTGGAATCTTGCAGAGAACACAACAGTGCTGAAGTAATTCAGCAGGTCAGCGTTTCTGGGGAACATGAAGAGGTGACGTTTCAGGTCAGGAGCCTTCTTCAGTCTGAATGTTGCTTGACCCACTGAGTTACTCCAGCATGTTATGTTCTCCCTGGATATGGTGGTGGATTCAAGCCACTACTTAGTTGAAGAAAAAACAAACCCCGAAATAAAATCTGTGCGATGGCAACTCCAGTTAAAACAAAAAAGTTAAATAATCATCATGAATATCTGAGAATGTCGTAATAATTCTTAATACGGTTATTAAATATCAGGAGTTATAAGCACATTTGAAATTTTGCAACTTTATTTGAATAAAACCATCCTTTTCATTTATTTCACTTTATTTAGTTTTAGTTTTAGAGATACAGTGTGGAAACAGGCCCTTCGGCCCACCATGTCCATACCGACCAACAATCCCCGCACATTAACACTATTCTACACGCACTAGGGACTATTTAAACTTCTCCTAAGTCAATTAAACTGCAAACCGAAGAACTCAGAGAAAACCCACATGGTCACTGAGAGAACGTACAAACCCCGTACATACAGCACCCGTAGTCGGGATCGAACCCAGATTTCTGGCGCTGCAAGCGCTGTAAGGCAGTAACTCTACCGCTGCGCCATCGTGTTGCCGTAATGTAATTAAGTCAAATTTTGTTCACCCTCCGATAAAGCACCTTGGGATATCTTGCTGCACTATTAAGTTATTTAAATATATAAATTTGTTTTGAATACTTTGCAGGGACTTTGATTGAACAGATCAGGAAATGAACTGAACCACACAAAATTGTAGCTCAAAAAATACTGAAAAACAAGCCTCCGTGCTTCCGTCCAATCATTTCTTGTGATCTTCTAATATCAATAATTCTGGGCTGGAACAAATATCAGCTCAAAAACAAATGAGACTGCAGGCTTCAAGGCCATGCAAGTTGCAAGTGATCTGTCAAATAGGTCTTATCACTACTGGCATCAACAAGCGTGTGCAAGTTATAACATCCAAGCCTCTATTGCAGCAAAGCTTGACAGTTAATAAACCAGACAGATTATTCAAAGGTAAGGAACTGCCATTGAAAAAAAGGTGAAGAACGTGGCAGAAAGGGAAGTCTAAGCAAAGCAATGTGCTGTGTTCCTCATGGGTACAATTCATTCACCATATTTTTTCCAGATACACGCACTTTATTCTGAATGATACATTGCAATTTTTTTTTAAAATCTTAAACACAAGTGGTAATGATTTATGGCTTAATATATTACTCATGTCGAGTGAATGCAATCTTAAGAAGGGGGAAACTTAAAACAGTCAGGCATAACAATTTCCAACGATAACAAGAAGCCACTTGGGAAGGAAACGCGCCATTGCAGCATACGGTATTTAACTAGAGCCAAACACAAGATTCACTCCTGGCACAAAACAAAGAAAACAAATACTTACATGCTACTTGTGCTGATAACTGGGAAAATACAGCTTTGACATATTTTAATAAATTAACCCATCTGCTAAGCAAAAGTAACTGAAGACTAAACATCACTAAGGTACATTAACCAACAAGTGCGTCATTGTTGTCCAACAAGTGGATTAGGGGAGAGTTCTGTGGCATGAAGTAATGTTCCAGGAGGAAAATGAACTTCAAAATTTACATCATGTTTGATTGGATGATGCTCATTTTCCGACTGAGCATCTAAAGGATACCCTAATTTCCAGTGCTGAGAAATTGGGTTTTATTCTTCCTTTGGAACTATCTGTGTGAAATGGCAAGCTGTTTTGTTATGTCATACAGTCATAGAGTGTTCCAGCATGGAAATAGGCCCTTCAGTCCAACTTGCCCACACCAGCCAACATGTCCCAGCTGCACTAGTCCCACCTGCCCCGCGCTTGGCCCATATCCCTCCAAAACCTCTCAACCTCTCCCTATAGCTCAAACCCTGGAGTCCTGGCAACATCCTTGTAAATCTCTGTACCCTTTCCAGCTTGACCCTTATATCTTTCCTATAACATGGTGCCCAGAATTGAACACAATATGGTCTCACCAACGCCTTACATAACAGCAACATGACTTCCCAACTTCTATACTGATAGACACAATATGTATTATCAACAAATTGGAGTTTCCGTCAATTGGCACAGTTTTGCTCCTCCCTCAGGTGTATGTCAAATTTTGTGATAGTGGAATAAAAACGTTTGATTAGGAAGGTCGTCCAATCCCTAAAAGCAAGCAATGTTGCAGTAGGAAGAGTGTACGAGAACAATTAATTCGGTATGAAACAATAAATATACAGATACTATATATTTTTTGAAAAGCAGTTTCACGCTGCAAAATATCTGAACATGTTATACTGCTGTTACGAATGGCCCTTTTTCCAAAATGGTTATCATTGCAAGGCCGTAAGACCAATTACAAATTCCTAAGTCAATTAGAGGTTGCAGGTTCTCAGAAATTTGCAACTGGTTGGAACTTTATTAATTCCTGCTCTGAGTGATGAGAAACCAAAATAATGGGTATATTTGAAAAGAAAATTGGTTTCACAAGATTTACTACCTGTAGTAAATGCCAAGGTGCCCCTCGTCAATCATGTGTATGGAAGAGTAAAGGAAGAAAGCCACGACTGCAGTTATTGCGGCCACAATTGCTCCAACGTGAGTCATGGTCATGCTGCCTGACCTGCAAGAGTGGGATGCAAACAGCAGAATAAATGTCAATATCAGCCGATTAGAAAGACGGGTTTGTAAAATATTTGACAAGTTTATAATTTACATTAATCAAATGTAAATGATCAGCATTTAAATAAAAGGTGAAACAATAGTACATCCTAACATGGACACACACTAAAGTCTTTTGAAATCTCAATTTCATTATATTGCGATCATTTATGCAGGATTTAGCATTATTGAAATCCACACCTATATAAATGGAAATTACATGCACACACAACCACTTTAACAAGATAAATTAAGTCTGAATTTTACACTCAATCATTCAGGAACATGCCATTAAAATTAAACATTCCCAGTCCAACTAACGAACAAGTTTTGAACTTTCTTCAATCTCTGCTCAACGGCTGCTTTTGTAGCATTGTTGAAATCATCCAACATAAAGCCATTGGCAAGTAATATTTCCACATCCTCTTTTCAGACCCGATCAAGTTTCAGCAACCCAATGCTTGTGTAAACAGGTAAATTACATGTAGCCTATTTTAAAACAAACTTCCTGGTTTCTCAGGTTTCTTTAAACACAAAAGAACATTGCTCGGCCAAGTTTGTGGACGGTGTGGGACAATGATTCCCTTCCATTAAGAATCACTCACCATTTACAAAAATGCAAACCAGAGCACCACTGACAAATGGTTTTGGTTTCTTATATATTCTTAACCAACACGCTTATCTACTGAAAACCCTTGTAATAACGGTCAAAGTGCCACCCACATTCTGAGCTGCCTGCCAGCAGAACAAGAACATACTCTGCACCAAGACCACTGTTTTTGATCATATTCACTGGGAAAAGGGGAGGTCCCCCTCCCTCCCCTCCCCCTCCCTCCCCCCCCCTCCCTCCCCTCCTTCCCCCCTCCCCTCCCTTCCCCCCTCCCCTCCCCCCCTCCCTCCCCCTCCCCTCCCCCCTCCACACCTCCCTCCTCCCTTCCCTCCCCCCCACTCCCCTCCCGGTTACAATGGAAACCCTACGAGGACGGGCCCAACGGGGAAAGAGGGGTACTGGGAAAAGGGGAGGTCCCCCTCCCTCCCCCTCCCCCTCCCCTCCTCCCTCCACACCTCCTTCCTCCCTCCCTCCCCCTTCCCTCCCTCCCCTCCTCCTGATTACAATGGAAACCCTACGAGGACGGGCCCAACGGGGAAAGAGGGGTACTGGGAAAAGGGGAGGTCCCCCTCCCTCCCCTTCCCCCCTCCCCCCCTCCCTCCACCCTCCCCCCCTCTCCACACCTCCCTCCCTCCCCCTTCCCTCCCCTCCCGGTTACAATGGAAACCCTACGAGGACGGGCCCAACGGGGAAAGAGGGGCACTGGGAAAAGGGGAGGTCCCCCTCCCTCCCCCCCTCCCTCTCCCTCCCCTTCCCCCCTCCCCCTCCCCCCCTCCCTTCCCTCCATCCCCTCCTCCCGGTTACAATGGAAACCCTACGAGGACGGGCCCAATGGGGAAAGAGGAGTACTGGGAAAAGGGGAGGTCCCCCTCCCTCCCCCCCTACCCACCTCCCTCCCCCCTCCCTCCCCCCTCCCTCCCCCCTCCCTCCCCCCTCCCTCCCCCCTCCCTCCCCCCTCCCTCCCCCCTCCCTCCCCCCTCCCTCCCCCCTCTCTCCCCCCTCTCTCCCCCCTCTCTCCCCCCTCTCTCCCCCCTCTCTCCCCCCTCTCTCCCCCCTCTCTCCCCCCTCTCTCCCCCCTCTCTCCCCCCTCTCTCCCCCCTCTCTCCCCCCTCTCTCCCCCCTCTCTCCCCCCTCTCTCCCCCCTCTCTCCCCCCTCTCTCCCCCCTCTCTCCCCCCTCCCCCACCCCCCTCCCTCCCCCCCTTCCCCCCCCTCCTCCCTCCCCCTCCCCTCCTCCCTCCCTCCCCCTTCCCTCCCCCCCACTCCCCTCCCGGTTACAATGGAAACCCTACGAGGACGGGCCCAACGGGCACACTTGTGCTAGTATTCAATAAAACTAAATTTCACACCAAACTAAACAAGCGTACTTTTTGCCATATGATGTTCCATTTGCCATCACCTTACCTGCTTGCTTAATGTTTTCATATCCCCTTTCAGATTAATGGCTCACTATCTACAGTTCACTTCCCCTTGGCTTTGTTCCTCTAGTGAATCTGCATGTTTGTGAACTTGTAAAGTACTTATAAGTTGAATTTGCCTGTCTCGCCCATCAGAAAATAAATACTATGACCCAATTAATGTGACACATCTTCCCCATGTGATTTCTTGAAGTAATAATTCTAAAGTAAATAAATACTTACGGATTACACTCTGATATTTTAGGTTCTAAAACTTTAATATGGAATCAGTCCTGTGTCTTGCAGCAGCAATTCATAACCTTTGTCCTGTATTGCTGTTGGGGGTTGTCACGAGTGGGTTTTCATTCGTAAGTTAACGTTCGAATCTGAATCGAATACAAGGAAAATATTACAAGCGAAATTAAAATGATTCAAACTCCATATGATGTGTTCATTCGTAAGAGGATATGGTCTGCAAAATATTGTTGAGAAACAACTCAAATAAACCCATTCCTCTATCAATTACACGATGAAATAAATGGACAAATCAATTTTAATCAAATAACAAAGCATTAAAGCACAATAACAGAAGAAAATAGGAGCAGCAGTAGGTCATCAGGATCCTCAAGCATGGCCCACCATTTAATATGATCATGGCCAATTTATTCTGGTCTCAACTCCTCTTTCATGCCATTTCTCTATATCCCTCTACTCCTCAATCACCACCAGTCTAAGTATTTCCAATGATTTAGCTTCCACCACCAGCCAGAGCAGTGAATTCCAGAAATGCATCACCCTCTGCGAAAACAATCCTTGTACCTCAGTTTTAAACATAACTACGTACTGTTACCTTGTAGTTATGTCCCCTTGTACGAGACTCTCTAACAACATCTATTCTGTCGAGTCCCTTTAGTGTCTTTGGGCAAGGTCACTTCTCATTGTGCTAAACTCCAAAGATTCAAATGTAGTCAAAAACTACAGTACTAACATGAGGCAAATTATGTAAAAACTGAACTGATATTGAAGTATTGTTTCTGATTGGATAGATGGCTGTAAGATTAATTTGTCAATACAACAGTGTAGCTCAGAACAGGCCCTATCTGCCAAGATAAACTAATCTCACCTGCCCGCGAGTAATCCATAACCCGCCATTTCCTGCAGATCCATATGGCTATCTAAAAACCTCTTAAATGTCACTCTCATCTCTGTCTACACCACTACCATTACCAGCACATTCCAGGCACCAACCAGTCTCTATGTATAAATCTTGCCCTACACATCCTTTATACAGTGCCCCTCTAATCTTAAAGTTATGCCCTCTTTTTCCACCCTGGGAAAAAGGTTCTGACTGCCTCATAATGTTACATACATCTATCAGGTCTCTCCTCAGCTACCAACGCTCCAGAGAAAACAATTCAAGTTTGTCCGATCTCTCCTCAGAACTAATACCCTCTAATCCAGGCAGCATTTTGGTAACCACCTTCTGCACCCTCTTCAAAGCCTTCACATCATTCCTGTAATGGGGCAACTAGAACTGCACACAATACTCCACATGTAGCCTAACCTAATTCCTATAAAGCTGCAACATTAGGTTCATACTCTTATACTCAATGCCCTGACCTATGAAAGCAGGCATACCTTATAACTTATTTACCATTCTATATACTTATGTTGCCACTTACACTGAGCTATAGATTTGGACCTCAAGATCCCTCTGTACATCAATGCTGTTACGGATCTTGCCATTAACTGTGTACTGCAGTAGTAAATATGTTCCTTAGAAATAGTACATGTTGCAATCTTCTCTCAGCGGCTTCTACAGTATGTAAACTTAAACAAGGAGTTTCATGTACATTTACCATGTCTTTAAGTGACATGCTGAGTGGATACCACTATTTTCAGTTTTTCACAGCTGTTTGGGTTTACTCTCAATCTCCATACTATAATTACACTACATGACCTGAAAACCAAGACTGTTTTCTTTTGCGATCAATTTCATTAATTTTGTCCCATTTCAAATTAAATATCATGCTCAAAGTACTACTAAATAGTCGAATCACAGCTTTAGACTTTAGAGATACAGCGTGGAAACAGCCCCACCGAGTCCGCGTCGACCAGCGATCACCCTGCACTATCCTAAGCACTTGAGGACAATTTTACAATTTACAGATGCCAATTAACCTTCAAACCTGTATATCTTTGATGTATGGGAGGAGCACCCAGAGAAAAACCACGCAGTCACAGGGAGTATGTACAAACTCCACAGACAGCACCCGTATTCAGGACTGAACCGGGTTCTCTGGGACTGTATGGCAGCAACTCTACCGCTGTGCCACTGTATTGCCCCCAAAGCTACTTTCTGAATATGTCAAACAAAAACATTCTCAGATACCCTCTCAAAAGCCTATTCACCTGCACTGCACCAGTTCAATATTCTCAGGTGTACAGGGCCACGATTTCTGCAATTTCCTCACTATTCGGCACTCCCTCACCCCGTAGACTGGGTGTGCCACACTTCCGCGTTCAAATTTTGTTCAATCACTTCATTCTGAATGATATCAATATTATTCCATGCAGCTTAATTTCAGGAGAGTAACACAAAACTCTTCTCAATATGATGTTTGTTTTCTTTCTAATTTAGTACAGTGAAAAGACCTGAAGATTCAGTACAACTTTCCAGTGACCACCACAAAACCACATCTCAGCAGTTGACATGACACAAAAATATACAGGTATATTCAACTGAGTATTGCTCTACAGGACTGAGTCTTCTGCCTGTATTTATAGATACTAAACTGTTCACCTTCAGTCACCATTTTAGGGTGCATTATTTGGTGATTGATCAAATTTGCCGGAAACTCCTCAACAGTGCCTATGCCTTTACATTTTAAGCTACTTCATTTTTTGTGCTCAAAAGAAAACACCAAAATTTATTTCAGATGGTGTCTAAGAGTAAGAGTTATATAGTAAATAGCAGTTTATAGAAATGTCACGGTACAAATCTACCCAGAGCTAAAATGGACGCAACACTAGTCAAATTATATAGATACGCAAAGTACTATCACACTCCATAAATTGCTTAAGTAACAAAAAACAAAAATGAAAATTGCAGACATGCAAAATACCAAAATGAGAAGCATGAAAGCAAAGATAAAATTATAAACAATCACAATAATGCAGCACTGTTCATATCCTTAGTAACCTAAAATGCTTTACAACCAAATAAATATATTGCAATTTTAATACTGGGAGGCCATTCCGCATGCAGAAAGACCTTACAATAAGCAATCAAAAAAAGCCAGGTACATTTTTTAGGGTTGTATTATTTGACAGACTGGTTAAGACACCGTTGATAATCCGGCGGGCCTCTCTTTGCAAGTCTTGGCCCTCTGAGACACTCTATGTTACCACAGCACAAGAATCATGCCTGATTCAAGCCAATGAAATATTTTGTTCTGAAAATAGTGTACACAAATCCTAGTGTAAGAAAATAACTGCAGATGCTGGTGCAAATCAAAGGTATTTATTTCACAAAATGCTGGAGTAACTCAGCAGGTCAGGCAGCTAGGTCTTTTCACCTTTGAAAATGAATAGCAGGCAGATTTCAAAAGAAATGTACAAGATGGTAACTATTCTCACTAAAGACCGGTAACCACTTTCAACAATCGTTTTTGCCTGTTCTCCATTTTGTATGTCATAAACTCCCCAAGAGAATAGAACAAATCTTCAGATAATGGGAAGCTGTTCAACTTGTGATGACTGTATTTCAGAGCCAAGGTTTCCCAACACTCAATGTTTGACTGCAATAACGCATGTTATTGTGCACGATTAAAGCCCAAAGGCCAGGCCATCAGATACTTTAGTAGAAGTATGAGCAGATGGGCCTTAGTCAACATCTACAAGACAAAGGTCCTCTGTTGGTCTATCCCTGTAACCCCTCACTGTTCCAACAAATCCATAGTTTTGAAAATATAGACCAGTTGCTACATCTTGGCAATCAAATCTTGTCCAATATCGACATCCCACCTTTAATACGTCAACACTGCCTTTGGTCAGTTAATGAAAAATGTATTTGAAGATTAAGATCATACGCAGCACAGTGGCTCAGACTGTGGAGCAGTTGCCTCACAGTGCCAGAGACCCGACCTTCAAATGTTGGATGCTGTTTGTCTGAAGTTTGCACCTTCTCCCAATGACTTTGTGGGTTTCCTCTCACCTCCCAAAGATGTATGGTTTTTGTTGGTTAATTGGACACTTTAAATCGTCCCTAGTATCTGGCAGGTAGTGTCTGTGGAACTGATGAGGTTATACGTAGAAAAGAAAGGGGATTAATGCACAATTGGTGTCAATGGGCAGTTGATGGTCAGTGTGGACTTGGTGGACTGAAGGGCTCACTTCTGTGCTGTATCTCTTTATAACATAATGACCTCAACCGTGTCACAAAACTCAGTTTACTGGGCAGTTGTGATTCCACCGAGAATGAAAATATCAAAAACTAGGCAACTCTAAGGTGAGAGGGGGGACGTTTAAAGGATATGTGGAAGGCAAGTTTTATTTTTACATAGAGATCACTCAGTGGCTGGAATGCATTGCCCAGGGTGGGAGTAGAAGCAAGGTGATAGTGCCATTTAAGAGACATGGATATGCAGGGAATAGTGGGATATGAAAAGGGTCCATTTCTATGCTCCACTGTCCTATACAACGTTACCCTGGATGCCATAATTATTTTAAAGACGTGAGGGAAGGTAGATTCTCTGATAGACTGGTTATGCTGGCATTGTTGATTTTGGAACTGAGGAGACAGAGGGGACGTGAATAATCAATTGTTCCCATCATTTGAAAGGTCAAGCAATGTAGAATGAAAGCCACAGATGTGACACATTGGTAGAACTGCAGCTTCATAGCTCTGGCAACCAAGGTTCAATCCCGGCCTCCAATGCAGTGTACGTGGAGTTTGCATGTGCACAGGTGACCACGTAGGTTTCCCCGATTGCTCTGGTTTACTCCCACTGCAAATTTATCCTGGTGCCTAGATTTTATGGGAACATGAGAAAGTCACGTGGAAGGTTGCAAGGAAAACTAGAGTGGGGTTGCTGAACTCAACTGACCGAATTGCCTCCTTTTACATTGTAAGGAAATATAGACAGAAGGATTTTAATTGTAAAACACACGTGGTCTGGATTGGGGATACATTGATAAGTAGTAGAACCAGATTTATTCAGGCATTCAAAAGAGAGCTAGACAACATATTTTTAAAATGTAAGCTATGGGGAAAAAGGGTTCAACTGGCATAGATTGAATGGGCTGGGTGGTCTCATTGGAGCTGTAATTTGAGAGTCTGTGATGCTAATTCTTGCGGGGAGAGCTCATCAAGAGCAGAGAAGCGGACCATGTAGTCCCATTGTAATTGGGGAAAGTTTGGGATATAGGGTGACAGTGCAAACCCCTATAGACTGGAGGGGAATGGAGTCCCCAGGAGGGAAGGGTGGAGGGAGAGCCCAGGTGTGGGAGGGAGAG